>NC_065444.1:171072207-171782207 GCF_917563875.1 Diabrotica virgifera virgifera
CTGAATTTAGCATAGTGGCAAGCAGACATGAGTATTTAAATAACTTTTTTTAGTAAACTATTTACTACATATTTTACATTTATAACGTTTTTCGTCAGTGTGAATTCTTTTATGAGTATTTAAATTATTTTTTAGGGTGAACTGTTTAAGACATATTTCACATTAATAAGGCCTTTCTCCAGTATGAACTCTCCTATGGATATTTAAAGTATTTTTTTGGGCAAACTGCTTAAGACAAATTTCACACTTGTACGATTTTTCACCAGTGTGAATTCTTTTATGAGTATTTAAATTATTTTTTTGGGTAAATTGTTTAAGACATATTTCACATTTATATGGTTTTTAATTAGTGTGAATTATCTTATGAGTATTTAAATAACTTTTTTAGTAAACTGCTTACTACATATTTTACATTTATGACGTTTTTCGCCAATGTTAATTCTTTTATGAGTATTTTAATTATACTTTATGGCAAACTCTTTAAGACATATTTCACATTATTATGGTTGTTAATTAATGTGAATTATCATATGAGTATTTAAATGACTGTTTTTAGTAAAATGCTTACTAGGTACATATTTTACATTTATAACGTTTTTCGCCAGTGTGAATTCTTTTATGAGTATTTAAATTATTTTTTCGGGTAAACTGGTTAAGACATCTTTCACATTTATATGGTTTTTAATTATTGTGAATTATCTTATGAGTATTTAAATTACTTTTATTAGTAAACTGCTTACTATATATTTTACATTTATAAGGTTTTTCACCAGTGTGAATTCTTCTATGAGTATTTAAATAACTTTTTCTAGTAAACTGCTTACTACATATTTTACATTTATAACGTTTTTCGCCAGTGTGAATTCCTTTATGAGTATTTAAATTATTTTTTTGGGTAAACTGGTTAAGACATCATTCACATTTATAAGGCGTTTCTCCAGTATGAACTCTCCTATGGATATTTAAAGTATTTTTTTGGGCAAACTGCTTAAGACAAATTTCACACTTGTACGATTTTTCCCCAGTGTGAATTCTTTATGAATATGTATTTAAATTATTTTTTCGGGTAAACTGTTCAAGACATATTTCACATTTATATGGTTTTTAATTAGTGTGAATTATCTTTGAGTATTTAAATAACTTTTATTAGTAAACTGCTTACTACATATTTTACATTTATAAAGTTTTTCGCCAACGTGAATTCTTTTATCAGTACATATTTAAATTATATTTTATGGCAAACTCTTTAAGACCTATTTCACATTAATATGGTTTTTAATTATTGTGAATTATCATATGAGTATTTAAATACCTTTTTTTAGTAAACTGCTTACTACATATTTTACATAACGTTTTACATAACGTTTTTCGACAGTGTGAATTTTTTTATGAGTATTTAAATTATTTTTTCGAGTTAGCTGCTTAAGACACATTTCACATATATATGGTTTTTAATTAGTATAAATTGTTTTATTAGTATTTAAATTAGTTTTTCGGTTAAACTGTGTAAGACATGTTTCGCATTTATATGGTTTTTAATTAGTGTGAATTATCTTATGAGTATTTAAAGTACATTTAGTAGTAAACTGCTATCTACAAATTTTACATTTATACCTAAGGTTATTCACCAGTGTGAATTCTTTTATGAGTATTTAAAGTACTTTTTTGGGCAAACTTTTGAAGACATATTCCACATTTAAATGGCCTTTCTCCAGTATGAACTCTGCTATGGATATTTAAAGTATTTTTGTGGGCAAACTGCTTAAGACAAATTTCACACTTGTACGATTTCTCACCAGTGTGAAGTATTTTATGAGTAGTTAAATTACTTTTTTGGGCAAACTGTTTAAGACATATTTCACATTTAAATGGTCTTTCTGCAGTATGAACTCTTCTATGATCATCTAAAGTATTTTTTTGGGCAAATTTTTTGCGACAAATTTCACATGTATATGGCTTTTCTCCAGTATGAACTCTCCTATGCTTATCTAAAGTATTTTTTTGGGTAAACTGTTTAAGACATATTTCACATTTATAAGGCCTTTCTCCAGTATGAACTCTCCTGTGCTTATCTAAATTATTTTTTTGGGAAAACTGTTTTAAACAAATTTCACATTTATATAGTTTATCTCCAGTGTGAACTCCTAGATGCATACGTAAATGATGTTTTTTATTAAATTGCTTAAAACAAATACCACATTTAAGAGGTTTCTCTCTAGTGTGAATTTTCAAATGGCGATTTAACACATTTCTTTTAGAAAATTGTTCATGACATATTTCACATTTGTGGTTCCTTTTTCCAGAATTAAGTTGTACATTCATGTGTTTTTTTGTATTAGATGATTGAACAGATAATGCTTTGATAATTTTCATTCTATTGTCCTTCTGGAAAACACCTAAAATAAACACCAAACTATAAAAATCTGTTTTTAAGGAAAATTTAAAAAATCAATATGGAAACTGCAGTAACAATACTTTAGAACAAATAAACAAACAAACTAAAATATCTGAATTAACATCTTTCACGTTTGGACAATATGTTTGGTTCTTGAATAATCCTGGCCAATGATAAACTCCCACTGACATTGGCATAGCTAGGGGGGCTGGCCCCACTGATGGCCCTGGGGCCCTTCTTGAAATATTCTAATAGAAAGAGTTGCAAATACATTCATGTAAACAAGAAACAATAAAAAAATGTAAGGCACTCGGGGCACTGCCGACAGAAGTGAAAACTTCTTGCGAAGCAAGAGCCTTCGGGTACACACTCTATCCCTCCTCCAACCATTATAACGTAGGTCAAACTTATACGTAATTCAACCTATAGTATATAAATTACTAATATCTTGCAGTGTCGATGAGGATCGCGAAATCAATGCTTTTTCCCTATCCAAAGAGAAGTGCTATACCCATATTATACAGTGCTAGTCAAAAGTCCGTACCCCCTCTTATCTTTTGAACGGTTATAACTATACTAGTGAAATTTGGAAGGAGGAAATAAACGGACATAAGCTTCTTAACTAGCCATGACAGGTGACATAATAGTGACAGATGACGTTACAGAGCCACTGTGTTCGATAATTTTAAATGGGACCTTATAGCAAGTGATACCTCGTTTGAAAGGTATTCAAAATACCTATTCAGGCATGCTAATTTTTTTGGGTTTAAGTTGATTTTGATTTTGGTGAATAAATTAAATAAATGTAATATTGTAGTTTCGCATTTAATTAATAAAAATTCAAAGGTCCGCCTATGGTTTTTTTTGTCAAAAAAGTTGACGTTTTTCAATCCTCTAGTAATTTTGACGTCAACGTCAACCTTTTTGACAAGTCATCATAGGCGGAATTTTGAATATTTATTAATTAAATGCGGAACTACAATTTTATATTTATTTAATTAATTCATCAAAATTAGCTTAAACTCAAACAAAATTAGTATGACAAAAATATACAAAGATAGAAACTTGACGAGAAATGCTTAGAATGGTGTATACCGTGCACTTAACAGTGAATTTGACGAATTAGGTGATAAAGAAAAAAACACATTTGGTAAGCACAGGGCTGCTTTATCCATTAGGCAATATAGGCAGCTGTTGTGAGAGGGCGGCACAGGGGCTTGAAATTTTGATTGGGGGGGGGGCAAGCATTATATAATATACAATACATTATATTATTTGATGTAATAATGAAAACTGAAAGTATTTTTTGTAAATTTCAGTCATTTTCAGTTTCAGGGGAGGGGGCAACTGCCTCCCCTAACCCTATCAAATGACGCCCCTGGGGCGGCAAAAATACTGTACAAAAAATATTTGTATTTAAAAATTAAAATCGAATAACAAATATGTATATTCATCATTCATCCATCAATGAAATAGAAGTGGGCGTTCGTTTCTAAATAAAAGAAATTGCATTCATATCAAAAATAAAACAAACATAGCATTCTGTTATCTTAAACCTAACACTATTCATCCAAAAAGAACGGAAGTCATAAATTTAGTGATTATTGGGCCGCCAGAGGCTCCGCAAACACGGTGAATTGACTGAAAACATCAATATTGCACATATTGCAGAAACTAAAGATTACGGAAATCGAGTAGAGTTGGGATTTTCAAACTGTATTATTACAAGGAGATAACATTCGTGTCTTCGCACTGATATAATACTCCAGCCAGGGAAATAAGCTAGAAATAGACCATGTTCGGGACAATGAAATTAATATCAAGGTAGCTGACTACTTTTTTAGTTATTGTGGACTTGACCTATAGGATGAAAACCTTCATGTTTCCTGCCTAGAGATCGTGTTTTTAATTATTAACAATTTGGTGCAATCAATGCGATTTTTTCCATATTTTGCACTCAATTAAAAAGCTAAATATTTGACATAAAATTACAAAATTTATTTTTTTAGAACATTGAAAAACCTTCACAATGACGATTTTTGAAAGTCAAAAAGTTAATTTGTTGCTTCGTAAACTGCAAAATAACTGAAAATCGTTATTTATTTTCCCAAAACTAACTTCGAACTGTAGTGTTTCGCTTTACTCAAAGTTGGGTATTGGGGTACATAACAAACTCCCAAAATTTGAGACCGATCCATTAATTAGTTTAAAAGTTAGGTATTCTATTTGTTTATCCCAGAGACCTTTGTTTTGCAATAACAAATGACACAAAATAATGAAGATAGGACAATTATGCGTATGCCAAATGAAAGTAGAAGAGTGATCCTATCAAAATGTATTAAGAAAAGATAAAAAATTATCTAATATAGTAAAAAATACTAGTTTATAAACATTTACAAAACATCTTCTTACATAGGTATTCGGAAAGATAATATTTTACTCGAATTTTTAAAAATGTAGTTTAAATGATGATTAGTCATAGTAAGTGAAGGGGGAGCTTCTGCGTTGATTGCACTAAATTGTTAATAATTAAAAAACGAACGCGAACTCTAGGCAGGAAACATGTAGGTTTTCATCCTATAGGTCAACAATTAAAACAGTTGTCAGCTACCTGGCGGGAGCCGAAAATGCACGAGTTCAAAAACTAAAAAAGCAACTTAAAACTACTACTATTTTCTATATCTTGGGATCTACTCAATGAATTTTGATATTTCTTCTTTTAATTTGTATGTACTTTTGTGTAAATTACAAATATGCAATTTGTCTAGACATTTATTAATTAATAAACAGTCTAATTTTTTAAACAATTTTTGAAAAAATAATATTTTCTCAAAAATCCATTTTTTGTAATGATACTATCATTATTAATCATAGAAAAAGTTAAGGTATATTTTAATAAATAAATTATGTTCAATAAAATATTATTTAATAAAAATAATTTATTTATTAAAATATAGGTACTTTAACTTTTTCTATCATCATTAATAGTATGATAGAATTGATTAAAAAAATGACATAACCCAGACATCCAAAGTGAAAGTTATCCTCCAACACCAAATTGTTCTATATCGTCCATATAATGTTCAGAAAAAACTCACACCTTTTTGAGCATCGGGTTTGGGGGGAGAGAGGGGAGAAGTCGGTAAATTCGTAGTTTTTTACGTTTTTCGTCAATATTTCTAAAACTATGAGGTTTAGCATGAACAACCATTTATACAAAAATGTTCTACAATAAATTTGAAATAAAAAATGCCCCTATACATAATCCTTCTAAAATGAACGATTCCAAAGTTACGGAGGTAGTATAGTATAATTGGTCCAAAAAAAGGCCTAGCCTAGACATCCAAAGTAAAAGTTTTCTTGTTCTATATGATTCACATATTGTTCAGTAAAAGGTTACACCATTTTGAGCGTCCGGTTTGGGGGAGGGGGGAGATGAGGGAAAAGCCGGTAAATTAGTTATTTCTTTACGTTTTTCGTCAATATTTCTAAAACTTTGTTTATGCGTAAACAATGTTATATACAAAAACGTTCTACATAAAATTTAAAACAAAAATTGTCCTATCCTTAATTGTTATAAAATCAACGGTTCCAGAGTTACGGAGGGTGAAATGTGGAGGTTTTCGATACTTTTTATATTTCTTGGGCAATTGAAGATGATTTTGGGTGGTGAGGTTGACGTTTCTTCAAGGGCTTATCACTAACATACCATCGGCCACTGAAATAGGAAATCCTGTTAAAGAAAATTTCTTTCAATCAGTAAAAATATTATAAATTGCTCAAAAAATATAAAAAGTATCGAAAACCTCCACTTTTCACCCTCCGTAACTGTGGAATCGTTGATTTTATAACAATTATGTATAGGACCTTTTTTGTTTTAAATTTAATGTAGAACATTTTTGTATAGAACATTAGAGCATATTTTTAGAAATATTGACGAAAAACATAAAAAACTACTAATTTACCGATTTCTCCCCTATGTACCCCCCAAACCGGACGCTCAAAATGGTGTAACTTTTTACTGAATAATATCTGGACCATATAGAACAATTTGGTGTTGGAGGAAAACTTTTACTTTTAATGTCTGGGTTAGGCCTTTTTTGGACCAATTATACTATACTACCTCCATAACTTTGGAACCGTTCATTTTAGACGGATTATGCAGAGGACCTTTTTTGTTTCAAATTTAATGTAGAACATTTTTGTATAGATGGTTGTTCATGCTAAACCTCATAGTTTTAGAAACATTGACGAAAAACTAAAAAAACTACGAATTTACCGATTTCTCCCCCTAAACCCGACGCTGAAAATGGTGTGACTTTTTTCTGAACATTATGTAGACCATATAGAACAATTTGTTGTTGGAGGATAACTTTCACTTTGGATGTCTGGGTTTGGATCTAGTTATACCATACTATAATGATATGATTAACAAAATAGGTATTTGGAAAAAAATAATTTTTTCAAGAAATGTTTAAACAAATTAGACCCTTTATTAATTAATACATTTATAATAAAATTACATATATGTAATGTATGTAGAAATTACATACAAATTAAATTGTTAATAATTAAAAAAGCGGACATGAACTCTAGACAGGACACGGGTAGGTTTTCTTGCTATAGGTCTACAATAATTAAAAAAGTAGTCAGCTACCTGAATATTTCAGTTATTATGAAAATGATGTAACAGTGTGAAATAGCTTCAGTGAAATAACAGTTAAAAAATAACGGCTACTGCTATCGCAACACATTCCTATCTTATACTAGTGCAAATTGCAAATTATACATAATCATAATTTTTCATTTTTATGTAAAACATTCTGTGTTTATTTTCACCGGTCAAAAGTGAATTCATACCATACTGTGATCAGTGTGATTTTTGCTCTTCTCACTTGTGTAAAATATTATTTTTTATAAATTTTATGTTCCTCATTTTAATACATTTCCAAACAATACATTTCTTATTTAAGGGACCGTTCAAGTATTACGTAACGCAGGTTAGGGGGGGTCAAAAATCTTCAAAAATCGCGTTACATAATACTTGAACGCTCCCTAAATAAAAAATTCTGCTTGCATTTTTTTCGCAAAAATGGTACATGTTTGAAGGGCGGCACTAGAGAATTGCCTAGGGCGGCAATTGACCTAAACGCGGCCCTGGGTAAGCATAGCAAAATTAATTATTATATGTTACTGATAATAACAGTAATTAAAACTGCTAAGTATATTATAATAAACTTTATTTTACATAGTTGCAATTAACGTTGAGTATAGAGGGTGTTCCATCAATATGTGTGAATATAAAAATCTATAAATCGTACCTTTTTGCGTTCATAGGATGGACCCAATGAATTCGGTTCCTCTTTTTTCGACAATAAAGTAACCACAACGCTATAATTTGATTTCGCTCCATATAATATAACTACATATACCTTTTATTCTACGAAATTATATTTAGTTTTATAGGGTAAACGACTTGGAAGACTGGAGTAGGACGACCGTCGCGTCTTGTGTGAAATTATCTAAAAACATTTAAAACGAGAAAAACAACATTTAAAAACGAGTGGATGACGGAGGGTCTTTTAAATTCTGTACATGAAAAACATACATTGTAATGTTATTCTGAAGCTATTTCCTTGTGGCATTTATGTAATAAACTATTCTAAATGGGAAATAAGCCACAATTTAACCAAAAAATGATTTTATTAACGTTTCGACGCCCAAATCTGATGTCGAAACGTTAATAAAATAATTTTTTAGTTAAATTGTGGCTTATTTCCCATTTAGAATAGTTTATTACATAGATTGTATGAGCTAATTAGAAGAGCTAATCCAAGATCTCACAAATAACTTAGTAGAACAACGATTATAAAAACAAATTAAGACTTTTAATTAACTGACAAAATAGAAATTGCAAATGAATTAAATACGCATTACAGTACATTAGGACAAAAGTATGGACAAAAAATACCCATTTGTAATGATACATCGTAATGATACATATCAGACATCGTATCATGTACCGACCTCAGCCACAAAGTGTAAATAAAACTAATATACCAAACAACACAGTAAAATATCTTCGTGCGAGTTAATTCTTATTGTGCGAAAAGGACAAGTGCGTCAAAACTACCGCACGAGAAAACCCTCGCACGTTCAAAATTCTTATAATGTGAAACAGCCCATATAATTACATGAGCTACCATTGGAATGTTGTCGTGCGTTCTAACCCTCGCACGTTTAAATTCTTATAATGTGAAATAGCGCTAAGTTTATAACTGTGGCTATGCTTGACTTAATTAAAATAGTGCGGCAGATTCGTGCAAATATTATAAGAATTGTGCATTTAATGATAGAAGCATATAATTTGGACCACATATACTACACATATAAAGGTTCAAATTTAGATGGGAGGCCATCTCAGATTTTGTCTTTTACAAAAATGGCGGGAATTCAAAATGGCGACTATACATACCTATGTGACTATTAGCACGATAACTTTTGAACGAGACTTCAAATTTCAACCAAATTTGATATAGGTTCTCCCATAGGTACATGTGAACATACGTTATGCATTTATTAAATGGTATTTAACACAACTGAAAAGGTAAAAATATTTCCTAAAAAATATATTTACTCTTTTCAATGGCGGTATTACCTTTTTGAAAAATTTATATATACAGGGTGAATGAATTGAAAAAGAAACAACATATTTTTACATAAAAAAACAGTAAAAACACAAATTCTTTTAAACCGATTCTTCCGGTTCCAGACCTCGATATTATTCATAAAAAAAACAACCTATATACCAAATTTGGTTCAAATCTGACGTCTCGTTCAAAAGTTATCGTGCTATTAGTCACATATGTATAGTCGCCATTTTGAATCCCCGATATTCTTGTAAAGGCAAAATCTGAGATGGCCTCCCATCTAAATTTGAACCTTTATATGTGCAGTATATGTGGTCCAAATTATATACGTCTATCAATAAGTGCACAATTGTTTCACATATCGACTGCATAAAACAATTAGTTAGATATGAAAAATCACAAATTTTAGTAAATTTGGGAAAGTATCATAAATATAAATACCGATGTTGAAACGTATTTAAATACCAAATATTTAAATACTAAAAATGTACTTAAGTTTTTGGATAAATTTTTTTCTTAATCACGCTTTTTGTACATTTCATATTTTTAACTTGATATCGGAGCTAATGGACCGTATTTCAAAATTTAAATACTTATTTGTAGGTATTTAAATAGTTTAGACTTTAGAGCATTTAAATACCAAGTACCGACTTATTTATAATTATAGAGTATTTAAATACTTGGCATTTAAATACTTACACCCGGTTTCATAATCAACCTAAAGTGAACATTAACTAATAGTCCAGGATAATAAGGTTTTTTCCATGACACTTGAACAGCCAGGGTACTGAAGCGTTTTTCGACAGGTAAAGCGCGTGATACACACGCAATCTTTAAGTACGGGGGTTTAAAGATCGCGGACTTACTCGGCTCGCCGTCGGTGATACACGGCAGACTTAAGTACGCGGTTTTAAAGATCGCATTCGCCGACGGTAGCAAAAAATTTAGAAACTGTCCTCGTGGTTAAATTTTTTATTTTCTGTGTACCTAATTTTGCTGAAATCTTATGTTTTTTAGTAGAGTTTGATTATTTTTTTGATCAGGTTTTGTTAAATAGAAGAATAATTTGATTTTTTATAAGTGTAGTAAGCAGTCAAAATCATGATAATATGAAGTATAGCACTTGTTTGTGATATATTTTAATTTAATACAAGGTAGGCATAAACAAACAAAATATCATAGATAAGATGGTAATATTTTCATCAGGAGGATAAAACAGCCTATAAATAATTAGGTTTACTCAAAAACAAATAATCAAAATAATTTAGTATAGTTTAAAATAGTGTTTTACGGTTTTCTCAAAACTTATAAAATGTAACTTGTCTCCTTTCAACAATAAACAATTGAATTATTTCTAGGCAATTTGCTTAATTAGTGAAAATATAAGTGTCACTTTAAACGCAATAACATGATGGCTCGAGGCTCGTGGCAGTGATACACGTACGGGTTACGAGTAAGATTTCAAACTTGTTGGATCGACGGCGTACTTACTAGGCGGACTTAAAGTACGCGTACTTGCGGTGATACACGCGCGAAAAAGGTCGCGAGCCATAAGTTCGCGTACTTACTCGCGTGTGTATCACCCCTTTAATACCTATAAGAGCAAATTCTAACTATTTCCTGCGTAGGCTCTGGCGGCCATTTTTATTTATAAACAATTAAGTGTCAAAAATGACATTTTTCACTTTATTTTCAAATCAGTGGAAAACAGGGAAACTTATGGTTTTTTAGTACAAATATCTTCGAGATTATGGAAAAAGCTTTAAAATGACGTATTAGAAAGTTTGATATACTCATTTATTGTCAATATAATTGAGAAAAAAGGTCGGAATTGCAAAAAAAAAATTTTCGCAATAACTGTTGTAAAAATTAGTGTACAGCTTTGAAATTTTTGTCAAATAGGGGTTCTTTGGTGCTTAATATTAGATAAAAATTTCAAAGCGATTTATTCAATTGTTTAAATTTTATTCAAATTGTTTATCCCAGGGAGCATTTTTTTTGCAATAACATAAGTCAGAAAAAAATGACGTTAGAAGCATTCCACAGGTGTCAAATGAAAGAGCATGAGCTATATTTTCAACTTGGTTTAAAAAAAGTGAATAAAAAATGCATTTATTAGTAATAAATAATTATGCAAAAGTATCGTGAATCTTTCCTTATAATCTTTTTATTTTGTTATATAAGAAATTATATATATTTATTACAATGTTTTATCAATTATGATACAGTGCGTAAATCGTTCAGCTGGACATAGGGAACATACATCGTATATATTTAGATACATAAATACGTACATTGCATTAAATTAAGATAATTGTGGCAACTCCGCTGTTTCAATGAAAATATAGTTGTTAGAATTAAGATGCATTAACCTCAAAATTGACAAATAATTTCGGCTGACACAAATAAACGTCAAAACATGACATTGTAGTAGAACTATTTTTGAGGGTAGATTTTTGAAAACGTCACAGTTGACAGTTTTTAATTTTTGCTAAAAAAACCTCATCAAACCTAATTTAGTGTGAAAACAGTTGTTAATTCTTGTTAATTTTTTATTTATCGTTGATAAGAAGTCGAGGTCCGCTGGGATGAACAGCCTCGGCTTCTTTTCGCAGTGAATATCTGTTGTGAATTTTGTTGTGTTTGACATTTGATTTTTTGGAAGAAAACTTAAAAAAGACAAATCTGTGATTATCGTTCGAGGTGAACGGACGACTCATCCAAAGGGTAAGGGCCAAAACTATCTATATTTCCCTGTTAATTTCTAATTTGCATCGACTGGCATAGATTTTAAATTCGTCAATCTGCCGCATAAGATGGAGGAAGAAGTTCCTCCCGATCCTCCTCCACCACCTGACCCTCCTAATAAAATCAACCAACATGAATGTCAATCTCAACCTCCAATTATTCAGAAAAGTCTTAAAGGAAAAAAACAAATGCTATTTTCGGAGACCGACATAGGTCCTTATGAAGTATTTGTCCAGGGTCAGGATAAAAATATTGGAGATTACCACGTGTTAAGTATAGCTAAATCTATTTCTGTTTTAAAAATTAAAGACATCACGAAAATCAGTAGAAAAGGTAAAAACAGGATAGGGGTATTATTTGCCACTAGAAAAGCAGCCAACGATTTCGTTGTGAGGAAAGATTGGGAAGCCCTAGGGTATGACGTGTTCATTCCATTTCATCAGATTTCTTGTAGGGGTATAGTAAGGGGAGTTAATAAAAGATTCACAGAGGAAGAAATAAAGGAGGCATCAGAAACCAACTTGGCTTTATGTAAGATATTAAGTGTAAAGCGAATGAACCGGAGAGTACAAGTGGATTCAAAGGTTGAATTTGTCTCCACGGGAACTATTAGCATAACTTTTTCAGGAAAAACTATTCCTAAAGAAATTTCCATATATCAACTACCAATGAGGGTCACACCATTCATCAGCCCTGTTCTTCAATGTGGAAATTGCTTACTTTATGGCCATTCTACGAACCAATGTAGAGGAAAAAAGAAATGTGCTAGATGCGGAACTTCTCATGAGGATTCTTCATCTAATACGTGTACAAAATATTGCATTTTCTGCAAATCTTCTGACCATGAATCAAATAGTCGTAATTGTAGAGAGAGAGTCAGACAAAAAGATATTAAGGATCTAATGTCCTTTTCTAATCTATCTTTCTATGAGGCAAGTCAGCAGGTTCCTAGGATCCATAATATTTCATCTTTAAACATAAACGATTTCCCCCCCTTACATAGCGATCAGAATAATTCTAATGGCATCTTACCACAAGAGAGGAGGTCTGCAGCCTCAGCTCAATATTCAAAACCTTTTAGTCAAGTCACTCAATCTCTACCAAAAAGAAGAAGACCTTCAATACAAGAAAATACAGGTTATGATAAAATCTCCCACCAAAGACTACTTATTAATCCATCAGGTAGAAGAATAAATGAGCCTTCGACTTCAAAATTCAATCCTGCTCACTCTGATTCTCAAATCACTAACTCACAATCTTTATCCCAACTTCATTTGGATTTCAATCAGGCCATGTCTATGCTGAACCAATCTCACAGGGAGCTCGTCATGACCTTCATTGGGGACTTAATAAACTCAAAATCATACTCCATTCCTTACAATATGGCAGATCTAAAGACTAGCATAAACAAAAGTGTATCACCTTTCAATACAAATGTAAACCAGGGTCGGAGGGGAATAGAGGATCTCGAGCCTGAGGATTCGAGATCTTTTGACTCCTTGGTCTAGCAAACATACTCTTTATAATGAATCCTAACACTCCGATAACTATTATTCAGTGGAATATACGTTCGTATAACACTAATTCTGACAATCTAAAAATCCTTATAAAAAACCTTAACCCAGATATAATCCTTATTAGCGAATCTTGGCTCTCAAACCAACATGTTATAAGATGTAGAGGGTATCAAATAATCAGAAAAGATCGAGAGGATGGCTATGGCGGATTAATTACTCTTATCAAAAATAATATTGATTATAGGGAAATTCAAATTGCCAATCCAGGCTTCAATCATGATGTCCAATTCCAACTCACATTTCTCCCTAACTTTAATTTGAATATTCTTAATATATACTGTCCACAAGACAACTCTATCTCCAAATCCAACTGGTTTTCCCTTGTTAAATTACTTAATAAGCCATTTTTAATCATGGGTGATCTAAATTGTAATCATAAGGCATGGGGTAGTTCTAGAGACAGTCACAATGGTAGGATTATTTTTGATTCTTTGGAGTAACTTGAGCTAGTATTTCTCAATGATGGGTCCCCAACTAGACTGGTGGCCCCAGGAGGCAGTAAGTCGGTAGTAGATCTAACAATGGCATCAGTCGATGTGGCAGCCAGTGTGGGCAAGTGGTCCACTATTTCAGATACTGGAACTAGTGACCACTTCCCCATAATATGTCAGATAGGTGTATGTCCTCAATCTCCCCCGCATTCATGTAAAAGAAGAAATCTAAAGAAAGCTGATTGGTCTACTTATCATAACAATTTAAACAGCATTTTCTTAGCTTCTCCCAGGGAAGATTACGAATTTTTTACTAACTCCATATCATCGGTAGCTGATGAAACAATACCTTGGCTTCACCCTCCTAATAATTCCAAATACCACATTCCATGGTGGGATGACTCATGTGCTGAAGTCGTCTCTGCGAGAGTGTATGCCTTAAAAAAATTTAAAAATATCCCCTCAATGGAAAACTATATCGAGGCTAAAAAGAATATAGCCAAATCAAGAAAATTCCTAAAATCAAAACGTAAAAATAGTTTCAGACTATTTTGCAGTAAATTAAATAGAAACACTCCTCTAAAAGTTGTGTGGGAGAAAATTAATAAGGTATCGGCTTCGAAACCTTCAATATATACACAATTGCCCTCTACTCCTATATCCCACGAAATTCTATGTTGCTTAACCCCCCTTTCTGCTGTCAATAAAGTATTGGTTAGATCTCCTCAAGCCCTAGAACCGCCATTTGCTCTCGACGAGTATCAGAACTCCCTCTCAATTAAATCTGACTCGGCTCCTGGTTTGGATCAGATTTCCTACTCAATGTTAAAAAATCTTCCCGTTGTTGGATCTTTGTTATTAATTCAACTTTTCAATGAAAGTCTTAGAACGGGTATAGTTCCTGTTCAGTGGAAACAATCAGTAATTTTACCTATAATCAAAATAGATAAAGATTGTAATAATCCGTTAAACTTTAGACCAATAGCTCTTTCTTCATGTGTAGGCAAAATGCTCGAAACTCTTATAAAGAATAGAATAGAGTGGATTGTGGAACATAATAAGATTTTTAATCCACTACAACTAGGATTTAGAAGGGGTAGAGGTTGTACGGAATGCCTTACATACCTCACCTCAACAATTCAAATAGGCTTCGCTCAAAATCAATACACTGTTGGCATATTTCTAGATATCTCTTCTGCTTATGATAATGTCAATATATCACTCTTGTATTCCAAATTATTAAAGTATAACATTCCAACCCAACTGGCTAATTTGATTTTCTGCCTTCTAAATGATAGAGAGCTATTTGTCAAAGACAAACTGGGACAAACCCATGGCCCAAGAAAATCAAGTCTGGGACTACCCCAAGGTTCCCCATTAAGCCCTATCCTCTTCAACCTATATTGTCTTTCCCTGTATAATTTAATCCCCTCTTCATGCAAACTAATTCAGTATGCAGACGATTTGGTTCTTCTGATTAGAGGGAGTGATATTAATGAATTGGTAATTAATGTAAATAAATTATTGATTCAGATGGAATCATGGTTGCTAGACCACAATTTAAATCTGTCTAAGAACAAATCTTCTGCAATATTATTTACAAAAGGAAACACGAAAATCTCTCCCCCTAACGTAATATTTTGTAACCAGAATATTGGTTGGGTGGATTCAGTCAAATACCTGGGGGTAAATATTCAAAAAAACTTAAAGTGGAATTCATATGTAAACTCAATAGAACTAAAAGTAAATCGTGGCCTGAATGTGATGAGAGCTCTTTGTGGGACTTATTGGGGAAGTGATCCAAAAACCTTACAAATTGTACACAATGGTCTGATTCAGAGCCATCTGGACTATGGCTGCCAGGTAATTTTCGATTGTCCAACTTCCTTAATTAAAAGATTGGAGAAACTAAAATACAAAAGTATCCGAATTATAACTGGATGCATGAAATCTACCCCTATTCATGCTCTCTTAAGTGAAAGTGGTCAGATCTCGCTTAAATCTAGATGGGAATGGCTTAGCTCTAAATTTATATTAAAAAATTTAATG
The DNA here is from genome assembly GCF_917563875.1 of Diabrotica virgifera virgifera. NCBI lineage: Eukaryota > Metazoa > Arthropoda > Insecta > Coleoptera > Chrysomelidae > Diabrotica > Diabrotica virgifera. The sequence goes on from NC_065444.1 coordinate 171,088,058, forward strand.
TTAATTGGCAACCCAATTATTTCCGCTCTCGACCTGTTAGACTTGGCAATTCAAAGGAACCAAAATCATTGGAAAAACAGAAGTATTCCATTTCTAGTGCTTTTAAAAAACAAATTTAAAAGTACTTATCCCAACTTATATTTAAGTGACTTATACCCATGCCATAACTTTGAACTAGACCATCAATTATCAACAATTCCAATCATAAATATCCAATCTAATCGTTCAGATGAACTTGCCTCAGTTCAACTCCAAAAAATAATTCTAAATAAACCTAGTCACACCAAATTCTTCACGGACGGCTCGGTTGATGATGAAGGATCAGCAGGCTTTGGTGTCTTTAGCCGAGAGATCAACTATTCTTATACCAGTAAACTACCTAAGTATACCCAAATATGTACTGCTGAGATTGTCGCAATTAATCATGCCCTCCAAATTATTTTGAAAAATGGGATTAAACAAGCAATCATCTGCTCGGGCTCTAAAAGTGCCTTACAGAAAATAGGCAGATCAACCTATTCTATGGAAACAGAACATTCATCGTTCATGACCAAGAGAGGCATCACTGAAGCGAAAGAAAATAACGTTAATATTAGTCTGGCATGGATTCCAGGACACTCGAATATTAAAAGGAACATGGTGGCTGATAAACTAGCTAATATAGGTAGAACCTTAAATGTAGCTGCTGATATCACTCTTCACTATTCCAACTTTCTACCAGTCATCAAGCATTCCATCTGGAATCGGTGGAAGCAAGAATGGCAGGGGAAAAATCGAAATAATTCATTTTACTCTAAAATTGTAGGTCAGATAGATAAACTCCCCTGGTACCACAATTTTGCATACCAAGACAGAAGACATATAACCACCATTATTAGAATGAGGACAGGTCATTGTGCTACTCCAGTTCACCTATTCAGGATAGGAGTAAAAGATGACCCATATTGTGACTGTGGCCGAGTTGGGTCCTTAAATCATCTGATTTTTGAGTGCCCTATAAATATGTCACCCAATTTTGACCTATATAAAGAATAAGCCAAGACAAATATCCCTACTCCCATTGAAATTTGCCTACTTATGTCCAACCTTAATCCACGTAGGATTAACCTGATCCTTAAATTCCTTAACTTAGCCAAACTTAATTTATAAATTAATCAATTCCCAAATTTGAATTAAAAAAATTAAGAAGATAAAGATATAAAAAGATATTGGACCTCCAAATGATAAAAGTCTTAACCCTTATGGTATAATATTGCCTTTCCTGTAGGGACTGTCTGGCCCTATACGAAGATGTTCCTGCTAATATATATTTAAAAAAAAAAAAAAATTGAGGCTTTAACATATATATTTGGAAATATTCGACTGCCCAGAGCAAGACAAGAGTATTTCCCTGGTGTAAGCTGGGCGAATTATCCCGAGGGATATAACCCAATAAAGGAAGAAGAAGAAGAAGAACTATTTTTGAGAAAACTGTGTCTGTTTAATTTGGAAATTAGTTTTTAAATAAAAGATATTTTAAAAATTAAAGTAAAATTATTAATTCACGAGTCATAATCTTTGTTTTTGATTTATTTATGGACTGCCTTGCATTCAAAATCATTCATTCTATTCGTTGAAACAGCTCTATTGCACCATAAACTCGTATTCGAACAGAAGTTTCAACTAACACAGGTTAGCGCAGTTGCCACAATGATCTCAATGTATATTCCCTATGTCCAGTAGAACGATTTACGTACTGTATAAATAACATTACTTGGTAGTTGTACACTTAAAACAGGGCAAAAAAGTTAATTTTTTTGGAAAAAGTTATTCAAAAAGTTTATAAAGAAAAATTCACGATACTTTTGCATAATTATTTATTACTAATAAATTCATTTTTTATTAACTTTTTTAAACCATGTTGAAAATGTAGCTTATGCTCTTTGATTTGACACCTGTGGAATGGTTCTAACGTCATTTTTTTTTCTGACTTATGTTATTGCAAAAAAATGCTCTCTGGGATAAACAATTTGAATAAAATTTAAACAATTGAATGAATCGCTTTGAAAATTTTATCACAAATTAAGCACCAAAGTACCCTCATTTGACCAAAATTTCAAAGCTATACACTAATTTTTACAACAGTTACTGCGAAAATATTTTTTTTGCAATTCTGACCTTTTTTCGCAATTATATTAACAATAAATGAGTATATCAAACTTTGTAATACGTCATTTTAAACCTTTTTCCATAATCTCGAAGATATTTGTACGAAAAAAATCACAAGTTTCACTGTTTTCCGTTGATTTGAATAAAAAGGAGAAAATGCCATTTTTTGACAGTTAATTGTTTATAAATAAAAATGGCCGCCAGATCCTACGCAGAAAATAGTTACAATTTGCTCTTATAGGTATTACCTGTCGAAAAAACGCTTCAGTACCCTGGCTGCTGAAGTGTCACGAACAGGGTATATTTTTGTATATTACCCTGGCCTATAAGGTTCATTTTAACGGTGACATTTAGGCCGTCCGCACATGGGGCGACGCCGACGCTCGAACTACTCGACTCGATTCCAGCCGCGTAGGTCTCTCCCCACCAGTCAAGTTCCTTCGTTGTGCCATTGAGCTCCGTACTCGGAGCGTTTAGGATTGCAAATCTCCTCGTCTTGTACGACTCTCGTCCCTTGCGATCCGTAGCGCACGAGAAAGTTCGAGTGAGACGCACGTTTCCAGTCATATAAATATGTAGTTTATTTTATTTGTTTTTCTTCGTTTTTTTCTGTTTTTTGCGCTTAATTAAATTTTAGTTTTATTTAAAGATCGTTGCATGTTACGTTCGTTGATTGTAGTACATACTACGACTACCTACTAGCTTTTTGGAAATATATTGTTTGTAATATAAAATTATGAAAAACATTTAACTTCTGTTTCTATGTGTTTAATATAAGTTTTAAATACATACTTACAAAAAGTATTTAAGTTTCTTCATCAGCTCTGATACTAAGTTAAAAATATAAAATGTACAAAAAGAGTGGATGAGTAAGACAAAAATTACCCAAAAACTTTCCCAAATTTAAGAAAATTTGTGATTTTTTTTATATCTAATCGTTGTTTTATTTTAGTCAAGCCACAGTATATTTGATAGTTATATCAAATAGTTATATTTGATAGTTACAAGTTGATAGGTACATAGTACATATCACTCTTTACTCTTTATAGTAATAACTTTTCAGTTTCATTTTTAAATACATCTACAAAAAAGGTACTACATACAGTTGAGTCCGCGAGTCTTTACCCGTGTGTCATTAATACCTGTCGAGATAAAACACATACTTTTTATTTAGCATCATTCTCTTCCACGCATGAAATTAATGACAAACCAGCTGCCGTCTGTTATTAAGTAAAAACACATGTTATTTTTATGAACCATTTAGACTCAGTGCATTGAAAAGAGATAGGTACCTACAAAGAAAGACGATCGGGAATATCTTCACCTATTTTAAGTACAATTTCTGACGTATTGGTCTGTTTACTTTTGTGACTGTCAGTTTGATGAATTTTTTGCTGTTATTTTGTCGAATTGTTGCATTTTGAAGTTTTTTATAGTATACAAACAGTTGTTTTCACAACTAATTTTATATTGGAGTTAGAAATTTTGTAATAAGTTTATGTTATTTTACGATAAATTTTGACAACGTACAAAGCTAACCTCATTGTTGACACAGTTGAATGCTTGTGTTTAAGGTTCCGCCAAAGTGAATAAAATAACAAAAAGAAAATATATGTTATTGAATTCTTTTATAAATTGTTTATTTATTTATTAATCAATGATAATAAAATAATTTATTAAGCTACTTCAAATGTAGCTGTAATTATGCAACAAAATTTTAAAGCAAAACTTAAATTTGACATTCTATTTATTTTATAACGTCAAATTTTATACTATAACCCGTGATTGGAATAATATCCACTTGCCGTTGCGTTTAGTAAATTTCCGACTTATTTCGTATGCTTTAAATGATGACGCACGGGTAAAGACTCGCGGACTCAACTGCATTATTTGATTCATTCATGACTAATTTACAAGGTGAATTTGTAAAGTGGTTAATACAGCAAATTGCTGTATGTAAGCAAAACATATTATTTAGTGTTATTTCGCCCATTTCGCCGATTCAAGTTCATATTATAGGCAACCCAAATTACACGGCACAAAGCAAGTGGGTCAGTATTTAGACAGAATTCAAAATTTTGGTCATTCACCTTAAAGTTGATTTTCGTCGTCGGTAGGTCGGTCGTTGTCGGTATAACCATAGAGAAGTTATTATTTCTCTATGGTATAACGTAACTTTAGGGGTTGCCTGTTGCCATAGATGAGGGGGTGGGGGTTGCTGTCGCCCGCTTAATATGGGAACGGGAACATTTTGTTTGAAATTAATTTGGAGGGGGCGTCTATGAGACATTGCCTATAAACAGCCCCACGGGAACAAAAATTACGTGCTGGGTATGTCTTGATTACCATACCCCACAAGCCCATAAGAACTCGTGTGCTATCCAGTAACAAGCACCCTTTTTAAACTTTATAAAATGTTTTAAATCGGCTACAAAATAATGTAAAGATAATTTTGAAATACGTTAAGTGCTGCCATCTTTCTGTCAAAATCCAAAGATTTCAGGTAGAAACGTATTTATTAAATATATTTTTAAATGAAAAAGGTATTATATTTTGAAATATTATACAAAAATTTAAACTAAACATTTTAGTGCAAATGTAATAAATAATTTAGTGCAAATTTTGTATTATAAATAAATACTAAACAAACACACTTGTAATACTGTTATGCGGAATGCATATGCAACCAATTATACAGTACGTCCCTGTAAGTTGTATCCATATGGAAAACTTTTTTATTATTAATTTTACGAAAAAAGTTATTCTTCATAAAAAACTCTGCATGGTCCAAAACCCAAGATTCAATCATCAAATTTCAAATTTTATGAATGTTATACGAGGTATGTCAAAAAGTTTGAATTTCACTCAAGAGTAAAGTAGCTTTAATTTTCGCAATATTGAAAATTGTAATTTTGAAAAGTTGTTTGGATTTAAAAACTATATTCTAATATGCAATTACATCCTTCTAATTAAAATTTTTTTTTGAAAAATTTGGGAAACAAACATTATTTTCAGTTATTTCAATTCTGATAACTCTTTTATTATTAATTTTACGAAAAAAAGTGATTCTTAATAAAAAGTTCTGGATGGTGTAAAACCTAAAATACAACCGTCTTATATCAAATTTTATCAATTTTATACGAGGTATGCCAAAAACGATAAATTTAGAGCAAAAGTAAAGTACCTTTATAATTTAGAATATTTCAATTAGAAGTATGTAATTACATACTGAAACTTAGTTTTTAATTCTAAATAACTTTTCATAATAACATTTTTCGATATTGTGAAAAATAAACGTAAGCGAAATTCTAACTTTTTGACATACCTCGTATAAAATTGATAAAATTTGACACAAGATGGTTGTATTTTAGGTGTTAGACCATGCAGAACTTTTTATTAAGAATCACTTTTTTCGTAAAATTAATAATAAAAGAGTTACCTAAATTGAAATAACTGAAAATAATGTTATCCATAATTTTTCGAATTTTTTTTTTCAATTAGAAGGATGTAATTGTATACTATTTAGAATATAGTTTTTAATTCCAAACAACTTTTCATAAAAGCAATTTTCAACATTGTGAAAAATAAAGCTACTTTACTCTTGAGTGAAATTATTCATTATTATTGATATACCTCGGATAATATTCAAAAAATTTAATATTTGATGATTAAATCTTAGGTTTTGGACCATGCAGGGCTTTTTATAAAGTAATTTTTTCGTAAAATTAATAATAAAAAAGTTTTCCATATGGATACAACTTACAGGGGCATACTGTATAAAAACTGTTCATATGGCTACCCGAAAGGTTTTATTTTTGAATATAAAAATTACGAATTTATCTAAAATCTAAACGATGAATAAAAATTCAAAGCCGTCATATGAAGTACCCACATTCTCCATGTAGCATTAAAATAAACTTCATAAGTTAAAGTTATTGAAGATTTATCTCATCTGTAATAATTATAGGGTTTACACTTGATAAACTTTTAAATAGCATTATAATATTGTTATGAATAATTGTATTGTAAATGAATTTAATAGGCAGATATAAATTAACCTCGTTTAACTAATAAGATATTTAAGAAAGAACTTCTTCTTCTTCAGCCATTTTCTATCTTTTCAACATACAGGGTGATTGATTAGTGGGGTAATGCTCCGTAGATCCGTTATAGTAATAGATAGCGATAAAAGTTAATAACAAAAATTATAGCCAATTTGAGCTTTACATTACAAAATTAGTTAGAATGTTACAGGGTGTTCGATAACATATAGTGGCAGACCAAACTTATTTTTTTTAACTGGAACTGGTATTTTATTTTACGTTCAAAATCTTCTTAACGTCTCCATGACAAAAATATAAAGGTTTGGTATGTTATACAGGGTATTTACAAAGTTGTAACCAATTTTATATGAAAATCGTAACAAGTTCAACTCCCTGTATAAATAAAAATAAGCACAACGGCAATGGTTTATTGATGCCATATTTTTTTATTTATTGTCATAATTTTCATAAATGATTGATATTGCTCATTTTCTTTATATTGAATACAGGCGGGTGATACAAAACGCAAGTACATTATTTTCTCAGTAATTTTAAATGGAACACCCTGTATTTTATATCACTATCGAAAAGTACCATCACTGTACTTTAATTTGTATACCACATAATGTCTAAATTTATTAGTTTTCGAGATATGTTCATTTTTCCATGGACCATAGTAGCGTGACTAGGGAATGCAATCCCGACTCGAGATCGTAAAGTCAACCCCTCGGGATTAGAAATGTCAATCCCGCGGGATCCCGAAATTTACGGGATCTCGTCTAGGTAAAAAAATATCTAATAATCACATGACTGAATACGATGAAAACTGCTTATTTGTGATAGTGAGGTTAATTAAAAATATTATTTGAAAGAAAATAAATGCCTTTATTCTTTAACTTTTACTAACTAAATAATTAAGTAACAGTTTTAGTAACACGAAGAACATAATCAAAACAAAAGTAAATATAGTGCTCAAGGAGATCAAAAAGTAGTTACGGCCCGTAACTTTCAAAAGAGAGAAGAAGTTACTTTCAAAATCACCCGTAACTTACAGGTGATTTTGAAAGTAACTTCTTAAAAAACAAAGTGTATCTAGAGTACTATCTGCTAACCGGCATCTAATATCCGTTGCAATGTAGCCAGCTGCTGAGAATGCCATCTCAGACTCAACACTGGTTGGCAACAGCGTGATTAAGCAATTATATGCAAACTGCAAAAATCTCCCCCTTGTTCCTCCACACTCAAATAAATCCATTTCTTTTTTTATTACGGACTCTAATTTGTCTAAGTTTGTGGACCTGGCTACACGTGTAAAAGGACTTTTAGACGCTCGCAGAGTTTCTTCTAATTCCTCTTGAAGTGAAGTAGGATTAGTTTGTGTTGCTACTGCTACTGCACTTAAATTTAAATCCTCTGCAATCATAGAAAGTGGCAAGTCATCTTCGTTTAATACTGTGGTATTAATCTCTACTTGGTTTGGTTCATCGCGATATAATCGTGTGATTATATTTTTAATTTCTTTCCTTGAGATATTTACTTGGCAATTGGAAAGTCTCGTTGTCTTTCCATTGTTCTAAATCATCTTGATAATTATTCGGATTTTTCAAATATAACAGCGCTGCAGTTGCTTTTATTCGACGCTCGGAGATACGATTGTTCATCGAAGATACCAAGTTTTCTGAGAGAGGAGTTTTTAGGTCTTCTAGCTTTCGAATCATGAAACGCAACGTATGTTCTGCACTAACTAAATCAGTATCTCGACGGCACAGTACCTCAACGGCCAACTTTACTGGCTGAAATGTATTTTCCAAATCGATAAGGACAGCATGTTCTTCATCCGTGAAAAAATAGTCTGAATTGGAACTGAGTGAGAGGTCAACTAAGGTCTTAGCTACACACTGCTTTACTCTATTGTATGTACTTATCATGTTGCATAGGCTAGACCAACGTGTCTTGCAGTCAAGGACCAGCTGAATTGTTTTGCCAAACTCTTGCTGAATATAATTCTGAAGCATATCATTCTTGGTAGGAGAATTCCTAAAAAGTTTGACGCATTTTCTTAGTTTCGATATAATCATTTGGTATTCTGTAGCCAGATCAACTTGTCTTATAGGTAAGGAAAAGTTTAAACCATTATAATTATCCGGATTGTCGTCCAAGACTTCTTCCTCCTCCGCACTGCGATTTATGTTCAGTTCAGGGTCTTCAAATTCTTCCACTTCATTAGATTCTACATTCTTCTTATAAATGACATCTGTTATACCTAATTGTACACCGTGGGCGTAGCAAAGCTGTTGTAGTGGTTCAATCAGTCGACCAACTTTCTTCATGACGCTGGCTCCATCGGTCGTTATACCGACTATGTCGTTATCCAGGAATAAATTAAATTCTGATAGTTTTTCTTTCAGAAGCTGAACACAAGACTCCGACGACATACTTCCAAAAATGCGCGCTAGTCCAATATTCCATTGAGTAGGCTCACTGTTAATAATTGTGTGTACATTAACATTTAAAAATCGCCGATTCATTCCAGATGTCCATTCATCTAACGTAACTGTAAACCTATAATATTCATTCTTCAACTTTAAAAGATCTTCCTTCACTTTCATTTTGAGCGTCGTTCCATAATTCATCACAATTTGTTTAATTGTATTTGGTGAAGAAGGCAATTTGTAATTGTTACCGTTCGCAGCAAAAAGACTCTTCATGTCCTCGGAACTACAAAATACTCTAAACGGTAAACCATCTTTGGCAACCATTCGGGAAATCATTAAATCTTTTGTTACGTTAGAATCGGATGGAAAATAATCACTGATTTTGATTTTCTTCTGTGGTATTTGGCAATTTTCACGATCTTCTGGTGTAAATTGAGCCTCAACATCAATAGGCGACCGCGCAGCTGACGACGATGCTCTACTAGACGCTGACGACGTCGAAGGTAGTGATACATTTGACTCAGGTGTACTTGATGTTCTTCCGACTCCCGCAATTTTTGTGTCGATTTTATGGATTGCCATCATATGGACGTGTAAACCTTTTGTAGACCCGGATGTGGTTTTGAGAATAGATTTACATAGTTTGCACTGAGCAGTTAAATTATTAACGGCTTTCTTGAAATATCTCCATACCGGTAAACGACTGCTAAACTCCACGTAGGCTTGATCTGGATTGTTTTTCGCCATTTTAAGTTACTAGTAATCACTTATTACTTATAGGAAACCAAAAGTTATATTATTATGTATTTAACTCACATAAACAACATAAAAATGCGTAATTTAAGGAAAAACAATTACTAAAACTGCACGAGCATAACTTAAACAATTAGGTAGGTAAACAAACAAATGGCTGCCTGCCCGCACGCATGCATGATGCACCTCTTTCTCCCTCCCTCTGCAGTGCTATTCGGCACTGCACTCCCGCCCGGCCGTCAGTCAGTTCAGTCGGCGCACCGCTCGCGTCCCGAGCAGATGTGTGTAGCATCGCTGACCATTGCCGCCCAATCCCGTCAATCTCGAACGGGATCTCGTCATATTATGCTTCGGGATTGATCCCGAAAAATTACACGGGATCTCGCGAGATCGGGATCCCGCGAGATCGGGATCCCGCGAGATCGGGATTGCATTCCCTAAGCGTGACCACCCAGGCCAGATTACCAGATTAAACTACTGTGCAGACTTTTTTTGGGGTTACTTTAACGCTTTTCACACACTAAGAATTTTGACCGTGCAATGGTTGAAATCTACATAGTGGCTCGAGCAATCATATGGAATCTTTCTCCCTTCTCTGCTTGAACCGTTCGGTGAAGGGAGCAAGATTCCATATGATTGCTAGATCCACTATGTAAATTTCAACCATCGTACGTTCAAATATTAGTGTGTTTCGAGCGTAAGACTGAAGGTTATAAATGCCTCCAACAACAAGGGAGGAGATGAAAAATAAAATATGTACAAATAAGTGTATTTTGAAGTGTAAATTTACAAATGCTTAATGCTTCGTAGTGTAAGTAACCCATTCAATGAGCGTTTTTAGGCTTGCATAAATGTGTTAGGAGGTCATTTTGAACAACTAAAACCGGATTTATATTACAACGGAGACGTGGACGGGACAGGGCACGTTGAAGTATCGTCCGATATGAAAAGCACTGGCTGATTTATCTTACGATGGAACGGGGCGAGACCGGGAAGTGCCGAGGACGTGCGATTTCTATTGTTCTGCGCTCCGTGCCGTCCACGTCCCGGTGCAATATAAATCAGTCTTTATGTAACTAAATATTTAAAATATTTTATTAAAAGTAGATTTTAATTTTTTCAAAAATGTTGCATTTTGTGTTCATGTTTTCTTTTCGTAAATTTTTTTACTGATAAATTATTTTTCTACGGCCGTGCCTAAACAGCCACTTTCCCGCACGCATTTTGTTTCCGAAAGTTGCACTTTCCCGCACTAGTGCGGGAAAGTAGAATACCTTGTAATAGGGCATTATAATATATTGTAATATATGCAATAAACTAATATTTAGATATTATTTACTAATTTATTTCAAATTTATCTTATTGTGTTCATTATTTAATGAAATTAACGCGATTATTTCATTCATAGGAGATTCTGACCAATAGAAAGCTACAGAAATCTGAATTAAATCGATAATTTTTGATAATCTCCCGTCGTTAAGTATATTACGTCAGGTGCCCTTCGTTGCTACGAAAAAATACATTCAGTGACATTCATGACAATTAATGTTTTAAAAATTATAAAAATGATGACTCTCTTAAAACTGTCAGTGTCACTCGGGAAAAATTCAATAATTTCAGAGCTCTTGTGCATATACTACTGATTATTTCATTCATAGGAGATTCTGACCAATAGAAAGCTACAGAAATCTGAATTTAATCGATAATTTTTGATAATCTCCCATCGTTAAGTATATTACGTCAGATGCCCTTCGTTGCTACGAAAAAATACATTCAGTGACATTAATGACAATTAATGTTTTAAAAATTATAAAAGTGATGACTTTCAATCGTCAAATATTTATAAAAACTGTGTGTTTAATGGTACTTACATAAATAAATTACAATAAAATTTTGGTTTTGAACAGTTTTATTCATGAAATAATCGCAACAAATTGCACTCGACCTCTGAATTTAATATAAAATTTTTGCTCTCGTGACACTTTCGACATAATTTCACTCGCCTTCGGCTCGTGAAATTAAAACTGTCAAAGTGTCACTCGGGAAAAATTCAATAATTTCAGAGCTCTTGTGCAATTACTACTGAAAATTCTTTGAAATAGAATTATTTTGACATAATATTCTAAGTCAAATCAGTGGACAATCACAATGGTTTTGAATATCGTCGTCATAGTAACCAATTTTATTGAAAGTTTGATTTTGACAACCTTGTCAAACAACGTATGCATTTGTGTGTTTTCGCTGCAATTTTTAAAAAATTACATGGATTCATCGGACGAAGAGATCCCGGAAGCTGTCTTGATAGACGCCGCGGAAAAAAATTTAAATTTGTTGCCTGCCAAATCCAAAGAGAGGTAGCAAAAACAATTTGTCCATTTTGTGAACTGGTGCGAATCCATGAAAGTAAGGAGCTATAAAGAGGAAGTATTTTTGGGATACTTTTTAGAATTGAGCAAAGTGCTTAAATAAAAAACACTTTGGTCACGCTATTTCATGATTAAAAGTTTAATGAAAATAAAGCACAGTATTGATATAAGTAAGTTTTAGAAACTAACAACTTTTTTGAAAAAACAAAATATTGGTTTTCGAACACAAAAAGCAAACATTTTTAGTAAAGAAGATATAGCCTTTATGTTAGACGCACCAAACGAGATATATCTTATGATAAAAGTAGTTACCATTTTTGGTTTATTTGGGGCTTGTCGTAGAGCCGAACTTACGAAATAGTCTGGGCTGATTATCAGAGAATAGGCCATTTTTGGGAAAAGCTATTTACCAGCAATTTTATTGCTGGAATCGAAGCTTATGATTATATATATTAATAATATAGGTATGCAAAGTCCGCAGATAGTGTGCTACTTTTTTTATAAACAAAATGGCGCCCGAAAATCGTGTTTTTTTTAATTTTTGCTCTATAACTCCAAAGATTTTAAATTTACACCAAAAACACCCAAATAAAAATTCACTGAAATTAAATTCTGCATAAAGACATGTTTTTCCCGATCTGCTCCGACGAAAATTTTCCTCGGAAAATGCGGGTTTTCCCAACAAAATCATTAAATTTCAAATAAAGTTTTAGATAAGTAATTATCTATCAATAATTAAATAACTCGGTGACATAAAAGATTTCTTGGTTTAGATTATGGTTTCAGAAGCCGGTGAAAATTAAACGAATATTTTAGCAACAATTCAATTGTTAATTAATAATTTACGGTCGCAATAATAACCAAAATAATTCTAATACACTGATCAAACTTTCAAATCTTATAAAGATGAGATGCCTATTTAATATTTTGTCGACAAAATATAAATTTTTAATTTTTTTGATTAATCTTTAAATGTTTAAAAAAAATAGTTATAAACAAATTAACGTTTCTCAGAAAGTTTTTATTATATTTTAATTTTAAAAAATAGTTAAATTGCGTATTTCAAAGATCTTTAAAATGAATGCTTTAGAATTTTTTTGCAGCTATTTGCAAAAAAGTTATGAGACAATATAGTAAACATACGATTATTACGTTGTTTATAATTTTTTTTAATTCTTTCAAAGCGTAAAAGTGAGTTTAAAGTACAAGCTAATTACTTACAAAAAATATTGATTATTAGTTTAATGGTTATATTTTAATTAAAGATTATAAATATATTTTTTTGTAATTTACACGCGCGAAAGTAGAATAATACAGTACCGTAGCTACCCGTCCACATACACAACTCGCGCGAGTTTAAATCGTGTCGTCGCTTCGAGTGAACATTTTATCTCCGGCTCTGTATCAAGCCTACTTTTGCGCTAAAAATTACAAAAAAAAAACAATTTTAATCTTTTATTATATTATAACCATTGAACTAATATTTGATATTTTTTGAGAGTAATTAGTTTGTACCATAAACTCACTTTTAAGCTTTGAAACAATTAAAACAAATTATACCTAAACAACGGAATAATCATATGTTTATTTTGCTGTTTCATAACTTTTTTGCAAATGGTTGGAAATTTTTTTTAAAGAATTCTTTTTCAACACCTTTGAAATACGCATTTTAAGTATTTTTTTAAATTATAATATAATAAACAATTTCTGAGAAATGTTAATTTGTTTATAACTATTTTTTTTAAACATTTAAAGATTATGCAAAAAAATGAAAAATTTATATTTTGTCGACAAAATATTAAATAGGCATGCCATCTTTATAATCTTTCTAATTTTGATAAATGTCTCATGATTATTTCGGTTGTTATTGCGACTGTAAATTGTTAATTAACAATTGAATTGTTGCTAAAATATTCGTTTAATTTTCACCGGCTTCTGCAGTTTTAATCTATACCAAGAGAGCTTTTATTTTACCAAGTTATTTAATTATTGATAACTAATTACTTGCCCAAAAAATTTATTTGAAAATTAGAGATTTTGTTGGAAAAACCCGCATTTTCCGAGGAAAATTTTCGTCGGAGCAAATCAGGAAAGACATGCCTCTATGTAGAATTAAATTGGGGCGAATTTTTATTCCAGTGTTTTTGGTGTAAAGTTAAAATCTTCGGAGTTATAGAACAATAATTGAAAAAAACACGATTTGCGTGCGCCATTTTGTTAATAAAAAAAGTAGCACACTATCTGCGGACTTTGCATACCTATGTTATTAATATATAGGATCATAATATTCGATTCCAGTAATAAAATTGCTGGTAAATAACCTTTCTTTGTACTTTACTATTTAGACAAGCGTATTATAACTATATTTTTTTCAAAATTTAAAGATTGTGCAAAAAAACGATAAATTTATATTTTGTCGATAAAATATTAAATAAGCATCTCATCTTTATAATATTTATAAGTTTGATCAATGTCTCATGATTATTTTGGTTATTATTGCGATCGTAAATTGTCAATTAACAATTGAATTGTTGCTAAAATATTCGTTTAATTTTCACCGGCTTCTGGAATTACAATCTATACTAAGAAAGCTTTGATGTCACTAAGTTATTTAATTATTGATTAATAATTACTTACCTAAAACTTTATTTTAAAATTAAAGATTTTGTTGGGAAAACCCGCATTTTCCGAGGAAAATTTTCGTCGGAGCAAACCGGGAAAAACATATCTGTATGCAGAATTTAATTGCGGCGAATTTTTATTTGAGTGTTTTTGTTGTAAAGTTAAAATCTTCGGAGTTATAGAGCAATAATTGAAAAAAATACGATTTGTCGGCGCCATTTTGTTTATAAAAAAAGTAGCACACTATCTGCGGACTTTACATAACTATATTATTAATATATAGGATCTTATAATTCGATTCCAGCAATAAAATTGCTGGTAAATAACTTTTCCATGAATTTTGCTAATTAGCCCAGAGTAAAAATCACTCTCGACGATGTTGAAGACAAAGGGAATCTAATAATCGTCAAAATTACAGACTCGAAAAACAACTCTGCGAGATCATTCGTTGTCTCAGAAGAAATAAACAATGGAATGTTTTTGAAGCTATACAGAGAATACGTCAGTTTACGACCTTCAACCACAACTGATAGGCGTTTGTTTATAAAATACCAGAAAGGAAAATGTACAGTGCAATGGGTAGGAATTAATACATTTGGAAAAATCCCCTCCGAAATTGCAGTCTTTTTGCATCTGCCCAATCCTGAACGTTACACAGGACACAGCTACAGACGCTCATCAGCAACCTTCCTAGCCGATTCTGGAGAAACGATTACAAATATAAAACGTCTAGGAGGTTGGAAAACAACTTATGTAGCCGAAGGTTACCTAGAAGACTCTGAAAAGCAAAACAGAGATGTGTGTAACAAAATTTTAAGTATCAATTCTCTAGAACCATCTACATCTAAGTCGAGTGATCACAGCGAGCACAGGTTGAGGGAGAATACACAGTGCCAATTCAAGGATCAGCTTGCATCCGTTATAAATTTGCAGAATGCTGCGAATTGCTCATGTATCTTTAATATTACGAAGCAATAAATAGATGTTCTTCTTTTTCCACTAAACATTTTGTTGTATTTACTAGTAAATAAAAATTGATATAACTCTGACTGTTTTGACTGTTGTGACTTTTTTCCAAACATACGGCCGTAGAAAAAATATTGTTCTTAACTCATGCGGAAAGTGTCTTTCCCGCACTCGACTGCTTGCCCGAACTCCGCTATCTCGTCGTTCGGGTCAACGGCAGTCGCGTGCGGGAAAATATCACTTTCCGCACTAGTTAGGAAAATAACTATTTTCGATCTTTATTTGTTACACTGTTTATTTGTTTCTACGACCGTTTAATAATATGCTCATTATTCGCTATTTTTGAATAGATAATAACACCCACTTTACCCGTGAGTAATAGTTCATTACTCACGGGCTGAAGTTAGGTTGAACTGGTGAATGTCACTTTTAATATTAGTCTTATATAAACTGCAAATAAAATTACTTACTTAAACTTATCTATTTAACACAATAATTATTGTAATGTATATCAATAATTAACTTCGAAAAATTTTTAAAGGATTTTTAACAGTAACAATGCGTTAGTATATTTTATACTTTTATACCTTGTTTACTATTATGAATTTTGACGTTTACCATTTTCAATGACAGTGACATTAGCGTATTTGGTGTGTTTATTTCAATTTAAAACTTATATTATTGTGTCTATTTTATAAAGTTATCTTGTGTTATATAATCTAAATATATTATAACATAATATTATAGATAGTTATATTATTCTATTATATTATACAGTCTTTTCCAACAAAAATTTGACCCCCCTCCCGCCCCCCCCCCCCCGAAACTCAGAAACCAAGAGCTTCTCCTAAATTTAAACAAACACGTCCATTTTTAATGGAATGGGGACGAATTTTCATGCAAAATTCATGCCCTCAAATGCAACCCCCTACTGCCCCGCACCGACCTCCACTTTTTTTAAATAGCAAGTGTGGTCTAGTGGTACATCATTTGAAAGGTAATTTTTTCTCTAAACGATGCTCTATTTTTTTTTAATTTACGTAATAAGTTTAAGATAATTTTGGACTTAACAAATTTATTATAAATAAGTTAAATCCAAAATTATCTTTAAAGTAATTCCGCAAATTAAAAAAAATACAGGGTCTTGTAGAGAAAAAAAATACCTTTCAAATGATGTGCCACTCGACTACACTTGCTATTAAAAGAAAACTGGAGGTTGATGCGGGGCAGGGGAAGGGGGACGAATTTTGTTGACTACGGATCAATATTATACAGTGACGCATCACAGTGTTATTTAAATAAAATAGACAAAATCATTAATAAATCCCTTAGATTGTGTATAGGAGCCCTAAGAAGTATACCGATAAATAATTTACAAGTTGAATGCTGTGAAATACCGATGGATATAAGACGAAAAAAACTTGGCATCAGCCTTTTAGTTAGATTCATCATTTTCCAAAATACATCAACTGTTTTTAGCAGACTTGACAGAAAAATATTGGATAAAAAAGAAAACTCAAAATATAGTAGATTTATATTTAAAAATGACAATATACAGATTGAGTATTATGTATGGAAACACTCAATTATCTCAAAAACGGCTTGGACGATTGTTATATATTTTGGTAGGTGGGGTTTTCTAATGCGGCCGATATTATAGTGCTAATTCCATTGTTGTCATATTTTCCGTTTTTCTGAAAATTTAATGAACTTTCTTATTTCAAATGGAACACCCTGTATATTTTTTGCGTTTTGAAGTTCTTAAGAAATACTGATTATTTTTTATGTTATATTCCCTATACCTAAATGCCATAATTTCGGAGTTATTGCTACATTTATTTAAAAAAAAAATTAACAAATCATAAAAATCAATTTTTTTTGCCCGGGTAAACACTATTTTAGGTTATTTGGATCATGGGAACCAAAAAGATTGTTTGTAATTTTTCTCTGAAATTAATCGTTTCCGAGTTATAAACAATTTAAAACTGAAAAAAATCGAATATTGACGATTTTCAAGGTTCAAGAACACAAGTAAAAAATATAATTTTTAAAATTTTAAAGTACCTAAATTCAAGCCCAACTCTTCTTCTAATAGTTTGTCATAAGATTTTTTGCCTCCTTTTAGGCCCGGTACTTTATGTCTCGATTAACAGCCCGTTAGTTAACGGAGGTTTAATCGAGACCTCATTAGGGTCTCTTGCGTTGTAATAAATGCAATTACAAATTACAAGTATTATTATAACTATAAATAAGTATAATAATAATTATAATTGCATTTATTATAACGCAAGAGACCCTAATGAGGTCCCGATTAAACCTCCGTTAACTAACGACATCGACAACGTTAATCGAGACATAAGGTACCGGGCCTTATTGTATAACATTGCTTTTTAATTTTTAATGAAGTGCATAATATGAGAGGACGGGCGATCGGGCTGCATTAACAGCCAACAAACAATGTTTTAAAATGAAATAATCTCAAATTACTTATCGGCAACTGATAAAATAAGCCTTGAGCTTGAATTTGGGTACTTCGCAGTTTCAAAAATGACATTGTTAATTTGTGTTCTTGAACCTTGAAAATCGTCATTATTCGATTTTTTCAGTTTTAAATTGTTTATAACTCGGAAACGATTCATTTTAGAGAAAAATTATAAAAGATCTTTTTTGTTCCCAATGATCCAAAAAATCTAAACTAGTGTTTACCCGGGCAAAAAAAATTGTTTATAATTTGTTTAAATTTTGTTTTTTTAATAAATATAGCAATAACTTCGAACTTATGGCATTTAGATATAGGGAATATAACATAAAAAATAATCGGTATTTCTTAGGGACTTCAAAACGCAAAAAATATACAGGATGTTCCATTTGAAATAAGAAAGTTTATTAGATTTACAGAAAAACGGAAAATATGACAACAATGTAATTAGCACTATAATATCGGTCGCATTAGAAAACCCCTACCTAGCAAAATCTATAAAAATCGTGGAAGCCTTTTTCGAGATAATTGAGTGTTTCCATACATAAAACTCACTCTGTATGATAAACAACTTTATAAATATGACATAAACCCAAATTATAATATTGACTTTAATACTATGGAACAAGTTCAGGTATACTTTTTAAGGGACTATGGCAATTTGCCTCTATCTTTAAGAAAATTAGTGTTTATCTCCGACAGTTCACAAATGTTTAAAGATTATTGTATGCTGTATACAGATGCATCAAAAAATATTGAAGGTGTGGGGTGTGCCTATTGGGATAGCAGTAATAAAATTAGTAAAATGTTTAAACTAAATTCTATTATGAGTATATACACAGCTGAATTAATAGCGATAATGGAAGCACTAAAATATTTATCTAATATAAATATAGTGACAGTTTAAAGTTCTCTAAGTAAAATTAGTGCTATAAATCCTAAATCAAAAGTGAACTACATTGAATTATATATCATAAATAAAATTAAAGAACTTCAGCAACAAGGAAAGTCTGTTAAGTTAGCATGGGTTAAAAGCCACTGTGGAATAACTGGAAATGAAATGGTAGCATATGGAAATGGTACAAATAAAAATTTAGAACTATTGTTGCATATATGTTAAAAATTTAAAAATCCATCAATACTGTAAAATGTGTTGTCCATTAAAAATGAATACAGTTTGGCGAAAACCTTTATGTGAAGAATTACTGCATGAGAGTTAATATTATTGTAACATTTTATTCCAATATGTTCAGGTGCATTTACCTCTAGTATCATGTGAGTGAATGTCCTCATTTCTGTCAAACTTTAGCTTGTTTTCCTCAATATGCAATATTAATTGGAAAATTAAAAGGCTAGGTAGTGTTAAAATATTAGACTCGTGGCTTGCAACTATCTGAAAATGGAACGCCATACATACTTCTTAAAACTTTCTTTTGAGCTATAAATGTCCGTTCAAAATGAGATGAGCAACCCCAAAATATTAAGCCATACTGAAGTACAGACTGGACTAAACTAAAGTAAATCATTCGCAATATATCAAATGAGACAGCTTCTCTTAAATTACGCATTATATAGCTACATGTACTTAACTTTGCTGATATACCCTATTCCACGAACATACGCCTGTTTTGGATTAATTCGACAACGAATATTTTACTGTGCAAAATAAGAAGAACGAAAGTAAATTGCAAAGTACATTGTTGTTTATTGGAATAATTATTAGCGCCATTTACTTTCGTACTTCTTATGTTGCACAGTAAAATATTCGTTGTCGAAGTAATCCAAAACAGGCGTATGTTCGTGGAATCACCCATACATGATTTACGTGAGTTTCCCATGGAAGTTTATGATCTAGGGTTACCCCCAAAATTTTATTGTAAGTTGTAGTTAGTGTTGGAAAATTCTCGAGAATGAAAAATCTGAGAATATTCTCGGGAATATTCTATTCTTGGGAATATTCTCGAGAATATTCTCGCTATGGAGAATTTTCTGAGAATGAACCCTATGACGCACTTAGGGATATTGTTGAAGATGAAAATAGGAAATAGGGTATTAAAAATCATGAAATTATATACAAAATTATGAGACTAAACAACAGTGGTGTTCTTTATATATAAACAAAATACAAAAACAACAGAGAACACAAAGTTTATTTGATAAAAAAATGAAAGTTTTCTCTTAACAACAAATAATGCAAGTAATGGATGTGGTGATTTAATCAGAAAAACATGAGGCCTCAGGTTTAGAATTTATTTCTATCATTAGCTCATCCTTGTCATCTACATTCTGCATTTCAATGTACTGTTGTGGGATTTTGTTTTTCACGAGTCGCCAGCTCAGTCATGGATTGGTCTACGTCTAATGGGCATTTAGACGGGCTAGTTTTTGTTTTTGAAGCAATATGTTGCCGAAAATTATCGTCGTCATAGTAACCAATTTTATTGAAAGTTTGATTTTGACAACCTTGTCAAACAACGTATGCATTTGTGTTTTCGCTGCAATTTTTAAAAAATTACATGGATTCATCGGACGAAGAGATCCCGGAAGCTGTCTTGATAGACGCCGCGGAAGAAAATTTAAATTTGTTGCCTGCCAAATCCAAAGAGAGGTATCAAAAACAATTTGTCCATTTTGTGAACTGGTGCGAATCCATGAAAGTAAGGAGCTATAAAGAGGAAGTATTTTTGGGATACTTTTTAGAATTGAGCAAAGTGCTTAAACCAAACACACTTTGGTCACGCTATTCCATGATTAAAAGTTTAATGAAAATAAAGCACAGTATTTATATAAGTAAGTTTTATAAGTAAGTTTTATAAACTAACAACTTTTTTGAAAAAACAAAATATTGGTTTTCGAACACAAAAAGCAAAAATTTTTAGTAAAGAAGATATAGCCAAATTTATGTTAGACGCACCAAACGAGATATATCTTATGATAAAAGTAGTTACCATTTTTGGTTTATTTGGGGCTTGTCGTAGAGCCGAACTTACGAAAATCACTCTCGACGATGTTGAAGACAAAGGGAATCTAATAATCGTCAAAATTACAGACTTGAAAAACAACTCTGGGAGATCATTTGTTGTCTCAGAAGAAATAAACAATGGAATGTTTTTGAAGCTATACAGAGAATACGTCAGTTTACGACCTTCAACCACAACTGATAGGCGTTTGTTTATAAAATACCAGAAAGGAAAATGTACAGTGCAATGGGTAGGAATTAATACATTTGGAAAAATCCCGTAGGAAAATTAAAAGGCTAGGTAGTGTTAAAATATTAGACTTGTGGCTTGCAACTATCTGAAAATGGAACGCCATACATACTTCTTAAAACTTTCTTTTGAGCTATAAATGCCCGTTCAAAATGAGATGAGCAACCCCAAAATATTAAGCCATACTGAAGTACAGACTGGACTAAACTAAAGTAAATCATTCGCAATATATCAAATGAGACAGCTTCTCTTAAATTACGCATTATATAGCTACATGTACTTAACTTTGCTGATACATGATTTACGTGAGTTTCCCATGGAAGTTTATGATCTAGGGTTACCCCCAAAATTTTATTGTAAGTTGTAGTCTGCATTTCAATGTACTGATGAGAAGTTGTGGGATTTTGTTTTTCACGAGTCGCCAGCTCAGTCATGGATTGGTCTACGTCTAAAGGGCATTTAGACGGGCTAGTTTTTGTTTTTGAAGCAATATGTTGCCGAAAATATATAAGTATTTGGTATGTTTCTGGCAGCATTACAGCCATCTAATGAATATCGCCATTTGGCTGAGCCATGTGGCCGAAATTTTACTGGTATTTGACACTATTGCAGTGCCTGATGCGTTGCCGATAAAGTCGAACTGCTGTGGAAAATATTGCATGTTGCTCTGTATTTCTTCTTTATTTCCTGTACTCTGTTGAAATTTAATTTGGTTTTGTCAAAACATACAAAGAAAAGATGAATACGTGGTCAAATGAAATCACAATAAGGTTTATTAATGCAGTAGGTACATCCAGAGTTGTGGAACTTGGCATACTTCTGGAACTATGTATGAGACAAATGGAAGAGTAGTTCACCCTGAATAACCCACATAACAATGATGTTCGCATCATGTTCTAAGCATATACTACCAACATTCGTCGGAGTATATTCTTTTTAGTATATGTGTAGTACAAGCATAGCATCTACCTTAAAAAACATTCTAAATTTCATGTTCTTTGCATATACTTCAGAGTATATTCTCGTACCGAATATACTAAGTATATTCGTGTACGTAGGATCTCGGAATATTCGTAAAAGTTTATTCTTAGAATATACCTTTATCGAATATTCTTAACACATACTTATAAGTACATTCTTAACACATACTTATAAGTAGATACTTTTAAAATATCTTAAAAATAATTTGTATGTATAGGAAGTATAATATTAGCCTTATAGATTATCAACTTCGTTATTTTTTAGAATACATAATTAATAAAATTTATGTATGTAGGTAGTATTGGACGAATTTCATTTCAAAATTGTTGTAGGGTAAAAAAGTTTAAACATTAATTGTATTAACGTTTACATAGATACTATTAAAAATTCGTTTTCATAATTGAAATGACTTTACCATTTCGAGTTTATCATGAATCATTAGTATTTTTACATCCTTGGAATTTGAATTTAGGTACATTCAATTCAATAGGCCATTTCGCAGAACCAAAACGTGCCAAACTGCACAACCAAAGCAACCAAAGGCTTTGGCGTTGCCAACCGTCGAGTAAGCTTTTTCCGTCAACTTACCTTAAAAATTCCCACTTTTATAAAAAAAAACTTCCCTCCTGTTTACAAAATCTGAGAAGATATGTTGAATTATTTTCAAATATTTTGATTTTTTCTTAATATTTTACAATTTGGACTGGAACAATAATTCCCTTTTGAGTTAACTTTTTCCCTTTATCACCTTTTATGTTGAAAATTCCCGCAAAAAGGGAAATTTCTCTCCGTTTGGCAACACCGATTTTGTTATTCCACAATACATTCATAACCCCCCCTCCACAATCATATTCTGACCATTTCTATTCTTACCTGAATGGATCAGGGATAGGAAAAACCGTAAAATATGAAAAAGAAAACAGGCATTATTTCATTATTTGTATCATCTATGGATCTCGATCTATGCAGTGTTAAGGATGAAGGCGAATGATGTAGTAGTAGGACTAGGACTAAAGAACATACATAATCTGTTTATTTTGTTTGCGGTGCTTCAAAATACATATAATCTATTTTGATAACTCAATATTACTTAAATAGGTAAGTACATATAAGTATTATATAAATTTTAGTTACTTATTATGCATAGTTTAGTTTAGCTAAATATTATATAATGATTTATATAAATAACTAAAATTTATAAATATGTACTTACTTTTTAAGTAATATTGTAGAATGTAGGTACTAACTACATTCTCATTTGCAATTAAAATATGTAAATAGATATTTGGTAGAACCAGTAGAACCTAAGATGAGATAGGTGATGCTGAAAACATACTTCTAAGCAATATAGCACTTGATAGCACTTTCTTAGAATATTCTTAAAAATATAATATTCTTCCCATACAAAGATGTGCGGTAGTACGTTCTTAGTATATAAATAGAAGGTTTATAGCACTTCCTTGGAATATTCTAAAAAGTACCTTCTTGGTATAAACTAAAAAGATGTGCGGTAGTATGTTCTAAGTATACACATAGAAGGTTTATAGCACGTCCTTGGAATGTTCTAAAAAGAACATTCTTGGTATATACTGAAAAGAAGTGCGGTAGTACATTCTAAGTATATACATAGAACGTTTAAGTACTGTAATGTAGTATATACTCAGTATCTGCTCTGCACATTCGCAATGGTAATTACGCACATTCTCAGTATATACTTTTTCTGAAAAGTATGTTCTATGAATCTACTAAGAACATGAAATTGTTATGTGGGAAATACATTAAACTAAAACTTTTAGTATATATAAATAACAATTGCTAATCTTGTTGAAATTGGTATTGCGTTGCTCATGTTTGATCTTTATAAATACTGTAGCAAAACAATGAGTCACCGGCCGCAAGACGTAAGCCGAGAAAAGTCTAGATCGAAGCACGCTATACATGGAACCGACGCGCGGTTGTTGGAAGGTCACACGATAGTCGGAGAGCTGGCTTAGCCCGGAATGATCGAGAATAACGACTAGGATATATAAGGCATAATTTTTGTAAATAGAGTTTAGTCTTAAGCTAAAGTTTGTAAAGTAAACTTGTATAAATAAATAATAAAGTCGTAAATAAATACCCGAACGCTCGTTTTTGTTACAGTGGTATCAGGTGTGGGGTGTAAATAAATGAAAAGTGAAAAAAAAGACTTTTGAACTTTATTCGTCGGGAATAATCGGAGTGCGTTAATTGTTCGGTATTCGGAAAGACTTTTAAAAGAGTTTTGAACTTTATTCGTCGGGAATAATTGAAGTGCGTTGATTGTTCGGTATTCGGAAAGACTTAAGATATTTTGAAAAGTACGTGTGTGCCGACCAAAGATGTTGCTACAAGAACTGACCATAAAACAGCTCCGTGAATAATTAAAAGAGTACGAATTAGACAGCAGTGGGTGCAAGATAGTCCTACAAGCACGACTCAAGGATGTCCTCACGAAGAACGGAGATGACCCAGAGACGTTCCACTTCCAGTCAGCAGAACAAGTAATCTTATCGAAATTAAAAACTGTTTCTGAAACGATCGATGAAACTTGTAGAAAAAGCGACGATAAATTCGAAAATGTTGCTAAAAGATTCGATGAGACTTCTCAAATAATTAAAGACGTATGTAGTCAAAACAATGAGAAATTCGAAAGTGTTTCTCAAAAGATTGATGAAACTTTTAAAGAGGTCTGTAGGCAAAACAACGAAAAACTTGAAGAAGTTTGTAAACAGAACAATGAGAAATTTGAAGAAGTTTCTAGAACATTCGATAAGATACAGAAAAGTGTAGACGACAATAAAGAAATGTTAGAAGAGAAGATCAAACAACTAGAGACTATGGTAACCAATACGAAAGTTCTACCTTCAGTTAATGCAGTAGTTTTGGCCGTAGAAGAGAAGATCAAAGAATTAGAGAGCATGATAACCGATACAAAAGTGCAACCGTCAGTTAATGCAGTAGCTTTAGATCCTGTAGTGAAAGGTGAACTACCGAGAGACGAAATGTCGCATAATATGAGATTCAAATTACCACCATTTGATGGAAAGTCCTCTTGGTCCATATACCTTAGACAATTCGAAGCTATTGCGACCGCCAATCATTGGACCGAACAGGAAAAGGCTGTTTCCTTGACTGCTGCTTTACGAGGTGATGCTGCAGATATATTAAGGTCAATTCCCAAGGGTCAAGAAAATTGTTACCAGACCTTGTTCACTCGTCTAGAAAAACGCTATGGAGATGCCCATCTACAACAAGTATACAAAGCACAACTGCGAAGTAGAAGTCAACGAGCAAGTGAGAATCTACAAGAATTTGAAGCAGATGTGGCTCGTGTGGTGCGGTTGGCTTATCCAGAGGTGCCAGACAGCGTTTTAGAAGAAATTGCAGTAGATACCTTCGTCAATGGGCTGAAAGATAATGAACTACAGAAAGCTTTACGACTAGCAAGACCGAAAGTTTTAGATGAAGCACTTGCTATTGCATTGGAACACGAAACGGCTAGTCAAACTTCACGAGGCCATAGAGTAAGAACCATTGAAGAAAGTGACGAACACAACGATGAACGTCTGGAGGAAATGATACGGAGAGTATTAAGTAATCAGATGCCAAAGAGACGCGAGCCTAGATGTTGGAATTGTGGAGACGTAGGCCACATTCGTCGTAATTGTAAGAAGATCGTACAGCCGTCGGAAAACTAGAGCGGGTCGACACCAAGGGGCAACTGCCGACCTCGAGAACTAGAGCCCCCATAGTAACTGTCAACCTTACGTCCTCCGGTGGAATCCACGACTTATACATCGAAGGTCGTATCAGTAATAGATGTAGATCATTTTTGGTGGATACAGGTGCAACGAGAACTATCGCACGTCCAGATGTAGTACGAGACCATAATAAATTATCACCTGCGACAGTAAAGCGTAGAACAGCGACTGGTGAGCTAATTAATACATATGGCGAGGCTAATATGTCAGTATCCATTGGCCAGACCACAGTTGAACATCAAGTATTAATTGCCGAGATCTCCGACGAATTCATATTGGGAATGGACGTACTAAGGAAAGTGGGGGCAATATTGGATGTTCAAAATGGAGTTCTCAAGATCAATGGTGAAGAGTTGCCCTTTCACGACGACAAAGAAGATGTCATCCGCTTACTTACTACATGCGACGTAACCATACCCGGTAATAGTGAGAAAATTCTGATGACCATGCTTGATGGACTCTGCCGAGAGGGAAGTTTAAGGATGGTCGAAGATGTGGATAATGTCGAGTTCCTAACAGCGAAAACTTTGGTAAAAGTTCGAGATGTCATCCCTGTAAGAGTTATGAATTTAAGGGAAACTGCTATCAAGTTAAGTAGAGGAGCTTTGATCGGACAGTGTGTTCCCGTGGCTTCAATTTGCTCTGTGAATACCAATGAGAAATCATCGAAGGCGAAGTATCCAAAGGAGCTTGTTGAGATGATCATTGAAAGATGCCAAGATCTTGATCATGAACGAACGGAAAAAGTGACGTCTATGCTGATAGAGTATCAAGATGTTTTTGCTATTGATAAGAAGGATAAGGGCAAAACAAGCATAGTAACGCATAAAATAAATACCGGAGACGCTCAGCCAATCAGACAACGGCCTAGACGACTTCCATTTGCGAAAAGAGATGAAGCCGAAGAGATTATCAAGGATATGGACAAACAAGGGGTAATTGAAACATCGAACAGTCCATGGACATCACCAGTAGTTCTGGTAAAGAAGAAAGATGGTTCAACGCGTTTTTGTATCGACTACCGCCAGCTCAATGCGGTAACAAAAAAAGATAGTTATCCTTTGCCCAGAATAGACGATACATTGGATACTCTCTCCGGTTCTCGTTGGTTTTCCACACTCGATTTAAAAAGTGGATATTGGCAAGTAGACATGGAGCCAGCCGATCGGGAGAAAACCGCATTTTCGATAGGATCAGGGTTTTGGCAGTTTACGGCTATGCCGTTTGGTTTATGTAATGCCCCTGCCACATTTGAAAGATTAATGGAGGCAGTTTTAAGAGGTCTAACATGGAAAACATGCCTGGTTTACTTAGATGATGTAATCGTGGTTTAAAGGTCCTTTGATGAACATGCCAAGAATCTAATAGAAGTCTTTCAACGATTGAGGGCAGCGAACTTGAAGTTAAGTCCGAAGAAATGTCACATGTTTCGACGAGAAGTTAAGTACCTAGGACATATTGTATCGAGTAATGGTGTAACAGCTGATCCTGAAAAGATTGAACCAATTAAAGATTGGCCAGTACCAAAAGATAAACATGAAATTAGAAGTTTCCTTGGCTTATGTACATATTACCGACGATTCGTCAAAGGATTTGCCAATATCTCCAAGCCCCTAACAAAGTTGACTGAGGAGGGCAAAGAATATACATGGAGTGAAGAGTGCCAAACAGCTTTCGAACAACTACAAATGGCTCTGATCAGTGCACCGATATTAAGCTACCCGGGACAGGCAGGAAAATTTGTTTTGGATACCGATGCTAGCAACAGTGCCATAGGAGCTGTTCTCTCCCAAATCCAGGATGGACAGGAAAAAGTCATCGCTTATTTCAGCAAAGTCCTGTCGAAACCAGAAAGAAACTATTGCGTTACCAGAAGAGAACTGCTGGGTGTAGTGAAGGCTTGCGAACATTTCCATAAATACTTGTATGGCAGAAAGTTCCTTCTTCGCACCGATCACGCTGCTCTAAAATGGCTCATACAATTCCGTAATCCAGAGGGCCAGATGGCAAGATGGTTAGAACGATTACAAGAATATGATTACGATATAGAACACAGGGCCGGAAGAGTTCATTCAAATGCTGATGCCCTTTCGAGACGACCATGCAGTGCAAATTGTAATCACTGTGCCAAATTATGTTCGTAAATTGTAGAGTTGAGGAACAAAAATGGGAGATTTAAGGAACAAATAAAACGTTGTTTACCCAATGGCTGTATTTTAAGGACTACTTGTTAAACAAACGTTGAAAGCAACACACTATACAGTAAATAGTAAAGTGGCCAGTAGATGGCACTGCTATAAAAATATTTAATTTATTTATCTATATCCAACACTCCCACTAGATAAACAAATTAAGAAAATAACATTTATCAAATGTTTATTACACTATCTTAACTAAACCAATCTCTTTCAAAAACTTATTATGTTTCACAGAACTCAAGCTTTTTGTCAAGAGATCAGCTGGCATGTTAGCTGTGTCCAAATATTCCAGCTTTATCAAACCTTTGTTTACAGCTTCTTTGACAAAATGATATCGGATATCAATGTGTTTCGTCCTTCTATTCAATACAGGATTTATTGCTAATTTATGAGCTCCCATATTATCATTATATAGTATAACGATTTCATCAATACCCAACATCTCATACAACAAATTTTTTAAAAAAATAGCCTCTTTAGCAGCTTCTGATACTGCTATGTATTCCGCTTCTGTGCTTGACAGAGAAACACTATTCTGTTTTCTGCTTTCCCAGACAATAGGTCCACCAGAAAACTGAAAATAGAAGCCCGTATAAGATTTTCTGTCATGAGAATTACTCCCCCAACTGGCATCTACATAGCCTTTCAAATAATTATCATTTTTTGAAAAAGTTAAACCATAGTCTTTTGTAGCCTTTAAATATTTTAATATTCGTTTTACATGCTTCCAATGCGTTTCTGAATGATAATTATTAAATTGACTGAGATAACTTACAGGATATGAAATGTCTGGTCTTGTCAAAACTGACAAATACATAAGACCACCTATTAAATTCTGATAAGGCACTTGAGCAGATGCATTATCGTCTCTATTCAAATTTAAACTAATTTCCATTGGGGTAGAAACCTCTTTCGAATCCTCCATATTGAACCTTTTTAACAACTGTTCAATATAGGATTTTTGATCTAAAGTTATAACACCATTCTCTTTATTATGAGTTACTCTCATACCTAAACAATTCTTAATTTCTCCCAAATCTTTAATTCTGAAACATTCATTTAATTTCAACTTTAAATTATCTGATTCATCTGAATCATTAGAAAAAATAAAAAAATCATCAACATAAACAGAGATAATGGTTTTTAGATTATTTTTCATCTTTGTGTATAGACATGGCTCATAATCAGATTTCTTATAACCTAGATTAATTAAGAAATTATCAACTTTTTCATACCAAGACCGAGCTGACTGTTTTAAACCATATATGGCTTTCTTTAGCCTTAATACTTTATTATTTTCAATTTCTAAACCTTCAGGTACTGTCATAAAAACTTTTTCTTTTAAATCACCATTTAAAAAAGCCGTCGCAACATCAAGATGAAAAATATCCAAATTCAAATTTGCTGACAAAGCAAATAAAAGTCTTAATGTAGAATGCCTTATGACTGGAGAAAAGGTTTCATTATAATCAACACCAAATTTTTGAGTGTAACCTTTTGCTACCAGTCTTGCACGATATTTCACTTTACCTGAGTTATCAACCTTTTTCTTGTATACCCACTTACACTTCACTACACAACCATCTTCAGGAACATCAACCACTTCCCATGCTGAGTTATCCTCGAAAGACTGCAGTTCTTCTGTCATAGCCCCTAACCATAAGTTACTATCTGGTCTAGACATGGCATCCTCGACACTAACCGGATCAGAGTCACTATCCGAGCACAAATAAGTCACAAACTCATCAAACCTTTTTGGCTTAGGTATTCTTGTTGATCTCCTGATTTCATCCACTGGCAAATTCGGCAAGTCACATACATAATCGGGATCATTGTTCTCAACAATTTCATCAGTCGATGTGTTCTCTTCAACCTGATGATTCTGATCCTGACATGATGTATTATTATCTCCCACTGAATCTAACATTTCTTTTGCCCTATGTTCACCTTCTAAATCAACATGAATCACTTCACACCTTTTTGTGTCTTCCATAATTTGTACGTCTCTACTTACTATTATTTCTTTAGTGGTCGGATTATACACCCTGTATCCTTTCGTAGTCTCAGAGTATCCTACTAAAATGTGCAGAATAGCCTTTTTCTCCCATTTTGATCTTTTTTCTTTTGGAACATGTACCATCACCTTGCTGCCAAATATTCTAAGACCACTAACGTCAGGTTTGCTATCTGTCCACATTTCAAATGGTGTTTTCTTTAAGCCGGAAGCCAGCGATCTATTTTTTAGATAAACAGCTGTGTTTACAGCTTCAGCCCAAAACATTTTTTCAAGATTAGCATCAAACAACAGACATTTTGCCTTTTCTATGATTGTCCGATTTAAACGTTCGGCTACACCATTTTGTTCAGGAGTGTAGGGATTCGTTTTTTGATGTATAATACCATTTACAGTTAAATAATCTTCAAATTCTTTTGAACAAAACTCTCCACCATTGTCACTTCGCAAAGTTTTTATATGGACACCCTTCTGGTTTTCTGCCATACTTTTAAAATTTTTAAAACAATTAAAAACTTCACTTTTTGTTTTAATAAAATAAATGAATACCATTTTACTAAAATCATCTTGGAAAGTAACAAAATATTTAGAGCCACCTAATGATTTGTTTTCCATGGGCCCGCATACATCGCTGTGAATAAGCTGTAATAAACTACTGGCCCTGTGACCTTTTTCTGGAAACGGTAATCTCGTTTGTTTCCCCTCACAACAAACTATACAGTTTTGCTTGTTAATATCAATTTTCCCAGTCACATTCAGTCCATCTACTATTCCATCTTTCATTTTATTTAGATATAGGCTATTTAGATGACCGAAACGTCTGTGCCAGGTATCCCCAGTTACAAATAAACAATTTTTACGATCTGAAATACATTCAGTATTCAATTTATAAACACCATCTATCAATTCAGCTGTTGCAATAATTCCATTTTTATTGTATATTTTGCAACCTGCATTTTCAAATATAACTTCATTTCCATTTTTAATCAATTGAGAAACAGATAAAAGATTTGTCGTCAGATCAGGAACATATAATATATTATTGATGCTTACCTCTAATCTCTTTTTATCGACAATTGTGGTTACCATCATATCACCAGCACATTTCACTTCCAAACTTTCACTGTTAGCCACAGTTATATTGGACGAACTTGCATCTCGGATATTTGTCAACCAATCTTTTCTCGCTGTAAGATGCGTGCTGCATCCAGAATCGACATAAAAATCTGTAGATTTAAAGTTTCCACTTAAGAATGTTGCACTAAACGCATTATTATTAGCACTAGGGCACTTATTCATATAATGACCTTTTTGTTTACACCGGAAGCAGGTTATGTTTTTCTTGTTAACTTTTTTGACATGCTTAGTGCTAACTTCACTCGACTTTGACATAAAAGCTGTCTGCTTTTCACTGTTAGTGCTGTCTATCTGCATATCTTGTAGCAATTTAGATTTGATTACATCAGTGGTAATAGATATCCCCGAATGTTCAATTGCCAATAACATTGGAGTATACTGTTCCGGAAGTCCCGCTAGGAGAAGCGATCCCAACCACAAGTCATCAATTTGGAAACCAGTCCTATTCAACTTCTGTGCAGTTTCGATCACCTGATTCACATAGGATTCCATGGAACTGCAATTTTCCAACCTTAGTGATATGAGTGTTCGAAGCAATCCTATTTTCCTCGAAAAACCTGAGTCTTCGAATAACTTTTTCAGCTTATCCCATACATCTTTCGCCGTTTCAGCTTCTTTCACATGCAAATATATGGATGGATCCAAAGTCAATATTAACTTAGCTTTGGCTTTGGCAACAAGCGTTGTGTCTTGTTCAGTTCCCTGAATACACTTTGATAGTCCTTCTAGAACAAAGACATTCTCAACCGCGAACGACCAGTCCTGATAGTTATCTCTACCGGTTAAACGCGGCACACTTGTAAGATAATTCACCGCCATTTTCGATACTGTTAATAACCACGTTGTTAACCAACAAACCAACTAACTAACTTTTTATCGAATGAACACACACTGTTTTGATTTGAACGACCAGAAAATCTTCCACTTAATCGTTTGAGCCCATAACCTGTTCGTAAATTGTAGAGTTGAGGAACAAAAATGGGAGATTTAAGGAACAAATAAAACGTTGTTTACCCAATGGCTGTATTTTAAGGACTACTTGTTAAACAAACGTTGAAAGCAACACACTATACAGTAAATAGTAAAGTGGCCAGTAGATGGCACTGCTATAAAAATATTTAATTTATTTATCTATATCCAACAAATTAGAGGAACGATTTTGCCCCGTGAGACGAACCATCGTAATTAATGAGCAATGGCAGCCCCAACAGTTACAAGACGCCCAGAAGGATGATCCATGTATAAAAAGAGTATTGGATTGGATGCGGCAAGGTGAGAGACCTAGTTGGCAGAACATTAGTGCATGTAGTCCAGAAGTCAAGGCCTACTGGAGCCAATGGAATTGCCTGGTACTAAAAGATGATCTTCTGTACAGAACCTTTGAGAACGATGATGGTACAGAATCGAAGCTTCAGTTGATTGTACCTAAAAGTAAAGTGTCAGAAGCATTGCGTCAGTTGCATGACGGTACATCAGGTGGACACTTTGGTATTACGAAGACTCTGCAAAAGGTTCGAGAACGGTTCTATTGGGTGAACTGTAAAGATGATGTAAGAAGATGGTGCCGGAAATGTGAACTGTGTGCATCCGGTAATGGTCCAGTTGGTAAAAAGAGAGCACCCATGAGACAGTACAATGTTGGCAGTCCTATGGAAAGAGTAGCAATCGACATTGCAGGTCCATTTCCAGAAACCGATGCTGGAAATAAATACATCCTGGTAGCCATGGATTATTTTACGAAATGGACCGAGGCCTATGCATTACCGAATCAAGAAGCTGCTACCGTTGCAGAGGTACTTGTTAGAGAATTCTTCAGCCGATTTGGTGTTCCCTTGGAGATCCACTCCGACCAAGGGCGAAACTTTGAGTCAGCTCTTTTCCAAAACGTTTGTAAATTGATTGGTGCCAATAAGACCAGAACAACACCCCTGCATGCTCAATCAGATGGAATGGTCGAGAGGATGAACCGAACGATGGGTAAACACTTGTCCAAAGTTGTGTCTGAACATCAGCGAGATTTGGACCAACACATTCATTTATTCCTGATGGCATACCGCTCGGCCGTAAATGAAACTACAGGTCAAACACCAACCTGCCTGATGTTGGGTCGTGAAGTTCGTTTGCCCTGCGACCTAGAGCTTGGCTGCAGACCTTCCGAGTGTGGTATTATAATATCACCCTGTACAAAATATGTTTAAAACTCATTCAAAGTCATTAATCCATGTAGTATCTGTTCTTGTATCAATAACCGCAAGTAACATTGAATTGTCATGTTTTGTTATTATTTAAATGTGTATATAAACATTAACTCGGTGGAGAAAGATTATTGTACTCAGTATTTAATTAATGTAAGGTAGGTCGCTACTGATATATGTAAACAGATTGTTATGGTTAGTCATTGATGGAGTTGAGTGTAAATAATATAATGTATTTGAACTAAGAAGAGAGTTTTAATTAATTGGGACCAGAAGGCATAACAACACACTATTTATTACATGGCGCTCCTGTAAATTAATTGGGAGAATCTTCTGACAATGGACGACAAAAATTGGAAACGGAGACGGCGAAGATGGACCAGGACGAAGATGCAGAGAACCCAGGGAACAAAGACAAAGTGATAAAATGTAAGTAAGAATGTCTATCTTTATTAAAAATGCTTCCCTCGTTTTATATTATTATTGAACATTGAATATTTATCTTTGCTGATTTTTGAATAATTTATGAAGTATCGATTTTTTTTATCTATGAATTTTGAAACATGAAGTGATTTTTTGAATTGAATATTTTTATCAAAGTTTATTATATATGCTATTCTTGAATTTTTATTGAATTTTGAATTTTCATTGAATTTATTTGAAAAATCTCTATCCGATTTCGATTTTTAGTCCGGTTATTTTTGAATATTTTATGGAATCTCGAATTTTTTTTTTTTCAAAAATTTCTATCGAATTTTGAGATATAAACTTATTTTGAATATTTTTATCTAACTTTTGCATATGCTATTTTTGAATTTTTTTTTTCGAATATGTATACTATTCTTGAATTTTTATTAGCCAGTTATCTTATTACATATTGATATTTATTGAGTATATTTAGTACATTTTCATCGATTTTGTGTTAAATTTTGTATGATATGAACCTGAATTAATATTTTTTGAGTGATAAATGATATTTTTTTAATGAATAATGATTAGTGATGACATACGTTAATATAAGAGCTTAAGACAAACATTGCTATAAGCAAGAGATTTATTTTTAACGAACCGACCTGATGCGTCGAGATAAGGAATTTGGAGAAGAACTATATAGATAAGAAGAAGAACTAACAATAGTATAAGCTAAATATTATGAGACAACTTGAGACAATAAGAAACCCACTGCTCTTGTCAAATTGGGAAGGTACTAAGTGATTTATAGAAGCTTGAAAGCTTATTAGAGACCCACTCTGTGTTTTGAGAGTACCTATTTTATTCATGATTGTTCGTGAATAAACAACGGCCTCAAAGCAAGGGATTGAGGTTGTGATATTTTTAGAAGAATTTGAACCGCATAAAAAACCTATTTCGTGTTTTGAGTTAACTATACCACCTTAATGGTGCGTACAGATCAGGGCGAAAATTCGGGTTAATATTGGCGGAGAACTAAGACATCCGAGTGAAACCTCTTTTATTAAGGTAAAACGAAGGTATCGGAGCTAGTATATGAAGTGATGATTATGATGTTATATGAAATGATATATGAGATAAATGATATATGATTGTTATATGAAATATGTATATGAAGATGAATTATGTACACTGTAGAAGTGTTATTATGTGGAGAAAATGAAGAAATATAGTTGTAGTACCAGACAAGAAGAAGAAGAGAAAAAAAGATAATTTTTTTTTATTAAAATATGTGGGAAAAATGAAAGAAGACACATAAAAATTGCAAGAAAAGAAGCAAAATTAAGAAGATACTAAGCAAATAAGTAGCTAATCATTGAATTATGTCTAAGAATTAAAGCTGTAAATTTTTTTTTTCCTCTAAAGTAACGTAAATTATAAATAACTTATTTTTAAATGTAGATAATGAATTCAGGTTAAATTTTCGCGGAAAATGGAAGTGTTTGAATTAAGGATAGACAATATCTTACAATAGTGTTAGTAGATAGTAAGCAAAGGGACACAAAAAGTGAAGTTCTTAGAGAGATTAAATCTTTATTATAGGTACAAGAGAGTTATTAGAAGTTTTTTTTAGAGACACATATTAAAAGTTTTAGAGAGATTACATTTTTATTATAGGTACAATATTTTAAAGTTAGTAAGGCGTATATAAATAAATCAAAATAAGACTGAAATAATAAGATGAAATAGTAAAGTAACGTTAAATTCTTTTTTATATACCATTTAATAGAAGTTTAGGTAATATTTAGCTTAGCTTAGGAAGTATTAAAGTCGAGATTTTATTACAATTAGATTAGTTACGGCTTATAGGCACTAAAAGACTTTTTAAAAGTTAGGATCAATTTCATTCACTGTGGACACTGTTTTGAGGAAGTGAATTAGTGAACGAAAAAAAAAGGACGAAAAGACACGACGTGAAAGTACGTGAACTAGTAATAGGTTATAAAATACCAGTTAGTATAGGGAAAATATGAACTTTTGTGTAAAATAGGAAAAAGAATATACATGTTTAGGGAAAAATTGATTGATCTGAAATGTAATGTTACAGTTAGTTAGCATAGTTAGGAAATTTAATTTTTCAAAATAGTATTAGGTAACCATAAACATTTTTGTAAAAGGGAAAGAGGAGCATCACATTTTAAAAATATGTAATTTTAACAAAACGGGGAGGTGTGGTATTATAATATCACCCTGTACAAAATATGTTTAAAACTCATTCAAAGTCATTAATCCATGTAGTATCTGTTCTTGTATCAATAACCGCAAGTAACATTGAATTGTCATGTTTTGTTATTATTTAAATGTGTATATAAACATTAACTCGGTGGAGAAAGATTATTGTACTCAGTATTTAATTAATGTAAGGTAGGTCGCTACTGATATATGTAAACAGATTGTTATGGTTAGTCATTGATGGAGTTGAGTGTAAATAATATAATGTATTTGAACTAAGAAGAGAGTTTTAATTAATTGGGACCAGAAGGCATAACAACACACTATTTAATACACGAGGAACATGTTGCAGGCGAAGAATACGTCGACCGCCTGAAGTTACGAATGAACAACATTCATGAATTTGCCCGACAACACATCCAGATAGCCAGTGACAGAATGAAAGATCAATATGATTCTCGATGCAAGAATGAAAGCTTCGAAGTAGGTGATCTTGTCTGGCTTTATAATCCACAACGTCGTCGCGGCTTGTGTCCTAAACTGCAAAGACAATGGGAAGGTCCGTATGAAGTTAAGAAGAAAATAAATGACGTAATATACAGAATTAAGAAGTTGCCAAACGGTAAACCAAAAGTTATTCACATAAATCGTCTTGCACCATGTGCTGGCTCAAATGAAACAGAAGAAGCCCGAGTCCTCCAACAGGAGATGAAAGACGCCGCACAGCCAAGTTTTAATCAATTTATGTCAAATTACGCAGCGAGAAAGAGTGCTAGATTCGGCGTGACCACAGAAGTTCAGCAAGATCTGTTTGGTGTTCCAGAAAACGTCTCTCTAGCCGACTGTGTTGCGCAAGACCTCGAGATGACTAAAGGAATCTCGTCCGTATTCAATAGAAAGTTCGGCCGCCTGGACGAGTTAAGAAATCAACAACCTAAAATTGGAAGAGTACTGAGATTGGAAGATGGTCCTCGATCTTTGCTGTATATGGTGACCAGGAAGTCTTATACGGACACGCCAAGCTACGAGAACATATGGCGTGCTCTATCTAATTTGAAGAAAATCGTGTGTAATTATGACATCAAAGATTTGGCTTTACCAAAAATAGGCCATGCAGTAGAAAATCTGGATTGGAAGATTGTGAGAAGCATGCTTGAAGTGGTCTTCAAAGAAACTGGCGTACGAATTACTGTGTGTTGCATGAACCCGAAGATGTCGGATCCTTCAAAGACAGTAGACTGTTATTTCTTCTTGAAGGGTGTATGCAAAGCTGGAGAGTCGCGTAGATTCCGCCATCCTGGGCCTTCATCTAGAGTTGCTGATCGGGACGCTCAGATCTTAAGAGGGGAGCAATGTAGCAAAACAATGAGTCACCGGCCGCAAGACGTAAGCCGAGAAAAGTCTAGATCGAAGCACGCTATACGTGGAACCGACGCGCGGTTGTTGGAAGGTCACACGATAGTCGGAGAGCTGGCTTAGCCCGGAATGATCGAGAATAACGACTAGGATATATAAGGCATAATTTTTGTAAATAGAGTTTAGTCTTAAGCTAAAGTTTGTAAAGTAAACTTGTATAAATAAATAATAAAGTCGTAAATAAATACCCGAACGCTCGTTTTTGTTACAATACATTAAACTAAAACTTTTAGTACATATCGATGGCTGAAAGCAACAGTGGGATATTTTGACAAGATTCTGTTTTCAACATTATTACAGCAAATCAACTAAAAGAGTCTAATTTATCATAACAACACTGAGATAACATGTATTAAAACCCAACTTCACGCCTATAATGAATAAACCAGTGTTACACTGGAAGCAATTAACTCATGTAGTCCAAGCAACACTGAGACAAACTGAATAACCCACTGTCGCTTGTTCGTCAGTGAAAGAAATATGGGCAACACTGAGACATTCTGTTTGACTGTCAAGTTTTGTGAGGTTAATTTCATTTATTTTATAATTTGTGTGTAAATGTTTGTGTGCAAAATACTCATATAAATTAACACACCTGTTATTCTTAATCAAAACTTTATTAAAGGACTGAATATAGTGAAAAGTGCTATAAAAATGGTTTCACGTGGTCGATTGCTGTGCATGCTTGCAACTAAACAAGTAGACAAAACTAAGACTGCAACAGATAAGCATCCCTTTTTAAGATAAATAAGGTTTATTTTAGTTACTTTATTAAATAAACTAACATAATCAAAGTTACTTGATTCTTTCTTTTCAGAAAATTCGAACAGTACTACTAAAAACTGATGGCATATAGTTATAACCGAAAGCCTGATTTCTCGCACAAATACTTCACTGAACTTGTAACAATACAGGATTGCTGATGAAGTTGAAGAAATATTGAATTCCAGAATTTTAGGTATTAATGAGGTTTTTGCTATTACCTTCATTCTGATAAATTCCAGTCTGTGTTCTTTCTTGCTGCTAGGTGTGATATATCGAATTGATAAAACAT
Organism: Diabrotica virgifera virgifera; assembly: GCF_917563875.1. Taxonomy (NCBI): domain Eukaryota; kingdom Metazoa; phylum Arthropoda; class Insecta; order Coleoptera; family Chrysomelidae; genus Diabrotica; species Diabrotica virgifera. The sequence goes on from NC_065444.1 coordinate 171,126,499, forward strand.
TTTCTTTTAGATGACAGTACAGCTCATGATGGAGATTTTGAGCCCTCTGATTCGGATTCACAGTTTAATTTAAGTTTTTTTTTAAGCCGAAAAAAGACTTATGTAATTTTTGTACACAGTATGAAAATATGGATGACTAGCAACTTTCATTGAAAAAACAAGAATATGAACTTCATAAATCAGACAGTGCTTTTACTAGAGACGAAAAAAACCGGGACAAAACTTTATAAGACAATAAAATTGTAGATATTTTTGATTTAGAGGGTGTGTTCCAGCTTCCTTGTGGAAATACATCTTCCTTTTTTTATAAATCAAAGTTGAATGTATAGGTATAACTTTACCATTTTTGATGCTTTAACACGTCAGGGCCACTGCTTCTTTTGGAATGAGGGTGTGGGCAAGAGAGAGGCAATAAAAATTTCTACATGTTTATATAAATATTTAAGGCATCATTGCGTAGGAAAAGATGTCATTTTCTGGAGTGATAACTGCACTGCACAGAATAAAAATAAATATCTCTTGTGCATGTATATTTTTGCATTGTGTACATTGCAGGTGAAAAGCATTACACATAAGTACTTAATAATTACAGGTCATACACAAAACGAAGGGGACTCAAGTATTGAAAGAGAGAAGACAAGAATGCTAAAACAAGGTCCCATTTATGTTTCCACGGAGTTGGTGTCTCTAATAAAGTTAGCAAAGAAAACAGATCCACCATACAATGTTAGAGAACTAGAAATAAGAGACTTCTTGGCATGAAAACTGTTGTCCGAGAGTATTGGCAAAAACTTTAATGTTTATAACACAGGATCAAAATGTGTGTGGAACAACACTAAAGCTATAAAAATAAATGCTGACAACCCATACAACATTTTTTACAAAACAAGCTTTTCTGACCAACACTTTGAAAAATACATTGATGTAAAATACAAAATGCGGGGTCGCAGAACTGATTGCAGGAATTTAAATTTACAGCCAGCCTATTAGCTCCGTGCGTCTCCCCTCTACTTACAGTCACGTGACACGCTGTCAGATTTTGTCAGGACGTTTTAACATTGAGTCTTATGGGATTATTTTGTTAAACTTGAATATTTTATTTTGTAGTGATTATAACCGAATACAATTGTTAGAATTCATTAGTTATTAATTTATACTGTAATTTATAGTGCAACAAAAATATTTTCTTTTTCGTTAATAAAGATTTATTGACATAAACTGCGATAGTGAGGTTATGTATACAAAATCAAACTGATAATCAATATTGGAAAGTGAAGAATTTATATCAGATTAAGTGCGTTTTTATTTTCTGTTTATATTAATACATAATATCACTAGCGTGACACGGCATTTTTTTTAAATATTTCATGTAAACATACACAAAGCGTCCTGATAAAATTTCAAAAAACCGCCACCATGAGCAGGTCGGTCGATTTTGCTTTGACACTTTGTTAACGCTCGGAGCGAATACTGCCCCTCCTTCAATCCCTGAAAATAAAAAAAATGATTTGTTGAAATTGTGCAGATCCAGAGCGATCCCAGAACGACATCATTTTTTTTGAGAATTTGAAGTAAATTTTATCATACTAATTTTAAATAGTTAGTATTAGAAATTAATTTTTTTTTATTTTAAGTTGTAAAAAATAAACATCTCTGCTAAATAACATTTTTTTTACTCTATACTAGTCCCTATAGAAATGAGACATTTTGAATAATAGCACAACCCAGGCTACCTATGTTAATGTAACACTGGGATATTTTACAAAAACCTGTTTTTTCTGGGTTACAGATAAAATTAAAAGAAAATTAACATTACAGGTTACGCTCTAATATTAGGAGACTAATATCCAATAACAATAAGCTTTTGGTCACCTATTTCTGATTTTTAATATGACATGCAAACTTTAATCCTCATTATCTCGTAATTTCAATTTGACATGATATCTCACTGTTACTTTCAGCCATCGATATAAATAGCAATTGCTAATCTTGTTGAAATTGGTATTGCGTTTCTCATGTTTGATCTTTCTTCTCTATTCTATTGGCCCTATCATATTTATTAATAGTTTGAAATCACTTTTTGACATTCTTGTAAAATTCTTAAACAAACAATTGTCTAGCATTATTTCCATAGTTAAATTACTCATTGTTTCGCGTTTACTTAGAAAAGCCGTATCCACATTTTCCATTTTTCATTTTTATACATCGTCTTAGCACAATTAAGGACGCTGCAACTGTCAAGAGAAGATTCTCGAGAACGAGAATATTCTGGCCGAGAATATTCTCGAGAATATTCTCGTTCTCGAGAATATTCTCTTTAGAATAAAATATTCTCTTCTTACATCACTAGTTGTAGTATAACTTTCTACTGATTTGCCATCCACATGTAAATAAAAGTCAAAATTAATTTGGAGTTAAGTTTTTTGGTAAGAAACGCATAAAATGTGTTTTTGTTTCGTTGAGCTTGAGTCCATTATTTTTACAATATGTGCTAAATTCAGCAGACTCAACATTGGTATTTTCCACCAGTTGTATGGGTTCACTGTGAGACATGAGAATATTGATATCATCAGCATACTGAACAATTTTATCTGACATTGAACAAAACGTGTTTAGGTCAATTACAAATATAATGAAAAATAAAGGCCCCAGTATTGAGCCTTGAGGTACACCCATCATACATTGAAGTGGCTGCGACGTTACATTATCCACTGTGACTACTTGAGTTCTATTACTTAGATAAGATAGGGCCCAATTGTACAGTATACCACGTATTCCAATACCCAGTAATTTTTGTAATAAGAGTTCACGATCAACCGTATCAAATGCACGACTAAGGTCATAAAAAGAAGTACCATTACAGTACTTTAACTTGTATACAACATTCCCTATGTCTAAATTTATTAGTTTTTGAGATATTTTCATATTTCAATGGGCCAGTAACGTGGCCACCCAGATTACCAGAATTTAATAAACTGAATTGATTTTTTGGGGTTACTTTAAGAATGAAAGTTATAGAATGCCTCCAACAACAAGAGATGAGATGAAAAACAGAATACAACGTGTATTTCGAAGTGAAAATTTACAAATGCTTCGTAGTAACTCGTTCAATGGCCATTTTTAGGCATGCATAAATGTGTTAGGAGGTCATTTTGAACAACTTATGTAATTAAATATTTAAAATATTTTATTAAAAGTAACTTTTAATTTTTTCAAATACGTTTTATTTTGTGTTCATGTTTTCTTTTGTAAAATTTTTATCCGTGTTGAGCTGCCCCCCCCCCCCACTTGCAAAAATTAAAAAACAAATAGCCCTGATTTATGAGCTATTTATGAGCTCTCACATTCCGCAAATTAAAAATTTTGAGCTCGTTCCACTGAGCAAGAATTTAATATTTTAGTGTGTCCCCCCCCACTACGTAAAAATAGGAATATTGAATCAATTTTGGCAGCAGAATTACGAGCTATTTATGAGCTCTTGAAATGATATAGTTTCGATTTTTGAGCTCATCCCCTTCACCCCCAAACAACCCTTTAATTGATTTAACTTAAGAGAAAAATGCTGAGAAAACTTAAAATATATCGTATTGCGGATATAATTCCTATAGCTTATCGGAATGGGACGTTTCGATGCCGCCGGTTCATCGCCGGCCGTTTCGATGCCGCCGGTTCATCGCCAGTCCATTTCATCGCCGTCATATCTAGCATTCCCTAGAATTCCTAATTAGTACTAAAAATAACTAATAATTGTAACTGTCGAAAATTCGGAAATATATCAGATAGCGATTAATTGACTGGCGATGAATCGGCCGGCATCGGCATCGAACTGGCAGCATCGAAACGGCGGCGATGAAACGTCCTAGACCCATAGCTTATATATTCTAAGAATAAACTATTAAATCACGTGCATTTCGATTATTGAGCTACAACCCCTTCGCAAGAAAACTACCCCATCTTCCCGGCTTAAAAGAGACTTGTACTTAAAATGCATTAAATTAATTATTTGACGACTACATATCATTTAATAATTTATGAGATCACAAATTACGCGCATTTAGATCAGTAAATTGCAATTTATTTTGTATAGTGCAGTCACTGAAGGTAAAAATCAACGATTACCTTCAATTTCGGTGAACCTTCATCGATTTTCACGAAAATTGGTCAGTTGTTAGAGGATACCTCAAGAAACAAAGGTGACATGGTGCCACCTTGCGTCTTTACCCTGAGGGTGGATACAGCCCCTTCTCGGGGGTGAACATTATTTTATAAAAAATAACTGCACAAATCAATAAAAGGACAAATTATAAGCAACATTTGTTATATAAAGTTATTAAAATAAGTCAATATTTTTTAAGTTATTAAAGATCAAAGATTTTAATTATTCGTGAAAAAAATGCATGTTTTGAAGCAGTTTTTCGTAAATCACTGAAAAACTGTAAGTTTTTACAAAAAAGTTAATAGTAGTTTAATTCGTATAGCTTATATTCTAAGAATAGACTCTTAAATCACGCGCATTTCGACTATTGAGCTACAACCCCTTTGCAAGAAAACCATTCCATATTCCCGGCTTAAGAGAGAGTTGTACTTAAAATAATTTAAATTAATTATTTGGCAACTAAATATCTTTTAATAATTTATGAGCTCGCAAAATATACGCATCTCAATTATTGAATTGCAATTTTCAAATCAAATCATGATTTTCAATTGCAAATCAAAAGCAAATGATTTACAAAAATTTAAAATAATATCTCCAATAATACCCGATACACGTAAAAAATAATAGATAACGAAATTTGACTTTTTTTTATTAGCAAAGATTTTACTTGTCTTTTGATTTCTGTATGAATCAAAATAACGAAGATAGAAACGTTTAAGCCTAAATTTTACTACGATAACAATGTAACAGGAGCCCGTTACTATTATCCTAAAACAATAAAGTATTTGAAAGATTAAATGTAATACAGTTTTATAGCTCTTAAAATTACCTTTCAAAATTCCACCAATACCTTTCCAAAATTAACAGTTATTAAAAAAAATTAATTTTTTTGGAAAAATTTTTGGAGTATAAATTTTGATGCTATCAACTTTTTCTGAAGCTCATTTATTGATAGGTATTTCTAAGTACTTTGAGAAGTATTTAGTAAGTGTTACAGAGTAACTGTAAGTGTCTTTCCCGTTATTTAAGCTTCAATCCTTAGATTTGAGTAGTCGCTGAAAAAATATACATTTAATTACCTATAACTTACTTTATTATAACTACAATTTATTATATTTTTTATTAGTTTCAATTTTAGCGATGAAAACTCTTTTGTAAAAACTTATAGTTTTTGAGTTATTTATGAAAAATCGCTTTAAAGCATGCATTTTCTTTCACAAAAATTAAAATATTTGATCTTTAATAACTCAAAAAGTATTCTCTTTCGATTTGTGGGGTTATTTTTAATAAAGTAATTTTAACCCCCGAGAAGGGGGGAAGATTTACCGAAATCTAAGGATATATAGTTGATTTTTACCTTCAGTGAAAATAGAAAGAAAATTGCAATTCAATAATTGAGATGCGTATATTTTGCGAGCTCATACATTATTAAACGATATGTAGTCGCCAAATAATTAGTTTAAATTATTTTAAGTACAACTCTCTTAAGCCGGGAATATGGGATGGTTTTCTTGCGAAGGGGTTGTAACTCAATAGTCGAAATGCGCGTGATTTAATTAAGAGTTTATTCTTAGAATATAAGCTATACGAATTAAACTACTATTAACTTTTTTGTAAAAACTTACAGCTTTTCAGTGATTTACGAAAAACCGCTTCAAACATACATTTTTTTCACGAATAATTAAAATCTTTGATCTTTAATAACTTAATTAGTATTGACTTATTTTAATAACTTTATATAACAAATGTTGCTTATAATTTGTCCTTTTATTGATTTGTGCAGTTATTTTTTATAAAATAATTTTCACCCCCGAGAAGGGGCGGTATCCACCCTTAGGGTAAAGGCGCAAGGTGGCACCATGTCACCTTTGTTTCTCGAGGTATCCTCTAACCACTGACTAATTTTCGTGAAAATCGATGACGGTTCACCGAAATTGAAGGTAATCGTTGATTTTTACCTTCAGTGACTGCACTATACAAAATAAATTGCAATTTACTGATCTAAATGCGCGTAATTTGTGATCTCATAAATTATTAAATGATATGTAGTCGCCAAATAATTAATTTTATTCATTTTAAGTACAACTCTCTCTTAAGCGAGGAAGATGAGGTAGTTTTCTTGCGAAGGGGTTGTAGCTCAATAATCGAAATGCACGTGATTTAATAGTGTATGCCTAGAATATATAAGCTATAGGAATTTATCCGCAATACGCAGTGGTGTCATGGTGTGGGAACGCGTGGGAACGCCGTTCCCGCACTGGTTAAGAAAAGAAAAAAAATAATAGAGAATTTAGGTTTTGTAAACAAAAATTAGCAGTGCGTTCCGGCACTGCGTTCCCGCACTGCTAATTTTGCCATGACACCACTGGCAATACGATATATTTTAAGTTTTCTCAGCATTTTTCTCTTAAGTTAATTCAATTAAAGGGTTGTTTGGGGGTGAAGGGGATGAGCTCAAATATCGAAACTATATCATTTCAAGAGCTCATAAATAGCTCGTAATTCTGCCGCAAAAATCGATTCAATATTCCTATTTTTCAGACGCTCCCCCACCCCCCACTAAAATATTAAATTCCTGCTCAGTGGAACAAGCTCAAAATTTTTAATTTGCGGAATATGAGAGCTCATAAACAGCTCATAAATCAGGGCTATTTGTTTTTTAATTTTTGCAAGTGGGGAGGGGGCAGCTCAACACGGGTAAAAATTTTTACTGATAAATTATTTTCCGTTGTTTATTTGTTACATTGTTACACTTAGAAACAAAAGTAGTTTTTAATTGTTTCAAAAATGTTGTATGTATTGTGGTTATGTTTTTTTTTTGTAAAATTTATTACGAATAAATTATTTTTTTTCTTTTTTTGCTACATTGTTACATTTATTACCAGATTGATAATCAATAATCGTAAATTGTCAGTTTTGGACAATTCAGTCATGGCTTACTTAAAATTTGGAAAGATTTAGACCCGTAATTAATAATTTGCTCTGAAAAATGAAAATTTCTCAAAAACAAATAAATTTAGACATAGGGAATGTTATATAAAAATTAAAGTAATGGGTAATGGTACTTTTTGATAGTGATATAAAATACAAGGTGTTCTATTTAAAATTACTGAGAAAATAATGTAGGTACTTGCGTTTTGACTCACCTTGTATGCAATTTAAAGAAAATTAGAAATATCAATCATTTATGAAAATTATTTGACAATAAAAAAATATGGCATCAATAATCCATTGCTTTTGTGCTTATTTTTATTTATACAGTGAGTTAAACTTGGTATGATTTTCATTTAATTGGTTATAACTTTGTAAATACCATGTATAACATAAACAAACCACGTATAAATATTTTTATACTGGAGAAGTTAAGAAAATTTTGAATATAAAATAAAATACAGGGTGTTCCATTTAAAAAAACATGTTTGGTCTACCACTCACTATGTCATCTATTAACACCCTGTAACATTCTAATTAATTTTAAAGCTCAACTTTGACTAAAATTTTTGTTATTACCTTTTATTGCTATCTATTACTATAACGGATCTATGGAGCTTTACCCCACTATAATAATCAATCACCCTGTATTCAATCTAAATCTGGTTGCTCACCATCACCATGGCTTTTCTCATACTTTGACATATACCATGATACTATAAATAACTTTATTTATAATATCATGGCATATACCTTAAACTGGATACATTACACAAAAGAAAAACCATATTATGTTTGATAGGTATTGCTTTGTTTTTATACTATTAAATGGAATTATATCATGTCCAGCAATTATTTCACAAATTATTTTTTTTAATGAATAATCATTTTCAATTTCGTTGCAAAACGAAAATACAGCCGAACCATATTCTAGTCCAATCAGAGAGTGCTGCAAGCACCTCTACCGGTTTCGAAACTTATTAGTCTCTCATCAGGAGGCACATATGCTGCTCTCCCTGATCCAACCAAAACAAACCCCAGCGTGCAGTCCCGGATTGCAACGAACGAAGTGGCATAGATGCCCTAGCGGCAACTGCTACCAAAAAGACTAAGTTTTCACTCTAATGGCATATAACACAACATAATGCTTTTCTACATCCCACCAGAATGAAAACAATGGGAACCTTCTCTGGTTACACCTCCGAGGCTTCTACAATTTGCAAGCCATACGGATGCTGAGACTAAGGAAGATGAGGGAATTCTACAATTTACAATTCACATCCCATCTGCTTTAAGTCCCAATACAAACTAAATGAGAATCTTCTTGACAACGTTGTCGCTCTTCGCGCTATCGGTCGTGAAAGGTAGTATTAGACAGGTACTTTTAGGGGATTATCGCTGTTAATTGTTGTGGAATACTGAAGGATGGTTTATTTATGATAATTCACAGAACGGCAAACGCGCTTGTAATATACAACAACGGTACTGACTCTAAAAATAGTTTGGAACAGAAACAGAACAGAGATAAACCTCTTTTAATGTGCATGCTTCCTAGGGCGTCATTATCTGAATCTCGTCTTTATGAAAATACATCCTGTGATATATTTGTGTTTTCTGTTTATCGTGCAAGTGCAGTCGTGCATTAATGAAGTTCCTAGTTCCTATAACAAAGTATATATTATAATGAAGTTATAGTAAAGAGAAATAAAAAAGGTCTTTTGTGTAATATTTTTAAGTATAAGTTTAGTATTATAAGGAACTATTCCCTATAAAGGCTTTTTGCTATGTATTCACAAAATTATGGATACTAGATTGCTTTCTGAAAAGTGCCCTACAAATGTCCATAAGACGTACATTGAATGTACATAAGGTGTACACTGAAAGCTCCAATACAACGTACAATGTACGTTTGTAGCGGACGTTCTATGGACGTCCAATTTTGTGAACTCTGGACATTCGTTGGACGTCCATCGGATGTCCATTGTACCTTAGCGGGACGTCCATTGGACGTTTCAATGTACACAGATGTACGTCCATTGGATGTCCATAAAACGTACTTGTGCTATCTGGGTTACTGTAACCGTGAGTAATAATTCATTACTCACGAGTCATTACTCACGGGCTGAAGTTAGATTCAAACGACGCATGCCACTTTTAATAGGTTTGTTCGTAGTACGATCCAAACCATCAGCAACCATTGCCAACCATCAGACGCATGCGCAGTTAACAGTTTGTGTTCGTAGACTACGAACGCGCATGCGTCTGATGGTTGGCAACGGTTGCTGGTCGTTCTACGAACAAACCTAATATTAATCGTATATAAACTGCAAATAAAATTACTTAAAGTTGTTTATTTAATACAATAATTATTGTAATTTATATCAATAATTAACATCGAAAATTTTTGAAGTTATACTTCTTTACGCGCGATATGAGGGTGAATTTTTATATGTTAAAACCTACGATCCAGGCGCATGCGCATTATAACTTTGTTCTAATTGGATGTTCAAATGACATGTCAAAAATTATCCAATATGGCAGCTGTAGCGCAGCTGTGGTTTGGACGGTTGACGGTTTGGTTATGTATGGTTGTTGCGTTTTAAAATTTGTGGGAAGAGAAACAACAAAGGTTAGTTGATAGTTATACTGCCTTTTTAAATAGTTTTCATATTATATTTTTGAAGTTATACTTCAAAATGTTTTAATTTATGTATGTATCAGTCCAGAAAAGGTGTGGAAAGAATATATTAGTGTTTTTAAATATATTTTTCTACAAACGTGTTAAAAATGCAATTTTTAGGACTCCATAGGAGCGTTAAAAATGCTACTTTAAGGCACTAATGCTTTAAAATTTTTAAGGCACTGCAGTTAAAAGTGAATTATCAAATTGTGAAACGTCAAAATATTTATATTTCATTTATTAACATTAATATTAATAATACAACTTGCGCAATTTGAAAAAGGTGGATTAAAAGGTTTTTTATTATAATTTTGTGTCTTTGGATTTGTCTTCCTTGGGCGTAAAATAATAAAACATCTATTTTTATATTTCACTTGTCACCGTGATGTATAATTATGTATATCTGAAAGGTAACTGGCATGCGGCTTGATGGCCTTGTTGGTAGAGCATTGGACCAGAGATCAAAAAATCGCGAGATTGCGGGTTCAAATCCCGGACGATTCATATTTTTTTCTTTTTTTTTTAATATTTGGCATTGTTAAGTTTTGGTTAATTTTTGGTAATTATTGTTATTTTTTTGTATTGTAACTGTTAAGTAGGTATATTTATTTCGTTGAGATTATATTATAATAGAAGTATAACTTCTTACGTGCGTACAAAGTACACACACATTCTGTTTTAAAAGGAATTTTAACTGTAACAATGTCAGTATATTTTTTACGTTTATATCTTGTTTACTAAAAATTTTGACGTTTATCATTTATTTTAGTGACAATGACATTAGCTCATTTTGTTTATGTTAATTGGAATTTATAACTAATATTGTGTTTATTTTTCAAGTTATATTGTGTTAAATATGTTGTAACATATTATGTATAGTTATATTATTATATTATATAGTATTTTTACTACAAAAGCGATATTACGTAGGTCAAAATTTTTGACGTAAGAGAACTGTCAAAACATTAGAATGTGACCTTTCATTTCCATGTTTATAATAAACATGGCAATAATGAAAAGTCACATTCTATAATGTTTTGACAGTTCTCTTACGTCAAAAATTTTGACCTACGTAATATCGCTTTTGTAGTAAAATAATGCAAAGTTTATTATAAACATGGCAATAATGAAAAGTCACATTCCTATGTTTTGACAGTTCTCTTACGTCAAAAATTTTGACCTATGTAATATCGCTTTTGCAGTAAAAATACTATATATAGTTAAATGTAAATATACAATATAACTATTGAAATACGTCCACCGACAACAGCCATTTCCTATTTATTAGACTAATTGACAGTAGGTACAAATTTAAGCTTAAAATTTTTCGGAAACGAATAGAACTTATATTGACTATTTCTATTAGTTGTATTTTTACAATAAATAATAATTTGGTAATAGTAGGCAACCAATTATTCAGCCACGTACTAGGGGTAAATAGCATTTAGGTATTCTTGTAAGTTATTATAATTTAAATTTCGAGTAGTTGATAATTAAATTTTTTACTAATTAAAATAAAAAAAGGTCGTAGAAAAACTATAGTATTCTACTCGCATGTAATGGCTATTACTCACTCTGGTGAATTACGACACTCGCCAACGGCTCGTGTCGCAAACTTCATCATCGTGAGTAATAGCCATCATTACATGCTCGTTGAATAATATACTATTTTATGTCTGTTTACTATTAATAATAGGTATTACTTACCTATATGCTATGTGCATATGCGGCATGACTAAAATAAAACAACGATTAGATATAAATAAAATTCACAAATATTATTGATTTGGGAAAGGTTTTGGGTAATTTTTTTCTTAATCATCCACTCTTTTTGAACATTTCATATTTTTAACTTGGTATCAGAACTGATGGGCAGTATTTCAAAATTTATATACTTTGTTGTAAGTAAATATTTAAAACTTGGAACTTTAGAGTAAGTATTTAACTGCCAAGTATTTAAATATTTATATATTATTATTTATATTCATATATTTATTATACGCTCTGAGCTTCGCTGGTGTCGCTCCTGGCGGATTACTAATTCAACTTTCACTGGTAATTTTTAAATTTATTATTTAATTGTTATCGCTTAATATTTACAACGCAAAAAAGTAATTAAATTGTAATCGATTTTTTTAAGATTTTGCTAAACATTTTGACGTTCTATTGATAAAATATGAATTTCTTACTTCGGATACTTTCACAATTATCGTGTAGATGGCGCAGATTAATTTATAATTACATATTACAGAACATTAAAAAAACTTAAATTCAGCATTTACAACGTAAGTATATTTAAGGTAATAGCTATTTGTATAACAAGGGAGGAAAGTGCTTCTTTTCCTCCCGAGAATGAAGTTTACTGCCCGACGCTTAGCGGAGGGCAGTAATCATTCAAGGGAGGAAAAGACACTTTACTCCCATGTTATACATATGGTTTTTCCACCTTCCTCAAATTAATAACAAGTCATTTTTCATTTTTACTTAATTTATTTATGTAACTAATCAACAAAATTTATTAAAACTAAAACATAACAAGTAGGTACAATATAACTGTCAACTGTCAAATATAAGTCAAATTATTAATGTAAACATTGTTAAATCAAAATAACAATTTACTGTTTTTACCATTCTGCAAAATACAGGGTGTTTTATAAATAAACGTTAAAATGTATAGATACTTACGTAATAGAAATAGATAGTGTACAGGGCGTCAATAAGTTATATTTCATGAATGAAATACCATGACGTCACTTTTACTTTTCCTCCCTAGGGAGGAAAAATATTTTCCTCCCTAGGGAGGAAAAGCACAACTTTGCTCCCTACAATCAGGTCCGGAAAAGTATTCTTTCGATAGAGGTAGGTGGAAATAGCTATTTGTATAACAAGGGAGGAAAGTGCTTCTTTTCCTCCCGAGAATGAAGTTTACTGCCCGACGCTTAGCGGAGGGCAGTAATCATTCAAGGGAGGAAAAGACACTTTACTCCCATGTTATACATATGGTTTTTCCACCTTCCTCAAATTAATAACAAGTCATTTTTCATTTTTACTTAATTTATTTATGTAACTAATCAACAAAATTTATTAAAACTAAAACATAACAAGTAGGTACAATATAACTGTCAACTGTCAAATATAAGTCAAATTATTAATGTAAACATTGTTAAATCAAAATAACAATTTACTGTTTTTACCATTCTGCAAAATACAGGGTGTTTTATAAATAAACGTTAAAATGTATAGATACTTACGTAATAGAAATAGATAGTGTACAGGGCGTCAATAAGTTATATTTCATGAATGAAATACCATGACGTCACTTTTACTTTTCCTCCCTAGGGAGGAAAAATATTTTCCTCCCTAGGGAGGAAAAGCACAACTTTGCTCCCTACAATCAGGTCCGGAAAAGTATTCTTTCGATAGAGGTAGGTGGAAAAAATATATACCACAGCTTTGACCAACTAATATTTTTTATAATTAATGTTTTTAATTTTAATTTTAAATTAATCACTTTGACATTTATGTCAAATTTCCGGTAAACGTTTACAGACTTGCCACTACTGGCGCTCCCGAATTTGTAAATATCCCCTCTACGTACGAGCTCACAGCGTATAAGTAGAGTTCGGATTTAAAAGCATAAAGAATCGCAAAAAAGCGCTTAAAAAGCATAATAATTTTACGAAAAAAGCATTTTATTATACAAAAAGCATGAAAATAAGCGTTATAAATTTTGACAAACCATATTTTTTAAGAAAATATATATAATTATCTCTAGGCTTAGCTTAAGAACAAGTAAAGACCTATTATCAGTTTAATAATAAAATAAAATAAACAAAAAAAAATAGGTAACTGAAACAAAAATGCTTTACTCGTACTCATTTTGCTCTGGCCAACTCTGGTGGCATTGAGGTAGAGGTAAGTCTTTTTATGTTTTTTTTGTAGCTTCTAACTGTACTCACATACTATTTAAAATAAATTATATATTATAAAATAGATATAATAAATAAATTTTAGGTTTTATTGTAAAATTGTTACTTTAACATCTTTTTACCTCTTTTAATAACATAGATTAATTCTGTTCACACAGCAAGAGTTTTAACAATTTCTATTTGTTTCAGAGCTGATAGACAAAACCAAGCATCGGAATCTGAAGCTAGGGCGTTTAATGTAAGTTCCAATGAATAATTTTATACAATAGATTGTATTTTAGTCGAGTGATTAATAAATGGTTATATAAAATGGTATTGTACTTTTTATTCACATTGTTTTATTCAAATTGTGGCTAGTATCTCAAAACAAACCATAAGCAAGTTTGTATCAAGTTTGAAAAAACAAACTTCATGCAACAAAACAAAATCAAACCTTCAGAAAGTTTGTTATATCAAGTTTGTATCCAGTTTGAAAAAACAAACTTCATGCAAGTTTGTCACACACCAACTAGCAAGTTTGATTTAACCTTGCTGCAAGTTTGCAAAGTTGCCATGGCAAACCTGCAGCAAGCTTTCATGTTTGATGTATCAAACTTGTTGCAAGTTTGAAACAAGTTTATATTGTTATCTGGGTAACAATATTTAAACAAAAAGTTTATGATTTCGCTTTTAAAATCATTCAGAGCATATATAACTATTTCAATCCAACCTTGATTTGAAGCTATTTTTGCTATTTTTTTTTTCTTTAAAAATATCACAGGAGCTAAAATAATGTTGAGGCTAATCTTCAAATCGGGCGCGGTGATGACGTACAACCAGTGATATGGGAGAGATATATCCCTCCCACATCACTGCGTACAACCAAGCCTTTCTCCTCCTTTAAATACCATCACGTGACTAATGTAGTTGGTTCGAAAACTAAATTAATCGATTTATGGAATAATACGTTTCGATAGGATTATTTTTTTATATTATTCTGGTATTTAAATAGATTTTTAGGAAGACCAATTACACTGGGGAACACATTTTTTGTTGAGTTAGATCTGACACTTGTTTTTCACTAATTTTTGGCGTCTGAATCTGAGAATGACCTCAGATTTTCTCTATCACGTCAACTTTTTAAACTACAGGATATCCTCAAAAATCATGCATATAAAGGAACGTAAAATAAAAATCAGTTTACAATACAGTTTACAAATCATTTAATTTAAGTTAAATCGAGTTCATACAAATAAAATTGTTTAATAATGAACATTACTTACAAATTAAGAAAAAATTTGCGTTTATGGCTTTTTCTTGAGTGTTTAGTTTGTGTACATTCGCGCTTGATGCTCCAAAAATAGTCAGCCATCAAATGTGCATCCCATCTACCTTGGTACCGTGCTTTCATGATGCAACAGAACCAAATAAATTTCCATTATGGAGAACACATTTCAAGCTCCACTTTGAGCTATCTATAAACAGTCTCGAGTCAGATGCGTTATACATAGTTTGAAATTCCCAATTCTTTCATTAAACCACTTACATTATGGCAAAACACAAATCCACCTTCACTTTGAAAATAGTGCAGAAATGCCCTTTCTCGTGTTCGAAAATAGGATACCTTGGCTCCCTTTTCAAGCAAGTTTTTCTCATTGAGTCGTGATGCTAAGAGCTCTGAAGCTTTTTTGGATAGTCCCAAATCTAGCACCAAATCATTTAGCTCTTGTTGTTCGAATCCCTTACGTACGGAGTTATCTTCAATTTCGAAATCTTCATCGTTGGAGTCGCTGTCAACTGCACCATATCCGTATTCCTCTTCTTCCAAAGAGGGAAATTCATTGAAAACTGGCACGGGGTTTTCGGCTGAATACGGCACTGGGCGTGTAGCTGACAGTAAACTAGGATACTCTATTTTACATTTGTTTTTCTTGTTTATATCCTGATGTTTTCACTATACAAAAGTAACAATCACTTGAATGATCTTTGGGTTCACGCCAAATCATAGGTATACCAAATGGAAGTTTAGCACGTTCTCCCTTGGTCCACATCCGTAAACCCGGAAATGCACTTTATGAGGTGCCCATACTTTATCTTGATCACCAAGTTTCACTTTAAAATAGGCAAAATATGCTTGTCTGACAAATGTACTAATGTTTGTCCTTTGACTGGGAATGGTAAAACTGCCACATACACCGAGAGAAAAAAATTCTTGACATAAAGAAAGTTTATTAATATTTAAGAAAGATCGACTTGGCATATTGCCTAAGAAATATATCTTTGTATGTAAGATATAATTTTCTAAAATATTTCAAATAAACTCTACTATAGCCAAAGAAATATATTTTAAACATGATTGAACTATCACTTTCTGGCAAACTTCAAACCAATTTATCAGAAAGAAATTAGACTTGATGTTAATTAATTTTATTAGTCATAAAAATATATTTTCTACACATAAGAAAACTATTCTTTCTTAGCAATAATATTTCTTAGTAAGGAATATTATTATTTTACTATTAATAATTAATGTATTTAATGTTAAGAAATATATTTCGCAGAGATAAATGTATATTTAGAGTTAAGTTAATATTTCTTGAAAATAAAGTGATATTACATACGGCAAAATAAATCATTGTGTTAAGGTAAAATTATTATTTATTAATAAAACAAGATATAAAACGTTATTATTACATACAAATATTTTCTCCACTCTTAAACCACTGGCTTCTACACAACAATAAAAGGATGGAGAGGCAAATCCAACTTCCTCAAACTTTCCTTCTTTTGTTAATAGCACTTTGTATATCAGCAATTCACTAAAACAAAATCGTTATGTAGAAAGAGTAAACTTACTTTAATAAATTTTTTTTATAAAGACATAGATATTTATTTTAACAAATTTAGGAAATAAAAAAAAACAAATACACGGCCCCACATAAGAACTATTAATACTAATAATAATCAATCATATTTAGTTCAAACATGGCATTATTTAACCTACACATCTTTGTTTATTTTTTTCTTTTTGTTAATGAAGTATTAATTATTTATCTGTATAATATTAAGTCAAACAATAAACATTGTTTAGCTAAAACAAGAGGGAAAATACAAACAATGTAAAACATTGAAGCAGACATAATAATATGTAATTTTCTTAATTTTTATAATCTAAAAGAGACAGCATACCTAATCATTAAGACATTTTATTACGGGAAAGTATTATTAGTTTACATCTAAGTCATTTAATACATATTAACTAATTCACGGTTTTCGGCAATAACATTTCTTAACCATAAACATATATTTCTTTTAGACTAACTGATTTCTTTATCTCAAATAAATTAACAGAAAACATCCTCAGCGTTGCACCCGCCATGTTTAATATAGCGTTGTATTGTATATTTTTATAGAAGACGATACATTCAATAAACCTATTATAGTTGATACATAAGTATACACATTTTTAAAAAGGTACTTACATGTATGTAGTTCTACCATTTTTGGAAGGCCCCGCAGTTGGTTAATAAATCCTTTCTTAATATTGTTCTGAAGCTATATATTATATCATTCTGTCCCAGCTTTAAATTGTGGCATATTTCCCAGTTAGAATAATAAGCTCCTTTATTTCAGAGTCGTCCATCATTATACCTAAAAAGCATATAAAGATACTATTATGTTTCTTTTTTAACCATTCGGATACGCAACAATATTATTATTACATCTTAAATTACTCAATTTACTTTTATTTAATACCTATATATGTACGTACCTTCAAATATCCGTTAATTTTTAAAGAACACCAATAAATCAAAAATCCATCTATATGAACATGAACATATCACGCCATCTTGACAAACACTGACGGCTAAATCATAAATAGTTAATCTGCGCAATTCTTTTGTGGAAGAAAATCTCTTTGCAAGTAACATTTCGGCATTAATGACAAAGTTTTTATTTTATAACCACAGTTACTACAGAGGGTATTTCTGAAGAATTATTTATTGTGGTTTAAAATATTTATTTGACTACAAGAAAATTTCTTGTACACAACTATAAATATGGATTAACTTAACATTATATTTCTTATACTACAAAATATTTGTAGTTTTCAATTTAAGAAATAAAAACTTTAGGATAAGAAAATTAAATGTAACCATTAATGCATTTCTTAGTATTGAAGAAATTATCTGTAAGACATTATTGAGTTGTGTTTAAAAAACTCGTTTCTTCATATGTGAACCAGTATGTTTAAGTTAATAGGATATGTTAACTTTTAAGAAATATTGCTCAAAGAAATCGGTGTTTTAGGAGAAAAGAAATTGTTCTCTCGGTGTATATAACAAAACGAATCGGGGCTGTTTTCGAACTTACGACATATAGGAGCAGAGGTAACCATGAGGAAACGTTTCAGTTCAAACAAACTAAGCAGTTCTATACACTTCAGTAACAAAATACTAAATACTGCTAACCGAAACACAACGTTTCACCACAATATAACAGACATAACTGAATTTAACAGGCAAGTCTAGACAAATTGCAGTTATCAGAGCGACATTACTCCCACCAGGCGCCCCACCCCCATAGAAGAAGAACGTGACGTGATAGAAGAAAACTAAAAAACAGTTTTGAAATCAGCATGCCTAATTCTATAGAAAACAGCTAAAAAATCTAACTCAACAGAAATTAAGTTTCAAATTGTTCCCCATTGTTAGTTAATAGTAGAAGAAATTTAAAAACAAAAAGAGAATATGTAATACTAATTTAAAGTAAGTAGAATAGTTTAACTGTAATTTAAACATAATCAATTTTTATAATCGATGATCATAACCTCTAATATCAGCTTCTCACATTTCCATCACATTTCTCATTTCTCACAACTACAACAAAAAGTGTAAAAGTAAAACGTGAAGAGCTTTCTATCCCTCGTTTTATTTTAGGCGGGTTTATTTATAATAATGTCTTTCGTATTAACGTTTACCTCGCACTGCTCGAGGGTTGAAATGCAATTAGAAAAAACAAGAAGTGTCCTCCTCTAAATAAAAAGTGACCTGTGTTGTGTTTGCATATTTTTTAATGTGTCTTTAGGTCGGTACCATTTTTGGTGCATTATCTTGTATAATAATTATACAAGACAAATGTTTTAAAGTCTCTAAATTCTACTAAATAAATACATACATTGTTAATAATTTATATGCTTGTTTTATTTATATCATATGAGGATAATAATTACGTGATTCGTAACTTAATTAAGGTCGAATTATTTACGTGAACCGAGGACGTACCTTTCACGTAAAAACTAATATATACGTTCCCTAAAATATACGTTAATCAACACTTGTTTGCAACGTGAATTTCCCGAAACATTTTATTGCTATTTAAGGTAGATAACACGTCTATTGAAGACGAGTTATTCACGTAATTTAAAGACGTATTTTCAATGTGACATTCCAACCAAATTTTCACGTAAAATTCACGTAAGCAATTTACGTATATTGGTGACAAATGTACCCAAAATTCTCGTCATTAACACGTCGGTTTGTTTGCTGGGTAATTACTCATTTAAATGTTCCATCGTAAAATTTCGGCACCTATCACTCAAAGCATTTTTGTATATCTAAAAGCTTCTTTTGACGTCCACATTGGTTATCGGTGCATACTTATACTTTGCCACTACTGCCGGATCCATATTTATATATTTAAGGTGCTCTCAATTTAAAACTGAAAATATTTTCTTCATCTTTTGAAATCCTTCGTTTTTTGTTAATACATCTTTGAATTTTGTTAATAGTATATCGGCGTCGGCAACTGGAAAATGCAAGCAACGGACAGAACAGAATGGCGTAGAAAGCTTGAGAAGGTCGAGGCCCTCTAAGGGCTGTAGCACCAAGATGATAATACTATATCTGACCAATTTTTCCAGGGATACCTTCCATCTTTTTTTTAAACCGTTTATTTTTTGGATCGACTCAACTAATGACATTTGCTGTTTTTCCAAATATTTTAATTGTTTCACTCACAGAACAAAAGTTGCTATTTTATCGATTTGCTAGCAGTCTCTTCAAGTTCCAATACGAAGTTTTTAAAATTTTCGAAATAATCGGCGTAGTATAAAGCTGCATCTAACCATCTACCCCACCGAGTTAACACTGGTTCCGGTGGTAATGGAATGTTAGGGAATCTATCTCTAAAAAGTTGCACCCTTAAAGGAGCTTTATTGAATTTTTTTTTCCATTTTTTATCAACTCATTAACAAGTGGAAATTGCAGCCGTATAGTCTCAGCAACGCGATTCAGGCCGTGTGCTAGACACGTACAGTGAATTAGATTTGGATAAGACACTTTAAGATTTGATGCCGTTTTGATCATATATGGTGCAGCGTCGAAAAGCATTTGTTGTGAAAACCACAGTTATTTACATTAATTTGCTTTTATAAAAATATCTCTCTTGTAAATATGTTGGAACTGGAACTTTAAAATATTTAATTCTCTGAAAAACTTGAGTGTAGCGTTGTGTGTTTCATAAAATAGACATGCTGCATTTTTATCGTTTCGGGGTAAGCAGGTCATTTCGCCCAGTGTAACATGTGTGTGGCCCTTTTCAGGGCGAATAATGTAAATTGTCAAAGATAATAATGCAGAGATTTGAATAGAATTTCGGCAGTCTCTTTCTGTTCTCAGCGGTGAACACTCTGTTCGCTTGTGCGTCTCTTTTCGCCGTAAAAATACGCTCTCCTCAATAATTAATAGATTAAAAAGACTCTTACTTTCTCTCGTTCGCTATTAAGAATATAATTTATCGTTAAGCCGTTTATTTGTTAAACTCGTTGTTTTTTGTTAATAAATGTTTTGTTCGCTAAATACCTCTATTTCTCGCTTGCACAACCCTTACTGTCGTGTTAATTAGTATCTAACTTTAAAACCAAACCAAATTAAATATTCGAACCAGTTCTCCTAATAGTTCACTGTTTTGTATAATCGAACGACAATTACATTACTTTGAGGACATGCGTATGGTCCAAAAATATTTACGTATGTCCAATTGGGCAAAAGGTAAAATTAAACCCCCTTTGCCACGGTGAGGTGAGATTCAGTAAAAACTCACATCAGCATTAATACTATTATAATCAGCAAAAATTTGTTAAAGCGTCATTTACGAATCTTGGAACTGTATTGTTATTTATTGCTTCTAGTTCTTTTGAGCACACTAAATAACCCTTCGTCAAGATTTCTTCGTGAAGTACGCCTATGAAGTAATTAGCTACGTATCTTCCACAAATATACGTAGCCTCGTCCACAGCAAATCAGATGTAATTGTTTCCCACTAGTGTTTTTTACTTTTTTTCTGGTTTTATTTTAAATGCAATTAACATATTTTTTCGCAGAATATTTTCATCCGGCACATGTCTTCGATAGTAGGTACTTTTCCAAAAATGATTTAAAACTTTATGCAATTTATTTAAAGGGAGATCAGAGTCCAAAAATGCACTACATAGATTAAAATGCAAAAAATGATAATAGTATATAAAAAAGCACCAAATATAAGTACAAAAATTAAAAAAAAGGCATAATAATTTTAAAAAAGTAAGAAAAGCATAAAAAGGGCTGTCAAAATGACTTACTTTTGCATATTTCGTTCATATTTAAAAAGAAAATAGTCCTGCTTGTATTATTTACCATTACCATAAGCATTATGCTTAGAAATCCGGACTCTATAATGATAAGTATTAAATATTTATAAATAAATACTTGGTATTTAAATGCTCTAAAGTCTAAACTATTTAAATACCTAGAAATAAGTATTTAAATTTTGAAACACAGCTCATTAGCTCCGATACTAAGTTAAAAATATGAAATGTACAAAAAGGGTTGAATGTAAGAAAAAAATCTACCCAATAACTTGGATACATTTTTAGTACCTATTTAAATACTTGGTATTTAAATACGTTTCAACACTGGTATTTGTATTTATGATACTTTCCCAAATTTACTAAAATTTGTGATTTTTTATATCTAATTATGTTTTAGTTAAGTCAAGCATAGCCACATCTATAGGTACCTACATACATAAAATGCAAACTCTTTTGCACAAAACACATCTTGTGTAACATTTTCCAGAACTGAAGAAGCTTTTTTATGTGTTTACATTAGCTGCTAGGAAGTGCTTATTAAACACAGCAAAACATCTGTTAAGCGACTTTCCACAACGCGTTGGAGTTCTGTCACTGCGCACTATGCTGGCTGCAGTTAAAGTATTGGCAGAACATTTTTATAGTGTTGTTCCTTCAATTTACAAATTCTCTCATCAACAAGAAAATTTATACACCAGAGGTGCTGCACATAACCTTATGCCCGCTTTGTATAATTAAAGGCATTGATCATCAGCGACCAAAATAGGGGCACTTCGTCTTTATATTGAAGAAAAACGTAATCATATTATAAAATAAATAAATAAAAGTAATACATATATTTTGCAACGACAAAATATGAGGACGAAGACATTTCCACCTAAAAACTAATTCGACGTAGAAAACGAATGGATGGTGAGTTAGCTACCTATATAGGACTTACACTTCGAGCCGAACTTCAAAAAGATAATATTATGTTGAAATGTTTTGACATTCAATGTTGAACTCGAAACCAGATCAGTCCATTCATATGGCTTCATTGTTCGAGGCTGTGCAGACACACACTTTGCTTTTCCACGAACAGTGAACACTTGAAATTAGCTGTTTCAACATTTTGTGACTTTTACCATGAAGAGGTATCAGAAGAAGACCTCCTGCTAGAAATAGCTCAGAAGACTTTTACAAGCGGCCAATATTACAGCATCTAAATGGTTAGCTGTAGACTTTTTAAAATTCATTGTGGAATGGGATTTTATGGAATCTCTCCCAAACTTGGTCGCCTTAAAATTGTTTATGACCATTTTTGCATCGGTTGCTTCATGTGAGAGAAGTTTTGGGAAGCTAAAATCAATCAAGAATTACTTGCGAGTAGGGAATGCAATCCCGATCTCGCGGGATCCCGATCTCGCGAGATCCCGTGTAATTTTTCGGGATCAATCCCGAAGCATAATATGACGAGATCCCGTTCGAGATTGACGGGATTGGGCGGCAATGGTCAGCGATGCTACACACATCTGCTCGGGACGCGAGCGGTGCGCCGACTGAACTGACTGACGGCCGGGCGGGAGTGCAGTGCCGAATAGCACTGCAGAGGGAGGGAGAAAGAGGTGCATCATGCATGCGTGCGGGCAGGCAGCCATTTGTTTGTTTACCTACCTAATTGTTTAAGTTATGCTCGTGCAGTTTTAGTAATTGTTTTCCTTAAATTACGCATTTTTATGTTGTTTATGTGAGTTAAATACATAATAATATAACTTTTGGTTTCCTATAAGTAATAAGTGATTACTAGTAACTTAAAATGGCGAAAAACAATCCAGATCAAGCCTACGTGGAGTTTAGCAGTCGTTTACCGGTATGGAGATATTTCAAGAAAGCCGTTAATAATTTAACTGCTCAGTGCAAACTATGTAAATCTATTCTCAAAACCTCATCCGGGTCTACAAAAGGTTTACACGTCCATATGATGGCAATCCATAAAATCGACACAAAAATTGCGGGAGTCGGAAGAACATCAAGTACACTTGAGTCAAATGTATCACTACCTTCGACGTCGTCAGCGTCTAGTAGAGCATCGTCGTCAGCTGCGCGGTCGCCTATTGATGTTGAGGCTCAATTTACACCAGAAGATCGTGAAAATTGCCAAATACCACAGAAGAAAATCAAAATCAGTGATTATTTTCCATCCGATTCTAACGTAACAAAAGATTTAATGATTTCCCGAATGGTTGCCAAAGATGGTTTACCATTTAGAGTATTTTGTAGTTCCGAGGACATGAAGAGTCTTTTTGCTGCGAACGGTAACAATTACAAATTGCCTTCTTCACCAAATACAATTAAACAAATTGTGATGAATTATGGAACGACGCTCAAAATGAAAGTGAAGGAAGATCTTTTAAAGTTGAAGAATGAAGATTATAGGTTTACAGTTACGTTAGATGAATGGACATCTGGAATGAATCGGCGATTTTTAAATGTTAATGTACACACAATTATTAACAGTGAGCCTACTCAATGGAATATTGGACTAGCGCGCATTTTTGGAAGTATGTCGTCGGAGTCTTGTGTTCAGCTTCTGAAAGAAAAACTATCAGAATTTAATTTATTCCTGGATAACGACATAGTCGGTATAACGACCGATGGAGCCAGCGTCATGAAGAAAGTTGGTCGACTGATTGAACCACTACAACAGCTTTGCTACGCCCACGGTGTACAATTAGGTATAACAGATGTCATTTATAAGAAGAATGTAGAATCTAATGAAGTGGAAGAATTTCCCACATAACAATTTCATGTTCTTAGTATATTCATAGAACATACTTTTCAGAAAAAGTATATGCTGAGAATATGCGTAATTACCATTGGGAATGTGCAGAGCAGATGCTGAGTATATACTACATTACAGTACTTAAACGTTCTATGTATATACTTAGAATGTACTACCGCACTTCTTTTCAGTATATACCAAGAATATCCGTTTTAGAACATTCTAAGGAGGTGCTGTAAACCTTCTATTTATATACTTAGAATGTACTACGGCACATCTTTTTAGTATATAGGAAGAATGTACTTTTTAGTATATGGGAAGAATATTCCAAGGAAGTGAATATTGCTCAGAAGTATGTTTTCAGCATCACCGAATCTCCATCCTAGGTTCTACTTTCTACTAAATTTACATATTACATATGGGAATGCAGTTTGTACATTCTACAATATTACTTAAAAAGTAAATATGAAATATATAAATTTTAGTTAGTTATATAAATATTATATAGGTAAGTAGGTATATATATATTTAGTTTATTTGCATATAAAAATAAAAATGCTGAATATATAAATACCTATAATACCCAAATATATATTATGTAAAATATGTATGTAAATAACTAAAATTTATATTTTGTTTATATGTACCTATATACATACTTACTATTTAAGTAATATTGAAGTACCAAAATGAATTTTTTATTTGTAAGTTGACCGCAAACAAAATAAAAAGGTTAGTTATGCATGTTCCTATTCCTTGTAGAAATACTGGGTCTTCCTCATAACACAGCACAGACCAAAATACACATCCCACAGTCCCGAGTCCCCCATAGACAGTGATAGTGTTGACGTGTTGACTGTAGATTTAGATACAAATGCCAAATGCCTAACTGTTTTTCATATTTTGTATTTTGCCTTTGTTCCCAACCCCTTACCCCCTATGCAGGTATGCAGCGGTCGTTTCCTCATTGTTTGTGGGTTTTGGCTCAGCTTTGTCAATTCCATGTAAAAATAAAATTCTAAGAATACTCATGATAAACTTATTAAATCAAAATAGTAAATGCATTTCAATGATGAAAGCGAAACGAGAATTTCTCCTTTTTCGTTAATACAATTAATTTTTAAACATTTTTACCATACAATTAAAAACAATTTTAAATAATGAATTCGGTAGTTCAATAGTACTGCCTACATAAATTTTTAAATTTTATTAATTATTCATAACGAAGTTTATAATCTATATAGGCTAACATTATTCTTCTTATCCATACACATATTCCTTTAAGATATTTTAAAAGTACTTATAAGTATGTGTCAAGTATATACTTTTATGGAATATTCGATAAAGGTATATTCTAAGAATAAACTTTTTTGAATATTCCGAGATACTACTTACACGAATGTACTCAGTATATTCGGTACGAGAATATTCCTTAAAGTATATGCAAAGAACATGAAATTTAGAATGTTTTTTATGGTACATGCTACGCTTGTACTACGCATATACTAAAAAGAATATACTCCGACGAATGTTGGTAGTATATGCTTTGAACATGATGCGAACATCATTGTTATGTGGGTTGAAGACCCTGAACTGAACATAAATCGCAGTGCGGAGGAGGAAGAAGTCTTGGACGACAATCCGGATAATTATAATGGTTTAAACTTTTCCTTACATATAAGACAAGTTGATCTGGCTACAGAATACCAAATGATTATATCGAAACTAAGAAAATGCGTCAAACTTTTTAGGAATTCTCCTACCAAGAATGATATGCTTCAGAATTATATTCAGCAAGAGTTTGGCAAAACAATTCAGCTGGTCCTTGACTGCAAGACACGTTGGTCTAGCCTATGCAACATGATAAGTACATACAATAGAGTAAAGCAGTGTGTAGCTAAGACCTTAGTTGACCTCTCACTCAGTTCCAATTCAGACTATTTTTTCACGGATGAAGAACATGCTGTCCTTATCGATTTGGAAAATACATTTCAGCCAGTAAAGTTGGCCGTTGAGGTACTGTGCCGTCGAGATACTGATTTAGTTAGTGCAGAACATACGTTGCGTTTCATGATTCGAAAGCTAGAAGACCTAAAAACTCCTCTCTCAGAAAACTTGGTATCTTCGATGAACAATCGTATCTCCGAGCGTCGAATAAAAGCAACTGCAGCGCTGTTATATTTGAAAAATCCGAATAATTATCAAGATGATTTAGAACAATGGAAAGACAACGAGACTTTCCAATTGCCAAGTAAATATCTCATAAGGAAAGAAATTAAAAATATAATCACACGATTATATCGCGATGAACCAAACCAAGTAGAGATTAATACCACAGTATTAAACGAAGATGACTTGCCACTTTCTATGATTGCAGAGGATTTAAATTTAAGTGCAGTAGCAGTAGCAACACAAACTAATCCTACTTCACTTCAAGAGGAATTAGAAGAAACTCTGCGAGCGTCTAAAAGTCCTTTTACACGTGTAGCCAGGTCCACAAACTTAGACAAATTAGAGTCCGTAATAAAAAAAGAAATGGATTTATTTGAGTGTGGAGGAACAAGGGGGAGATTTTTGCAGTTTGCATATAATTGCTTAATCACGCTGTTGCCAACCAGTGTTGAGTCTGAGAGGGCATTCTCAGCAGCTGGCTACATTGCAACGGATATTAGATGCCGGTTAGCAGATAGTACTCTAGATACACTTTGTTTTTTAAGAAGTTACTTTCAAAATCACCTGTAAGTTACGGGTGATTTTGAAAGTAACTTCTTCTCTCTTTTGAAAGTTACGGGCCGTAACTACTTTTTGATCTCCTTGAGCACTATATTTACTTTTGTTTTGATTATGTTCTTCGTGTTACTAAAACTGTTACTTAATTATTTAGTTAGTAAAAGTTAAAGAATAAAGGCATTTATTTTCTTTCAAATAATATTTTTAATTAACCTCACTATCACAAATAAGCAGTTTTCATCGTATTCAGTCATGTGATTATTAGATATTTTTTTACCTAGACGAGATCCCGTAAATTTCGGGATCCCGCGGGATTGACATTTCTAATCCCGAGGGATCTTGACTTTACGATCTCGAGTCGGGATTGCATTCCCTACTTGCGAGAAACAATGACGTCAACAAGGCTAAATAACCTCGGTTTATTAACTATCGAACAGAGCGGTTAATGTTAGGAGAATGGAGCGGTCAATGTTAGGAATAACAATGCGAGACAAAATCAAAAACGAAGAAATCAGGAGAAGAACAAAGGTGACTGACGTCATCGAAAGGATAGCCAGGTTGAAGTGGAGATGGGCAGGACACATAGCCGGAACGACAGATGGGCGATGGACGAAGAGGTTACTGGAATGGAGGTCAAGAGAAGACAAGAGAAGCGTCGGTCGACCGCCTACAAGATGGACTGACGACTTAAGAAAGCTAAAAAAAAAACTGGATCAGAGCGGCGCAGGATAGATGGGGTTGGAAACGAGGGGAGGAGGCCTATGTTCAGCAGTGGACTTTTGAGGCTGGATGATGATAATTAACTATCGAACATGAAGCAACACAAAACATAAATATAGAAAATGTGATTTCAAAACTTTTCGCTAGTAAAGCTAAAAAAATATTTTAATTCATTCACATAGTGTAAACCAAAAAAGTAAATAAACTATTATATAGAACTGCCGGGAACTAGATAGTGGTAGCTCAAGATACGGAGACATGGAGAAACTTAAAAGAGGCCTATGTTCAGCAGTGGACGATAGCGGTTAGACGATGATGATGATGATATACTATTTACTGCAGTTTCGTTAACTATAATTCTTAATTTTTTTATTATTCAAAACATACGGTTATCGGATTTTCGTTTATTTTAACAATCTTTATTTTTAGGATTTGGGGTGACACCATCGATTACCGCCCCGGGTGTCACCCATGCTAGCTACGCCACTGGTCCCAAGAATTTGTTTGTTTATATATCTTATGAGCAATTTTTTTCCTAAATATTAATGATTTTAGGTCGTTAGTCATCCAACGAGGAAATTTGGGATTTTTTAATCTTACACGTGGTATTGAACAATGGATACCAAACTGCAATATGGAGTAGAACAGTTCCGTGGCTTCGTTAATATCTCTGCAAATACCTAAAACGTTCTTCGTTAATATTGGCCATGAACATGTGTGCTTGGTTGTACAGTAATTTCCAGCCATGTCAAAAATGTAACTAACTTCGCAAAAATATAATTACTAAAATTACTAGACAAGTTTAGACAATATAGATTTAGTTTAGAATTACTAAACAATTACTAACAAGTATTAACGAGTTGGTTGCCAAACGATATAACTAACACTTGTTTGGAGACCAAGGGATATAAGCGTACTCATATCCAATGGCTTCCAAATGATAAACAAACTATTTTCAGGATATAAGTGAAATACCCACAGATTTCACTACTGGTTTTATATTCACTTGTATCCTTTGTCCACAACATTAACATGGGTGTTGACTATCTATTACCTGCTGTACTTATCTCCAACTTGACCAAAATTGCACTTATACCCCTTGGCTTTTAGACGCCTCATATAGATTTAATATACCTAGGCAGGCACATGATTACCAGGAAATTTTAAGTCAGTTGAAGTTGTCTACTTTAGAATCTTAAAGATTAATGTATAATGCATGCTTAATATTCAAATTAATTCGAGGCCAATTTCGCTGTCCTGAACTTTTACATGCTGTTAATCTGTGTGTACCTTCCAGGCAACTTAGAAATACAAATACATTCTACACTAACTTTCACAATACAAATTATGGTAAAAATGTGCCAATGGACAGACTATTGCACTACCTCAATACAAATCAAAGCATTGACATCTTTAACATATCATATAGCAAACTGAAAGAAATGATTTGAAGACTCGGCGGGAAAAACAATGAATGTCACACATTTCATAAATTGCTCCAGAGAATTTTTTATACTTTAAACTTACGCCTACTAGTTAGAAAATGTTCAAAAAATATAAAAATTAAATTGGAGCAAGCAGGATTCAAAATGAACACATCTATTAATTTTGATATAACAATTGGAACTTCATCATTCTTTGTGTCTACGCTAGGAACCTCATCGTTATTACCCTACAGCGAGTTTATTTTTCAGTGGATATCTCGCGAGTCTAAGCGTTTTCCCAATGCAAAGTATATCAATGAATCAGGCTCACAAAAACCTATATTTCTATTGAAAAACTAATTTTCGCCCAAAAATGGAGTTTCATCGTTTTTCCTGCCGACTCTTCATTTGTGAAGTCAGATAGTAGATTTATTATTATCTTTTGTTTTGATAAATTATTAAATTGGATATTATTTGTTTTTACTGTTATTATTTTTAAGTTTGTATCTACTTGTAATATTTACTGTAATGGGGGTTTCCCGTCAAAATAAATAAATAAAACGCAAAATAAATACAGTATTAATTTATTTACAATTAAAATTAACTAATTATAATGGCCAGTTTTTGTTTTCTTATTTAAATATTTGTATAAATATCGAATTCGTTTATCTAATTGATACCATTTTGTTGGTCTAGCAAGAGGATATGATGTGCCAACCAAAGAGTTTCTCTTTCGTAGCATAACTTTATATTCGTGACCCCCCACACCTCTTAACCATCTTGGCATGTTATACAAAATTTTGGTAGGATGCAGCTTTTCGTTTCCTAAAATATCTACATAATCATTCTGGCCAAACAATGCTCTTTTTTCTGACCATGAGTCTTTAGGTTTGTAAATTGGCATTGTCAATACCCGTTCTCCATCTGTTTCTCTCGGTAGCAAACCTTTTTGAAGCATTTGGTCATCATAACCATATCGTCTAATAACACGACCCTTAGCAACTTTGTCAGCATGGTATCTAAACCTTAGGCATGTTACTTGAGCAGAGTATGCCTGAATATTATTTACAGAATTCCAAAATCCACTAATACTTCTGGATATAAGTGACATAGTTTCTTTGTCGTATTTTTAGTTTAATTTGAACTAATCACTTTGATAAATAGATGTAAAATACTCACATTAGATATATTTTTCACCTATAATTTCTATAAAAATGCTAAATTATTAACGAAATCAATAATGTCTCTGAATAACCTCAAAATAGACTTTCTTCTTCTTGTTTTTGACGGACTCACTTTTGACCTACTTTTACATTTTGTATAAACTTCACACTTGAAAAATTATTATTATGTATAATTTTTAATTTAATAATATTAAATTTAGCCATGCATGGTTGATGTCGAAAATTAAAAGAATTTTATAAAAATAGGATCGTCGCAAGATAATATTTGATAATGAAATGAATAATATTCGTATTCTGTCGGCAAACAAATTCAATCAAAATGTTCGTTCAAACATTTAATACGTATTATGTAATAAAATGTTAAACATATAATATATGAAAATATATTTCTTAACCATTTTTGTTTATTTTTTTTTTTTTTTTTTTGATATAAGGTGATATCGAATTGATCAATAAGTAACTGTACAACCTAATTAATAATAACGCACGTGAAAAGGTGCCTTTTGATTTTTGACATCAACTAGATAACTACGTGTCAAAAATTGGATAGTTTAAATATTTTTTACAACATATTTGATGTTAGGTAGGTAAATATAAAATTATTTATTATTGATTACTTAACACCGTAAATAGATAAGGTATTAATATTTTATAATACTATTAAATTGTGAACTGGTGAGTACTTCAGATTAAAAGGTGTGTAATAACATTGAGATTTTAATAGAATTTGGTTTAATTTATCATTGCTTTTGCGTTTTAGACGTTCCCTTAAAGTCATCTGATCCAATAGATTTCGAGATGTCCAGAAAACGAACAAGAAGTCATTCAGAAGAAATGAATTCCCCGCGTTTGCCCTTACAATTACCACACTTGGTAAGTCATTATTTATTTCATAATTCAGAAAAAGTTTATATTTTATTTGGCTTGTATGTAGAGGAAATTGATATTTATTGTTGGAACCAAAACCATATTGAGTCATTACTACATATTGTGTACTTCAATTATGAATCACACTTTCATTTAAAAATACCCATTTTGTAACTGATATGATAAACTATACTTACCTACATTAATTTGTTATTATTTGGAAAATTCGATTTTATGATATATTGACACTTACATTTAAAATATGCTGTGCCTATGAATAGTGGTACCAACCTAGCAGTGGGTAGTGGATAGTTTCAGGAAATTAATGCCTGGTTGCTAGATCTTAGGCTTGAGACATACTTTAAGCTCTGCTTCCAAAACATACATGTTACACCATTGAGTCTTAAATCAATTTTCACTTCACCACAATGGATTGCCACATGGATTGTATCTTAAACTTATTAGTTAAGATGTGCTAATAGACAAGGCTTATCTATAAGCTGAGTTTGGCTAAGCTGGAGCATTTATTGGTGCAACCAGGCATAAATCCCATAAATACTCTTCCCTTTAGGGATTTAAATAGGCAATTTGAATGTAAAATGTTGTAACAGAAATGTTACCTATCAGAATTAATTCTTTTTCTATCGAAGGTTGAATATTAACATGGCAATTTTTATTTTACTTACAACGGCTCTAAATAGTTAGTTAAACCTCAGACCAAACCATTTCCTTAGATTTTGTAACCAGGAGGTTTGTAAACTGAAAAAGTTGTATCATAATATTATATTATTAATGCTCTGATTTCAAAAAACATTACTCCACACAATACATGCTAATTGAAAACACTATAGAAAATGATGAATGGGTTACACATCGACCCATGCAACAAAGACTATTATAACTCAATTTTGGTTGAACCAAGATAATCGTGTTTGAAAATTTTTCGCAAAGATTTTGCTCTAAAAAATGCCAGTATTTTTGGAAGAATATGTATTACACACTGAAATTTCTGATATATATAAAGGGTATTAGGTGATTCCATATATCAAACATAAAAAAAAACACATTTTTTTTGCTAAATTTTTTAGACTTACTATAGTTTTCGTTGAAGCAATTAAGGAAAAAACAATACTGTCTTACTCTCAAATTAGTAACGGTAAATGATGTTATCATTTTTTTAAGAAATACGGCTTACACATTTAAATTTCTGATATATTATATTAAAGGGTTTTAACCCTCCGTTACTCGCACACGGTGTGGGAGACCGGGCCTGTAAATAAATTCCTGTAACTCTGCTTGTAGTGGGGATTTTGAATGGCTACTTCGTATATCTCTTCAGTGGTCAATCAACTGTGGGTAAAGTCAGTTCGCAGTGTAAAAAATAGTACTGTCCTTTTGTTGTTACGCAACACGGTCCCGTACACCGTGTGCGAGTATTTGTGCACCAATTTTTGTGTTTGGATCACACATCGATATTTTTAATTAGTAAGGTAATTTAAGATATTTTCCTTATTTTCAATGTTTATAGATTAGTTTATTTATATTTATATATATAAATATAAATATATAACTTACCCAGAACCATCAGAATGAGGTTTAGGGAGATATGTGGTTTACCAACAGAACAAGTACCAGTCGTAACACCAGGAACTTCAGATCGCTGTGCTGTTTGTGATTGGAAGAAAAATAGAAAAACAAAGTTTTACTGCCAAATATGCTCAAAATATCTGTGTTTGGAACACCATTGTTCCAATGAATGTGACACCATTGTGTATTTCATGTTTTAAAAACGTTAATTAATTTTTATAACTTTTTGTGTTACTACAAGTACTCTTTATTTTTAATTTTTTTGTGTATTGAATTAAGATCTAAAGTTCTTAGTAAACAAATTTAACCATATTCAATTTTTTTTTTCACTTCCAAAGTTTTTGTATATACGTATAAATGGATAACAATGAAAATTATTAAATTTTTGATTAAAGTAATATAATGTGAACACAAACGCATATCTACAAAATTATATGATCATATATTCATTAAATAATTTAATCGTACACAATTTTGCAAAAAAAAATAATTTTAAAACACTGCTGACCCATATTTTTGGACCCTGTCTCCTGCACCGTGTGCGAGTATCCGATCACAAAAAGTTGGCGCGAGTAACGAAAGGTTAAGGGATTTCACAGATAAAATATAACAAAAAACAAATTTTTTGCTAAATTTTGTAGACTTAATACCTACTATAGTTTTCGTCGAATATATTAACGAAAAAAATACTTACTCTAGACTTAGTAATAAATTTATTGAAGCAAAACAGTACAACATAAAAAATTATAATAAAAAACATTTCTATAGTTAATCGGAATAACTAAAATTAGTCTTGTTTATATTCTTCATTATTGTCACTTCCTTCCTCCATATTTATAATACTTTTAATATTGTGGCCCTTTTGAATTTTCGTCCCATTCTCGGCTGTAAAGGTTTGCTCTGGGTTTACATAAGTCAAGTAAACCATTCAATTTTTTGGCATCTATTGGAAGTTAGCTTGTATACCTACAATAGAGGTAATTCTTTAGAATGATAATTTTTTATTGTACTTCTTTGAGACTACATAACCTACAATTGTGCGGTGAAAACTATAGTAAGTTAAACAGTTTGACTCAAACTCGCAATACCTTCCACAGTTTCTTGCAACAAAGAGTAAAGTAACTCAACTTACTATAGTTTTCGCTTGCAGGAGTGTAGGTCAGTAAACTTACTATACATATGCAAATGTTTTACTGGTTGCCTTAAAATTCATACCTGATTTACCATACTTTTCTACCAAATAAAGCTTAAAAAGAATAATAATACCATCATGGTAAGTCAAATGTCACGTTTTTTGAGTTACTATCGTCTTCGTTTCATGGGTCGACATGTGAAATAGAAACAGACACAAACAAATATAAATATAGAAAAATGGATCACACGCTTAACAAAATACTACACAAACTTAAAAGTTTAAAAATTAATTCAACATCAGGGGGTATTTGTGAGCTTTTTGTGTAATAGGGAAAAAGTTTATATTTATAATAAGAGTGTTCCCAAATGTATTGTTGAAAACTTTTTCTCCCTATTACACAGAAAATAACCAGATGTAGGGTCAATTTGAAATTTTTAAACTTAAGTTTGTGTAGTGTCTGGTTTGTGTGTGACCTGTTTTTCAGTGTTTATATTTGTTTATGTCTGTTTCTTTTTTATCCATATCACCTCACAATTCTGTTGTTCCATAATATATTACAACAGATGGATTCAATTTTAATTCTTTACAAAAAAACCTTAGATACTATTCACATCTGAAATATTTATTTTTCCACTTAGTGGCCCATATTACATCACAGTCAAACAAAAATTTTCAATAAGTAAATAAATAACATATAACATTTCTCTAAAATATACCTCTCTTCTTCTTCTTCTATTGGCGCTACAACTCTTTGCGAGTCTTGGCCTGCTTAACAATGTTCTTCTATTCTGCCCTGTCAATACTTTCCTTCTCCACTGCCCGATGTTCATGGTTTTAAGATCCCCCTCTACATCGTCTATCCATCTTTTACGGGGCCTTCCTCTTGTTCTATTTCTTTATGGCTTCCATCTCTGGATTACTTTACAGCTCGATTATCTGGCATTCTTTCTAAGTGACCCAGCTAGTAGTTCATTTTAGTTCTCCACAAACCATCACTGCAATGGGTTGGTCCAAATATCTTCCTTAGTATTTTGTGCTCAAAAATTCTCAGTTGATTTTCATCAGTGGTTGAGAGGAACTCTACCTGTGGTTACTTGTCAAAAATGTTAAGGTTGACTTAAAAACAACTAGAGAATGTAAAAACATCAACTTTTTTGACAAGTAATCGTAGGCGTAAGTTGGAGGTTTCATTAATTAAATACAAAACTACAATTTTATATTTATTTAACTTATTCATCAAAATCAACTAAAACTTAAGCAAAATTAGTATGATTGAATAGGTATTTTCAATGCCTTTCAAATGAGATATCACTTGTCATAACATTCCATTTAAAATTGAGTCCATGAGAGCCATAGAGATGTTGAAATAGTATATATTCGTTACAAAGTACTCGTTACTTACGAATACCGAAAGTAACGATTACTATACAGAGAGGCAAATCGTTACTTTGATTACTCTGATTACTTCGTACCAATCGTATCAGAGCGAGTAACGACTATTGTGTCTACTTTGATTACTCTGATTACTTCGTACCAATCGTATCAGAGCGAGTAACGACCATTGTATCTACAACCAGTACACTTGATTACTTTCTACCAGTCGTATCCCAGCGAGTAACGAACGGGACCGGTATTTTACGAGTGTTATCGAATATCGTTATCAGTATGAAGCATTTAAGGGTGTCAGCCTCAGAGCCTCACACTGTGAGGGTGAGGAGAAGATAGAAGATGAAACAGAGGGAGGTATAATGGAGGTAAAATATGTAATGTATGTCATTAACAAAAATCGAATGCGAGAACCCTATATTTTTATCCAGATCTATATCTATACCTATACAAAATACCTACCTACTGAGAAATACGATTCTCGATATGATTACCGGTACTCAAATACAAAAGTAATCATAGTAATCAAATCATTTTTATCCCTTAAACAGATCGGTGAAGGTCGTTGTTATATCGGAATACCTATACAAAATACCTACCTACTGAGAAATACGATTCTCTATATGATTACCGGTGCTCAAATACAAAAGTAATCATAGTAATCAAAGTAACGAATACTGTAAATGATTACTTTATACAAAAGTAATGATTTGTAACGAATACTCGAAAGTAACTATAATCAACTTCACTAGAGAGCCAGAGTGGCCTAACTGATAAGATCATTATTTTATATAAACAAAGAAAATGATCATAAGCTATCAATGCCTGATTGTTTTAGTAATTGTATGTTGACCAATGGTCCAGTTAGCTGGGGCGCAGTCGATCGACAAGTTTAGTGGATTTGCGATTTGCGGTCGCTGGTTCGAGCCTCAGCTAGGTCATAAAATTTATAAAAGGCCAACGCCGTAGTATAAAACTCAATAGAGTCTACGGCTTGGTCTGGATAAACTGGCCTCGGATCGGCCTATGGAGGAGCGGTACGGCAAGGGATAAGGGCTTGCGGCTTGGTGATACTCCTCCATAGATCCCTACCGAAGGGCGTTGACGCCTAAGAACGGTGTATACATACATGTTGACCAATAATGATTCTTGGTCAACATACAATTACTAAAACAATCAGACAGCCATTGATAGCTTATAATCATTTTCTTTGATTATGTAAAGTAATGTTCTTATCAGTTCGGCCACTCTGGCTCTCATGGCCTTAATTATTGGTCAAAGTTGCTCTGTAACGTCATCTATCACTATTAAGTCACCCGTTTGAGAAGCCTACATCCGTTTATTCCTCCCTCGAAATTTCAATATAAGTATAACTGTTCAAAAGATACGAGGGAGGGGGGGACTTTTGACTAGCACTGTATAAGTATGTATGTGTACAGATTACTAAAATGTAAATATTTGTTACCCTATCAACTTTATTCAAAATTACTTAATCCTGACTTTTGTCTTATTTACATTATTTTTAAAAACATATTTTGCATGGTTTGGATTATGGTAAACCAGTTCATATTTTTCTTAAGGCAGGCAAATAAATAACAATTTTATATTTACAAATAAGATATACATAGTTGTCTCACTAAAGATTTTTTTGTTTGCATAGTATCCATGAATGTGATTGATTGATGCATTGCATCCGCACAAAATTAATGTTATTTAAAAGTTGAGTTAATGTCAACATGTTTTTTATACTAGACACTATTATTATAGTAGGGGAGGAAAGTATGCTAAATTTGCAGTCACTCGAGCGCTTTAGGGACCTATTGGGTTGTGATTATTAGGTCCTAAAACCAAAAAAAGTTAAGTAAAATTTTCCATTTTAGTGGGGACTTCCCATTTTTTAATTTAATTTTCCATTTCCAACAATCGTTTTTTTCGATTATATCGCCATCTATCCATAATTCGAAAAAATGTTTCGAATAATAG
The DNA here is from genome assembly GCF_917563875.1 of Diabrotica virgifera virgifera. Taxonomy (NCBI): domain Eukaryota; kingdom Metazoa; phylum Arthropoda; class Insecta; order Coleoptera; family Chrysomelidae; genus Diabrotica; species Diabrotica virgifera. The sequence goes on from NC_065444.1 coordinate 171,163,581, forward strand.
TTACTTATTTTTACGTAAAGAATCCAAATCTGCAATAAAAATTTGGGGCTCCTATTTAAGATTTTAAAGTAACCCCCCACTCCACCCCCGTGGGGGGTCGTGTTTGGTACCATTCGATAGATTTTTCAAAAATATTTAATAAGTGTATTTTGCAGTTTTTCGATCTGATCTTTAGTTTGCGAAATATCGCGGGATTTTTATTTAAAATTTTAAATTTACCCCCCACCCCTCTCCGTGGGTGGTCATATTTGGTATGATTCGATAGATTTTTGAAAAATATTGAAAACGTATTTTTTAGTTTTTCGATATGACGTTCATTTCGCGAAATATTCGTTTGTTTTTTGTGAAACTTTTTGACCCTCCCATTTCCTTCATTCAATTCGTCAGATTTTTGAAATTTACACTATTTTGCATGTACCTAACTTACCTTATCTTAATCTGACAATTTCGAGTATTTTTAAGGATAGATGTTTTTTTTTCGGGCCCCCTTTAACGAACGCCTCTGTGTTAAGAGTCAATATATTATGGTAGAGGTACATCTGCAGGGTACCAGGTTTCTCCCCATATTATAATCTGACGCGCTCGAGTAACTGCAAAAATCCCCGCTTCGGCTCCCCTACCACTACGCGTCAGAGAAAACGGGCACCCGACAAAATGGGTCATTTTTGGTGTCTCGAATTTTGTAAACCTGCTGTCCGATTTAAGTGATCTTTTTAATATATTATAGCCTTATTCTTTAACAATATCTCTGTAATAACATTGTTGCTAGACAGGTAAATTGTCATTGTATACCGGAGGTACCAATCAAACTGTTTTTTTTTCTCAAAATTCACCACATCCTGTGGAATATTCTAGAATTTATAAAATACCCAATTAAAACCCAACTGTAGCCTCAGGTTTTCTTAACATTCTGTTTTTTATTCATTCGCTTATGTTAGATAATAAAAAAGTTAGGTACTTTAACAACTAGCCATGTTCTTCATCAATACAGGTTGTTTCTAAATAAATGCGACAAATTTTAAGGGGTAATTCTGCATGAAAAAATAATGACTGTTTGCTTTATAAACATATGTACGCAAATGCTTCGTTTCCGAGATAGTGGATGTTGAATTTTTTCTTACAAACTGACGATTTATTTATTGCTCTAAAACCGGTTGAGATATGCAAATAAAATTTGGTTGGTTTTAAGAGATAGTTATTGCGCATGTTTTTGACATACAATTAAAAAATTTATGTTCACCATTGGCGTGCATACGGGTAATATGACCGGTTAATATGACCCGTATGCACGCCAATGGTAAATATAAAATTCTTAATTGTATGCCAAAAAATGCGCAATAACTACCTCTTAAAACCTACCAAATTTCATTTGCATATCTCAACCGGTTTTAGAACAATAAATAAATCGTCAGTTTGTAAGAAAAGATTCAACATCTCGTATCTCGGAAAAGAAGCATTTGCAGACATGTTTTTAAAGCAAACGGTCATTATTTTTTCATCCAGAATTACCGCTTAAAGTTTGTCGCACTTGTTTAGAAACACCATGTATTGATGAAAAACATGGCTGGTTGTTAAAGTACTTAACTTTTTTATTATCTAACATACGCGAATGAAGCGAAAAAACAGAATGTTTAGAAAACCTGAGGCTATAGTTGGATTTTAACTTCAGTATTTTATAGATGCTAGAATATTTCACAAGGTGTGGTGAACTTTGGGAAAAAACACAGTTTGATTAGTACACCCGGTATACAATGACAATTTACCTATCTAGGAACAATATTATTACAGCGATATTGTTAAAGAATAAGGCTATAACATATTAAAAAAATCACTTTAATCGGACCACAGGTTTAGGAAATTCAAGACATAAAAAATGACCCATTTTGTGGGGTGCCCGTTTTTTTCTGACGTGCAGTGTATAACAATTCATATCTCTATCGATTTATGGGGTTATGTTTAATAAAATAATTTTCACCCCCAAGAAGGGCTGGCATCCACCCCAAGGGTAAAAGCGCAAGTTAGTACCTTGCCACTTTTGTTTCTTGACTAACCACTCACCAATTTTCATCGAAATCGATGGAAATTTAACGAAATCGGAGGTGAAAACCTTAAGGGCCGGTTGTTCGAACGCTAATCAAAAATGATCATTATCAAATATTTAATTACTGTCACAACTGTCAATATCAACTTTGATTGGGTTGCTGAAAACATAATTATTGATTACAATTATGAAATTAGTTAATCAAATATGTTAATAATTGTTATTTTAATTGATTAACTAATTTCATAATTATAATTAATTATGTTTTCAGCAACCCAACTTAAGTTGACATTGACAGTTGTGACAGTAATTAAATATTTGATAGTGATCATTGTTGATTAGCGTTCGAACAACCGGCCCTAAGTGACTGTACTGTAGAGAAATTTTACAGTAACTAAATTAAAATATTTATACACCCTCGTAAATCTATTTCATCTTATATTTAGTTAATAAAAAGTTATATTCCTCGTTTTATTATTTGTAAAAAAATGTGTTAAAGAATTCTCGTCAATAATTTTATGGTCGTCCATAACAATTATTATAATTCAATCTATTTATTAAGTATTTTAGCATTTATTGTCGGTGAAATTATTTTTCATAATAAAATAAAATACCCGCGGAAACATCGGAAGTGGGATGTTAATAAAATGATTCCTTGTGTTTCAAGTGTTGGCAAAGTCAAGGTCAAACATCACGCTACGTGTTGTAACATGGCATGTTCAACGTCACCCTATTCTATACCGAGTACGCCAGTTACAGTAATCATAACGAACGAGAATTTCAATTTTATTTCCTGATTAATGCAATAAAAAATAAAATTATCTGTTTATACACTCACCGATACAAAATTCCGCCACCCAAAATTTTTGATTTTGAAAAGTTTGACAATTTATAATTTTATTATTTGTACTCATATTTTCAAAATTCTCCAATTCTCGCACCAGTTTGTAGGTACATGTATTGATATCGTTTGTTATTATGAATATATATCTTTTCTTGTAAGAGCTAAAAATATTCTGATTCGGATTTTTTGCACAATCTTACTCAAAAAGGACTCCTTTTAACAAATTTGCATGTTGTCAGGACCAAAAGGTAGTCAAAAATTTTTTAAACGTTTTTTTTTTGTTTTTTTCCTAAAATTATCATTCCAAACAGAAAAGGTCTTTAGTGACTTTTCTCTAAAAATGATAGTTTTTGACATATAAGCGATTAAAAATTGAAAAATTGCGAAATCGGCCATTTTTAACCCTCAAAAACTATGTGAAAAACTGAAAATTTGAATGTTGCCAAGGTAGGTAGATATTCTTTTTAAACATCGATTGATGAAATCCCGAAGAGTTTTTTGCAATACAATATTTAAAACTCCTTTGTTTTTTAATTACTAATCAAGCGTGCGCGACACTATTTTCCACCGACAGTATAGTGCAAATGAAAGGAATAAATTCGTTATTTCGTAAACCGGTGACTTTAAGAAAAAATCCCGAAACAGGTCGATTTTTATTTTTAAGTTATGATATTGTGGCATATATGGTATACTAGTGACGTCATCCATCTGGACGTGATGACGTAATCGATGATTTTTTTAAATGAGAATAGGGGTCGTGTGCTAGCTCATTTGAAAGGTTCTTCAATTCTCTATTCAGTGATATAAACATTTACATAATTATTTATACAGGGTGTCCAAAAAAAGTTTATTAAATTAAATTATTTGACAAAAAAAGAAGTAGAAGGACACCCTGTATAAATAATTATGTAAATGTTTATATTACTGAATAGAAAATTTAAGAACCTTTCAAATGAGCTAGTACACGACCCCTATTCTCATTTAAAAAAATCATCGATTACGTCATCACGCCCAGACGGATTACGTCACTAGTATACCATATATGCCACAATATCATACCTTAAAAATAAAAATCGACCTGTTTCGGGATTTCTCCTTAAATCGACCTGCCGGTTTACGAAATAACGAATTTATTCCTTTCATTTGCACCATACTGTCGGTGGAAAATAGTGTCGCGCACGCTTGATTAGCAATTAAAAAACAAAGGAGTTTTGAATATTGTATTGCAAAAAACTCTTCGGGATTTCATCAATCGATGTTTAAAGAATATCTACCTACCTTAGCAACATTCAAATTTTCAGTTTTTCACATAGTTTTTGAGGGTTAAAAATGGCCGATTTCGCAATTTTTCAATTTTTAATCGCTTATATGTCAAAAACTATCATTTTTAGAGAAAAGTCACTAAAGACCTTTTCTGTTTGGAATGATCCAAAAAAACTAAAAAAACTTTTTTCCATGCAAAAAAAATAATTTTAGGAAAAAAACAAAAAAAAAACGTTTAAAAATTTTTTGACCACCTTTTGGTCCTGACAACATGCAAATTTGTTAAAAGGAGTCCTTTTTGAGTAAGATTGTGCAAAAAATCCGAATCAGAATATTTTTCCTAGCGGATGCGCAGTGGCTTTCTGGACTATGTACCATTTTTTGTAAAATAAAAACACGAATTGACTCATAAATATAAATATCTTAAATAGAGGTTGGATCGATAAAATTAGAACGGCCCGCATGCAGCCCAGATCTCAATCCTATTGAGCATTTATGGGATGAATTAAAAATAGCTATTCGCCGTCATCCTAGGCGTCCAGAAAATTTGGTGCAGTTATGGCCCTGGTAGAGGAGTATCGGGCTATTCCCCAGGCAAGGATAAATATCTTTATTCGATGCCAAACAGATTGCGAGCAGTCGTTGCCGCAAGAGGTGGATATACCGGCTATTGAATTGTTTTGCTGTTAATTTTGTTTTGTTAATCTTAGTGCGTTTGATGTTTTTAATTGTAAAAGCATAATAGGCAAATACTTACCAGTGTGGGTTCCACATAGAAAAGTCTACTATCCATCAAATATTCCTTCTAAGACAAGCTTTGGAAAAAACATGTGAGAATGGAATTGGTACTCACCATTTGTTTGTGGATTTTAGATGTGCCTATGACAGTGAGACAGAAACGCACTATACAAAGCCATGATAGAATTTAATATCCCAGTACACTTAGTGAGATTGGTGAAAGCAACCCTCGCAACAGTCGAGTGTAATGTTAGAGTGCAGAATGGAATATCAAGAACTTTCCAGACACAAACAGGACTCCGACACACAGTGGTTCCAAATGCCGAAAACGTGGTCATGAACCTTATAAGCGTATATTGTTTATACATAAAGAATTACTTTCGTTCTTAAGGGTTTTTGGCATCGCTGATTACGAATCTGGCATCATTTTTTTTTTCTGAAAAACAAAATGGCGGATCCAACATGGCGGAAAGAAATTGAAAATATCAATCAAAAAGGAAAATGTTTTGTCAAATTTGCTAGGTTAAGGTCGCTGATTACGAATCTAACTTTACTTTTTTTAAAACAAAATGGCGGATAAAATATGGACGAAAGAAATTCGAAAATTTTATTTTAGCCGCATTTTTGTTTAAAATTTTATATTATAAGGGACTTTTGAAACTGCTGATTACCAATACATTTTCTTTATGAAGTACAATATTCAGAACTTATTACTTATGTAGAACTGCCCATACATACTCAACAATCGCCAGAATCATGTAATATGCGTCATTTCCCACTTTTGTATTCAAACAACTGCTAGCAATGCATAGGCAGTTATAGGCAGCTAAATCAAAGTGATTGTGCATTTCCTTACTATATATTTCAAGATAAATAAACATTTAAAAAAATAAAACAATGTTCACACAATATACAATTAATATACAAATGTAAAAAAAGATAAATGAATGATGAAATTGTATGGTTTTAATTGCTTCTATTCAAATATAAAAATATTATTTTTCCTTAGGTTAAAATTTTTTTATTTTTGTTTATACCTACTTTTTATTTGTAAATTATTGTATACCTACATCAGAATTCCAGTAGGTATAATGTAAATAGTGTGGTAATATTTATTTGAAAATTCCACACCTGTACTTTTGAACCAATCAAAATACGTTATTTTGACAGATCACCATGGCAACGGAGGTATTTTATCGGAAATTTTTTGCTCGTGGGGTACCCAACAGCGAATTATAGTGGAAATTTTTTGACGTTTACAATAACAGAACATTTTTGACAGACTGGTTTTTATTTGTTTACATAATTTAAAATAAAACGCCAAAAAATAATTTTCTATCACTTGTAGTTACTCAAAACTTATGTAAAATTGAAGAATATACTATTTTCTATCTTGAAATGGTATTCCCATGCAACTACAATGAGTAGAAATTACGAATTTGAAAGCCTAAATAATTGCTGACAAAGCTATGGCGCGCTATTAATCTGTTCATGCAGCTTTGGATTTTCAAATGCAAATTTGGTGTGGAATTTTCTTACCGAATACCACGCGAAGTCAAATTAATATCCGGAAATTTTTTTTGATCATGAATATTTTTAGAAAATTTCCCTCGTCTGCGACTCGGGAAATTTTCAAAATATTCATGATCTCAAAAAAATTTCCGGAAATAATTTGACCTCTAGTGGTATTACTAGTGAAAATTTTACTGAAACTAGGTCATTTGTTTATCTGGTTATTAATTGTGGTGATCACTGTATTTCTTAAATTAATACAAGATTTGTTTGTTTTGCTTTATTAATAGACAACTTAAAAACAATAAAATTTTAAATCTATTATGAAGTTCCAATTTCCAATTACAAACACAGAATAATTTTACTCAAATAGACTAAACCAATAACCAATATAACCTTAAAATGTTTATAAACGGGTAGTACGCTGATGAAATTTTCATTTGGTAGGTAATCGGGCAAGATCCTCGTGTGTATTCGGTGACTTTCGGCTCGATAGGGATGCGTATGAACCTAACGTACCAGCCCGTAACCTTAGGTAATACGTATCGCGATACGGGAGTTCAACCATTAATGCGCAAGCGTATATGTCAAAAAGATGCGTTACGTTTACATATTTGTGTGCACAAAAACTCCCTATTAACAGGAGTGTACAAATACTAGCGTATGCAGATGACATCGATGGAATAGCAAGAAGAAAGGCGGACCTGGTTCAATCGTTCACGGCATTGGAAGCAGCAGCAAAAAGAATGGGGCTACAAGTTAATATTAATAAAACTAACTATATGAAGGTCTCAAATAATAATTAAGTAGCAGAATCTGAAGATCTAACGGTAGGAGCATACAGTGTGGAAGGCACTTATGGAATAAAATTATTTGTCCTTGTATCAAAAAATTATAAAAAAGGTTGAGACCCGTCAATTTTTAAATAAAAATGTGCACTTTTTAAACATAAATTTAAATATACAGGGTGATCCTTGCAAGTCTAGCTAGCAGTGTCCAAATGCTTTATGGAACACCCTGTATATTCTTATATTTTTAAAAGCTGCTTAACAACTTGATTTCAACGAACTATATCATGTAGTGTGTATTATGAATAATACACGGTGCAATTTTGAAATTATGTCGGTTCGCTAAACTCAGACGCAACTGGCTAGATATTTTAGTCGATAATTTTTTTGTTTTTTGCCAATTTTGCAAAAATTGGCAAAATTACTAACTATTTAGTGATTATTAACTATTTAGTAATTATTTTTTGCCAATTTTACTAAAATTGGGAAAATTACCGACTAAAATATCTAGAAAGTTGCGTCTGAGTTTAGCGAACAGACTATAACAAGTATGGAAACCACTGATGGAATAAAATTGTGTCCTTATTTTAAAAAATTATAAAAAATACTGGGACACGTCAACCTTTAAATTCAAATGGGCGCTTTACAAACATAAATTTAAATATACAGGGTGATTCACGCAAGTACAGCATAGTCCATGATCTTTAGTTTTAACCTTTAAGATCCTGATTTAATTTATTTAGAAAATTTTATTTTTTTTTTATTTTGATGTATTTATTCAGGAGAAGGTTTTAAAACAAAATACATACATTTTTTCTTAATTATTTTTGATTCTTTAGAAAATTGCCGTTACATATATGTAACGCTAGGAAGATAGGAGCAAACATATTTAAAATATTTCCGATTATAAATTTCAAAATAACAAACAAATACAAAACTAAATAAATGAAAAATGATAATCAAGTTATTGTAGATGAAAATCTGTGTTGCACTTGATGCACACTCCCTCATTGCACTTGCAACCCATGGTACGCACATATGAACTACAGCATTCATCTGCAAAACGTCTCCTTTTCTTATTAGGAATATAGGTCAGGAGATGATCAATCTTATCATATCTTGTATCTACGACTACTTTGGAGGAAGATGGCCTGCCTGCATCTTTTGGTTTAGTACTATATTTTGTAAGATGCGATGTTACTAGATACCTTCGAATTTCTAGTTGTGGCATAGAATCATAGGATCTATTATGTCCAGTTATGTCCAGCATCAATTTAAATTTAAATAGACGATTATGTTCATAGTTATGTCCAACATCAATGTAAATAGACACCACCATCATTTTTTAGAGCAAATTCTTACTTGGTATCTAGCTACATTCTGGTCCATAAGATCAACTTCAACTTTCCTTTCACTAGTTTTTAGCTTTTGCTGATGATCTGGAAGGCTGAGCCTCGTCAATATTATCATATATTTCGAAATTTCTTTCACTATTTCGTAGAACAAGTTCAACAGGTGCTCTTAGAATTCTCTCGGACAGGTTAAAATCATTATATTCCTCATCACCAAACTCCTCGTCTGTAAGCACATTCAATTCTGGGGTTTCAGTACCTATATATAGCATCAACGTCTAAAGTTTCAACGGCATCAATCATCTCCAACGCTTCTTGAAGAGAAAACCCTTTTCTGGAACAAACAATACGTTACAATTCCAAAAGTTCCGATTTTTGCTCCTACATGTTCCTAGCGTTACATATATGTAACACCAAAAATTAAAGGCATTTTTACAAAACCAGGATAAAATTTCTAAAAATTTATATTATCAATAAGAAAAGTCATTAATTTATTCTCAATTGAAACACTTTAAACAAAATATAATATCAAAAGAATAGTAAAAATATACTTCTCAAACTTGAGATCCATTTTTACCATAAATAATAAACACCGTCACAGAAAACACTCAACAAAATAAACAGGTTAGATCAAATCCTCGAACCGAGATAGAGACCGGCCCTGGCAAGGTATGGTGAAGTTGTACTGATATTGTACTCCTAGTTTTTACTAAAAACAAGTGGTATTATTAAATAGTTTTTTAAAATTAAAGTGTTTGTCTACTAGATACTACTACGTAAGTTATCTATACGTAATTATTACTTTATTATTGTGAAAAGAAAACGTCAAATAATAAATATACACCAACGTTCAATCATTTTGTGAGGTTAGCTAGCATGCGGTTGGTTTGTCACTTACCAGAGCCGGATTGAAGCTTTCTCCACCGCAGCTAAAATGACTTCACACAATGTAAACACACCTTCCGATCTAACCAGTCCAGTAAATCAACGTTCGAATATCACAAACAGTTATGCATCAGCCGCTTCAAACTCTTTTCCGAGTAAGACCCAAGCAATTGTATTTAGTTGTATCGATAATGCTAAACTGCAGGATTATTTAATTCCGTTGGGCACAATAATCAACCCAAAAAATATTATTTTTTCATCTAGATTATCTCATAATAGAATCTGCATGTATTTGGCAAACAAAACCGTAGTAGATAATTTCATGCAACAACATGGCTCTATAGAAGTACTCGGCGAAATTGTAACAGCACGGAGACTTGTCTCTCCAGCAGAAAGACTAGTCTTGTCTGGTGTCTGCCCGTCAATTCCTCATCAAGTATTAGTTGAAGAATTACAGAATGTTGGTTTAAAGCTTATTTCCCCAATAACATTTCTGAAAATTAGCTCAACTCTTCCCGAATATAGTCACATATTGAGCTTTCGGAGGCAAGTTTATGTAAGCCCTATAACATCACCAATTCCAGATTCTATTCTAATAAATTTCGACCAAACACCTTACCGCATATTTTTGTCACAAGGTACACTCACCTGCTTTATTTGCAAAAATACAGGACACATATCATCCCAATGCAATAACAGTTCAGTAACGGAATCAACTCATATTGATTCAAACAATGAAGTACCAAATCAAACAGGCCCAACAAGTATATTACACAAGTTACCAAACACTCAGCAGTCATCAAGTTATGCATTATCAAATCCGAGCATATCACCTACACCTACAAATCTCCATGACCAAGAAATTACTAATACTCCTACTCATAGCAACACTTTCAGTCATCCACATTCAGCGGCAATACCGTTTTCACAAACTCCTAAAGCAATATCCTCCAATCTATCAGCACCTCTTCCATTAGATACAACTGCAGAAAACTCCAATAAAACTGATACATCACCAAAATTTTCCGAAACAACCATTTCAACCAATCTTACAATCAAAACTTTAAGCTCGACTTCTGTCATTACCAATGAGTCTGCTCCAGTACTTCCAAAGGTAATAAAGCCACAACATCCAAGTGAAAACTCTAATAGCACTTGCGAAAATGCAAGTTCTTCCATAAAACGCAGTATTGGTGAGATCGATACTCCTCCTTCAGACTCAGCAATTTCATCACAAAATCTGTTTGCAAAACCCAAATCTTCTAAACCAAAAAAACCGCGCTCATCTAAAGTCCCATCTACACGGGAAACTCTTGAACATTTTATTGATAATCATACCCCACCATTCGTTTTAAATTACCACCAATTGTCCTTACTGATTGATAATGTCCAAGGCTCCCCCGACACTATTAGCGTCGTTAAAGAATTTACAACTGATATGCCTGGTTTACTCTATCTTTTACAAAGCAGCTATCAATATGCAAATGATAGATCTACAAAAACTAAGTTTACAAAACTTCAAAAGAAACTTCATAAACATTTAGGGAAAGAGATTTCTGACTTAGACAGTGACTCTTCTGTAGATAATTGCTCAGTATCATCTAACTCCGAATCTGTTAACAACATTCAACTCGATACTTCAATGGAACATTGATGGATTTTTCCATCGTCTCCCTATGCTACAGCTTCTTTTATCTGAATATTCTCCAGATATTATTTGTCTACAGGAGACAAACTTAAAGGCCAATCAGTTGTACAATTCAAAACATTTCACTTGTTTCCGCAAAGACCGTACAGATGCAAGTCGTGCAAGCGGTGGTGTAGCGATACTAGTAAACAAATCCATCGAGGCGGTACAAATTCCAATAGTCAGTGATTTGGAGGCCGTTGCTATCAGAATCACATCTACCAGTTTAGTATCTATTTGCAATGTTTACCTTTCTTGCGACATACAAGTAAGTTCTGATAGCCTTTGCAGGTTATTAGAGCAACTGCCACGTCCTCGTATAATTCTAGGCGACTTTAATGCTCACAACATAATTTGGGGTTCAGATCACACATCTGCCAGAGGTTCCAGTATTGCCGATATCTTAGATCAACTTAATATAAATTTTCTTAATGATGGTAGCCCTACAAGGTTCAATATTTCAACAGGGTATTCCTCATGCATCGATTTAACTCTTTGCGACCCAAATTTAGCTCATTGTTTCAGTTGGGATGCTCAAACCTATACATATGGTAGTGACCACTTTCCAATCCTAATTAGAAACCATAATTATCCCTCATCAGGTCCCATATTCATATCTAAGTGGAGAATAAAAAATGCAAATTGGCAAAAATTCTCCGAATATATCGATAATAATATTTCCAGTTTGGATATAACAGACGATGTGAACTCGAATGTAGAGCAGTTTAATCAACTTATCTTAAGCGCCGCCCACAAATTTATTGGTAAATCTAAATCTGTTAAAGGCCGATGTCCTGTACCATGGTGGAATGACAGTTGTGCTACAGCAATCCGTGAAAGTAAATCAGCCCTAAACCGATACAAAAAACATAAAACACCCGAAAATAAATTAAAATTCAAAATGCTAAAAGCAAGGGCACAGCTAACTGTCAAAACTGCTAAACGATCTTCATGGAACAAATACACATCGGAAATTAATAGCAATACCCCCCTCTCTGATGTCTGGAACAAAGTTAGGAAAATATCTGGTTTACACACTTCATATAACTTCACGGGGCTAAAAGAAAATAATAATTTCATAACATCGAGCAGCGATATTGCAAACATTTTTGGAAGAATCTATCAAGGCCACTCATCGAATCAACAGTATACCGCCAATTTTCTCAAAGCCAAAGAATTCGCCGAACAAAATCCCATTTATCCGTTTGAAGCACAAAATAATTCATTAAACCATCCCATCTCTCTTCAAGAGATAAACTCATCTATTCTTAACTTGAAGGACTCTAGTCCTGGGCCTGATGATATTCCTTCAGCATTTCTGAAACATCTCCCTGCTTCAGCCATAACGTATCTCTTAAACATATTCAACAGAATTTGGCTTCACCACCAATGGCCAGCGATTTGGTCAAATGCAATAGTCATTCCTCTCCTAAAAACTAATAAACCTAAATATGACCCAGAATCATATCGACCCATATCTCTGACATCAACAATCTGCAAATTACTAGAAAATATTGTTAACTCCAGGCTCTCATGGGTTTTAGAAAATTCTAATTTCTTAATCTCCGAACAAAATGGCTTTAGAAAAGATCGGTCAACCACAGACAACATTTTAGACTTGGAAAGTGAAATACATGAAGCTCTTGCTACAAACCAAAAATGTGTTGCTATATTTTTTGATTTAGAACGTGCATTTAATAAAGCTTGGAAGTACAACATTTTGAGACAACTTCATAAATGGAATATTCAAGGTCACTGCCTTGCTTTCATCCAAAACTTTTTAAATAACAGATCTTTTCAAGTAAAAATAAATAATATCTTTTCAAATATTTATAGTTTGGAAAATGGTACACCCCAAGGATCCATACTCAGTCCAACACTATTTCTGGTAGCAATAAATGACATCATCAAAAACATTCAAGCCCCCTTACAGGCTCGTTTATACGCTGATGACCTAGTGGTATCTATTAAAGGTAAAAATATTTCCTCAATGTCGTCAATTCTTCAAAACTTTTTAGATACTCTCGAAAATTGGTCCAACTTTACAGGTTTTCAATTTTCAATAGAAAAATCAATAGGAGTTGTATTCTCTTCAAGCCCCTTGCCACAACCTCCTAACCTAAGAATGTATGAGAAACAGCTGAAGTTTAGAGATCACCACAAATTCTTGGGTTTAATCTTCGATTCAAAGTTAACATGGAAAAATCACATCTCACAACTCATCCTTTCCTGTAATAAAAGATTAAATGTATTAAGATCTCTCTGTAATAAAAACTGGGGCTCAGACCAATCCACTCTACTCCTCCTGTATAAATCTTTAATACGTTCTAAGCTAGATTATGGAGCAATTGCCTATTCCACTGCTAATCAATCTCTACTGAAATCATTAGATATTATTCATAATAAAAGTCTTAGATTAATCCTAGGGGCTTTCCCAACTACGCCTGTATCCAGCATTTATGCTCTTTTAGGAGAACCATCGCTACATCACCGCCGCATGTACCTCGCTCTATCACATGCAGCCTCAGTTGCTTGCAATATTTCAAAGCCAATATATCAAAACACTTTTACAAACAAATATGTAAACATATTCCAAGATATTCGCTATACTAAAAAACCATATTACGAAAGAATTAAATCCATACTTCAAAACCTAAACATTAATTTTCCGGAGGTTTTCTCCTCGGATATTAAATACCCCGAGCCTTGGCTGATCGATTTACCAACCTGTGATGCATCTCTGGAGTATTTCGATAAATCTAATACACACCATTCTCTGATTCGTTCCAAGTTCGAGGACCTCATAAATAAGTACCCCGACTACCATAAAATCTACACAGATGCGTCTAAGTCCGAAGACGGTGTGGGCGCATCAATCGTTTCTTCAGAAAACAATCTTCTTTTTCGTTTACCCCCAGCATGTAGCACATTTTCAGCTGAACTCTACGCCATATACCGTGCTGTGAAACTTCTTAACGAGCTTACACTCACCAAAGCCCTGATCATAACAGATTCCCTTAGCTCTCTAAACTCATTAAAACACAGTTTTCCGAAACATCCTTTTGAAAAGTTGCTAAAATACCAGCTTTCCCAAGCTCATGAACATGGAAGAAGCGTTCAATTTGTATGGGTTCCCTCACACGTCGGAATAACAGGAAATGAAGAAGCTGACAGGACTGCACGAGAGGCAATTTTAAGTGATTTTTCGGAGCCGATAGACAAGTGTGTTTCCAGTGACTTAAAAGCTTATTTTAAAAATAAAGTGTTGTGTTTGTGGCGAAATGAGTGGTCTCAATCTAATTCTAAGTTAAATAAAATAAAAAATAATGTGTCTCAGTGGTTTCCATCGTCGCGCAATAGACGAGAACAAATTGCGGTTGCGCGTTTACGTCTAGGACATACCAGGTTAACGCACTCTTACCTTTTCACAAAGAGTAATCCACCTATATGCGATCAGTGTAATGTCCGATTAACAGTCGAACACTTTTTAATAGTTTGTAGTAAATATGACCAAGAAAGACAGCGCTACAAGATCCCAAACGCTCTACCACAGGCTCTAGGTCAAAACTATTCCTGCGACAATATAGTTAATTATCTAAAATCCATAAACATTCTGTACAACCTGTAGTTGTTTACTTTTGTTATTTATATTTGGTTCCGTCGCTAATAACCTTTTGGTGGATGCGACTTCTTTTTCTAATAAAAAAAAAAAAAAAAAAATCCTCGAACCAACTGCTGAAAACTAGTAAACAAGTGTCCCTTGAAAGTCTTGCATCATCATCTAGTTAAAATTAGAATCACTTCCCGAATTTAGCACTTAAGATTTCAGCGGTTTCTGCGTTACATATATGTAACGCTAGGAGCTTAAGGGTTAATGGATCACCCTGTACATTTTTATATTTTTAGAATCTGCTAAACAACCTCATATCAAAAAAGTGTATTATTATGTAGGTACATTATGAATAATACAAGGTGAAATTTTGAAATTATTTATAAATTTTGTCAACACATTAATACTATTAAACCCAATAGATTTAATACTTAGTTTAGAAAATTGATGCCTTTATTTAGCTAATTTAAAATATATATCATTATTTAAAGCATGATAAATTATTAATTTTAAAATTTTATGTAGATATTTAATATATTGACGAAAATTACACATAATTTTAAAATTTCACCTTGTATTATTGATAATAGGACCTACATAATAGGTACAGTAGTAAAAATGAAAGAATACCCATGAACGAACATAAAAACACGCTGTATTTTCCTGTCACCGTGTCACAAAGAAAATTGCCCAGCGCAAGTACATGTAATTATTACATGTACTTGCGCTGGCCAATTTTTTGTGTGACACGGTGACAGGAAAATACAGCGTGTTTTATATGTTCGTTCATGGGTATTCTTTCATTTTTCCGACTGTATACACTTTTTTGATATGAGGTTGTTTAGCAGATTCTAAAAATATGAAAATATATAGGGTGATCCATTAAAACTAAAGATCATGGACTATGCTGTACTTGCGTGAATCACTCTGTATATTTTAATTTATATTTGTAAAGCGCCCATTAGAATTTAAAAGTTGACATGCCAGAGTATTTTTTATAATTTTTTAAAATAAAGACAGACAATTTTATTCCATAAGTGGTTTCCATACTCTTTAATTTCAAAATTTCACCCTGTATTGTTCATAATACACCCTACATGATATAGTTTGTTGAAATCAGGTTGTTAAGCAGCTTTTAAAAATATACAGGGTGTTCCATTAAAAATAAAGCTTATGGACGCTGTTAGACTTGCAAGGATCACCCTGTACATTTAAGTTTATGTTTAAAAAGTGCACATTTTTATTTAAAAATCGACGGGTTTCAGCATTTTTTATAATTTTTTAAAACAAGGACAGAAATAATTTTATTCCATAAGTGCCTTCCACCCTATATACTTTTGAAGGAGTAAGAGAGTTCGTATATCTAGGCTCACAAATCAACCAAAGTAATACAGTAATTGCAGAAATTAACAGACGTATATATCTAGCAAAAAGAGCGTACTATCGATTAAAGAAACTTTTAACATAGTCTTAAAAAGAACAAGAATATTGATATACAGAACTCTAATCAAGTCCGTCCTCCCTTACGCGTCAGAAACGTGGACGATAACAAAAAGTGATGAAGTCCGGTTAGGCTGTTCTGAATGTAAAATCCTCAGACATATCTATAAAGGCGTGGAGGAAAACGGATTATGGCGTAGACGCTATAATTTTGAACTTTACCACCTTTATAGTGAACCTAGTATTGGTAGATCTATCAAAATAAACAGGTTGCGGTAGCTAAGCCACTTAGAGAGAATGAATGAGGCGGATCCGTCGAAACACATTTATAGCCAGAGACTGGATGGAGTGAGGACAGGGCCTATTTTACCACTAGGCACGTGAGGCACCTGCCTCGGGCCCGTATTTGAATGGGGCCCGGAAAGATCACCAAATAAAACATGTTTATTACAATAACAAAACAAATTTTCAAAATTCTTTCATTTTACGAACAGGCAATGATAAATAATGATAATCATAAGAGTTATAATTAAGTGGATAGGCGCAAGCTTTCGGCTTCTATGCTCTTTAAATGCATTCATTTTTTTGAACCCTCAAAAAACTAATAAATATTTTAAAAAAATTTAGACGCAGAATGAAAAATTACATTATTACCGAGGGCCGAATGTCCCTTAGAATAAATAAAAAGTTTCTTTGGAATAAGATCATCATCATTCTCTTTGCCTTATCCCTAGGCGGGGTCGGCTTCCCTAATTGCATTTCTCTACACACTTCTATCTTGGGTCATATCAACGTTAATCCCCTTTACCAACATGTCCTGCCTTATCGTCTCCCCCCAGGTCTTTGGTCTTCCTCTCCTACTCCTTCCAGGAATCTGCACTTCAGCTATTCTTCGTATTGGGTGATTAACGTCTCAACGTTGAACATGGCCAAACCATCATAATCTATGCTCTCTCATTTTGGCATCAATTGGTGCCACACCTAGACTTCCCCTAATATACTCATTTCTGATTTTATCCTTCCTTGTCACTCCACTCATCCATCTAAACATTCTCATTTCCGCCACATGCATTCGTTGTTCCTCTTTCTTTTTTCACTGCCCAACATTCAGTTCAGTACATCATAGCTGGTCTTACGGCTGTTTTATAGAATTTTCCCTTCAGCTTCATTGGAATTTTTCTGTCACACAACACACCACTCGTTTCTTGTCACTTCATCCATCCAGCCCTAATTCTACTGCATGCATCTCCATCTATTTCTCCATTACTCTGTAATACCGATCTAAGGTGCTTAAAACTATTGCTTTTTACAATCAGTTCACCATCCAAAGATACCATTTTATTTGTAGTAACTCTATCTTTAAATGAACATTCCAAATACTCTGTTTTTGTCCTACTAAGCTTTAAACCTTTTTCCTCCATAGCTTGCCTCCACTGTTCCAATTTTTGTTCTAAGTTCTAATTTCTTTGGAATAAGATATTTATTTAAAATTAAAAAATTACACTCAATTTTATCTTTTTTTCACCCCTATACCTGTAACTTATTAAAATAAACATTATCGAAGATTTCAGGAACTTTCGGCCCTCGGTAGTAACGTAATATTTCATTCTGCGTTTACATTTTTCAAAATTACTTACAGTAGGAAAAATGAAAGAATACCCATGAACGAACATATAAAACATGCTGTATTTTCCTGTCACCGTGTCACACAAAAAATTGGCCAGCGCAAGTAGATGTAATAATTATTGTTACATGTACTTGCACTGGACAATTTTCTTTGTGACACGGTGACAGGAAAATACAGCGTGTTTTATATGTTCGTTCATGGGTATTCTTTCATTTTTCCGACTGTATTAGTTTTCTCAGGCTTCGAAAAAAACGAATGCATTTAAATAGCATTGAAGCCGAAAGTTTGCGCCTATCCCCTTAAACAATGTTTAATTGTTTAAATATAAATTTTATTTATTGTTAATAAAATTTTTATTTTCTTGTGCAACTATATTTCAATTAAATAATGAATACATTTTAAAAAAAGTTATTGTTATTATTAAATTATATTTAGGGCCCCGAAAATTGTGTAGTGCCTCGGGCCTGATTTGAAGTAAAATAGGCTCTAAGTGAGGAGAAGAGGCAGGCCCAGAGCACGATTTAAGGACCAGTTGGAAGACGACTTGCGAGTGTTAGGAGTGCGAAATTGGAAAACCAAGGCGAAAGATAGGAAGAAATGGAAGCTGATTCTGGAACAGGCCAAGACCCACCATG
Organism: Diabrotica virgifera virgifera; assembly: GCF_917563875.1. NCBI lineage: Eukaryota > Metazoa > Arthropoda > Insecta > Coleoptera > Chrysomelidae > Diabrotica > Diabrotica virgifera. The sequence goes on from NC_065444.1 coordinate 171,182,003, forward strand.
GGTTGTAGAGCCAATGATGATTATAATGATATTTTTAATTAAATAAACCTTCAAAGCAGTGTTTTATTTTACAGCTCTTACAAGAAAAGAGATATTCGTATAATTCAAAAAACAAAATCTTAGTGATACCTCCAGGGTAATACAAAAGGAATATGAAACAAAATCCTCCAATTTTTCCACAGAATTTTTTATATTTAGGAGAAAATACAACGCTTCCAATCACCCCCGTATAATGCCATCTAAGCAAAAAAATTTTGTTACTGGAATAATAACAAACGACATCAATAGGGCTTTTCATCGATTGTCATTTGTTTCGAGCTTCTGTCATGTGTCACATAATATTAATATATCTACGTCATATGTCTTTGGTTTGTATCATTGGCAATACCAATAACGTATGACGTAGATATATTAATATTATGTGACACATGACAGAAGCTCGAAACAAATGACAATCGATGAAAAGCCCTATACATGTACCTACAAGATGATGCAAGAATCTTGAAAATCGGAGTACAAATAATAACTTAGTCAAACATTTTGGGTGGCTGAATTTTATGCCGGTGAGTGTATATTCGTTTATGAAAATTAGATTAAGGGCATGGGCGCAAATATTTTACGGCTATCCTTACTTTTTCTGCCTTTACACGGCAAATTACGTGTAGTAAAATTCTCACTGGTATGGATATGTAAACATTACTTGACAAATAATAATGTCATCATTAACTTTAAATGAATGTTCTTGTTCTGTTTGAATTCAGTTAATTAATATGATAATTTTTTCACTAACTATGTATTCAGTGATTGTAATAATTTATATACTGTACAACAAAAACTAATACTCAATCGAGAAAAGAGGAAAAGTGATACAGTGATTTTTTAATAATATATTGTTACTATGGAACGCTTACAATTTTGAACATCTTTAACAACAAAATACTTGGATCACACAATATATCCTGCTGTATTCCCTGCTTGGATCTTCCATAAATAATAAATAACTTTTTATTAAGTTCACGTCTTAAAAATCAATTATTCATCAAATACACTATCAATATTATTTAATGAACAACTCAAAATATTCCCGATGCCATGTCAAATATTTAAAATTGTCACTGTCTTGTATATAGTGTTGCCAGGTCCGATTTGGTTTTAATCGGTACATAAGCAGAAACAAATCGAGATTCAGGGTTGTAGATCGGTACAAATAAACAACAATAACCCAGTAAATGACCGTTTTGGAGTGTAATTTTCAGAGTCAACTCCGAATTGCATGAAAAGCTGGTTTTAGGATCTACCTACTGTATACTTCAAAGTTGAACTTGTACCGTTGGTTGCTTTTACTTGGGGGGTGACAGTTACAGTTACCAATTCTCGAGAGTAAAAAAACGCGCGTTTAAAGTAAGTCCCAAAATGGATCAACTGACTGACTCTAAAGAAATTTTGTTCTATATAATTTTAAAAATAAGTCAATACTTTTCGAGTAATTTTATCGAAAAAAATATTCTTAGCAAAAATGTAGCTTTTAAAAAAGCAAAAAAAAATTTATATTCAGAAAGTCTATAAAACCAGTAAAAGTAAAGTAGCTCATCAAAAATAAGTTCTTATTCGTCAAATTTCCGAATCGAATTTTTCAACTTGAAATAACCAAAAAATGAAGCAATTTTCGGGCAAACCCTATTAAAATTTTTTAAAGTCTTTAAATGAATCTTTAATTTTGTTTTATATAAAAGCCTCTAGCATTAAAACTAAGTGAGTTACACTCAAAATAAAGTTGGCTCCTTTTTTGGTAAACAAAATCGTAAAAATCTCCCCCTATTTACTCTACATTCACACTCAAGATGCAGTAGAAGTAAACAAACCGAGACACGTTAACTCTTACAAGGGACACTTCTGAATCATGATTTAAAATGTGTATACATTGTAAATCACATATTATGATGATTTACAAATTTTATACATTGTAAATCATGATTCAGGAGTGCTCCTTGTAACAGTCAACGTGTCTCGGTTTGTTTACTTCTACTGTATCTTGATTATGAATGTAGAATAGCACCGTAAATAAAATTAATCGTTACCGCTTTATCATTTACTTTATATGTTTATACGATCTGTAAGGTTTACCGGTTGGGAGTGCTTAGTTTAAAAAAATTGGTTTTATAGTAAAAAAAATTTTCCTAAAATATTGAAAAATGCCCTTATTTCAAAATAACTTAAAAAGTATTAGGAATACAGTAGAGCGTCGATTATCCGAACGTCGATCAACCGAACGACCGGTTATCCGAACTCCCGACTCCCGCGCCCCACACTCGAGTACCAAGCAAGCGTTGGTAATTAACGCTTAAAATATCTTGAATTTTCTTCAATATTGTATCCAAACATATGTTGTTGCAAAGACTGCACTTTTTTGTTCAATTGCTATTTGTCATTATCAAGATATAAATAAATATGTAGGTATGTAAATATGGTTTTTATTCACTTGTAGATAAATATGTCCGAACACCCATGTCCCCCAATTAGTTTGGATAATCGACGCTCTACTGTACTAAAAATCTCAAGGAGTAAAAAGTAGGTAGGTTTTGCTTTTATAAATATGATAGATTCATTTTGTTTTTCTGTAAGACAAAAATTGGTTAAAATATGGCTGTTCATATTTTGCTTACACTCGTGATTAGTGACTCGTTCAGGCTCTTTCATGTAAAAAATACATAGGTAAAGTAAATTGTTTGTAAAGCGGTAAAGATTAATTTCATTTGGGGTGCTAAGTAGGGGGAGATTTTCAGGATTTTTTTACCAAAAAAAAAGGAGTCAACTTGATTTTGAGCATAACTCGCTTAGTTTTGTTGCTAGAAACTTTTTTAAAACATAAAAATAAAGCTTTATTAAAAAAGTTTTAATTGGATTTTCCCGAAAAGTGCTTCATTTCTTGGTTATTTCACGTTGAAATATTTGATTTGGAATTTGACGAATAAGAACGTATTTTTCATGAGCTACAACTTTGTTTTTGCTGGGTCTATAGACTTTACGAGTTCACAATTATTTTTTTCATTTTTTTTATATCATGCTACATTTTTGCTAAGAATATTTTTTTCGATCAAATACTTACTTTTTGAGTTATTTGTGAAAATAGCATAAAAATGTGATTTTTTTGTCGAAAAATAAACATTTTCAATCGTAAATTACTCGAAAAGTATTTACTAGGTTAAAATTTTATAGAAATAAAATTGCTTAGAATTAGTCAATTTATCCATATCCGGACTTATTTTAAACGCGCGTTTTTTCACCCCCAACTAGGGATAACTGTTACCCACCGAGTAAAAGCAACCAACGGCACAAGCCGTCCAAATTTTCATGTAATTCGGAGTTGATCCTGAAAATTACACGGTATCGCCGTATTTCCCGTTCATTTACTGGATTACAAGGTGTTTCTATAATCTGTATTTAATCCTACATAATAATAATAATCAGACGAAATTACAAAAAAAAATCGTAGATTAAGTAAATTATTTATTTTTTATTAAAATTATATTTTTCATTCGATTTTTCCGCTTTTAGGAGTGCCTTGTTTTTTATAACATACCTAGTTATAAAATTCACTGCAAGTCCTCCTAAAATTGGACCGCGTTATGCATAACTCGACCAAGCGCCACTTTTACCTTTTTGAGAAAAATGAATTTAAGTTTATGGCGTTCTGAAAAATCTATTTAACATTTTAAAAATTTGATTTTTAGATATATTTTTAAAAACGGTAAAATGAATTTTGTTGTATTATTATTTAAAGTTTTAAAATTATATTTTTGCTGATATAGACAAAAATGGCGTTTGGTCGCGTATTGCTTTTTTCGTTATTAACATTTTAATAATTTGCATAAGTCGTTTACTAAACAAAACTGTCGCTTGGGAGGTTTATGCGAATTAAAACATGTGGTTTATAGAATATTTTTATTGTTTTATGACAAAACTACATTGTAAAACTAAACGTAACAACAGTGTTGTATCATAAGATAGTTACTATCTTATAAAACTGTAGTCTGATATAAAAACAAAATTGGTATAAGACCTTACTAAAGTTCATCATCTTCAAGATCAAAATCAAGAGGTCCATTTAACCCATCTATATCATCTTCCATATTTGGATCACCAGTCAATTTTTTGTAAAACTCTTTGGCATCTTTTGGAATAAGGCTAAGCAAAAATTTTAGATCCTCAAGTTTTTTATCTGGTATTGGCTTCCCATCTGGCCATAGCAGCACAAGTGATTCTTTAAAATTTTGATAAAGTTCTGATGATGGTCTTCCTCGTTTCTTTTGTAGACTTATCTCATGAGCTTCTTCGTGGAAAGAATATTTAACAAAAAGTTTTTCGCGGCATTCTTTTCTGAGTTCAATCTCTTTGAATTTAAGCCAATTAATTTTATTATTAAAGATATCCACTTTTCTATTGACGACTCTTTTTTCCAAATTACAAGTACCGAAAAAGTGTTCCTTCTTCATTTTGTGAACGATTAGAGGATTTTTTTTTCGGCACGAACTCATTACATTCATGTAGTCTACCGGTGAATACATTCTTTGTTGGAATTTTAAGGCGCATTCAATGTCACCAAAATCTGTATCATTTGGCAAAAAACTATGGCCAGATGTAAGGAAACGTAAAGTGATTCTTTCCAGTAAAGGATGCACATCAAAAATGGCATTTAACATCAAAACTATTTTAATGTTTCGGTTCTGCCCTCCACAGCTGTCCGACCACAAAATTAAATGTTTACATGCCTCCATATCTCTAGCTTTCAACACATGTCTAAATAAACAAGAGCCAACTTCTTGGGCCCCTCTGCCGGCTTCGCCTTCTAACCACACATAACAATGGCCTTTATTATGTTTAGCTGTATGTATACCTAGATTATAAAGCTGAAACGAAAAAGGCGATGGACTACCCAGCTAATTGAAACAATATTCGAAAATATTACCTCAACTAACCAAGATAGCCATCGTTACACCCTTAGCTTAGCTCAGTCACTCAGGTGTGTGTTCGTCTTGTCCTAACCTTAGAATGAACTCTGAAAATTGGAATGGAAGCAAACAAAACATAGTTTTTAACTAATCATGTTTATTGTTCATAAAGATATAATAAATAAAATGACTTAGTAAATTGCATTAACAAATGTATTTAAATTCTTGCCAAAAACTAACAATTCTGGATTATACTTATGGCTTTTGGTAGCTGATGGTATCTTCTTGATGTCGTATGGTACTGCTGCTGGTTCTGCAACGGGCTCTGGGGTTGTAGGTGTTGTATTCCACCAGGCCTACGGATGTTGGTCGTTGCAGTCTTGGTTATGTGGTTGCAGCCCTGATGACATGGTCCTCGTTGTTGTATCGCCGGCGATTTGAGGGTTGTTGAAACTCCCGGAGGGAGAAAAGTGGTTTCTTTCCAAAAAACTATAAAATAGAGACACATATCAATCATCAAGAAGAAAAACCAACGTGTGCCATCTGCCGTTCTAATCGTCAGAAAGAGTAGCAGATGACAAGAATAAATCAAATGAAATTTAGATGAGAATAGTTAAAATTCTGATTACTAAACGTGCATACATGTAAATTAAAAGATAATTATATTTGAAACTAAAATATCAGAACACATGGTCTGACATTGGAAGTTAGGTTAGATAAAAAACAATTAGAAAAACTGTTAGACGGAGAAATATAATCACAATATAATGTTATCCTTACCCCAAGAGATGATTTGATGAAATAGAAATGATTTATTTTTCGAATTACATGCCTTTTTAAGGATTAATTTTTCCCTTCCAGTGTATGTCAGGGAGTAGGGGGTCAAGTCGATGAAGTGACACTGTCATTGAAAACGACGTTTAAAATGACAACCAAGTACTATGAAGTAGCGGCATGTTCCGTATTGAAAATACAGATATTTGGAGAGTATGAATATACGAGGTATGTTCAGTATGATGATTTAAATGAAAGAGATATATTAAATAGAAGATAATAAAAGAAGGTAATAAAAGAGAGCGCCAACCGATTTTTAAAGGGGAAAATGGGTAAACCAATTAGAAGAAGATAATTATTAATGAAATATTAAAGGAAATATGGTAAAATAATTCTTTAAAAATAAAATATCAAAGATGTGACGTTTGTAACATTACACACTCCTCTCACCCATCAGAAAAATTTTGAACAAGTGAGAAATTTTTCTCAAAGAAAACAGGAATGTTACACACTCCCTCCACTCATCAGAAAAATTTCGAACACAGGTGAGAAATTTTTCTCAAGGAAAACAAGAAATCAAAGTTCTAACCAGAAATAAATATATGCAGTAGTAATCGTTCAAAACAAATCAAAAATAAATACTGATAATAAAGTAATCATTAAGTCAATGTATATAGTTAATATAAATTATTAATCATAAAAAATTTTAAAGTACCAAAATAATTTTCAGATGTTACTCTGGGGAAAATAAAAATATTACCCAATGAATTGTAGCATTCATCACACTATAAAATATTTATTATAAATAAATGACATCAGAGAATATCTATCTCTGGGTAAAAAAAATAAATGTACTTTAAAAAAGTATGAAATTAATTCAAAATTATAAAGACTTATCGTATAAAGTGTAAGTAATAATCAAATTTAACTAATAATCCAAAAGTAAGTAAGTAACCATAGTCAAATAATGTAGACATATTAAAAATGAATTGCATTGCAAATATTCTGGTATTTATATAAAATAAAAGGCATATTATAACCAAATTTAAGTAAATATAAGGGATATCACATCCTATATAAAATAAATAAATAGCTATTGGAGCTACTAACAACAACTGAATCTCGAACAAAATAACAAGTACTCGGATAACAAGTACCTAAAGTAAGGTAATAATATAATAATCAATATGATAAGGTGAGTAAAAGCATATAAGTAGATAAAGATAACATAAGTATAATATGATAAAAAGAAATGCAAGTGCAACTATAGATAAACCATTAAAAAAAATAAGTACTAACTATATGGAAAGCCAAATAAGACAAAGTTCTACACCAAAGGGTTTGAAAAAACTGCATAAAACTAGTCATAAAAGACTTAACCAATAAGTTAATAAATAGAGAGAGATAATGATACATAATGCAAATGCTACTTCCATCAAATGCATACCAGGGATCTACACTAAAGAACAAAATATATGTATAAAAATGCATAAATATGATTTGCAAAGATGGAAAATAACAAATGCTAGTAGCTAAACTACAACCATACTTCAAAGCGCCACAATTCTACACCAGATTTCTAAAAGTAGATATGCATAGAATTGTTTGAACTCCAAAAGAAAAAATTTATAAAAGACATCATCCTAAAAATAATATACAGCATTAAACTGTATATCAACAGTCATTAAGACCAAAAAAACGGAACTCAGACTCAATAGATCTGGCCCAACCCTATGGATAACTTATATGTACCCTAGGAAAAAAAAACACTAGGTGTCTATGCAGCTATATATAAGCCATACACAACTTATAAGTGCCGGATGAGGCTTTCATGCTAATCTGTATCAAAAATCAGTACAACACCCAAAATAAAATAATAAAACAATAATATATAGATAAATAGGGCATTGTTAAATAAAAAAGATGTTAAATATAATGTTTATCATAATTAATATAAGTGCAATAATGCAAAAAATTGAAAAATGTAAAATATCATGCTTTACGAACAAAAATTTGTTTGAGATTCAACACAAGAAGAAGAAGAATGATTTAAATTAATATTCTGAATACGTAAAGAAGAAGAATAAGAATAAAATACCTCAATGAAAGAAAAGAACTTGAAAATTGTCCTAGTCTTTACTATACAAGTAAAGTAGTATATACCATCCGAACAGAAAGTTCGACGGAAACAACAAAATTTTTGGTAGTTGTACAAAATTGGTAATAAATATATGAAAACAACTAGGAAAAATAAGAATAAGTAAAAAGTAATTGAAAATAAGTAATAAAACAAGATTTAAATGCACTTTAGAGTACACAGAAGTACCTATAAAAAGAACGTAGAAGAAATAGTACGTATAAAAAGTACAGAAAATATGACAATAAATGGAAAAATTCTCTTGGGTTTTGGAAAGTTACAATAAAATAAGAAAGTAATTAAAGAAGAACTACCAAAAAAACTGGTTAAATTGAAAAAACAGAAAAAAATGCCATGTGGACATTACTATCAAGGTTCTAACATAAAAATTAGCTAAAAAAAAATAGGGAAAAAGTTCCAAATGTTAAATATACCAATATTTGCAACTGTAAATGTATTTTAAATCAATTATGCTGAAATATATAATTAAATTATTGAAAGTGGTAATACTTTTTGACCCATAACATGTGAAAATATATAAAAATTAGTCAAAAAGGTAGTCAAAAAGTACCAAAATAGATAATAATATATAGATTTACTGCAAAAATTGAATATAAAAATGAAATATATGAAAATAGTATTTATTAATGCTTGTTGTCTGCTACCAAACCACACATTCACAGCTCGATTCTTCGGATAAGACAAGTGCGTTGGTGCGCCAGTGTAACGAAAAAAAATATTCGAAAATATTACCTCAACTAACCAAGATAGCCATCGTTACACCCTTAGCTTAGCTCAGTCACTCAGGTGTGTGTTCGTCTTGTCCTAACCTTAGAATGAACTCTGAAAATTGGAATGGAAGCAAACAAAACATAGTTTTTAACTAATCATGTTTATTGTTCATAAAGATATAATAAATAAAATGACTTAGTAAATTGCATTAACAAAAAATGTATTTAAATTCTTGCCAAAAACTAACAATTCTGGATTATACTTATGGCTTTTGGTAGCTGATGGTATCTTCTTGATGTCGTATGGTACTGCTGCTGGTTCTGCAACGGGCTCTGGGGTTGTAGGTGTTGTATTCCACCAGGCATACGGATGATGGTCGTTGCAGTCTTGGTTATGTGGTTGCAGCCCTGATGACATGGTCCTCGTTGTTGTATCGCCGGCGATTTGAGGGTTGTTGAAACTCCCGGAGGGAGAAAAGTGGTTTCTTTCCAAAAAACTATAAAATAGAGACACATATCAATCATCAAGAAGAAAAACCAACGTGTGCCATCTGCCGTTCTAATCGTCAGAAAGAGTAGCAGATGACAAGAATAAATCAAATGAAATTTAGATGAGAATAGTTAAAATTCTGATTACTAAACGTGCATACATGTAAATTAAAAGATAATTATATTTGAAACTAAAATATCAGAACACATGGTCTGACATTGGAAGTTAGGTTAGATAAAAAACAATTAGAAAAACTGTTAGACGGAGAAATATAATCACAATATAATGTTATCCTTACCCCAAGAGATGATTTGATGAAATAGAAATGATTTATTTTTCGAATTACATGCCTTTTTAAGGATTAATTTTTCCCTTCCAGTGTATGTCAGGGAGTAGGGGGTCAAGTCGATGAAGTGACACTGTCATTGAAAACGACGTTTAAAATGACAACCAAGTACTATGAAGTAGCGGCATGTTCCGTATTGAAAATACAGATATTTGGAGAGTATGAATATACGAGGTATGTTCAGTATGATGATTTAAATGAAAGAGATATATTAAATAGAAGATAATAAAAGAAGGTAATAAAAGAGAGCGCCAACCGATTTTTAAAGGGGAAAATGGGTAAACCAATTAGAAGAAGATAATTATTAATGAAATATTAAAGGAAATATGGTAAAATAATTCTTTAAAAATAAAATATCAAAGATGTGACGTTTGTAACGTTACAAAGCCAAAGTTGGCGTTTGTAAAAAACTACATTTGTAGGTATACGGGGAAGAGGCAGTGTTTTTTCCATATCAAAACACAATACTTCAAGTTGTTCGTCAAATTTTGCACGCTTTCTGTCTGCATTTAAAGCTTGTCTTGCTTCTTCAGCGGAATCGATGTGGTTATCTCTCTCAGTTTTATATTTAACTTGTTCTTCTGTGGCGCTGTTGTTTATTAGAATTTCTAATTTGTCACAAAGGTTACAAGTGTCTTTTTTCAGTGGTTTTCTTCTGAAATTAAAATGAGGTAAAAAAACGTTTTTGTACTTCGAAAACGACACAGGTGAATTATTAACTTGCTGCTTGTACAAATCGTACATAATGGGCAATGTAGTGTCTGCTCGTAAGTACATTGAACTTGTTTTTTCCCTTGCATAATGAGACTTATATTTTGGAAATTGTTCAATATGTTCTAATATTTCTTGCAATCGTTCTTCTGATATTTTATTTTTTCCGCCTGCTCTTCCTCTTAAGTCTTTAACTCCTTCTATCCTTTTTTTTTTGATTTTAAGGCATTATCCACTTTTGCACTCGAAATTCTTAGGGTTTGCAACAGAAATGTTTTGCAAACTACGTGGCCATTAATATTGTACACCCTGGAGTGCATTTTTTTAGTAGAATTTTGTTTTCTTTTTCTTTTTATTGGACCTTCTTGAACCATGGCGCAAATTAAGGCACGTTGAGCATCATGCGAACTTACTTCATAAAATTTGTCGTATTCTTGTTTAGCATTTTCAATGCCAACTTTCGATAGACAGTCGCATTTGCACAAATACTGACGAAACTCTTTTTTTAGTTTCATTTCTCCTTTTTGTGTAAAGTATGATTTATTTTGAATGCAGTGTTTTTTGCGGATTTCTCTATTCTGACTAGGGAACTTTCTCTTTCTCCCTTTTTTTGGACGGCCCTGATATTTTTTTTCTTTAGATTTTACGCCATTCTTTTCCCCATCATTTTCTCCTTTATCGGATTGCTCCATCTCTACTATATTGTTATCTTCATTAATATCTCTGTTGACAAAATTTAAATCTTGACGATATTCTTTCCGACCCGACTGTCGGTCTTCTTCTTGATTTTGATTATCATCCATTACTCTTACGTCACCTATTTCATTTTCCTTGTTTGAATATCCATCCGAATTACTTCCTTCCTACAAATAAAGTAAATAAAAATTTAGAAATCTGCTATTTATTTGGTTTTTTATACCTCATAAATTATGTCTGGTAATTTTAGATTAAATTCCACTTCCCGAACCGTTTGTAAATCGCTGTAAGTCTTTGGGGAAACAGCTGCTGTATGAGTACTTTCTTTCTATAAATAACAATAAGTAAAAATTAACAAAACTTAGTTAAACATTAAAACTTATAATAACATACCTCACTAATATCTGTTGCTGAGTTAAAATCAACTTCCTGTAACGGTTCTAAGTTGGTATAAGTCTGAAGCGAACTTGTTTCTTGCCGAATACCTTCTTCCTATAAATAAAGTAAATAAAGATAAACAAAACTACTGTAAAAATTTAAGTTTTTAATTTACACCTCAAAAATAATGTCTGGTAATTTTTACAATACAAAATAACTTACCTTCTCCTCGTTTGTTATTTCTCGAGCACGGTTTAAAATTAGAGCAGTCCTCTGCAACATATTTACACGCTTTTTTACACTTTTAAACACAACTTTTATAAAAAATATAACGCGACACTTTTTATATTGCTCAACAGACTGAACTGAATTAACAAATTAACAAGACGGAAACAATGCTGCCAAAATCCCGCTGATTTCCGTTTTTGCATAAGGCGACCAAGCGCCAATATTATGTCGCATAGTGTTATTATGCTAAATCTAAGTCACTTAGTCGGGTATTGTCAAATGTTTACAGACATTTAGTCGATTTGGCGTTTAGCTAAAAGTAAAATATTTTCCAAAATACAGATTTCTAGGCTTTGGTGATTTTTTCCCAAATAGGTAACGTCATTACTTGATAGATGGCAGCATTATTCCAAAAAACTTGAATTTGGCGCTTAGTCGAGTTATGCATAACGCGGTCCAATTGGTTTTCCTTGGTGAAAATCGGGACATTTAGTGTCCCGATCAGGTACAAATCGGTACGCGTCCCCAGACCCCTGAAAATCGGGACACCTGGCAACACTACTTGTATTCGACTCAGTGCGTTGTTGTATGATGTATGGAGACCTACAAACAGGTCTCCATAGTTGTATGACATGACAAAGACAGCGAATGTTCGATTTGGAAAATATCACCACGGACATGCATTTTTTTCAAACCCTGAAAAAACTAATAAATACACTCGCGATCATAAAAAGCGGGTCACTCGATGAGTTATTCAAGTTAGATGTCTCGAATTTTCTAAACCTGTTGTCCGATTTGAGTGATTTTTTAGTACGTTATAGCCTTATTCTTTAGCAATATCGCTGTAATAATAATATTGCTAGACCGGTAAATTGTCATTATATACCGGGTGTAACAATCATACTGTGTTTATTCCTAAAAGTTCGGAGAACCCTGTGGAACGTTTTAGCATAGATAAAATATTGAAATTAAAACTCAATTGTAGCCTTAGGCTCTCTTAACATTTTCTTTTTTAATTTATTTTTTTATGTTGGATAATAAAAAAGTTAAGCACGTTAATAACTAGCCATGTTCTTCATCAATACAGGGTGTTTCTAAACAAGTGCGACAAACTTTAAGAGCTAATTATGTATGAAAAAATAATGACAGTTTACTTTATAAACATATGTCCGCAAATGCTTCGTTTCCGAGATACGGGATGTTGAAATTTTTCTTACAAACTGACGATTTATTTATTGCTCTAAAACCAATAGAGATATGCAAATGAAATTTGGTAGGTTTTAAGAGGCAGTTATTGTGGATTTTTTGACATACAATTAATAATTCTATATTCACCATTTGCGTGCATACGGGTATAAACATTTTAGATACATCCCGTATGCACGACAATGGTGAATATACAATTCTTAATTGTATATCAAAAAATGCGCCATAACTACCTCTTAACATCTACCAAATTTCATTTGCATATCTTAACCGCTTTTAGAGCAATAAATAAATCGTCAGTTGTAAGAAAAAATTCAACATCCCGTATCTCGAAACCGAAGAATTTGCGGTCATACGTTTATAAAGCAAACGGTCATTATTTTTTCATGCAGAATTGCCCCTTAAAGTTTGTCGCACTTATTTAGAAACACCCTGTATTGATGAATAACATGGTTAGTTGTTAAGGTGCCTAACTTTTTTATTATCCAACATAAACAAATAAATCAAAAAAGAAAATGTTAAGAAAGCCTAAGGCTACAATCGAGTTTTAATTTCAATATTTTATCTATGCTAAAACATTCCACGGGGTGTTTCGAACTTTGAGGAATAAACACAGTATGCTTGTTACACCAGGTATACAATGACAATTTACCTGTCTAGCAACAATATTATTATAGCGATGTTGTTAAAGAATAAGGCTATAACATACTAAAAAATCACTCAAATCGGACAACAGGTTTAGAAAATTCGAGACATCTAACTTGAATAATTCATCGAGTGACCCGCTTTTTATGATCGCAAGTGTATGTTTAAAAAATTTAAACGCAGAATGAAAGACTAAATTATTATCGAGGGCCGAAAGTCCCTTAGAATAAATAAAAAGTTTCATTCCCTTAGAATTAAATAAAAAGTAAAACGAGATATTTGAAATTAAAAATCACACTACATTTTCTCTTGGTTTTTCACCCCTGTAACTTAGTAAAATAAACATTACAGAAGTTTTCAGAGTCTTTCGGCCCTCGATAAGAACGTAATCTTTCATTCTGCGTTTTAATTTTTCAAAAATGCTAATAGTTTTCTCAGGATTTGTAAAAAATGAATCCCATTTAAATAGCATTGGAGCCGAAACTACGTACCCATCCCTTTACATTGTAGTCCATTCATTCACAGTAAAATATTGCAAAACCTCCTGATTTTAAAGAACAGCTTGGATTGACATGGAATTTGGCATACACTTAGCTAACATGTTAAAGAAAAAAAGTGATATTGTGCCGATGTGCACTGTTGCCCTGGGGGTGAGTTTCACTCCTCGAGGGTGAAAAAATATACGTTCAAAATAAGTCCGTAATTGGATAAACTGACTAATTCTAAGCAACTTTTTTTCTATAGTTCTTTCACAAGTGCTAGGATAATAAAAGATAGAAAGAAGGTCTATTGAAGGCAAAAATAGAAAAAATGTTCTGGGGCATGAAAGAAGTCCTAATACAAACTAGAGGAATATGCCCAGTAGTATTAGAGACCCTACTATTAAAATACTTAGAAAAACGCAAGGAAAAAAGTTTAAATAGATCTGATGACGGTCAAACAAACTCCAAGAAAAAATAAACAAGAAGGGAAAATTATATAAAAAGGTGTAAGAAAATAGGCCAGACGCACATCTTCAAAACGAGAGTAACAATAGAAAGTAGTTATTGTAAAAGCTAAAGCAAAGGCAGAAGCTGTACAAATCTACTATACGATCAACTTGGTACCAGAGAAAGTGAAAGAGATACTAAATATCAAGCAATTGGACTCTTCGTGTCACTTTGTGTCGATTGATAAATAATGATGTCACTAATTTTGAGTAATGAAATACCAAAATATCCAAAATCACTTATAGTCCGTTCGCTGACGGTTAAATATTTAGGTCTGGATCCCGCGTACTAAAAAAAAAGTTGATTAATAGCAAGCTGAAAATTTGTTAATAGCTTAACGGTGTCTAGTCGGACAGAACTTCCAATTGATTTGTTACCCTTTCTTTAAACTCTCATGCAAAAATCAGACTGGTATTTATCACCAACTGGTCATTTTAATAAGTCCGACACGTAGAACATGTCGGTAAAAAATTTTTCAAAATTAAAAGTAAAAAAATTTACTTTAAAATAAATTTTTTTCAAAAATAAGCCCTCTGAATGGATGAAACTTACAGATCATATAAATAATACATAAGTAAAGTAACTTGTGAAGCGGTAACGATTAATTTGACTTAAGATACTCATTAGGGGGTGATTTTCCCGAGTTCTTGTAACCAAAAAAAGGAACCAATTTTCTTTTGAGCGTAACTTGCTTACTTTTGGTGCTAGAAACTTTTTTAAAAAACAATAATACATATTTTTTAAACACTTTAAAAAGTTGTAATGAATTTTCCCCTCCTTTTTTGGTTATTTCACGTTGAAATATTTGCTTTGAAATTTTACGGATATGAACCTATTTTTCATTAGCTACAACTTTGCTTCTACTGGGTAGCTAGAGAGTTTATACATTTACATTTTTTTTTTACTTTTTTGAAGCTATATTTTCACTAAGAATGTTTTTTTATATAAAATGCTTGTTTTTTGAGTTATTTGCAAAAAACCTCCATTAAAATCGTGTTTTTTTGTTGAAAAATGGACATATATATTATTATTTTCTCGCAAATAACTCAAAAAGTATTAACTTAGTGATAGTATAGAACAAAAGTTGCTTACAATTAGTAAGTTTATCGATTTCCGGATTTATTTTGAACGTATATTTTTTCAGCCCCGAGAAGGGGTGAATTTCACCTCCAGGGCAAAAGCACTAATCGGCACCACATCACTTTTCTTCTTTAACATGTTCCCTATGTGTATGCCAAATTTCATGTCAATCCAAGCGGTTCTTTAAAATTTGAAGCAAAAAACCGTGATTCAATGTACTATTTGGTAATCTAGATATAGTAAAATAAAGAGGATAATCAATGGGTGAAAAATGAAGTTGTTTTATATTATAAAAAAAACGAAAGATCTGTTAATATCGTAAATTACCATATTATGAAGATCGGTCGTATTACACAATCCCTATTAAAATTTCCATACATTTGCCTCACATTGTATGTTAAAAATATACTGTAGTAATAATTGTTAAAATAAGTATCAAACATAAAAAATGAAATTCAGATCATAATTAAAATTCATTTATAAATCATAATTTTTTTCTGCGTATGAATGTTTTTTGATATCATATCCAAATTTTAATATCTGAAAAATATTTAAATATACCTACAAGTTGTAGATAAAGCATTGTATTATCGGCAGCACAGGGTAATATTATTGTTGGCATCGTAGGTATATGCCATAATGATCTGATTCTATTATTATTTTTTGTTGTGATTTATTAATTGTTAAGCTGGCAAGTGTTTTGATGTGGAAATGATGAATGATTGGCATTTTTCTTTTTAAATATCCAATTAATTATTAAGTAGCCAATAAAAATAATTTTGTATATCTTAATTATAATAATTTCTTATCATTGATTTGAACTTTTAAACATATGGCTCGAAAATTTATCTGACTAAGGATATTCACAATTGCAGATCTGATTTTTTATTTATTTTACAGTTAGGTTAGGTTTTTAACCTCTGAATTTAGTTTAAATTTTTTAATCCTGCAGTCCGATATATATTGGAAGTGGTATTTAGACAAGGCGAAAACGGCGGGTTCGAAGGGAAAAATATTCCCATGAGATTTTTTTGCATAATTACATTCGTGAGACATCCCAGAATAAGGTTCAAGAAGTCGCCCGCGTGAAAAGTGGGCCAATTTTTTTAATCAAATTGCAAAAATCAATATTTTTGGCCCGAACAATTTTTTCTTTAATTTTTTGGACCATTCTGGACAAAAAAGGTCTCTTATAATTTTTCTCTAAAGTTGATCGTTTTCGACTTATAAGCAATTTAAAATTGAAGAAAACGAAAAATGGCGATTTTCAAGGCTTAATAACTCGGTTAAAAGTTATTATTATGAAAGTCAATAATATGACTAAATCAAAGTTTAAAGCCCCCCTACAAGATCCTGAAGAAATTTTTGTCATTACTTTATTACTAAGCTGTTATTTTTAAGTAATAATAATAAGCGCCATGCACGTGTGCGGCGGCTGTAAATGCTGAGTGCGAGAGAGAAGCCATTATAGCAGTCCAATTGTGCATCTTACTCGCACTCACATTTACAGTTTTGCGTCAATACAATCTAACCGCTCATTGTTATTAATTAAAAATAACAGCTTAGTAGTAAATTAATGACACAGATTTCTTCAGGATCATGTAGCGGCGACTTTAAACTTTGATTTAGTCAGTTTCTGACTTTCATAATAATAATTTTTAACCGAGTTATTAAGTCTTAAAAATGGCCATTTTCGCGTTTTTCAAATTTTAAATTGCTTATAACTCGAAAAAGGTCAACTTTAGAGAAAAATTATAAGAGACCTTTTTTGTCCAGAATGGTCCAAAAAACCTAAAAAAAATTAGTCCGGGTCAAAAATATTGATTTTTGCAATTTGATTAAAAAAATTGATAAAAAAAATTGGCCCACTTTTCACGTGGGCGACTTCTTGAACCTTATTCTGGGATGTCTCACGAATGTGCTTATGCAAAAATATCTCATGGGAATATTTTTCTCAACGAACCCGCCGTTTCCGCCTTGTCTAATTTATATTGATTTCAGTTATTAATATTGATGCAAACAGTCATGGTTTAGTGATTATTTCATTCATAGAGATTGTGACCAATAGAAACCTACAAAAATAGAAATTTCAGCGATTATTTTTTAATGATTTTAATTTCCAATCGTCTAGTAAGATTTTCATCACGTGTTTAATTCTGTAGAATCAGATTATTATTATAATAGGAATAATCTACTTAAATTATTATACTAAGAATAAATTGAAAGTATTTTGTTTCTATTAATGACAACGAACAGCGACTTTTCTAGTTTTGATAACTGTCTCATTTAAGAAAATGAATCAAAAAAACTTTTAGTTCTGAATGTTTATTTACAAAGACTTGAATTTTGTATGTGAGTATTAAAAAAGAGTATTTCGAATATCACACGATAGTAAGAATAAATAAGAAAATAATGCTCCAGTTTGTTTCTCAAACTTGTTGTCATTCGGCAATAGTCACTCGAACCCTGCGAGCACTCGTCTCTATTGCTGGCAACAAGATTTCGAAAAACTGTCACATTATTTTCAATTTATTCTCACTATCTTGTGTTATTAATGTTGATATTTTTGTTGATAAGTTCCTGTCGTCAAGTAGGTAGCAAGTCGGACGCCCTTCGTTGCTATGCAAAAATAAACATTCAGTGACATTTAATGACAATTAATGTTTTATATCTTGTCAAAGAGAACACCATGAGCATGTTTAACAAATATCTAGCCGGAGATATCAATAAAATATTAGTTAAAATTATTTTAAAATACAGTTCTATTCATGAAGTAATCTTACCGAATTACACGAGCTCTTAAAAATTACCGATTTTTATTGCACTCCTGACAATTTGACATAATTTCCGTCAAAACTGTCAACATTGTCACTCGGGAGTCACTCAAGATTCAGGAATAAATGAAAGGAAGTGTATCCGGCGGTGAATTACAGTTCATCCCAAACCCTTTTTTCAGTGCGTCATTAATTTTGACGCCGTAAAGGATTTTAAGAATGTCACGTCACAAATAATTGCATGACATTTTAGTTAAATCTGACAGTTGTCAGAATATTTGTATAAACATCAATATTTATACAAATACATACACTAATCACAAAAAGTGATCTTAAAAATCAATAAAAGTGATCTCACTTATATCGCATAATTTTTAAACAGAATAAAAGTTTAAAAAAAATTTTTTCCGTCGACCGTCCATTTATGATCAATTTTAACACCCCCAAAATCATTGATTAATGACCCCTATTAATGAATGATTTTCTATTAATGAACGATTTCATTATAGGCAACACAATATACATTGCTTGCATAAATTAATTAAACGCTCTGTGATTGGCAGTGACCTGTGGTGTAGGCAACCAAACATATACCTATTTATATTTCCACTAAAAAATTTAAAATCAAGTAGCCGCTGTTAGTATTATCTGTCATTGTATGTCATTATTTACTTTATTGTTTAAAATTCTGTGTATTTGAAAAATTAAAAGATGGATATATCTTTATTTCTGAAAAGTACGGTTGACGAAAAAGTTTTGTAACGAACTCGTGAATTAAAATGGCGATTAACAATCTCGAACATTAACGCGCTCGCGCCGCTCACGCGTTAAATATCTCAATTGTTAATCGCCCGTATTAATATAGTCCAAGTAATGAAGCTAAAAATAGGACAAAACCTCGCAATTTTTACAGAATGGATCGATTTGCTTGAAAATTTGAGGATAAGTAGTGGATAGTCCAAGGATCAAAATCTATATGATGACGAAATGCGCTTTTACCATGGGGTTGGTTGCCACCCTATCTCGGGGGGTGGAAATTTTTTATTATATTTTGATCGCACAAGTTGGTCAAAAATTCATTCTAAGCAAAAAACGTTTTACATTTTTTTGATAAAATTAATAGTTTTAGATTTATTCGCTATCGAAAATGTTAGTTTTATATCGAAAAAATCAATGTTTTTAATCAGTTTTCTGCTAATAACTCAAAAATTTTTCGTTTTATCAAAACAACTTTAATTAACAAAAATGTACCTTTTGAAAAAATGAACAAAACGGTTTTTTAAAAATTTTTTTAAGACCAATAGTAATCCAGTTATACTTTATTTCTTCGTCAAATAGCTATTCTTCGTCAAATGCTAAATATTGTATAATATATATATATATATATATATATAGTGATTTTTTTTTTTTTTGAATAACGGCAATTCGGTCAGATGAAATAAAACTCTATTTGTTCTAGGTCTCAATATTTCGTCACTATTTGGTGACTTCTTCAGGAGAAAACTGTAAATTTATTAAGATTAGATATGGACAAAAATCAAAACATTTCATTACTTACAACTATAAGAGTGATAATTTAAATTCGTTTAACATATTATATTGAATATTCAATATAATATGTTAAACGAATTTAAATTATCACTCTTATAGTTGTAAGTAATGAAATGTTTTGATTTTTGTCCATATCTAATCTTAATAAATTTACAGTTTTCTCCTGAAGAAGTCACCAAATAGTGACGAAATATTGAGACCTAGAACAAATAGAGTTTTATTTCATCTGACCGAATTGCCGTTATTCAAAAAATCACTATTTAACACAGTACGGTCGAAAATATTTGTACAAAAAATATATATATATATATATATATATATATATATATATATATATATATATATATATATATATATTATAGTTTCAAAGTCAAAAAACGGACAAACTATGCATTTTTCGAGGATAAGTTGTTGAATCTAATTTAAAGTATTTAAAAATGTCTATCTTCAGAAATACAAGTCTCTAGCTCAAAAATTAAGTGACTTATAATGAAAGCAATGCCAGTCCTTATTTTTTTCAGCGAAAAAGTGATAGGATATAACCTCCTAATCACCACCTTAATTAAAACTAGTCATTGACCTTATTTGGCTTTCTTTATTTGTGTATTATTAATAGGTTCTAGAAACTTGACCGGCTTAGAAAGATCAGTTTAAAAAAAATGGAGTTAAAAGCGAATAACGAATTTTTGTAGTTTGGTAAAAAATGCCCTTTTCTTCAGAATAGAAAGATTAGCATCAGAGATATGAAAAAATGTTTCAATATGAAATTCTAGCTTATTTAGTTCCCAAGAACTTGGTTTGTAAAATTCTGCGGCAAAAATTGAGTGAGCTATTGACAATTAAAACTTGTAATAACAAGCAAAAACCACCTTTACTAACCCTTTCAAAGTCACCTCTTTTTGCGACTGAGGTTTTAAAAAGAATTTAATATTAATAGCCTTATGGATCTTGTAAAAATCAACAAAATTCGTTTTAACCAAATTTTCTAAGATAAAAAATAAAAAAGTTGCGCTTAAAAAATCAATATACTTTTTTGAAAAAAAAAATGGAGAAATCCAATAATTGGACTCACAATGATATAAGTTACCAGTGTTTTTAGTCATTGGCCTTATTCAGTCTTCTTTATTTATGTAATATTAATAGATTCTAGAAATTTGACTGGCTTAAAATTATTAATTTTTAAAAAAACTTGAGTTAAAAGCGAATAACGACTTTTTGTTGTTTGATAAAAATATAATTTTCTTCAGAATTAGCATCAGATATACAAAAAAAAATGTTTTAATATGAAATTGTAGGTTATTTAATTCCTAAGAAGTTGGTTTAAAAAAATTTTTTCTACGGCAAAAATTGAGTGAATGGTAAATGAGTATATATCGAAAAACATTGATTTTTTTTTCGATATAAAACTAACGCTTTCGATAGCGAATAAATCGGAAACTATTAATTTTATAGAATGAAATTAATTAATTAATTAATTAATTTTATAGAGTGAATATGCTTAGAATGAACGTTTTTATTAACTTTTGCGGTCAAAATTTAATAAAAAATTTCCACCCCCGAGATAAGGTGGCAACCACCCCCATGGTAAAAGCGCCTTTCGGAGTCATATAGATTTTGATCCTTGGACTATCCACTACTTATTCTCAAATTTTCAGTAGTAATTGCACAAAAGCTCTAAAATTATTGAATTTTTCCCGAGTGACACTTTGACAGTTTTTAATTTCACGAGCCAAAGGCGAGTGACATGTCAAAGTGTCACGAGGGCAAAAATTCTATATTAATTTTAGAGATCGAGTGTAATTTGTTGCGATTATTTCATGAATAAAACTGTTAAAAACCAAAATTTTATTGTAATTTATTTATGTAAGTACAAATTAGTACAATTAAACACACAGTTATAAATATTTTACGGTTGAAAGTCATCACTTTTATAATTTTTAAAACATTAATTGTCATTAATGTCACTGAATGTATTTTTTCATAGCAACGAAGGGTATCTGACGTAATATACTCGACGACGGGAAATTATCAAAAATTATCAATTTAATTTAGATTTCTGTAGATTTCTATTGGTCAGAATCTCCTATGAATGAAATAATCAAGCAAATCGATCTATTCTGTAAAAATTGCGAGGTGAAAAGCTTCGGTTTCTGGACTAATACTCTTGTTGGTTAAATAACTATTAATTTTTAGCAGAATGTTATAATACTCGTGTATTGTATCTTTTAGGAGTCTACAAACCCATAGCATTTCAAATTGAAGCGGGTCTTTACCTAAAAAACAAACAGTAAACAAAACATTGTTAAAGGAGAATATTTATTTTGGACATTTTTATGTTCCAGAATTTGATCTGTGCACTATGCCTGCTTGAGTTTTCAATGAGGTGCGTTCGTACAAAAAATGAGTAATATAACGTCAGCAGCCCAAATTGTAGGTTAATTAGAGATGGACGATCGCAGCAATATCTTGCTCATGTTCTGGGAATCTACCAATCCAGCGTTTCAAGAGCTTTAAAAGGTATAGAAAAGTAAAGGATACACAAGAAGACCAGTTTCAGGACATCCCAGGTGGGTCAACCCATGCCAAGTGGTCCAATATAAATTAAGTTGGTTGCTTGACTATTTTTAATATTTTTTATTTTTCTACCTCTTAAACTTCAGTCCATAGAGAGTACAGAATTCCAGTTATTTTATTTTCAAATTACAATTTTTTTATATATATTTCGTACGTCTCCATGACGTGTCATCGTCAGTGACGTCATCCATCTGGGCGTGATGACGTAATCGATTATTGTTTTATTGGTAATAGGGGTCGTGTGTTATCTCATTTGAAAGAGTGTTCAATTCCGAGTTCAGTAGTATAAACAATAATATAATTATTTATACAGGGTGGCCAAAAAATATTTTTTGAATTAAATTAATTGACTCAAAAAGTAGAATGTATGTAATTTAATTTAACTCAAAATACATTTTGTTGCTGTCATAAAATAGAAAAAAAAATATTATTTGGCAAATAAACATTGCTTTTCGCTTAAATTAAATGTTCAAACTGTCAAGAGGTAAGTGGCTGTTTGTGATTTAATTTAAGCGAAAAGAAATGTTTATTTGTGAAATAAACATTTTTTCTATTTTCTGATAGCAGTATAATGTATTTTTAGTTGCCACAAGACCCTATTCCCATTTAAAAAAATCATCGATTACATCATCACGCTCTGATAGATGACGTCACGTAGTATGAAATATATCCCAAAAAGTTGCAATATAATAAAAATTAAAATGGACCTATTTCGGCATTTCCTTAAAATATAATAGAATGAAAATGGAATTTTATCAGTTTACCTATTCAAACTTTGAGGTTCATTTAAGGCCTTATAATGTATTTTTAGTTGCCACAAGACCCTATTCCCATTTAAAAAAATCATCGATTACATCATCACGCTCTGATAGATGACGTCACGTAGTATGAAATATATCCCAAAAAGTTGCAATATAATAAAAATTAAAATGGACCTATTTCGGCATTTCCTTAAAATATAATAGAATGAAAATGGAATTTTATCAGTTTACCTATTCAAACTTTGAGGTTCATTTAAGGCCTTAAGGGTAGTTTGAAATTAAATAATGGTAAAGGCTGTTTTTTTAGAGCATACTTTTCTAAAAAGTTTGGTTTTTTATTTATTGTTGTAGGACAAACCTCATAAAAAATATTGGCTAAAGAGCGAAGCCATGTTTTCCGTGAAAATGATTGACACGCTTTAACAAAAATGGCCGTCATCGGCAAACTAATTTTTTTTTTAAATAAAATTAATGCAATTTTGTACTCTCTATAGACTGAAGTTTAAAAGGTAGAAAAATAAAAAATATTAAAAATAGTCAAGCAACCACCTTTGGACCACTTGGCTTGGATTGACCCAGGTGCACGAACCCTGCAGATGAACGTTATTTACATCTGCAGACTTTGCGTACACATCATGTTACAGCTAGACAACTGCGAAATGATCTTTCCACAGCCCGTAGTGCTCGAATAAGTGCCAATTTGGACAATTTGGTTAGATTAATGGAATTTGGAATCAGAGCCAATATGCCTGCTACTGCCCCACTGTTAGTCCAGGGTAATAAGGTTTTTCCCATGACACTCGAGCAGCCAGGGTACTGAAGCGTTTTTTCGACAGGTAATACCTATAAGAGCAAATTGTAACTATTTCCTGCGTAGGATCTGGCGGCCATTTTTATTTATAAACAATTAAGTGTCAAAAAATGGCATTTTTCCCTTTTTTTCAAATCAATGGAAAACAGTGAAACTTATGTTTTTTTTAGTACAAATATCTTTGAGAGTATGGAAAAAGCTTTAAAATGACGTATTACAAAGTTTGATATACTCATTTATTGTTAATATAATTGCGAAAATAGGTCGGAATTGCAAAAAAAATTAATTTCGCAATAACTACATATTGTAAAAATTAGTGTACAGCTTTGAAATTTTTATCATATAAGGATTTTTTAGTGCTTAATATGTGATAAAAATTTCAAAGCGATTCATTCAATTGTTTAAATTTTATTCAAATTGTTTATCCCAGAGAGCATTTTTTTTTGCAATAACATAAGTCAGAAAAAAATGACGTTAGAACCATTCCACAGGTGTCAAATGAAAGAGCATGAGCTATATTTTCAACTTGGTTTAAAAAAAGCGAATAAAAAATGCATTTATTAGTAATAAATAATTATGCAAAAGTACCGTAAATCTTTCCTTATAAACTTTTTATTTTGTTATATAAGAAATTATATATATTTTACAATTGTTTATCAATTATGATATAAATAACATTACTTGGTAGTTGTGCACTTAAAACAGGGTAAACAAGTTATTTTTTTTTTTGGAGAAAGTTATCCAAAAAGTTTATAAGGAAAGATTTACGATACTTTTGCGTAATTATTTATTACTAATAAATGCATTTTTTATTCGCTTTTTTTAAACCAAGTTGAAAACATAGCTCATGTTCTTCCATTTGACACCTGTGGAATGGTTCTAACGTCATTTTTTTCTGACTTATGTTATTGCAAAAAAAAATGCTCTCTGAGATAAACAATTCGAATAAAATTTAAACAATTGAATGAATCGCTTTGAAATTTTTATCACATATTAAGCACCAAAGAACGCTCATTTGACAAAAATTTCAAACCTGTACACTAATTTTTACAACAGTTATTGCGAAAATATTTTTTTTGCAAATCAGACCTTTTTTCGCAATTTTATTAACAATAAATGAGTATATCAAACTTTGTAATATGTCATGTTATAGCTTTTTCCATAATCTCAAATATATTTGTACTAAAAAAATCACAAGTTTCACTGTTTTCCATTGATTTGAAAAAAAAGGGAAAAATGCCATTTTTTGACACTTAATTGTTTATAAATAAAAATGGCCGCCAGATGCTACGCAGGAAATAGTTACAATTTGTTCCTATAGGTATTACTTGTCGAAAAAACGCTTCAGTACCCTGGCTGCTCGAGTGTCACGAACAGGGTATATTTTTGTCTTATTACCCTGGCCTATGTTAACGAGGCACGTTTAAGTTTTGCACCAGGACATGTCCATTGGGATATTAACGACTGGGCTAATATTCTTTTTATTGATGAGTCAAGATTTGCACTTTGTGGATCCGACAAAGTGTCTGTCGGATCTACTACTACATTACTACAAAAATCGTAATTCTCTTTTAAACTACCTCGTATAACATTGCAAATCCTTATATTTCAAGAAAGAAATCATCGAGGGGAATCCAAAAATGTAAAAATATGCAGGGTGTTCCATAAAAAAAGATAATTGTTTAACCTCGTCAATAAGAGTGGCTTTGTTTATTTAAAAATATTTTTAAAGTATCACCTCAAAAATATTGACAAAATCGTTTTAAAGTCATCTACTTTAAAATGTATAATAATATTAGTTCAGAGAAATAAGGAAAAAAAATATCGTGTTGGTGACACATCCCCCTCCAGGCTGAAACCAAATTTTTCGAGTAATATGGTCATCTATAATAATAACCTATATGTTTCCTGCAGCCGATTTTGATGATATACATAGTTATAAACAAATGAAGATCAAAAAACGGTAAATTTTCGCTTTTTTCGTCTATAACCAAAAAGTTAAGTATTTTAAACAAATTTGAGAGTAACAAACTCATAAACCGTATAAAAAACTTCAATATGGCGTTCACTGAATATGTCTATCCTTATTGGTTACTTAGAAAATTGACAAATAAATCATAAATTTTGAGTTTTTATAAATATTCATAACTTATGTAAAAATTAACTTAGAACCTTCTTATTACATGGAATGCTGAGACTTAAGGTGCTTAAATTATACCCTAAATTCCAAAGCAATTGGTCAAATAGTTTAAAAGTTATTTAATTTGTTTATACAAAATTAATTTTTTTTGCAACACTGTAAGTCAGAAAATGATGAAGTTACAGTAATATTTTGGATAGTTTATGAAAGAAGAAAATTTACAGTATTAACTTAATTTAAAAAAAATGACAAAAAATAATTATAGATATTGCAAAATAATTTTGCAAAAACATGTGAATTAAAAAAATGGGGAGGCTAACTTTGTCCCTAAATGTCCTAGAACAGTTGTTTTTCTTTCTAAATGTGTATAAAAATTCAGTCTTTCTAAATATGAAAAAATAATTTTTCTACGGGTAACGGTTAAAAACGTTATTCTAATTGTTTATAAGTAAGCAAAACATGGACATGTTTTTGCAAAATAATTTTACACTGTTTAAAATTATTTTTTGTCATTTATTTTTAATTAGGGTAATAGTATAAATGTTCTTCTTTCATAAACTGTCAGAAGTATTATTGTAACCTCATAATTTTCTGACTTATAGTGTTGCAAAAAAAATGAATTTGGGAAAAATAAATTAAATAACTTTTAAACTATTTGACCAATTGCTTTGAAATTTAAAATATAATTTAAGTACAAAAAGTCTCGGCATTCCGTGTAATAAGAAGATTCTAAGTTAATTTTTACCTAAGTTACGAATATTTATAAAAACTCAATATTTATGATTTATTTTGCAATTTTCTAAGCAACCAATAAGGTTGGACATATTCAGCGAATGCCATATTGATGTTTTTTATACGATTTATGAGTTTCTTACTCTGAAATTTGTTTAAAGTGCTTAACTTTTTGGTAATAGACGAAAAAAGCGATAATTTACCGTTTTTCGATCTTCATTTGTTTATAACTATGTATATCATCAAAATCGGCTGCAGGAAACATATAGGTTAATAATATAGATGTCCATACTACTCAAAAAATTTGGTTTCGGCCTGGAGGGGGATGTGTCACGAGAAAAACCTTATTTCTCTGGACTATATGTCTAAATTATCAATATGAATATAAAGTCAGATAAAATTAACTTATTAGAAGAATTTTATTACCAAGCAACAAAAACAATTGATTTAAACTGAAATTGTGAATAATTCCCAATAAAAATAGTAAATACCTAGCAATGTTTTATAACAATTTGATCATTGATCATTTCCCGTAACAGTTATCTAGTTTTTTAATTTGAATGAATAGTTATTAAATTAATTTTTATATTATACTTCAATAAAAAGTACCTTGGAAGATATGAGAATATATTTTATTCTCAACATGTTCTAATAGAATTTTAATTAGATTAATGACTTTAATTAAGAATTAAAATGAATTGTGATACATTATACGGTTTATGCTCCGACCGTTGATGAATACGGAGCAAATTTAGCTAAGTATGTCTTTTTACTACAAAACCATGATAACGTAGGTCAAAATTTCTGACTTCAGAGCACTGCCAAATCATTAGAATGTGACTTTTCAACATGGCCACGTTAATGTCATTACTTGACAGATATTGTCTTCGTTTTTGTTTACTGTACAAATAATATCTCTAATGCTTTATTCCAATTAATGTTAATCGGTTTTCATTTCTTGCCGTAAATAAACATCAACTTTAAAATTGACATTTCTCTAGCACATACGACACCCGCACGGAACTGCCTGAACTTGCAAAAGTGTCAACATGGTATTATAATAAGAAAAACGTAATCGCGATTACATTGAGAATTTTAGAATTATATTAATTAAATAACCAAAATCATTTTTTATTATTAATAATATAAATTTTATGAAACAATCCTTTAAGTTAAATACTCCAGAAAATAATAATTTTATTTAAATATATTAGACAATCGTACGCTACGGATATGATAGTTCTGTGTTGCTACAATTTTACTTCATTTCGTACACAATTTGATTCAAAATATAGCTTTAAAACACTGTACTGTTTTTATAAATCCCTACATATTAAATATAGCTTAATTTAAAAACTATTTTAATTATTGTTGTGTACCTACACTATTGTATTTATGTTTGTATTGAGAAACGTGTCAAATGAAAATGCTTCTTTAATAGATTATTTTCAACAAGAACAAAATAATAGGATTCCCTGTTTCAACTTAACAACTTAATGGGATTAAGTTAAATAATTTAGATTTCTTAGATTAGGATTTTTAGAAATAAGATTATTATTAGATTTAAAGATCAGAAAGTTTTCGTATGAATTTTAGCGTTTGCAGTACTTAGTTTTAAAAATATTAAATAATATATTTTAATGATTATACCTACACTATGATAATACATATTTACTGTTGTTAATTAATATATTTTCGCAAGTAATAAAAACCAATTAACATCATTAATTAGAATAAATATTTATAGATATTATTTTTATAGTAAACAAAAACAAAGAAAAATATCTCTGACAAGTAATGACATAAACGTGGCCATGATGAAAAGTCACATTCTAATGTTCTGATAGTGCTCTTACGTCAGAAATTTTGACCTACGTAATCTTGCTTTTGTAGTGAAACAGGCTCGAAGAATCACAATCTAAATATCGCAAAAGTCCGTCTCTGCGTTATAGATAGAAGTAAGACGAAATGTACTTCCCAACGCGTTTCTCTTAGGCCACCCACAAGAAAGCGGAAGGATTAATATTTTAAGAAATTCTAGACGCCTAAGCTGGTCATTTAGCTATTGCAGGCAGTAAAATGACAAAGAGACTTTAGGGCTCGAAGACAACTTTCCTAAAAGTATTTACTTTGCACAGGATATGCCTCATAAAAAGAAGAATAGGAAAGATTGCTAGTTGTTTGAGTGATAGAAATCTCAGAATTCCACAAGGTTACAACGCAGTAACTTTCGTGGGAATCCTTAAACGGTTACAAAAAGGACACTCGTGGTGATTGGCCGAAAAAGAAACTTATGATCATAATAAGGCTGGTCTAAACATTATTTCCCAGCTATGTGATTGGTACGAAAATTTCGGAATGATGATTATTGGTCAAATTATGCGATAGCTGTGAAAAAGGGAGGTGAATATAGAGAGCAGAGAGGAATCTTGTCCGAGATTAGGACAAGAAGGAATCAATTAAGTTCTAGCGGTCATGCAGTGAAGACCTGCATTTTTTCTTGTCTGTGCCTAAATAGGCAAAATGGAATCTTAAAGATTCTGTCGTGAAAATCGCAAGTGCGATATGTTGTCTTAAATACCATACCGGTATATTCTCTGTGTTGTGTCCGGTAGATAAAATAATAGTTTTCTTAGTACGGCGTGTAATATGTTTCGTTCAAACAGAACTTAGTTCAACATTTGCGGATAAGACTTCCGTTTAATATGTCTCATATAAACCGCACTTAATTCAATCTTCGTGGAACGCAGTTCCATTTTTTTAAAGACAATGGTCTAAATAAAATATGTTTAATTATCAAGTCAGTGAGAAGTATCACTAATAATCATGAATGCAGTTATTTTCTTTTCATAAAACAAAAAGAACTATGGAATTTTTATTTTTCGTATAATATAATAACAACTATGTAACAGTACTTTAACTCTAAAAATGAAAGTGAAAAGTGAAAGTGATTTCGTCGTATCCACAACTCTGGCGAGCTAACCCGATTCCAGCAATTCAACAACAATGGATCATCACCAGGTATTTTGCAATAAACTGTTTCGTTCCTTTTTCTTTTTTTGAACTTTTAAGATGAAACGCGAAAGACTTATTTTTTTTGTAACATTTTTGTAATTTTTATATAGATAAATAGTAATAGATTCTGATCTATTAATGGCGCCCAAAAAATTAATAATTTCTTTTCTCTAGCATAAATATTATTGTATGAACTCACACCCTAAAATCTCTTGATGATTAGAGCCGCCGGTGCGATTTTAAATTATGTAGCACGTATTTTTTTAAGTTATGTACATCACATGTTTAGCTAATTTGCCGTGCTTCATAAAATGGCGCCGCAACTTGAGGGGCTATCTCTTGTCTAATTCTTATTAGTTTGTTTTCTTATTTTGTCCACGTTGTTCTGCTCATTATTGATTCATAAAATAACGCTAAGTTTTTCATCTAACTCTTAATTAGTAATATCACAAAAAGGTTTTTTTATTTTTAACGCAACCTAAGTTTTATTCATAAAACGGCGACCGCACCTAGAGGTTTCTGTCATTTTTTTGTTTCTTTTTGCTCCGTGTTAACGAGTACTTAAAAACAACGTCATTGCATTCCTTTTTTTGTTTTACACGTAAATGGTATTTTTCCCAGCACTAATTTAAAATGTGGCTCCTTGTTGTCTAAAGGTGTCTGAATAGAGATTTTATACTGTTTATAAAATTTCGATGGATGCGCACAATGCGCAGATAAGAAATAAGATAGTAATGTAAATATGAAAAGAGAAAATTCCAAAGGTAAATAAAATAATAACTGCTAGTTTTCAATTCCAAGTTTACAGTAAATTTTGAGTTTAAATAGTTTTGTTGAATTTTTTTTGCATAATTTTTGAGAGAATATAATTCAAAATGGAATCCTCCGTGGTTCAATATTTAAAAAATGACGAAATTGATTATGAATTGTTTATACGAGGGGTTAAGACTAAGAAAAATCTTAGTGACAAAAAAACAATGCTTCGTAAATTACTTAGTAAAAAGGCAGTTATTGATTTAGAGGAAAATAGGTTAATATTCAACGATGAGAAGAAGCAGATAGACGAAACTGCTGTTGACATCCGTAGTTTAATTGGAGATTTCGAAGGAGACGTTAGAGATTCGGTCTATCGTAGGGCAAAGGCTCATCTTACGCATTTATCTTTTAGAATAGCTAGGTTACCCGTAGAATTTGAGGAAGAAGAAGAGTATAAGGCAGAAGCTTCTGCAGATTGTTTACTTTTAGAAGGGCAATTAGATGACAAAGTCGTTCCTGTTGGGCCATCAGTTTCTTCGAATATAATTCCTTCACAGCCGGTCGTTAATATTCCAGCTCCCGTCGTTCAGGTGTCGCATCCAACTAATTTAGCTGATTGGAACATTAAGTTTAGTGGAGATTCTAAAGGAGTTTTCCCTTTCCTAGAAAAAGTTAGAGACCTGGCTGAATCCCGTAATGTAGGACAAGAGGTTCTTTTCAGATCAGCTGTCGAGTTATTTACAGGTAGCGCTGCTGTGTGGTTCAGGAGTGTTCGTAGTACCGTTTCTTCATGGAACGAATTGATTGGTCTTTTGAAGGCTACGTTTCTTCCCCAAGACTACGACGAGGATTTATGGAACCAGATCAAATCCAGGAAGCAGAAGAAAAATGAGTCGTTCGCTTTATTTCAGGCACAGGTTATGTCTTTGGCAAAACGGCTGACGGTGCAGCCTTTAGAGAAAACTATCGTGAAACACTTGAGGCAAAATATTATCCCTGAATATATTCCGTTGATTGCATTAGTCGATACCAATACTGTTGAGGAGTTGTCTGCTGTTATTCGTAAACTAGAGAATAATGTGGTCGTGCCTAGTGTCAAGAAGGAAACGTCCGTCGCTTATGTTAATCATGAGTTTCCCGGTCCCTCCAGAAAAGCCAATGTTCCTAACGGAAAAGCAAATTTTAAAAATAATGACGATCGCTCGGCTCCGCGAAATTCTGAGGCGAAAAACCCTAGTAAAAGTACTTCGAATAAATCGAAGATGATCGTTTGTTTTAATTGCCGAAGACGCGGGCACAATTTCAACGACTGTAAACAGCGTTTTGATAGATATTTTTGTTTCCGATGTGGCGCAGATAATGTTACGGTAAGGACATGCCCAAACTGTGTCAAACCTTCAAAAAACGAATAACCAACACCCTTAAGTTCGGTAAGAGTGTTCACAATAAAATTTCAAACCCCGAACATTCATGTTTTGCGGCCGATAATAAGTTTCCAGAAAATTTTAATGTCTCTGCTTGGTACAAATGGCTAGGTACAGTAAAAAATTTTTATAAACATTCGTCAAAATTATCTCCGGTCATTGCTTCAAAGCCATTCGATAACAGACCTTACTTGGAGGTTCAAATTCTTTCGCAACCCTTTACGCTTTTATTAGATACCGGGTGTTCCACTACTGTAGTCGGATCCAAGGGATTGGATTTTCTTGAGAGAAACAACATTGAGATCGATTTACCGTGTAGTCAGAATGTGTCTTTAGCCGACGGATCGAGTAAAAAGGTTTCTGGTATTGTAGATTTGCCGTTTGTGGCGAATGGAATTTGTCATGTGATTAGTTGTCTTGTAGTGCCATCGCTACCAATAAATTTTATTTTAGGAAGTAACTTTATTTCAAAATTTTCTTTAGCGATAAATTTCGAACAAAATAAATGGAGTGTCAGAAATCCTTGTTGCGAGATAGTAACTTCAAAACATGAAGGCGATGTTTCGTTTCCACAATCTTTGTGTTCGATTGATTCTCTTGCCGCCGAGTTAAGACCTCTAGCGGATGCTGTCATCCATAGTTTTCAGGAGGTAGACAAAAAGAATGGTATAGGAAGAACAGATAAGATCAAAATGACTATCGATACGGGTGACGCAAAGCCTTTTCGACAACGTCC
Organism: Diabrotica virgifera virgifera; assembly: GCF_917563875.1. NCBI lineage: Eukaryota > Metazoa > Arthropoda > Insecta > Coleoptera > Chrysomelidae > Diabrotica > Diabrotica virgifera. Next base: position 171,214,637 of record NC_065444.1, read on the forward strand.
TTTTCCTATGTCGCCATACATGTCAGATATTTTAAATCGCGAATTAGATGAGATGCTCAAACTTAAAGTTATAGAACCGAGTAACAGTCCTTGGTGTAGTCCAGTCTTGCTTGTAAAGAAAAAGACAGGCGAGTTTAGGTTTTGTTTTGATGGCAGGAATCTTAATGAAGTTACTCGTCATGACACATATCCTCTCCCCAATATTGACCGAATTTTGTCATTATTGCGTAACGCTAAATATATAAGTTCGATAGATTTGAAAAAAGCTTTTTGGCAGATCCCTCTTGATCCATCTTCGCGAGAAAAAACTGCTTTTGCTGTTGTTGGCCGTGGATCATTTCAATTTACTGTGATGCCTTTTGGTCTTTGTAATAGTGCTCAAACCCAGCAAAGATTAGTAGATCAAATTTTTGGACCAGAATTCGAACCTTTTATTTTTACTTACTTGGATGATATTATTGTTTGTTCTTCCACTGCTGAGGAACACGTTGCCTTGTTACGACAAGTGCGAGATAAACTAAAGGATGCTAACCTTACGATAAATGTAGACAAATGTGAATTTTTCAAAACAACTTTGAAGTATTTAGGCTATATCGTTGGTGATAACTCTCTTCGGTCGGACCCCGACAAAATTTCCACTATGGTTAATTATCCCCGTCCAACTAACACAACGGAGATTAAACGTTTTATTGGTCTTTGTTCTTGGTATAGACGCTTCGTCAAAGATTTTTCTACCCTTGTTTCCCCTATCAATGATCTTTTGAAAGGAAAGAAAAAGAAAGAACCTATAGTTTGGACATCAGAAGCTGAGAATGCTTTTATCGCCATAAAGGAAGCTTTAGTAGCTTCCCCAGTTCTAGTACAACCCGATTATTCTCGTCCCTTCACTATTCAGTGTGACGCAAGTAACACCGGTCTAGGAGCTGTATTGACTCAAGAAATAGACGGTGGAGAAAAGGTGATTTCCTATGCTAGTCGGTCTTTGACAAGAGCAGAACGTTCGTATGGAACCACCGAGAAAGAGGCCCTTGCAGCTTTGTTTGCTGTTGAAAAATTTCGTCCTTACGTAGATGGTGTTGAATTTACCCTCATCACTGACCATTATTCGTTGTTATGGCTTAGAAATTTAAAAAATCCCACAGGCCGTTTAGCTCGTTGGGCTATGCGTCTCAAACAGTTTGATTTCCGAATCGTCCATCGTAAAGGAGCATGTCATAAGGTGCCTGATGCACTTAGTAGGATTCATGAGAATGATCAAATTGCTTATCTTGAAGTTGATACTGATCGCATCGATCCCTGGTACGATGATTTGCGTACAAAGATTTTGTCTAACCCAGAAAGTTTTCCACAGTGGAAAGTAGAGAACGACCTTATATACAAATTTATTCCGGCTTGTCTTCCTTTTAATTCAAATTTAATCGAGTGGAAAGTCCTTGTTCCCAAACCTCAACGTGAGGATGTTATTAAGTCGTGTCATGATCCTGCAACTTGTGCCCATCCTGGTGTTTATAAAACTCTTGCTCGAATCCAAGAAAATTATTACTGGCCAAAAATGCGAAGAGATGTTGTTAAATATGTCCGTGCCTGCAAAACGCGTGGAGCACAAAAAGCACCAAATATGGCGCAAATGGGTAAAATGGGTAAAGAGAAAAAAGCCGAATACCCATGGCAAATTATCGCCGTTGATTTAATAGGCCCTTTAACCAGAAGTAGAAACGGTTTTACGTGGTTGCTGTTGGTCTCAGATTGGTTTTCTAAGTACACTTTGTTACATCCTCTTCGCAAGGCTACTGCTTCAAATATCTGTAAATTTTTAGAGGAACAGGTGTTTCTCATATTTGGAGTTCCACAACATCTTATGTGTGATAATGCCTCTAATTTAAATTGTAAAATAATGAAAGATCTTTGTGAGAGATATGCAGTCCAAAAAATCTGGTTCTCTGCAGTTTATTCTCCCCAAGTAAATTTTGTTGAAAGGAGCAATCGTACTATTGGTACGGCAATCAGAAGTTATATTGACGAACACCGCGATTGGGACAAACACATACATGAAATTCGGCAAGCCATAAACACAGCGAAACATGAAGTAACCAAATATTCACCGGCATTTTTAAATTTTGCTAGACACGTACCGTTGTCTGGAAATTATTACGGTCAAATACCCCATGATTTTGTTGATATAGAAATCCTACCGGGTGATCGCGATAATTACGCGTCCGAAGTAACGGGAATAAAAGAAGTTTTCACGGCCGTGCGTAAAAATTTGTCTCGTGCATATCAGAGAAATGCAAAAACATATAATTTGCGTAAACTCGACGTACAGTTTAACGTTGGCGATCAAGTTTGGAGAAAAAATATGATTTTATCTAGCGCCCCGAAACATTTCATGGCAAAATTGGCTCCCAAATATATTTTATGTACCATAATTAAAAAACTATCCTCTTTAGTTTACGTTCTTAGGAATCCAGATGGTTCCAATGCTGGAAATTGGCATATTAAAGATTTAAAAGCTTATTCATCCGTCAATGTTTCGTCAGATGCTTCAGATCTGTCCGATAGCGAATAGAAATGTATATTCCGTTATTTACAGGGCGATATGAACCAACTTTAAATATAATTTTTTAGATATTTTTGATTTTTTCTATTTTATAGTACAGGTGCTTAAAGTTTTTTTGAGAGAAATAATTTTTTTGTTTTGTGCACCAAATTTTTTTATTAGTCGAAATTCTTCAATTTTGGAAAGTGTGATTTCAAATAAATGATTTTGGACATATGAATTTTTGATCTGAACGCCTATTATAATCTAAATACTTCGGTAATTTTTTTAGCGACACCCCATTTCCTCCGTGGTCCGTGTTAAAGGAAAAGTCGCGCAAATTGCGAACTTTTTCCTGGAAGGGATTTGTTTCTCTTCCAACAAATTTTGGCGTGGGATCAGTAATGCACTGATACCCTAGTACGTAGTACGTTGAATACAACTTTGCTTCGGCAAAACCGTCCCCAAGTGCCTCGTTCCCTTCAGGACGAGAGACGCGCATAAATTTTTTAGAGCTGTCTCGACAACCTTTTTTTTTGATGTGTGGTGTAGACCAATAGTAGGGAATTGTCCCGCTGCGGTCAATGTTTATCTATTTGATATATTTTTTTTTGATGTTGTCGCGAAGGAGACGAGCCTCTGGAAGTAGTGTATGGGATTCCGCACGTTGATCTCCAGAGCAACTCAGTTTGGCTCACACCCCAGTTCTTTGAACTGTTTTACCTAGTTATAAGAATAAAATTTTTTTGTTTTGTTGAAAGGAAATATTAAAAATCCTTCTTCAAATGTTTTTATGTCGTGCGTTAGTCCGATATAGAAGTAAAACTTTTTTTTACATAATAAAAAGTTTGATTTTTTTTATTTTTTTATTTTTTTGGTATCCTTCTAGGATATACTACCTTCGCTTATATGCAATCCAGCTTAAGCTTAGGGAAAATGCTTTTTTATATTTTTTTTGAAAATCGTTTCTTATTTTTTTTTTGGTATCTAGATTGATATCAGAAGTCCTTAGTACAGTTACTAGTGATAGTTCGTAATAGAACCTATTTGTTTTGCCTAAGTTTATTCTTACTTCAAGGACCTATTAATTTCAGCCCCCTCTATTAAAATATGTTGTCTAACCCCCTTTACGGTATGGATGGCCAGACACTGAGAAAGGCTAGGGATGAAGTGAGCGGATTCCCGCCAGTTGACTCGTCGGAATGAGAAGCCATTCATAATCGCAATTTAGCCACAGACCTTAGGTGATGACTTCCTATGTCATTTCCTAAAACTTCCGTTTGGTTGTGTAACTTTGAATAATAGACTCTACCGACTATGACCCTACCTTAAGTTGACCCCACCGAAAATGTTCCTATGATAGGCGTATGATACGCGTCAGTTATCGCTTGTTCTGGTTACCACAACGAAGTTAAAATATCAATATTTTCCTAATCCCCCCTGTTCTTGAAAGAGTAGTAAGTTTCTGAAAAGCAATGTGTCCATTTTTTCCACAATAAACTAATTACAGGCTTATCTTTATAGAATTACAAGGTCCAACTTAGAACTATCAGTAACTCCTTTTTTTTTGTTTTTTTGTCCGTAAGTAATAACTGCCTATGGCGTTATTATATTGTGTTATCTCTGGAATAAGTCATAAATGAGAGACTTTATGCATCCAAGTCAAGGATAACATGTTAATTTTTTATGGCGTTAATGATGTTAAGACATCATTATTCTTATGTTATTCGTGGTGTTAGTCTAGGTTGAAAGAAACCTATGCATCCGAAAAAACGTTAACATATCTTGCCCTATTTTTGTGTTTTTATTTTTTTTGTGTCTACGATGACGAATTGCGTCGTTGTATTCTTGTGAATTTTTTGTGTTATGATTAACGCGTCCATGTCTAGATTGTAAGACATGTATTGATCGTTAGAGAAAGCCTAAGGCCTCTGAACGATATTACGATATGGTGACTAACAAATGAGGTTTTCATTTTTTTGCTGTTTCATTTTTTTATTTCCGTTTCCGATTTCAAACTGGTTAGCACGAAGTTGAAATCGTGGGGGAGGCAGTGAAACAGGCTCGAAGAATCACAATCTAAATATCGCAAAAGTCCGTCTCTGCGTTATAGATAGAAGTAAGACGAAATGTACTTCCCAACGCGTTTCTCTTAGGCCACCCACAAGAAAGCGGAAGGATTAATATTTTAAGAAATTCTAGACGCCTAAACTGGTCATTTAGCTATTGCAGGCAGTAAAATGACAAAGAGACTTTAGGGCTCGAAGACAACTTTCCTAAAAGTATTTACTTTGCACAGGATATGCCTCATAAAAAGAAGAATAGGAAAGATTGCTAGTTGTTTGAGTGATAGAAATCTCAGAATTCCACAAGGTTACAACGCAGTAACTTTCGTGGGAATCCTTAAACGGTTACAAAAAGGACACTCGTGGTGATTGGCCAAAAAAGAAACGTATGATCATAATAAGGCTGGTCTAAACATTATTTCCCAGCTATGTGATTGGTACGAAAATTTCGGAATGATGATTATTGGTCAAATTATGCGATAGCTGTGAAAAAGGGAGGTGAATATAGAGAGCAGAGAGGAATCTTGTCCGAGATTAGGACAAGAAGGAATCAATTAAGTTCTAGCGGTCATGCAGTGAAGACCTGCATTTTTTCTTGTCTGTGCCTAAATAGGCAAAATGGAATCTTAAAGATTCTGTCGTGAAAATCGCAAGTGCGATATGTTGTCTTAAATACCATACCGGTATATTCTCTGTGTTGTGTCCGGTAGATAAAATAATAGTTTTCTTAGTACGGCGTGTAATATGTTTCGTTCAAACAGAACTTAGTTCAACATTTGCGGATAAGACTTCCGTTTAATATGTCTCATATAAACCGCACTTAATTCAATCTTCGTGGAACGCAGTTCCATTTTTTTAAAGCCAATGGTCTAAATAAAATATGTTTAATTATCAAGTCAGTGAGAAGTATCACTAATAATCATGAATGCAGTTATTTTCTTTTCATAAAACAAAAAGAACTATGGAATTTTTATTTTTCGTATAATATAATAACAACTATGTAACAGTACTTTAACTCTAAAAATGAAAGTGAAAAGTGAAAGTGATTTCGTCGTATCCACAACTCTGGCGAGCTAACCCGATTCCAGCAATTCAACAACAATGGATCATCACCAGGTATTTTGCAATAAACTGTTTCGTTCCTTTTTCTTTTTTTGAACTTTTAAGATGAAACGCGAAAGACTTATTTTTTTTTATTTTTCTAATCAACTCAGTTTAATGACAATTTTCTATCTAAATAAATGGTAACTATGTTAAAACTTATTTCGTCTTTTTCTGTTCGCACAATCCATCTATGTATCCTTATTGTATTAGGAAACGCAGCCTACTACAGACAACAAGGGTAAGTACCATTAGTAGTCAAAGGGATACCATTTTTTTCGTAACATTTTTGTAATTTTTATATAGATAAATAGTAATAGATTCTGATCTATTAATGGCGCCCAAAAAATTAATAATTTCTTTTCTCTAGCATAAATATTATTGTATGAACTCACACCCTAAAATCTCTTGATGATTAGAGCCGCCGGTGCGATTTTAAATTATGTAGCACGTATTTTTTTAAGTTTATGTACATCACATGTTTAGCTAATTTGCCGTGCTTCAGTAGTAAAAAGACAATATCTACGGGTAGCATAAGCAAGGGAGAGCGCGTATTCATATTCATGTCAAAAGAATTGAGAAGAAATGAGAAAAAACAATTTCTAATATTGCAAAACTTAATTGCAACAACATTGCAATGTTTTGCTTGTAAACAATTAAAATAACTTCATATTATTCATATAAAAAATGTCCTACTACAATAATAATTATTATTAGTGACGAATTTATTCACTTTTTTTGTTGATAACAATTAAGATACGTAATTAGCAGAATTTCAAAGATCAAGAACTGAAGTTTTAATGCATAATGATTAAAAAGATTGCTTATGACAGGAGTCGTCTCCAAAGCTTCAAAATATGGAGCTTGTCGATGGATTTGACGTTTTTTTGAGAGCATACAGTACGGCGTCATCAATATAACTTTGGGAGATAGTATCATACCTTTTTTCGTAGGGTCTGCGAAACTTTGACAACAGTGGCAATCTTTGACATTCTCTAATATCAATAGTTTGACAATTATACTCATAGGCGCGCTAAATGGAAGTAATAGAAAAGAATTTTATTATTAGTAAATGGATATTTATAAAAATAAATCAAAATGGGTGAAAATGTTATGTTAACAGACGTATTTGCACGAAATAAAACTAAACCAATAATAAATAATCATTTCGCTGTGAAGCAAAACAAGAGCAGTCTTATTTTATTTAGTTCATAGAGCGCCAAAAGCAACTAGTTTCAACCCTTTTTTTTTAATAGAACTTTAAATGAACTTTTCCCATTTTTTAAACTATTGATAATATTTTTAGAATAAAAAGTCCTCCTAAAACTTTATATACTCGCATTAGAATTCGAAATATTTTTACGTAAATATCACGTAAAACTCACAAAATTAACAATAATATATTTTTTCAAATAGGCCAACAACTTAGTTCTATTACACAAAAATATAATAAATTAATTATAAATAAACACTACTTTCCGATGAAACAACAATAACGAACTTAATACACTACTGCACTGAACAGATATCGATAAAGATAACAGAACAGATCAGAGAAAATCTGAGACAAGTTGTCAAAATGACAGTGACAATTTCTCTATGTTGCCTAATTAGTTATTAGTCATAATATTGTCGATTTCTTGTTAGAAATAAAAATTTTTAGTAGGTCCAAAATGACACAAAATCTAGGCATGGGATAAAAAAGTTTATTTGAAGAAAGTGTATTTTTTTCTTCTTCTCAATGGCGGTACAGGCTCGTTTTTTTTTTAATATTGTATTTAACTACAGAGTAATTTCCACATACTAATATATTTCTCAAATTGGACTCTGTACCGCCATTCATTATTATATTACGCATATGTGTGTCAAATATCTCGACAAAATATTCAAAATTACAGCCGCAATCTTGGACCGCATTTGTTGCTACCTGTTGATCGCTACTGTTGCCTCTTAAGCGTATGATCGGTTTGCATACATTACGACTATGTATTTTCTTAATAAATTTAATATTCAATGAACCATGTGAATTGTTAAACAATTTTTGGAAATTTTTTTTCGATATTTTTTAGGATGATTTTTGTTGGCAAACATGGGGTGGAACATTTACACTGAAATTTACAATAATTTCTAAATAATTGATAATTGTTATGGTGTATGTAAACATACAAGCTATCCTATATAATTATTGTTAAAAGCAATATTGTTTCATATATTTTTATTTACTTATTTAAAAAAGCGTGAAATTTACACAATTATGTTTTTTGTTCAAGACGTCAAACATGCAACTCGATAAATATTTATAGTTGTAAGTAAATAATAATATATGCAGTAATATTATTTAAATAATGTTTTTCACACTTAAGAAGTAATTTTTTCATACCCAGTTCATTCTATATCATATAATGTTTCATAGAGCTTATACAGCTTTGACCCATTAGTGTTAGGTATAAAATACTTATTTACCATACACATGAATAATTATTACCATACACAAATAAGAAAAACACTAAATAATAATAAAATACTGAAAATGTACGAAGGATACAAGAATCACTTGATATAGCAACGGTATTATTTATTTATCTAACTAACAAGTAATTGGATTTTGTAAGTCTTAAACGTCGTCCACACTCTCGCCGAAGTCGATCGAGGTCCAGCAAGTACGAGAGTGTAGACTGCCACCTTGTGTAACTTTGTCTAACTTCGTTCTACTTCCAAAATCTGTCGGTCTGGTGCGACCGAGTCAAAGGGATCTTTGTCGGTATCGCACCGCTTGAATGTGTTCCTCGCAAAGTAGAACTAGTCCAGGGGCCATCTGTTTTGAGATGGACGTTGAGAGGTGACTCAAATTTTTTTGCAGAAATTGCTTGAAAATAACTCAAATAATAATATTTGAGTTATCCTCCCTCTCAAAAAGGTCCGGAACATTGTTTAAATAATTAAAATATCAAAAAATGAAGGAAAAATTCGATTTTTTCTTCGTTTTTTGATTATAACTTTAAAAGTATTCATTTCCCAGAAAAGATGTACTGACATAAAAGTTGCGTAATTAAATTTCCTACAATATAGAATTAGTTAAAAGTTGAAAAAATAGTCACCCTTGTTGCAAAATAGCAATAATTGCGAAAAAAACCATACAAAAACAAGTTTTCGCATTTTACGTTTTTCAACCATTTATGCTACACTTATGACCTTCATATTTTACCCAGAAAAACTTTATGATACAGTAAAATAATACTGTAAATTTCATTAAGATCGGTTCAATAGATTTTGCAAAATAAATTTTGCAATCCAGCTTTCGCAAAAACAATTCATTTTTTCAAAATGTTACAGGACTGAAAATAAAGCAGATAGCAAGTTGAAATTTTTTTTGCGTATAGAAGTGTACTGTACCTTTCATTTGCAATTTGCAAAATTAAAATCGATTAACTACCACGGCGTCAGGAATTTTTTTAAATAAACATTAATTATTGGTGCTACGCGCAGGACAGCAGTGTTCGATTCACATGAAGTTGATTTCCACCAAAATTTCTTCCAATCTTCATCTAATATATTATTTTCTTACTCTATATTTTGTTGTATTTTAATATTTTAATTCCACAAAAATCAAACTAATTTTATTATTGTTTGTGAAATATTGTTTAGACAATTGTATATGTTTAAAAATAATAAACTTTTATTCTCAAGTTAAAATATATGAACAAAGAAAGTTTTTGCTAAAAAAAGTGTTATTTCAAAGGATAGAGTATGTGTTTTTATTTTGCAATGAACAAATTTATTTATTTATATCGAAATGTAATAAAAATTAAAATGTATTAATAATTATCAAAGGTCATTGGAATGCCCAATCAGAGCAAACTATCCGGTGTCCTGCGCGCAACACCAATAATTAATGTTTATTTAAAAAAATTCCTGACGCCGTGGTGGTTAATCGATTTTAGTTTTGCAAATTGCAAATGAAAGGTACAGTACACTTCTATAAGTAAAAAAAATTTCAACTTGCTATCTGCTTTATTTTCAGTCCTGTAACAGTTTGAAAAAATGAATTTTTTTTGCGAAAGCTGGATTGCAAAATTTATTTTGCAAAATCTATTGAACCGATCTTAATGAAATTTACAGTATTATTTAACTGTATCATATAGTTTTTCTGGGTGAAATTTGAAGCTCCTAAGTTTAGCATAAATGGTTGAAAAACGTAAAATGCGAATACTTGTTTTTGTATAGTTTTTTCCCAATTATTGCTATTTTGCAACAAGGGTGACTATTTTTTAAATTTCCAACCAACTCTATATTGTAGGAAATTTAATTACACAACTTTTAAGACAATACAACTTTTCTCGGAAATGAATACTTTTAAAGTTATAATCAAAAAACGAAGAAAAAAATCGAATTTTTCCTTCATATTTTGACATTTTGATTATTTAAACAATGTTCCGGACCTTTTTGAGAGGAAGGATAACTCAAATATTATTATTTGAGTTATTTTCAAGCAATTTCTGCAAAAAAATTTGAGTCATCTCTCAACGTCCAAATGTACTAATATTTTTACAGATGCGGCCTGGTCTAAACGAGTGTGTAGAGAGGCACTTCGGACTTCGGTCAACCTTGGCGAAGTAACTTCGCCGAGAGTGTGGTGCCCGTTTTAGTTTTTCACCCAAAGTGATCGAAAGTAGAACCGGAAGTCGATATTTGAACTCTTCCTGTAACCTTGCGTGGATTGATATAGGATTTCACTAATTTTGTGTCATTTTTACTAAACTTTCGGTCATAATTGTTTAAATAGAAATAACTTAAAACCCGAACTAAAGATTCAAGCTCGGCTTTTCAATATGCTTCGATTGGTATGTCACAAGTCACTATTTCTGCGACTTTAATATGGCACTTCCGGTTAGAACTTTTTAATCGAAAATGATATAAAAACCAAAAGTATGGACGGACGAACAGACGTGGATAATTCAACGTTTTCACATTTTTTCAAAATTTAATGAAAACAAAACTCAAAAGTTTATTGTAAGAATTGTTAACAAAGCTATACTCACTTACATAATTAACAATTAATTGTTCTTACAATATTAAAATTTTGTTATATAAATCAATTTTATACTGTTAGCGTGATGGGAGTATATTACTATAACCACCGGCACGAAAAACGGCCGCCCATTGAATATTTGATAAAATGGTCGAAACACGTTTTATTTTTTATTTAGACGGGCAATGTGCACGAAAATCTTTTATTTAATGTATGGCAGCCTTGGATACTAAATTTGCAGTTACTAAAGCGTCATGGGGTCTATTGGGTTGTGAAGATTAGGTTCTAAAACCAAAAAAAGTTAAAAAAGTTAACTTAAGTTTCCCATTTAGTGAGGGGACGAGCGCGTACAAATTTACAAGAATCGTTTTTTCCGATTATAGCGCCATTCGGATCCTGTAGCTTGTCTTCGAGCATTCAGATTAGCCTCATTAAACCGTATTCGAGCGTTTAGTTCACCGACATTCATGTTGATGAGATATTGAAGACTATTTCTAACCTCTATTGGGACCGTGCAAGTTCGGAAAAGCGACACCTGGTTTCATAGCTCAGCAACATTTTTAGCACTTTTAATTATATTGGCCAATTATATTAATCCTGGTTGCTGGATAATTGTCAAGGCCATAGCCCAAAAAAATTATAAGAGGAAAAGGTAAAATAATTGAGGTTATCTTATTAAAAGGTAAACAATTGTATGTAGTAAATAAAATTAATTAAAGTGCAGTACTTTTATATAATAATTGCATATCATATCAATATTGTGGAGCAACATATAATTTTTCTCCTTCAATGACAGTAGGTATGAAATATACGTCAAATTGACAATTTCAATTGACAATATGAATTATGTATTTAAGAAAGTTGCAAGATTTCTCCGCTATTCGCGCTCGATCGTTTCTCGTATCCCCTCCAAGTATTTGCACATAGCGAATAGCAGGTGAATGACGATTTCTTAGTCCTGAAGACAGTATAAACCGGTGGTCCCAATGAATAGTTCTTCACTGGGGTCCTGTTTCAGACTTTTGAAATTATCCTTAATAGTTCAGTCGGGTTAGATGAATAACAGACCTAACCTTGCATTAGGAGCTGCCCCAAATTTTATTTCTCTAATCTTTAGGGGTCAATAGTAGTGTAAATTTAAAATCTCGACTGAATTCCGCCGTTGCTTTAGCCGCCATCTTGTTTTAAACGAGAACCGTTTTAGCTTAATATCTCCGCCATTTTTAACTTTTCGACAAAAAGTATAAGAACCAAAATTGTTGAAAATGTGATTTTCTATAATTTCTATTGTACAATTTTTTCGTGCGGTCGATATTTTCCGCGTTATGGCGGAAAATAGTGACAGATAGAGCATAATTATTGAATTGTCTCGTTTATTATTAGTTCTACAACAAAAATGTCCCTATACAAAAATAGAGAGAATTAAATTCTACACAATTTTGGTCTCTTTCATTTTTTTGCTAAAGTTAATATTTAAGGTAGTACGTATGCGGTAATGGCGCGAGCGTAAGACCTGACTGATTTTATAGCAATAAATTTTGTTCAATATCTACCACATTTTTAACTAAACTTGTCCCAAATATGTTTTCCTACATTTTTTTTAACAATTTTTTTCATGCGTTTGATATTTTCCGAGTTAAGCGAGAAAATAGTAAAAAGTGGTGGGGGGAGCATAATTATTGAATTGAATCTTGTTTCCGAGCTGCCCCAAATTTTATAATTCTATCCTTTAGAGGAGATCAATAGTAGTGTAAATTTAAAATCTCGACTGAATTCCGCGGTTGAATTAGCCGCCATATTACTTTTAAAGGAGAACCGTTGTTGCAATATCTCCGCCATTTTCAACTTTTCGACAAAAAGGGTAGGAACTAAAATTTTTGGAAATGCAGTTTTCTACAATTTATTTTGCGCATTTTTTTATGCGATCAATATTCCCCGAGTTAAGGGGGAAAATAGTGAAAGCGTAGGGGAAGCATAATTATTGAATTGCCTTATTTATTATTAACTTTACGACATAATTATACATAAACAAAAATAAAGAGAATTATATTTTATACAATTTTTAAAACTTCCAATGAAACACCAACCAAACTAAGTACATAAAAGACCTAAATAATAACTTATATGCTTTAAGTTCACTTAATTTTATTAACTAGCGGGTTTTATTTCATGTCAGCTAATAAATTTTAATATTTCAACATTTTCTTTTTAATTTTGGACCCTGTTGGGGGAATTTTCCCGCCCTCTTGTAGACCCGTCACTGGTTCTCTAAAAAAAAAGTAAATCGTAATTGCAACAATTTCAGTTCTTACACTTTTTGTCGAAAAGTTGAAAATTGCGGAGATATTGAACAAAAACAATTGCTATAAAATCAATCATTTCTTACGCTCGTACCTTTACCGCATACGTAATACCTTAAATATTGATTTTATAAAAAAAATGAAAGAGATCAAAATTGTATAGAATTTAATTCTCTTAATTTTTGTATAGGTACATAGTTGTTGCAAAACTAATAATAAACGAGATAATTCAATAATTATGCTCTAACTGTTACTATTTTCCCCCCATAACTCGGAAAATATCGACGGCACGAAAAAAATTATAATAAACGAAATTATAGAAAATCAGATTTTCAACAATTTCAATTTGTACACTTTTTGTCGGAAAGTTGAAAATGGCGTAGATATTGAGCAAAAACGGTTCTCGTTTAAAATCAAGATGGCGACTAACGCAACGACGGAATTCAGTCCAGATTTTAAATTTATACTACCGTTGACCCCCCCCTCTCCTAGGTCGTTGATTATAAAAATAAAATTTGGTGCAGCTCGTAATGCAAGGTCAAATGCTATCCCGACTGGGCTATAAACCCTTAACCCTCAAACTTATCCTCTGATTCATTAGTTCTTGTAAAATTTTAGTTGTAAGTTGTATGGTGGTTTTATTGTAAGTTGTATTTACCCGTATTTACCTAACAAGTTTATACCTCTGCTCGTTCGCCACTCTTCCGGTATTTTATGTGCTTTATAATTTTACTAGTGATTTTGACCGTCGCCATGCGACGCGCGACGTGGAATACAATTCATTGCCTTCTACAGTCACAGCACTCAATTTTTTGTGACATCCTCCTATTTTATCGTATCTCCTTCCAATTTTTTCTGACACCCTCTTTTTTTTTCTGATTCTCTCAATTTTTCCGGCACCCTCCAATTTTATCTGATACCCTCCATTTTCTTCTGACTCTTATTTTTTTATTTTATAACTCGAGAAGAACGGGATTTATTTGGCTATTTTTACTTTTGAAATATTTGTAGAAGTCTAAGGGTAAGAACAGAACAAGTGGGTCGAGGTGGAGGTGTAGGTCGCGGTGGATGCCACTAGTTAAGTCGCGGTCGATGTCGACAGCACATAGCAAGGAGGTCACCTGCGCTGTCAGTTGAGTTAGAACCACTATCAAATGAAGTAATTTAATGAAATTTGAATGACAAAAAGACTATGCTTTTGCGATATTGTGTCAGTCAAGTGATGATAGTGATGAAATGTCAGCTGTAAATAATCAGATCCTTCTTCATATTTTAAAAATTTACTGAATTTAATTACTTTAGAAATTCAAAAATAAACTGAATACAAAAAAGGGATAGCGCAAGTAATGACAACTTGGCTTCAAACGGATCAATTAGAGGAAAGCATTCTTGTAGGCCGCGCAGTAGACATCCATGTAAAACAAACTCATTTTATTTTCAAAAGCAGCGATGTAAACCTCCTGGATGGCATCGCGCTAAACCTCCACCGCGACTTACCTGCTCTGTTCGCTTCCATTCAGGATGTCGACATCGACCGCGACCGACACCTACACCTCCACCGCGACCCACTTGTTATGTTCTTACCCTAAGAAGAAAGATCTTTACAATATCCCATCAGATATAAAATTTTATTAGTTGTAGGTATAGGAAGCGTGTAAAAATGTGCTCCGTGCTCAAGAATATATTGATAATATCGAAAATTAATATTCGCTGTGTGCAAGTACTTGGAGGGGATACGAGAAACTATCATGAGTGAATAGCGGAGAAATTTTGCAACTTTCTTAACATATTTCTTAAATAATTTATATTGTCAAATTGACGTATATTTCTGTCATTGAAGAAAATTTCGCAAATGTTATGTTATAAATTAATTGTAAAAATTATATGTTGCTCCACAATATTGATATGATATGCAATTATTAAAGTGAATTTAATTAATTGTATTTTGCTTGTAGTACATACTGCATTTTAATAATTAATTTTATTTACTACATACGTACAATATTTACCTTTTAATAACATAACCTCAATCTTACTTTTTCTTCTTATTCTATTTTTGGACTATGGCCTTGACAATTATCCAGTAACCAGGACTAATATAATTGAAAGTGCTAAAAATGTTGCTGAGCTATGAAACCAGGTGTCACTCTTCCAAACTTGCACGGTCCCAATACAGAAAAATATGTTTATAGTTAAAAACATTGTTGACTTACAATAATAAAAATAAAAATTATTTTTTTTACATTTTCTCTACGATAAAGTTGAAAATTCAAGTTTGTGCATTAATGCAATAGATTTTAATAAATATAAATTTAATGAAACAATCCTGAATACCATATTTAGATCAAACAAAGTGCCAAAAGCATGTATTTCACGGGAAACGTAAAAAAGTAAATAGACTTGAAGTTAGCCGTAGTTTTAGTGACGTAAATCTGAAGGAGTATAATATAATTGTGTGTATAGGTATGACAAATACCATTGTTGTTTTTAGTATTTTCTTTACAATTTAATGTTTTACAATAAAATGTTTTAAAAAAGTTAATTTACAATAAAAAGTTTTAAAATCAAAATTAACTAATTCGATTCAGTCATTCTGGAGCAGTTATAAAAAAGATGTAACAAAATAAAATGATATTATTAAACGTCATTCAATGTTTACATATCGAAACCGTACCGGACAGACTGAGTGACTTGTCTCATTAGGATTTTATAAGATTAGATTAGTTAATGTTGTTATTTATTCTGTGGTGGCTGCTCAATAGTAATTTACTAATTCGTTTGGTATTCCGTTTACCTGCAGCTCTTTTGTTTTTCATTTTTTCTTGTGTTTTTTCGAACTTCCTGTGTATTAAAAACATACTACAACATACATAATTTGGAATATACTCCAGGGTAATAAGCTAGAAATAGACCATGTTCGGGACACAAAGATCCAGGTAGCTGACTACTTTTTTAGTTATTGTAGACCTATAGGAAGAAAACCTACCTGTTTCCTGCCTAGAGTTCGCGTCCGTTTTTAATTATTAAAAATTTAGTGCAAAAATCGCTATTTTTTCGATTTTTTGCACCCCATTCAAAAGCTAAATAGTTGACATAAAATTACAAAATTCATTTTTTTAGAACATTGAAAAACCTTCAAAATGCCGATTTTTGAAAGTTAAAAAGTTAATTTGTTGCTACGCAAACTGCAAAATAAGTGAAAATCGTTATTTGTTAATAACTTTTACTAAAACTACCTTAGAACTTTAGTGTTTCACCCAAAGTTGGGTATTGGGGTGCTTAACAAACCCTCAAAATGTGAGACCGATCCATTAATTAGTTTAAGAGTTATTCTAATTGTTTATCCCAGAGACCTGTATTTTGCAATAACATAAGACAGAAAATAGACATTTGTCTAGACATTTATTAAATAATAAACAGTCTAATTTGTTTAAACAATTTTTGTAAAAATATTTTTTTCCCAAAAATCCATGATTTTAATCATACTATCGTTAATAATCATAGAAAAAGCTAAGGTATACTTTAATAAATAAATTATCTTCAATAAATAATTATCTAATAAAAATCATTTATTTATTAAAGTGTACTTTAACTTTTTCTATGATCATTAATGATACTATGATTAAAAAAATAGATTTTTGTTAAACAAATATTTTTTCAATAATTGTTTAAACAAATTAGACTGTTTATTAATTAATAAATTTATAAACAAATTGCACAATTGTAATGTACGTAGAAATTACATACAAATTAAAAAAAGAAAGAACAATATCCATTGAGTTGATCCTGAGATACACAAAATTATATTCGTTTGAAATTGCTTTTTCGGTATTTTAACTCGGTGGATTTGTAGGTTCCCCCTAGTAATCGTTTGAACTACATTTTTGAAAAATCGTATAGGGTGCTGTGAAGGTATAATGTTTGTGCAAATTTTTTAAGAAAAAATACAAATCCCATTCTTTAAAATGGCATTAATGAGATTCCTTAATTGTTATAAACAAATTAGCTGTGAATTAAAAAAAACATATGGCTAACTTTGTCCCAAATGAACCCGGGCTAAATTTTTTTATTTTAAAATTCGTGTTAAATACTATCTTTTCGAATAGGTATATAAAAAGATTGTTTCTACGGACAACATTTTTAAAGTTATTCTAAATGTTTATAAACTACAAAATTTCAAAAATTTGGCATTAGGATTTTTGAGTATATTAATTATTTTTTTATATATTTTTTTAATACATTTTGATACTATCACTCTTCTACTTTCATTTGGCATATTCAGAATTGCCCTATCTTCATTATTTTATGTCTTATCTTATTGCAAAATAAAGGTCTCTGGGATAAACAAATAGAATAATTCTTAAACTAATTAATGGATCGGTCTCAAATTTTGAAGGTTTGTTAAGTACGTCAATTCCCAACTTTGGGTGAAACACTGAAGTTCTAAGTTAGTTTTAGTAAAAGTTATTAACAAATAACGATTTTTACTAATTTCGAAGTTTGCTTAGCAACAAATTAACTTTTTAACTTCCAAAAATCCGCATTTTGAAGGTTTTTCAATGTTCTAAAAAACTGAATTTTGTAAGTTTATGTCAACTATTTAGCTTTTGAATGGAGTGCAAAAAATCGAAAAAATCACGATTTTTGCACTAAATTGTTAATAATTAAAAAACGGACGCGAGCTCTAGGCAGGAAACAGGTAGGTTTTCTTCCTATAGGTCTACAATAACTAAAAAAGTAGTCAGCTACGTGGATCTTTGAGTGTCCCGAGAAAATCCTTATTACTCTGGACTAATAAGCCAATTGGATGCAGTATCAAAAAAGCAGAAACAAATCTGACAAAAAGTCCAATTTGTCTGTCCCAGTGTGAATACTGAAGTCATCCGTACTCGTAGTCATATCTACTTGACTTTACTCTGAGATTAGCCTTCCGTTGCAAAATTATGAACGGAATTAGATATTTTTGGGGGACATGCCAGTTATCTTACATTTAGTTAATAATGACTCGAATGTTCTTTAAAAATGTGTTATCACCTCGTTAATATCAAATTTGAATACGGCGAAACATAAAATGACTTTCCTATTTCGGCAAAGTCTAAATGAGGGAAAAGTAAATTTCTTTAAAAATACCTGTCATTATCTTCTTTTGATAAAATACTGATCGGTACCGTTAATTAACGTAGTAACTACAGTTGGTTCTATTTCATTCACTTAATGTTCGTATTCGGTCTAAACCGCGTGTTCAATAATTGATAGCCTTTTTAAATTATTTTTTATTGGTTTATATAACTTGGTCGTAATAATTTATTTAGATTGCTAAAAAATTGCGGAGGATGATACTTGTATTTACTTATTACATTTAATTTAATTTAATTTTTCTTATGTGTTTGTGTTGAGTCGAACGTTAGCCGTGTATGTAGTGGTGATTTGGATAAAACCATTTTAAGATGAATGACGAGAACAGAGGCCTAAAAAGACGACCGGCCATTGCAGATATGGCATTGGTATGTTTATTAGCATAGTTTAAACTTAAATTAGAATATAATATAGCTAATGATTACAGTACATAACAACGGGGTTATTACTCACCGGTACAAAATTCCGCCACCCAAAATTTTTGATTAAGTTTGACAATAATTTATAATTTTATTATTTGTACCCCGATTTTCAAGATTCTTGCATCAGTTTGTAGGTATGTACATGTATTGATATCGTTTGTTATTATTCCGGTAACAAAAAAATTTTGCTTACATGGCATTATACGGGGGTGAACGGGCGTTGTATTTTCTCCTAACTTTAAAAAATTATGTGGAAAAATTTAAGAGCTGATTTCGTTTCATAATCCTGTATTTTCTTGTAAGAGCTGTACAATTTTTTGTAAATAAAAACACTGACTGACTCATAAACATAAATATTTTAAATAAAGGTTGGATTGATAAGATTAGAATGGCCCGCATGCAGCCTAGATCTCAATCCTATTTCCTCCACAAAATTTGGTACAGCTATGGCCCTGATAGAGTTATAGAGAGATATCGCAAAGGCAAACGTTAATAGCGTGTCAAGACGTAAATAATTGATAACGGTCTATTTGGCCTATCCCTCTCGGGGAGGGGCTTAACGTTATTATGACAACCGACTTTTGGGATTAAAATGTAACCTAAAAATTAATGTTGAGGAATACTGAAATTGTTTTTTTTTAAGAAAATGAATTTGGACATTGAGAAGGTTGGCATGCATTTTTCAATTTTAATGTTTTAACCAACAATAAATATAAATAATAAGTATAAAAATAATATATAATATCTGAATAACTAATATCCTAACCACAAAAAGTAGTCTATTGTAGACAAAATAAGAACGCAACGTGTTTCTCAATATAGGAAACAAGATGATTCACAGTTTTTAGTTTATAAAATTTGCATTCTATAAATTATTTTTATGTTTCATCCCAAATGTCAAATTAGCGTTAACGTTATTACCGTGCCTTATTTCTACCTAAATAGCGGGACACGTTATCCGCTATTAGCGTAACATTCACTATGCGCTTGCGTGCATGTCAAAATAGCGTATTCGCGAATTGTTTTGTTTTGTTGTTAATTTTCTTTTGTGTTGTTAATTTTATTGCGTTTGATATTCCTAATTAAATAAACCTTCAAAGCACTGTTTTTACTTACAGCTTTTACAACAAAAGAGATATTCGAATAATTAATATTCGGATAATACAAAAGGAGTACGAAGCAAAATCAGCCCTCCAATTTTTCCACAGAATTTTTTAAAGTTTGGAGAAAATACAACGCTTCTATTCACCCTCGTATAATGCCACCAAAGCAAAAAATTCGTGTACCTACAAACTGATGTGAGAATCTTGAAAATCGGAGTACAAAATAATAAAATTAAAAATTGTCAAATTTAATAAAAAATTTTGGGTGGCGGAATTTTGTGCCGGTGAGTGTATATAAAGTATACATTTTTTTATTATCAACACCTAAGTACTACGATGTTTATTCACATTGCAATTTGATCATCTTCAATAATAACTTCTTCTTTAAGTGTCGTCTCCTAATCGGAGATTGGAGATCATCATCACTATCTTTACATTTATTTATCGCTGCTCTGAAGAGTTCCAAGGAACTGCATTTAAACCAGTCCCTTAAATTCTTCACCCTTGACACTCTCCTTCACCCTACTCTCCTTTCTCCTCTTATCTTTCCCTGTATTATCTGTCTGAGCATTTCATACCGCTCTCCCATCATTATGTGTCTCAGATATTCTAACTTTCTTATCTTTATTGTTTATTATTTCGTATTTTTTGCCCATTTCTCGCCATACTTGGCGAGAAATATTTACATATTTTATTTAAAATATGTTCAAATATACCAAGACATCCTGAAAAAGAATAAGTATTAAAGTTGCCATCCAATTTTCTGCGTTTATAATGTTTCCCCTCGGTCATTATCTTTGTGGCTCACAAGTTTTTTAACAGAGGTACAGTCTACGGGAAAGCTGAAAGACATTTCTCTTCCCCAAAGAGACATTTAAAAACTTTTTAATTTCTCTATGTAAATTCAGATGAGAGTACCTAATCGAGAACATGGTCAACAATATTCAACACCAAACGATACCATCGCATCGTTTTTAACCATTTAAATTTAACCTTTATTCTGGTACAAAAATGTAAAATTGGAAAAAATGTATGGACAATTATTGGTTTACTCGAATGCAAAAGTGTATAGAATTTACCTAACGTTAAATATTTTGAAAAACAAGAGACCTTTTCAATTCAAATTGAGGGGGTTAGAAATAAAAGGGTTTAAATGCACTTTTCTAAAAATATGCTCGAAGTCGAGATTCGCATACTTAAGTGGTATTATAACTTGTTGGTAAAAGGATTCAAGCATATTTCGCCCTACAGTCGTCATCTATCGCCATTACATTTATTTTAACGAAAACAATTGCATTTTGCTTTGGTAGTAAACGGGTTTAAGTGCGCTTGAACCGTTTTACCACAAAACTATTTTTGTTATTCTGTAATAACAAGTAGTAGTAAACGAGTTTAAGTGCGCTTGAATCATTTTACCACAAAACTATTTTTAGTATTCTGTAAAAACCTCATGTTAATACAGGATTAATTTCAAGTAAATAAAAATTAGATTGATACCGAATTTTGAAGACTAATTATGCAAAAGTATTTTTTCTGCAGCTAGCCGTCCCGAAAATAAAACTTTCGGTATGATTTATTAAATCGAAAGTACCATTTTACACAACTCGTACCGAAAGTAGTTACTTTCGGGACTAATTTTTTCACTTTCCGGCCGCTTTTTTTACTTTCGGGACGATTTTGGGTAGCTAGGTAACGGTTTTGACAATAACATCAACTTTGTATTTTATTATGACAACGCTTGTCATAATTAAAGTGTTTAATAAAAGTTCATAAGTAAAGTTTAAACATAAAATAATTTTATTCAAACACCAAGAATAGTACAATATAAAGTTTTTACAACATTAACAAAATGGCAACTATAAGCTTCAAAATTAAATCAGCTGTATTTAATACAGCTGATCTATTGTTTGTCAACTTTCTATGTTAATATTCAGTTTATATACATTTTCTGACGTTCTAGACGTCACTTGACATAAAAATAAACATTGCAACAAGTGAAGGGTCCAGGACTGTAATAGCTCAATGTTCCTATGTGTCTAGTACGGTGGCTCTTACTGTATATTCTTTTTAACATACAAAACGGCTGCAGAAAAAATATTGTACGTAACACGATCCAAAAGTGAGTTTACGAGACTCGCAGGATTCCAGAATTCGCCTACGGCTCGCCCTGGAAACTTCCTACTCGTCTCGTAAAATATTAGGTCTGGATCCCGCGTATGAAAAAAAAGTTGATTAATAGCAAGCTGAAAATTTGTTAGTAGCTTAAGGGTGTCTAGTCGGATAAACTTTGATATATGGGAACACTGGAACAGGGGCAGTTTTAATTGTGGAACAGGTTAAAAATTTGGAACGGTCAGACCACGAAAACGGCACATTTATTTTGTCCGACAGAACAGACTTAAACTCTCCGAACAGAGATTAAACTCTCATGCAAAAATCAGACTGCTATTTATCACCAAATGGGCGTTTTAATGAGTGGAACATATAGAATATTTCAAATGACAGGAATTATGACAGGTGATAAATAGCAGTCTGATTTTTGCATGAGAGTTTAATCTCTGTTCGGAGAGTTTAAGTCTATTCTGTCGGACAAAATAAATGTGCCGTTTTCGTGGTCTGACCGTTCCAAATTTTCAACCTGTTCCACAATTAAAACTGCCCCTGTTTCAGTGTTCCCATATATCAAAGTTTATCCGATTAGACACCCTTAACCTATTAACAAATTTTCAGCTTGCTATTAATCAACTTTTTTTTCATACGCGGGATCCAGACCTATATCACTTTCCGAACTTGTTACGTAAATTACTAATACAACGTGCCAGTTGTAGTTACACTGTGGATAACAACTGGGATAAAAATGATTGGTAATAGTTAAAATCTGTACTTGAACCTTTTTGCCAGTAACATTATTTATTAACACCATGTACCGAATAAAATACATTTGTTTAATAATTAAAAAAAAAAAAAAGAATGATATAGTAAGAGTAATTAATAATATAACCTTATATTTTTATCATTTTATAGAACATTGTACGCTAGACATATTATTTTAGTTTAAGAGGATCGGTACGTATTTTCGACTGCAATGCTATTCAAATGGGGATTCATTTTTTTCGAATCCTGAGAAAACTAATAAGTATTTTTGAAAAATTTAAACGCAGAATGGAAAATTACGTTATTAGTGAGAACTTCTATAATGTTTATTTTAATAAGTTACAGGGGTGAAAAACTAAGAGAAAATTTAGTGCTATTTTTAATTTCAAATATCTCGTTCAAAATAAACTTTTTATTTATTCTAAGGGACTTTCGGCACTCGGTAATAATTTAGTCTTTCATTCTGCGTTTACATTTTTCAAAAATATTAATTGGTTTTTTCAGGATTCGAAAAAAATGAACAAAATGTCCGTGGTAAAATTTTCCAAATCTATCTTTGTCATACAACGTACTCAGTCGAATAGAATATTGTCAGGATAATGTCAGTCAGACACTGACAATCAGTGACAATTTTAAATATTTAAAATGAATCGGGAATATTTTGAGTTGTTGACTAAATATTGATGTATAGTGTATTTGATAAATAATTGATTTAAGACGTGAACTTTATAAAAAGTTATTTATTGTGTATTATTTATGGAAGATAGAAGCAGAGAATACATCAAGATATATTCTATGATCCAAGTATTTTGCTGTTAAAGATGTTCAAAATTGTAAGCGTTCCATACTAACAATATATTATTAAAAAATCACTTAACACTTTTCCTCTTTTCTCAATTGAGTATTAGTTTTTGTTGTAGGTACATATAAACTATTACAATCACGGAATACATAGTTAGTGAAAAAATTATCATATTTATTAACTGAATTAATAATTTGCAATTATACAAAAAATAACAGTTATCCAAGAACATTCAAAAGCCATCTCTTTAAGTTAGTTATGACATTGTCAAGTAGAATGACATTCTAGTAATATTTACATATCCATACCAGTGTGAATTTTACTACACGTAATTTGCCATGTAAAGACAGAAAAGGTAGGGATGGCCGTAAAATATTTGCGAATTATGTACTCATAGCCTTAATAACTCCTAGAATTTATAAAACTCTAACAACTTTGAAGCTTATTATCTCAGATCTATCAAAACTGCACTTAAACCCTTTTACGTCTGCCCCTCTCAATTGTTGTTTTCTATGTACCCATAATAGGAAATTGTCGTATATTTTTTAATTTTATTTTATATTTGTCAGTGACCTATGACGTCGAGAGACACTTTATTGCAAACAAAAGAATAGTGTTTAATAGCTTGTTTTTTTAGATGTTCCTCCCTTTTTCTGTTTTATTTAAATTTTTCGGTCGTTAGTAAATCCCAAAGATTTTCATTAGTCTTAATTTATTGAAAATTGAAATGTGTACGTATGTACATATAATTGTTCTTTTTGACTAATATTTAAGGCCTCAACATCATCATCAATAGCGTTAACTCTTCGTGAGTCTTTGCCGCGTTTATTATTGCCTTCCATGTTTTTCGGTCCTCTACCGCTATTTCCCATTGTCTCACTCCCATTTTTTTCAGATCATCTCTGACTGAATCTTTCCACTTTTTTCTAGACCGTCCTACAGACCCTCTCCCATCTGGCCTTTCCTAAAACACATTGTTTATAAGGCAATGGTCCTTACTGCGTATCACATGCCCCGCCCATCTGAGTCTATTGGCCGTTATAAATATATTATATCTGACTAGATTTTCCTTTCCGAAGAGATACTCTAACTCGTTATTGTATCTGTGCCTCCATTCGTTTGTTAGCCTCTGCAAGGGCCATATATCATTCGAAGGCTTTGACGTTCCAACACCAGCAATTTATTTACTTCCCTTTTTATTAGCGTCCATGTTTGCCTTCCATACGCGACTGCTGGTCGTGTTAGTTCTGGTCTTATATATTTGGATTTTTGCACCTCATGAGAGATATTTTGAGTTCATTAGATGTTGCATTGCAAAAAAAGATCTGTTTCATGCCATTATTCGCGTTTCAACTTCTTGATCTATTTTGTTGTCATTGGTAATTGTTGCTTCTAGATATTTAAATTCTTTCCCCACTTCTAAGTTATGATCATTTATAGTAATATTTTGCCTTATTCGGCGTCGTTCTTGTTTTGAGACGACGATGTATTTTGTTTTGTCTTGATTTATTTTTAGCCCGATATTTAATGCATCTTCTTCAAAGCTCGATAAAATATCCTTAGCTTCTAATGTTGGTTGGGCCACTGCATCAACGTCATCGGCAAAGGCGATTATGATTTTTGCTCCCCGAGCAGCTATGTCTGGTTTAATTTTTGGATAAATTTTTCGCATGACATATTCTAAGGCTAGGTTAAACAACAATGGGGACAACGTATCTTCCTGTCTCAGTCCAGAGTTTACGCAGAAAGCATTTGATATTTTTCCTCTGAGCGTTTGGCCACACGGGCTATTTTTTACGGTCGCCGTAAGAGCCGTAAAAATCAGCGCGAAAATGGGTCACACGGTGAGAATAGTAGATGGCCAGACTAAGCTGTAAAATATCGCGCAGCAACAGTCTCGCCATCTACTATTCTCACCGTGGGACCCATTTTCGCTCTGATTTTTACGGCTCTTACGGCGGCCGTAAAATATCGCCCCTGTGGCCAAACGCTTATTCTAACGGGTGAACCCCAGAAATCTGAGCAACCTTGTTTTTAGATTGGCTAACCAACCCCAATGAAAGGCAGGATCAGGGCAGACGAGGAAGGGAGACGTGGTCCTCGGAAAAGGGGGTTATGCTACGGACCAGCGACCCATACGTGTAAAACACAAATGCTAGGAAACGAATATTATTGTCTCGGAATATTTATTGCCTATTAATACAGTTTTTTTTTACACTTGTTTTCGTTGGGTCGCCCATGTTCTCTCAACTGTCATCAATACGACTAACTTCACGCGTAACTTTGACACGAGAATTATAAAAAAAGATATGCATTGAAATCCAGATCCCGTAATTTTTTGAGCGTTATAAAGTGAGTACAAAGACATACATATTTCTTTTTTTTTTTATTACAACTTCAATTTACCGTACACTTCTCGCAGACTCTGCCGATAAGATAGAGGTGTTGAGGAAACCTGCGTGCCCGTTTTCGTTTTATTTCAAAAAGTGGAGGTTCCACACCACTGCGTTCATTTTTACTTTATCGTACTACATACGCAGTATGAGTATAATAGATAAAGTTATAGGATCGTGCAAAAAAATTTTTTTCAGATTTCACTTTTTTTCGACGTTTTGAGTCCCCCTGAGTCTAAAAAGCAAATAAAAAAACATGTCGGAAGTATGTACGTATGAACGTACGTATGTCGCCACCGCCCAGCAAAAACTACTGGACCGATTTCGATGAAATTCGGTATGAGTAAGTTTAAGAGAATTTTGTCGATAAACTAAGCTTTTGAAAAAAACCTCTCAAAGGGGGGCCGAAATAGGGGGGTTATTTGGGGCCCATTTTTGCAAATTTTGACCGAAACGAATGAAATTTAACTTAAAGTTAGCTCATCGATAGGTAAATAGAAATACGGAATTTGACATTTCCAAACCCAAAATGGCGGCCAGCATGGCCGGCCGCCCACCCGATACATTTACCTACCAATCTAAAAACTTGTTTAAGATAAATTTAATTTGAAAAAACATTTATATAGCCTAAAGATGGGGCTATAACAAGAATATTATCGTTTTTCAGAAAAAGTTATGGGTTGCCTATATTTAAAGGGTCAAAATTTGACATAAATTTGAACTAAATTTTCTCAAAAATGACTCCAAGGAATTTGTTTATTTTTTGATATATTTTCGATATCCTATCGGTAAATTGAATAACATTGGTCAGATTTCTTAACTTCTCATAGGAGGGGAGTTATGAATTTTTTATAAAAAAATATTCGAGTGCCCGTAACTACCTCTGTAATAGAAACTAAAATTTGAAATTTGGCAGACATATATAGTACTTTGTTATCTATTAGCACAATAAATTTTACCCACAATATGGCTTCCGGTTTAACCGGAAATGAAAAAAAAAATCTTAATTTTTTACATACGCCCTGTATATTTTGACATATTTTGAAAGAATGTAAAATTATCTTTCCAATGACATAAAACTCGTTGCTGTAACTCAAAAACTCGAAAAGTTACAGAAAATTGAAATTTTGCTAGAATCTTGTGTGTGTCCCCTCTCACGCGATCGTAGCAGAGCATTATTATAGGGCAGTCAATGAGGGTATTTGGCTCCGAATTCCATCCTACTACATCGATGTACTTGATATTTTCACTGTAAGTAGGGAATAGCTCAAGAAACAAAATCTACCCTATATACTATGGCGCTTTTATCTTGGGGCAATTCCCACCCCTTCAAGGGGGTGGAAAATTTATTGGTCAAAATAAGCATGGAAGTGGCTAGAGAACCTATTTTTAAGCAAAAACTGATCTATACTTTTTTTTGAGAACTCAATACTTTTTGAGTTATGCGTAGTTGAAAATTGGCCATTTTCATTTAAAAATGACACGTTTTCGGACGGTTTTTTTGTGAATACCTTAAAAACTATGCATCAAACTAAAAACACTATATAAAAATTTTTTTTAGTTATAAATAACAAAGAGATTCGTTCCTTCGTAAATTTTCTATTTATAATACAAAAAGAGATATGGTAGGTAAAAAGAGTTTGTTTTTTGGTGAATGCTCAAAGTGCTCATGCTTTTGTAGTGTTTGAAAAGGCCTTTAAAACGAGCACCGTTAAATGTCGGTTACGTTCAAACTAAGCGAGATATGGTGCAAAAAAATATATGACTAATGTACTTTAAGGAAAAATGAGAAGTACATACATTTAACCCCTCATTCACCAGAATTTAAATGCATTGTTTTTCTTTTGCAATACATACCTCTTAATATAGTGTTATTTCTACTTTCAAAAAGTTGGACGGGTGAAAAAAATAAGATCAAATTATAGAGCGCATTTTTAAATTTTCTTAAAATTCTTCCTTTTGCTCCATGCAATTCGAAAATAAAAATGTTCTATCCCCGAGAAGTGGTGAGAACCGCCCCCATGATAAAAGCGCCATAGTATATAGGATAGACTTTGAATTAGGAGATTGGGCTTTAACATTTTCTCAAATGCGGGAATTAATGATGCGTAGAACCAAAATATTTTCAAGTATACAAGGTGTTTCTAAAATATCAAAATAACGAGTAACTTATTTTTGTTATTTTTATGTATGTTATTTTTATAGAATGCCAGTATCTAATACGATAACGATAATAGATCGGTACGATAAAGTTCTGGGGCGGCCCTTCCGTCCAGCGTTTTCTTTAATAATTTGTACTTTGATCAACAATTAGTAATTTTTCCTGCAAATTTTTCAAATAGTTTTTTATTATAATTTTTCCTAATTATATTATAATTTACCCTAATTAAAATTAAAATATACGAAAATAACACATTAAGTTAAAAATAGTATTTGAATACACATAAAAGAGTGATACTGTAATCAGTGAACTGAAATAGAAATCTTGCGGTGATGACACACATAGCACGTTCGCATACATGGCTTGGAACATGTACCTTTTTCTATTGATGTTGTTTTGTTATTACAAAATCAAATAATAGGAACTCCGTCGTTGACTCATGTTTGTATATGATCATAAGTTAACAGACTCTGGAACCACAACTGATTAAATTTATTGAGTACAATAATTAAATCATATTAGAATACTTTTTGTATACAGGATGTTTCAAAAAAAGGTAAAACTGAGATATTTCAAATTAGATATCAATTTGTGACAAAAAATCTATATTCCCTTTTTTCATACGACGCGGGACGCTGCAAAAAATAAAGTATCTTATAATACATAGAGAGCTTTGAAACAGGCCATTTACGCCCAGAGCTCGGTTATTTCTTTCCATTTTTTTCTGTTAAGTGATATGGTTCTCCAATTCTGAACATTATTTTCTTCTGGTGTCTTTCAAGCTATTGACTTCGGTGTTCTTTGTTCTGCATTCTTCTACTGCAATCTTCTTCCTTTTACGATCATATCTATGGTTGGTTCTGTGTAGATGTCATGAATCTCTTTATTTGTTCGCGTGATATAACCATCTTCTGTTTTCTTTCCGCCGAGTATTCTCCTCAAAATCTTGCGTTCCCATCTTACCAATTTTTCTTAAGACCTTTGGTTTAAGACCCATGTCTCGCATCCATATATTATGGTCTGTTGATCTTAGCGTAGTTTTATATAGACGAAGTTTTGCGTTTCGTGACAACCGTTTCGCTCTTAGGAGGTGGTTCATAACTCCTGCAGTCTTATTTGCTTTTATTTTATAAGTCTTGCGTTAATTTCTCTTTCTTCCTCGCATTTCTCAGTTATTCTAGCTCATTGTTTAATCTCATCCATTATTCATTTCCGAGAATTAAACAGATATATTCATCACCCAGTAGATTAAAACCTACATAATTTGTTGTTGTATAAATCAAATGGGACGTGATGTTTTAATCCATTTTACTAATTCCAACACTTGGTGTTTCAATTCAGAAGACAGCCCTGCTCCAGGCATCGATTCTAGGATCAGCTAGACCTCTTAGCTCATTCTATACACTTATAAATATACAAATTCTTCTACTGCCTCTATTTGCATTTTCCCCGTAAAGTGTTTAGTTCGAACTGCAAGGGTTTTCGTGTTCCTCCTGTAACTGACAAAGAAATCACTTCATGTGATGACGTGCTGGTCCGAACACCAGGATAACCCAAGGACCTCGTTGCTCAGAGTCGGGAGCGTAAAAATAGGGGGGGGGGGGGTTCGAATTCAGATCTTAAATAGGCTAGCTGGGAGATTGAGATGAGGCTAAGACAAGACAAACGATACGGAATACATAAGACTAGAAGTTGGGCGCCGTTTAAATTTTTACCACTAAATTTATAAAGGAAATACATTAATATAAAAATAACATACCTGTAAAAAAAGACACAAAAAATATACACATAAAAATAAGGAATTTATACTGCACTTCATAAAAAATAGTAAATCTTAAAAAAAAACTTTATTTACGGTACTAAATAATTTTAATATGTATTATATATATTACATGTCCCTACTCTTAACGGTGTTTACAGAAATATCATGCATTAAGTGTAATATCCTATTAATGGGACCGTGGTCTCTGATTGAACTAATTGATAATGGCAAACGCAATATTTAAAGAAACTTTAATAAAAAATGAAAGATAATGTCTAAATAAGTTAAATTTGATGAATGAAGCTAATTAGACCATTGTCCACTGTGAAACCAATAAAAAGCTTTTCATGTTTCGTTTTTCTCTAAAATAACCTATTATTTATATATTTACAATCAATACACAAAAAAAATGTTTTGAATTAAAAATTGTCCGTTAATAATTCACAATGAAACTATATTTGCAAAAATATAGAAAGTTCTTTAATCACGTAAAAGTAACATCAAAACACTCAACAGGTCATCGACATGATTTCAGATCAAAACAACTCAAAGTGCCACATGTGTTTGTTTAGATGGCACGCGTCAAAATAAGTTACTGACCTTAAGCGTCGTTTAAACACAACGACAAGTCACAGCAACTAGTTGTGATGACAAGTTGAAACGCTGTTTAGACGCTGCGATTCAATGCGATACCACCTTCAACCCAACTCCAACT
Source organism: Diabrotica virgifera virgifera (assembly GCF_917563875.1). Lineage (NCBI taxonomy): Eukaryota > Metazoa > Arthropoda > Insecta > Coleoptera > Chrysomelidae > Diabrotica > Diabrotica virgifera. Next base: position 171,245,037 of record NC_065444.1, read on the forward strand.
TTGATAAGTTGTGCGATGCACCGTTTAAGGGGCGTTTAAACACAGCGATAAGTCCAGCAACTAGTTGTGATGACAAGTTGCTGTGATTTGTTGAGGTTGAAACGCTGTTTAGACGCTGCGATAAGTTGACCACAACAAGTTGAAGAGGGGACCATTGTGTACATTAGACCCTTTTAGACCCTTCAATGAATTATAACTAGTTTTCATCGTAAACAAATAGATCCTGTTACTTTCAAAATATAAAGGTTGGGTATGTTATACAGGGTATTTACAAAGTTATAACCAATTTTATATGAAAATCGTAACAAGTTCAACTCACTGTATAAATAAAAATAAGCACAACGGCAATGGTTTATTGATGCCATATTTTATTTATTGTCAAAATTTTTAAAAATGTTTGATATTGCTAATTTACTTTATATCTAATAAAGGGTGAGTTAAAACTCAAGTAGGTAGGTACATTATTTTTTCAGTAAAATTTAAATGGGATACCCTGTATTTTATATCACTATTAAAAAGTACCATTACCGTACTTTAATTTGTATACAACATTCCCTATTCGTCTGTCTACGCAAAAGAAAAAGTAATTAAAAATGCGTGATCAAGGGATCAGGCACGTCAACTTCTGTCGGTTTTTCAACAAAAGCTTTGATGGTTCGCAATACGTATTTGGACGGGTTTGCGAGTGGTTTGTTGGTTTTGGAGCGCCTGAGTTGAAAATATCAACAAAAAACATTCATACATTAAAAATTTAACTTTGTTTCTGGTGAAGCAACACAGTTGGAAAAAGCAGCTGATATAATATTATAATTGTCACCGGAAAGCAAAAAAGGTAACGCACAACTTGGAAGAACCTATAGTTTTCTAACTTCACTTCTGGTGAAGCAACAGGGTTGGAACAACCAGATATATTATAATTGTGTCACCGGAAAGTGAAAAAGGTAACTCACAACTTGGAAGAGCCTATAGTTTTCTAACTTCGCTTCTGGTGAAGCAACGGAGTTGGAACAAGCAGATATATTATAATTGTGTCACCGGGAAGCGAAAAAGGTAACGCACAACCTGGAAGAACCTATAGTTTTCTAACTTCACTTCTGGTGAAGCAACAGGGTTGGAACAACCAGATATATTATAATTGTGTCACCGGAAAGTGAAAAAGGTAACTCACAACTTGGAAGAGCCTATACTTTTCTAACTTCGCTTCTGGTGAAGCAACGGAGTTGGAACAAGCAGATATATTATAATTGTGTCACCGGGAAGCAAAAAAGGTAACGCACAACTTGGAAGAACCTATACTTTTCTAACTTCGTTTCTGGTGAAGCAATGGAGTTGGAACAAGCAGATATATTATAATTGTGTCTCCAGAAAGCGAAAAAAGTAACGCACAACTTGGAAGAACCTATAGTTTTCTAACTTCGCTTCTGGTGAAGCAACAGGGTTGGAACAACCAGATATATTATAATTGTGTCACCGGAAAGTGAAAAAGGTAACTCACAACTTGGAAGACCCTATAGTTTTCTAACTTCGCTTCTGGTGAAGCAACGAGTTGGAACAAGCAGATATATTATAATTGTGTCACCGGTAAGCGAAAAAGGTAACGCACAACTTGGAAAAACCTATAGTTTTCAGGGACTACCTTTTTCGCTTTCCGGTGACACAATTATAATATATCTGATTGTTCCAACTGCGTTGCTTCACCAGAAACGAAGTTAGAAAACTATAGGCTCTTCCAAGTTATTCGTTACCTTTTTCGCTTTCCGGTGACACAATTATAATATATCTGCTTGTTCCAACTGCGTTCCTTCACCAGAAACCAAGTTGGAAATCTATAGGTTCTCCCAAGTTGTGCGTTACCTTTTTCGCTTTCCGGTGACACAACTATAATATATCTGCTTGTTCCAACTGCGTTGCTTCACCAGAAACGAAGTTAGAAATATATAAGTTCTTTCAAGTTGTGCGTTACCTTTTTCGCTTTCCGGTGACAATAATTATAATATTCTGCTTGTTCCAACTGCGTTGCTTCACCAGAAACAAAAGTTAAATTTTTAATTTATGAATGTTTTTTTATATACTGATAACGATTTCCGAAGTGAAACTCGAAACGTCAAGTAAACTTGATTTCAAACTCGAATTGTGACTTATGTCCAAATAAAATAGTAAATCTTATTTTGTATTTCTCACGCCGGTAAAAATACAACAATGAAATGACCTTTTTTACATTGGTCCGCATGTATATTTTTTATTTCAGCTTCGAGATGGATGACGTCACTAGTATGTAAATGCCAAAAAATCATAATTTAAAAATATGTCCGGATTTTTTAGTCGTCGGTTTAAGAAATAATGAATTTATTCCATTTGGTTTTGCCACACTGTAGAACGTAGAACTAATAATAATTATTAAGTTACATAATATTTATTTAATTATAAAATTGCATAAAGTTATAAATTTAAAAAGCCATCGTCGTCATCTGAATAGGGAATCTTACTGATTCAAAAACAGCTTTCTTTGAAACACTTCAGATATCAGGACATCGAGATTCATTTTTCGGAAAAATAACAAAGAGTGCGAGCGGAGAAATCAAACTTGTTTGGTTTCGCTGTTTTGCTCTATGATTTCTGCCACTATGTTATCGAACACCCTATGTAACATTCTAATTAATTTTATAAATGTGAATCTAAAAGTTGGCTACAATTTTTGTTATTAACTTTTATTGCTATCTATTACTATAACGGATCTACGTAGCTTTACCTCACTAATCAATCACCCTGTACATTATTTAATTATATATGTAAATAAATTCTAATACGGTAAGATTCTCCTAAATTGATACGACCCAAGTCCAATGATAAATCGCTGTACCGTTTAGACACGACGATAAATTAAAACAACTCGATCCTTGTGATAAGTTGATACCAACCTCAACCCAACTCCAACTTTGATAAGTCGTGCGATGCACCGTTTACACACAATGATAAGTTGCAACAACTCGATTGACCTTGATAAGTTGTTTGATATATCGCTGTGTTTAAACGATCCTTTACACACAATGATAAGTTGCAACAACTCGATTGACCTTGATAAGTTGTTTGATATATCGCTGTGTTTAAACGATCCTTTACACACAATGATAAGTTGCAACAACTCGATTGACCTTGATAAGTTGTTTGATTTATCGCTGTGTTTAAACGATCCTTTATATTTGAAGAATGGATAGATAATCGTCGTCTGGCGTCGACTTTAAAGATGAAGAGCCGGTATACCAGCCAGCTGGGGGTTGCGGTTGTTGTTGGATTGGAAAATGGTCAAGAGTGTGATATATCCCTTGGACTCTTTAAGATAAAAGAAAAAAATTCCTTTAATATCATTGAAGTGACTTAGGAAATTTAAGGTAACTTACCACGTGAAATATTACGTGAGATTTAGCACGAACACAAAGAACTGGTACTCAACTTTAACTGGAACAAAACGTCCTAACTTTGGACGTCAACAAAAAACTAATTACTGAACTGCTCAAAAACTATACACACACTACCAAAATTTCACAGATTTCTGCTTAAATAGGGCTGACGGCTTGGGGACGCGTGTTCGTCAACGGTCGTCAAAGATATACAAAAAAAGACCTTATTAGCATCGCAGCAATGTCACAGAACCCTAATTCAGAAATGAGTTATGACTATTAGTGGATTAAGTGTTAATGATTTTTTCCAGTCCTAGATACCAATTCCCACGTTGAGTGTGAAAACAGACGGTTTATGGGGAATATGGCATTATAATACACATGTCGATACAGCACCTGCATAACCAAGCTATTTAGACGAAATTGAGTTAGATTTTACACGCGTAAAATTAAACCGTTATACTCCTACTCTCATAACTTTGCATTTCTTTTGATTTAGCTGCAATCCCATTTTAACAGCATTTTCCACCATTCTACTCATTATGTCTTGTAGTTCTTTTTCACTGGTGGCTATAATTGCTAGATCATCCGCATAGGCCATAATTAATTTGATTTGCTTTATACATTATATCACCTTTACGGTTCATATTACTGTCTCTCATTATTTTCTCAAGCACTACATAATATATTGAACAGTAAAGTTGATAGGGTATCCTTGCCTCAATCCGAATATGATGGTGAAGTCTTCAGATACCTGGTCTTTAACTCTCACATTACTCGTTGTTCCTGTCATTATTATCTTTACTAGGTTAATTAATTTTATTGAGATATTAAATTATTCTAAAATGTTTATCAGCTTATGTCTTTTATGGAGTCGTATGCTTTGCTGAAATCAATGAAGAGAATAGTAGTTGGAATATTATAATTATAATAGGTCGTTAAGATTTCTTTTATTGTGAAGATTTGGTCTGTTGTTCCTCTCCCCTTTCTGAAACCTGCCTGGTATTCTCCAAATTGTGGTTCAACTATTTTCTCTATCCTCTTTTTTTATTAGAGAAGCTATAAAAGCTAAATTTCAACAATGGATGGCAGAAAATAATACTGGATTAAATGAAATGTTTGATTTTTGTTGTTTCCTATTGCAATAATTTCTTTATGCCCGCGTGGCATAAAGTATGCCATTATGTGGTTCGTAACTAAATAATAAATACACAATATTAAACCGGTATTAGATAAAAATAATTTGTATCAAAGAAAGGTTTGAAGATAATGTTTTCAATGTAAATTTAGATATAATATTGCAACAACTTACTAATAGGTTTGTCGGATTAAGATATAAATATGTACTCATGTCTATTCCCAAAAAATCTATTAACACTAACTGATGAAGACTTATTAAAGAAAGGCCAAATATTGTCATTTACACATATTTTAGTAATTATTAGCTGTCGTTATGTTTATAATAAGGGGCCCCACAAAAATTGTCGCGGGGAGGTCCCCCAATCTTCAGCTACGCCACTGATTCTAACCTAATGGATTGCAGTGAATACATTCTTTGGAATTTCTAGATAGAAAATTAAGACTATTAGCAGTAAATTTTCAATTAAGTTTTTAATTTTCTTCCACAACCTTCAAAGTACTTTTCAATGTTATAAACTTCGCTTAAGCATTATTAATAATTTATTTTCAATGTCAATCCATATTGATATTTAAAGCTTTCTAATATTAGTAGATACATTTCAAATACTGTAATAAAACTAGCAATCAAATAGAAACATTTTTCTTTTCTTAGGTTTTTTTATCGCCTAAATCATTATCCTATATGTGTAATTCAACATTTCAAGCTGGCATACATGTTTATCATCATTAATATCACAAGAGAGTGAGAATAAATTAAAAATATGCAGCAATTTTTCGAAAACCTGGCAATAGACATGAGAGCCTGCAGTGCTCGAGTGACTATTGCCGAATGGCAACAAGTTTGAGAAACAAACTGGAGCATTATTTTCTTATTTATTTTTACGATTGTGTGATATTCGAAAGCTTATTTTTTAATACTCAATACAAAATTCAAGTCTTTGTAAATAAACATTCAGTGACATTGTCAAAGTGAACAACATGAACTGGTTTAGCAAATATTCAGACGAATATATCAATAAAATATTAGTTAAAATAATTTAGAAATACAGTTTTATTCATGAAATAATCTTAGCGAATTACAGTCGAGCGCTTAAAATTGCCGATTTGTATTGCCCTCTTGACAGTTTGACAGATGCAGAACTAAAAGTTTATTTTGGTTAATTTTCTTAAAGGTGACAGTTGTCAAAACTATAAAACTCGTAATTAAACAGAAACAAATGACTTAAATTTGTTCTCAGTATAATAATGTAAGTAGATTATTCCCAGTATAATAATAATCTGATTGGCTGATTGGACACGATTGACAATTAAATTAATTAAGAGCAAACAGTAGCAATCAACAGGTAGCAACAAACGCGTTCCAAAATTGCGGCTCTAATTTTGAATATTTTGTCGAGATATTTGGCACACATATTCGTAATATAATAAATGGCGGTACAGAGCCCAATTTCAGAAATATGTTAGTATGTGGAAATTACTCTATAACTAAATAAAATATTGAAAAAAGGAGCCTGTACCGCCATTAAAAAAGACAAAAAAATACACTTTCTTCAAATAAACTTTTTATCCCGTGTCTAGATTTTGTGTCACATTGGAACTGCTAAAAATCGATTTTTTTATAACAAGAAATCTAATAGTCTAAGAGCTGGGAGCGGATTTTGTGCGTGATAAGTAATATGGAAAAACTATACGGGGATATGTTGAATTAGTTGTGTACATGACTTTCGCCAACGGCCGGAAACCAGAGTTGGGGCCGAGGGTAGTTATAAGGGGTCAAAGTCGCGGATTTTATTATTTTTTTTTATGACGCTAATGATCGAGATAGTGCACCAAAATTTGGGAATAAGTAGATCATGACGTACCTAAGTAAAATCTCTAGAGGCTCAACGCTGCGTGGCCGACAAAGGGGTGGGGGTAGGGATGAATATAAAAAATATAACGGGTTTTTTGCGACGTTCGTGATTGAGATAGTGCACCAAAATTTGGGTATAAGTAGACCATGACATAAATAATTAAAATCCTTACAGCCGGAAACCAGAGTGGGGAAGGAAGGTAGTTAGTTATAAGGGGTCAAAGTTCCGTTTTTTATTATTTTTTTTTGTGACGTTCAGGATCGAGATAGCGCGCCAAAATTTGCGAATAAGTAGGTCATGACGTAACTAAGTAAAATCTCCATGAGTGAAACGCTGCGTGGTCGACAAAGGGGTGGGGCAGGGGTGAATATAAAAAAATGTAAGGGTTTTTTTGCGACGTTCGTGATTGAGATAGTGCACCAAAATTTGGAAATAAGGAGACCATGACATAACTAAGTAATATCCCCAGAGGCGGAAACCAGAGTGGCGGACGAAGGTAGTTATAAGGGGTAAAAGTCGCGGTTTTTATTATTTTTTTTGTGGCGCTCATGATGGAGATAGTGGACCAAAATTTGGGAGTAAGTAGGTTATGACGTAACTAAGTAAAATCTTCAGGGGCGGAATGCTGCTTGGGGTACAAAGGGGTGGTAGGCAGGGGTGAGTATAAAAATATATGGGGGTTTTTTTGCCGTTCGTGATCGAGATAGTGCATCAAAATTTGGGAATAAGTAGATCATGACATTACTAAGTAAAATCTCCAGGGGCGGAACGCTGCGTGGGGGACAATGTTGTGCCGGGTCACAAAATAAATAATACACACTGCGACTTTGACCCCTTAAAACTACCCTCATCCCCTACTCTGGTTTCCGGCTCTGGGGATTTTACTTAGCTAAGTCATGGTCTACTTATTCCCAAATTTTCGTGCACTATCTCAATCTACCACGTAAAAAACCCCTTATATTTTTTATATTTACACCTACCCCCACCCCTTTATCGGCCACGCAGCATTCCACCCCTCGAGATTGTACTTAGTTACCTCATGACCTACTTATTCCCAAATTTTGGTGCACTATCTCGATCATGTGCGTCACAAAAAAAAAATAATAAAAACGGCGACTTTGACCCCTTATAACTACCCATATGCCCAACTCTGGTTTTCGGCTCTGAGGATTTTACCTAGTTATGTCATGGTCTACTTATTCCCAAATTTTGGTGCACTCTGTCAATCACGAACGTCGCAAAAAAACCCCTTATATTTTTTGTATTCACCCCTGCCCCACCCCTTTGTCGGCCACGCAGAGTGCCACCCCATGGAGATTTTACTTAGTTACGTCATGACCTACTTATTCCCAAATTTTGGTGCACTCTCTCGACCATGAGCGTCACAGAAAAACATTAAAAAACGGCGACTTTGACCCCTTATAACTACCCTCATCCCCAACTCTGGTTTCCGGCTCTAAGGATTTTACTTAGTAATGTCATGATCTACTTATTCCCAAATTTTGGTCCACTATCTCAATCACAAACGTCGCAAAAAACCCTTAATATTTTTTATATTCACCCCTACCCCCACCCCTTTGTCGGCCACGCAGCGTTCCGCCCCTAAAGATTTTACTTAGTTACGTCTTGACCTACTTATTCCCAAATTTTGGTGCACTATCTCGATCATGAGCGTCATAAAAAAAATAATAAAATCCCCGACTTTGACCCCTTATAACTACCCTCGGCCCCAACTCTGGTTTCCGGCCGTTAATGAAAGTCATGTACACAACTAATTCAACATATCCCCGTATAGTTTTTCCATATTACTTAACACGCACAAAATCCGCTTCTATCTCTCCGACTATAACGTCTTTGCAACATTTCGCGCCTACGTGTATAAAAATTATTGTTTTTGATAGTATAAACGTCACTGTCAGTGTCGAATTACCGACGCATTGTTGCTTCACTTTTGAAAGTTCGCAGAACTTTCGCAATCTTGGACCGCGTTTGTTGCTACCTATTGATCGCTACTGTGTGCTCTTAAAAATAATCAAAATAATTTATAAGTGCATGGAAAATTTTGTTTTGATTAATTTATTTTGATATGGATTATCTTAAGTTATCAAGTTTATATCGTGGTACAGCATTCGAAGCTATGGTACAGTTATTTTATTTTTAAATTAAATAAATACAGGGTGTAACAAAAATACAGGTCATAAATTTAATCACATATTTTGGGACCAAAAAAAGTTCGATTGAACCTAACTTACCTTAGTACAAATGTGCACATAAAAAAAGTTACAGCCCTTTTAAGTTACAAAATGAAAATCGATTTTTTCCAATATATCGAAAACTATTAGAGATCTTTTATTGAAAATAGACATGTGGCATTCTTATAGTAGTACCTAGTATCTTAAGAAAAAATTATAGTGAAATTTGGACACCCTATAAAAATTTTATGGGGGTTTTGTTCCTTTAAACCCCCCCAAACTTTTGTGTACGTTCCAATTTAATTATTATTGTAGTACCATTAGTTAAACACAATATTTCAAAAACTTTTTTGCCTCTTAGTACTTTTTCGAAAAATCAGTTTGTATCGAGATATTTTGAATATTTGTCAAATCCACCACATATTTGTATATGGCTAAGTACGATTATGGAGACTTGGTAATAATATGAAAATTTATTTATGATTTACATTTTTAGGTATATTTTGAACCATATTAAAAAAGAAGTAATCTATATATATATATATATATATATATATATATATATATATATAAAAGAAAGTCGAGTTATGTTAGTTACACTGATAATAACTCGAAAACGGCTCATCAGATTGTTATGAAATTTTACACGTGTATTCTACCGGACTGGGAATAGGCATAACTCTGAATTCATGCCCGTACGTCATAAGGGGGCTTGCCCCCCCTGATATATTTTTTTAATTTTTTGACAAACCGTTTTTTCTTAATTTTGTATGATGTAGAAGCAAAAGATACATACAATCCTAAATTTTCACTTTTTTATCTTCAACCGTTATTTTTTAATAGCCATTTAAATATTTTACATCTATATATATATAAAAGAAAGTCGAGTTATGTTAGTTACACTGATAATAACTCGAAAACGGCTCATCAGATTGTTATGAAATTTTACACGTGTATTCTACCGGACTGGGAATAGGCATAACTCTGAATTCATGCACGTACGTCATAAGGGGGCTTGCCCCCCCTGATATATTTTTTTAATTTTTTGACAAACCGTTTTTTCTTAATTTTGTATGATGTAGAAGCAAAAGATACATACAATCCTAAATTTTCATTTTTTTATCTTCAACCGTTATTTTTTAATAGCCATTTAAATATTTTACATCTATATATATAAAAGAAAGTCGAGTTATGTTAGTTACACTGATAATAACTCGAAAACGGCTCATCAGATTGTTATGAAATTTTACACGTGTATTCTACCGGACTGGGAATAGGCATAACTCTGAATTCATGCCCGTACGTCATAAGGGGGCTTGCCCCCCCTGATATATTTTTTTAATTTTTTGACAAACCGTTTTTTCTTAATTTTGTATGATGTAGAAGCAAAAGATACATACAATCCTAAATTTTCACTTTTTTATCTTCAACCGTTATTTTTTAATAGCCATTTAAATATTTTACATCTATATATATATAAAAGAAAGTCGAGTTATGTTAGTTACACTGATAATAACTCGAAAACGGCTCATCAGATTGTTATGAAATTTTACACGTGTATTCTACCGGACTGGGAATAGGCATAACTCTGAATTCATGCACGTACGTCATAAGGGGGCTTGCCCCCCCTGATATATTTTTTTAATTTTTTGACAAACCGTTTTTTCTTAATTTTGTATGATGTAGAAGCAAAAGATACATACAATCCTAAATTTTCATTTTTTTATCTTCAACCGTTATTTTTTAATAGCCATTTAAATATTTTACATCTATATATATAAAAGAAAGTCGAGTTATGTTAGTTACACTGATAATAACTCGAAAACGGCTCATCAGATTGTTATGAAATTTTACACGTGTATTCTACCGGACTGGGAATAGGCATAACTCTGAATTCATGCCCGTACGTCATAAGGGGGCTTGCCCCCCCTGATATATTTTTTTAATTTTTTGACAAACCGTTTTTTCTTAATTTTGTATGATGTAGAAGCAAAAGATACATACAATCCTAAATTTTCACTTTTTTATCTTCAACCGTTATTTTTTAATAGCCATTTAAATATTTTACATCTTTGTTGCTATACTCCTCCGAAACGAATTGACCGATTTTCATGAAATTTGGCAGGTAGATTCCCTGCTGAATTCCGAACAAAACGCTGCTATTTTTTCTTCTCTAGCGCAGTCCGTTTCCGAAATAGCGAACCGTAAGCCGTAGCAAAATTCTGAGCACAGAAGAAGAACGAATGGGAAATTTCATAAAAGAAAAGTGCAACAGATTAACTTTTGGACTCAAATTGGATAAAATATGAATTTTTTAATTTTACGAATTTTCAAAAAATCTTGCTTTCGCGTGGGCAAACCATCCAGTTTATTTAGGTTTATTAGATGAACTAACGAAATATATCATGTACACTACTGCATGTATTAAATGATTGATAATATTTTTTGTTATTGTGATAATTAATTAAAATTTAGGGTTTTAACCTTTAACTACCTGCACATCAAAATATAACATAACTACGGGCGTGGCGTACTTTATACGCCATAAGAAAATATACTTAAAAACAGCGGATTTGTTTTTTTTTTGAAAAATTACACTTATTTGTTTGTTATAAACCTTACTCGGCGTCAGCGGATACTTGGAGTTCCTTCTCAGTAAGCAAATTGGGATATATAACTGGAATCTGATTCCATGATAAATAAAATTGCTAATAATATTTTTTTGAAACGATATTTTTCACCTGAGAAAAAGTATTGTTTATAAAGAAAAATATATTTGTGCCATAATGACTAAAAAACATTTGAAATATGTACTTATATTACTAATTGTATTACTATAATTGTGGCGTATGTTATCCACCACCTGAAATAACAAATAATAAATTGTAAATTACGATCTTTCTAGAATGCCGATTATAACGAAACTAAATCCAGTGTAAAGCACATTCCAGTGATAGGTTAGATAAATAAACAAAGACAAAAATTAAATTTTTAAATTCATTTGTAGTAGAATTCTTATATGTGGCGTACAAAAATACGCCAGCGCGTGTAGTTAAAGTTTAAGGTATGAATTAAAATAATAAAATTTATTTTACTTTAAAACCTAAACAGTTTTTCCATTCTCTTAGCCAAGCCGCACACCAAAGAAACATGAAACGAAAAACATGAAACATGAAACGAAAAACATGTTTCATGAAAAGAAAACACTGCTAAAAACATCTCAAAGTCCGCCTACTAATGAAACGAGTGTGATTCATGCTCATGACACATTTTTATTTTCGGAGAGTCTCATAAATGGCCGGATATATATTTGTTTAGCAGTGGTTTATTTCCATGAAACGTAATTTACGTTTCATGTTTCTTTGATGTGCGGTCGGGCCAAGGCCAAAAATATTTAGCTACCTACTACATTCTCATATTTTGACGTTTATTTTGTCAGTCGAAATGATTTGTAAATTTTGAGGTTAATGCCCCTTAATGCTAACAACCATATTGTCATCGAGAAAACTCAGTTGCCTCAATTATCTCAATTTAATACAATGTATGTATTTATGTATCTAAATCTATATATTGTATGTTCCCTATGTCCAGCTGAACGATTTACGTACTGTATACGTGGAATATCATATAATTTGTCATATTATGTATCTTTCTTATGTATTGTACCCTCGGAGATCGCTGGGAAAATTTACAAAATCCAGTTTGGCAACACTGTGTGAATGTTGATAGTATCATATCCCTTTTAAGATAAAGAGAACTGTAATTTAGTCCAGACAAATTAATATATTTTTGGCCAGCAAAAATGAGATTTTTCAACCAAATACTGTTTCAAATATGATGTGCAAAATAATTTTTAATTGTTTTCCACTCATTAAATCGTTATCGTCCAGTTATTGTCTTAATTATTTTAACTTTTAATAAGTGTCGACTAATTCTGAATGATTAATAAGTTGTTAAAACATTTTATCTGTAGCGGCTTCTGGAATGCCTTAAAACTATCGGATTTCATTCGAGCATACTTACAAATTTTGCATAAAATATTTGGACATATAATTCTCTTTTTTATTCGAGGAAATTGCATTTCGATCAATTTTCATGTCTAGAAATTCATTTTCGAGCAGTTGATTTTGAGTAATTGATTTTTAGCCATTGCGTTCAAGCAACTGATCTATAATCAAAATTATGACAGATTATCTAATTATGACACACTATCTAAGGTGCAACGAAGTTCACCGGGTCAGCTAGTATCTCGATAAAAAGTGCCTTCTCTAAAAAATACAAACAGGCAAAAAAGTTTTAAATACACTGTGTTTAACTAATGGTACCGCAGTAAAAGTTTAATTGGAACACACACAAACATTTGGGGGGTTTAAAGGAACAAAACCCCCATAAAATTTTTATGTAAACATATTAAAAAAGAAGCCGCAACTCGATAAAAACTGCCTTATCAAAAAAATACTAAGAGGCAAAAAAGTTTTAGAAATATTGAGTTTAACTAATGGTACCACAATAATAGTTTAATTGGAACGTACACAAAAGTTTGGGGGGGTTTAAGGGAACAAAACCCCCATAAAATTTTTATGGGGTGCACAAATTTCACTATAATTCTTTTTTAAGATGTTCCTGCCATAAGAATGCCACATGTCCATTTTCAATAAAAAATCTCTAATAGTTTTCGATATATTCGAAAAAATCGATTTTTATTTTGTAACTTCAAAGGGCTGTAACTTTTTTTATGTGCATATTTGTACTAAGGTAAATTAGGTTCATTCGAACTATTTTTGGTCTCAGAATATGCGATTTAATTTATGACCTGTATTTTCGTTACACCCTGTATATTAAGTACAATTCAAAGAATATTTAGAAAAAAATTCAGTCCAAAATATTGAAAAAAAGCCATTGGCGACAAATTTTGACAGGCAGCTCACAAAAAAATGGATTTTGCGGTGGACATCAGAACTCGTCACTAGATCACACGAAACAAAAAATTCAAAAATAGTCCATTCTTTGACCGTTTTTGCAGTAAATTTGAAAGAACCGCTTGGATTGACTTGAAATTTGGCATACATAAAGATAATATGTCAAAGACAAAAAGTGATATTGTGCCGATGTGTGCTTTTGCTCTGGGGGTGGATACCACCCCTTCTCGGGGGTGGAAATATTTAACCTTAAAATAATCTCAGAAATCGATAGACATTTCAATTCTGAGTAAAAAATGTTATATACGACTTTTTCGGTAAATTGATATTTAGCAAGTTATTCACGATTGAAATTGATGATTTCCTACATGAAAAATGCATGTTTTTGAGTGGATTTTCAAAAATAACTCTAAAATTATGCATTTTTAGGAAAAAGTCATTAGAATCAAAAAGAAACCCTTTAAATAAGTAAATTGAGTGGTGTTCTTTAAATTATTATAGCAATAACACTACCTAAGTTACAGCCTACTTAAAATCGGGGTTTTTTCGAATTAACCTTGAATCAAACATTTTATCATTAAATAACGCAAGAAATAGAGATTTTTGGGAAAAAATATGGACACATCTTTTAAAGACTTTACTGATACCTTTAAAAGGTGCTACGATAAAAGTGATTTGGATAAAAAATCGCCGAGTTATTAAACAAACAAAACGATTATGTCGTTGAAAAACCAAAAAAATAATTACTTAAATCGGTGAATTTTCCACAAAAATAAAAATTAACATTATTCCATATACATTTAGCTTTATTTATAAACTGACTACGTGTTCTGAGATTTTAACCGGTTTAAAGTGATTATTAAAAAATTCAATTTAGTATTAAATTATTTTTTGATATTTTATAAATTTTTTCCATTTTTTCCAAATTACTTGAAAACTAAAAGAAATTTAAAAAATATACAGGGTGTAACAAAAATACAGGTCATAAATTTAATCACATATTCTGGAACCAAAAATAGTTCGATTGAACCTAACTTACCTTAGTACAAATGTGCACATAAAAAAAGTTACAGCCCTTTTAAGTTACAAAATGAAAATCGATTTTTTCCAATATATCGAAAACTATTAGAGATCTTTTATTGAAAATAGACATGTGACATTCTTATGGTAGTAGTATCTTAAGAAAAAATTATACTGAAATTTGGACATCCCATAAAAATTTTATGGGGGTTTTGTTCCTTTAAACCCCCCAAAACTTTTGTTTACGTTCCAATTTAATTATTATTGTAGTACCATTAGTTAAACACAATATTTTAAAAACTTTTTTGCCTCTCCGTACTTTTTCGAAAAGTCAGTTTTTATCGAGATATTTTGAATATTTGTCAAATCCACTACATATTTGTATATGGCTAAGTACGATTATGGATACTTGGTAATAATATGAAAATTTATTTATGATTTACATTTTTAGGTATATTTTGAACCATATTAAAAAAGAAGTAATATCTCGATAAAAAGTGCCTTCTCGAAAAAATACAGAGGCAAAAAAGTTTTAAAAACACTATGTTTAACTAATGGTACCGCAGTAAAAGTTTAATTGGAACATACACAAACATTTGGGGGGTTTAAAGGAACAAAACCCCCATAAAATTTTTATGTAAACATATTAAAAAAGAAACCGCAACTCGATAAAAACTGCCTTATCGAAAAAATACTAAGAGGCAAAAAAGTTTTAGAAATATTGAATTTAACTAATGGTACCACAATAATAATTTAATTAAAACGTACACAAAAGTTTGGGGGGGTTTAAGGGAACAAAACCCCCATAAAATTTTTATGGGGTTCACAAATTTCACTATAATTCTTTTTTAAGATGTTCTTGCCATAAGAATGCCACATGTCCATTTTCAATAAAAAATCTCTAATAGTTTTCGATATATCCGAAAAAATCGATTTTCATTTTGTAACTTCAAAGGGCTGTAACTTTTTTTATGTGCATATTTGTACTAAGGTAAATTGGGTTCATTCGAACTATTTTTGGTCTCAGAATATGTGATTTAATTTATGACCTGTATTTTCGTTACACCCTGTATATGAATACTAAAATGTAGTATTTTTCATACTGAAACTTTTTCAGTTTTTTCAATGTCTCTATGATAAAAACTGAGTGAGATATTTATATTTTAAATTTGCACGTAAGTGTGAGAAGCAGTTTTATAAGCTCTTTGAATCTTATGCTTTAAAAATCAAAGACCTCCAGAACGTCCAACTTTTGAGAACTTTTAGCACTTACAATTCCCAATAAAATAAGCTTTGAAACAATGAAATATCTTGAAAATTACAAAAGTTATCGTTAAAAAACCGTTAAGCTATTAAATTTTCAGCTTGCTATTAATCAACTTTTTTGGTAGGCGGCATCGAGGTCCATAAGTAAAGTAACTTGTGAAGCGATAACGATTAATTTCAAAAGGGACCAACTTTATTTTGAGCGTAATTTGCTTACATTTAATGCTAAAAATTAAAAAAAAAATAAAAATAAAACTTTCTTAAAAACTTCTGATAAATTTTCCATAAAGAGTGCTTCATTTTTGGATATTTCACGTTGAAATGTTCGATTTGGAATTTCACGAATAAGAACCTACTTTTCCTTAGCTCCAACTCTGGTTCTACTAGCTCTCCAAGCTGCATACATACACAGATTTTTTCAGTTTTTTATAATCTACATATATTTTTGCTCGGAATATTTTTTCGATAAAATACTTACTTTTTCAGTTATTTGCGAAGAACCGTCTAACAACGTGGTTCATTTGTTGAAAAATGAACATATTCACTCGCAAATAAGTCGAAAAGTATTGACTTAGTGAAAAAACTCTAGAACAAAAGTTGCTTAAAATTAGCCAGTTTATCAATTTCCGTAATTATTTTGGACCTGTATTTTTCACCCACGAGAAGGGGTGAAACTCACCCCCAGGGCAAAAGCACACATCGGTACTATATCACTTTTTTTCTTTGACTTATTAGCTAAGTGAATGCCAAATTTCATGTCAACTCAAGCGGTTGTTTAAAATTCACAGGTTTTACAATATTTTACCGTGAGTGAATGATCTAATAAATGTCTTTGTAGGGGTAGTTTATTAGGGTTGAAAATATTAAATACTTAATACACTAAATTACGAAAATAAAATAAAGTTTAAATCACTACAAAATGCATCATTACCTAATCTAAAGTTACAAATTATTTTTTTATACAAATTCTTATTTAGAGGGCAGTTTTTAAGGGTTTAAAACTATAAAATACATTTCAATATGAGAAACAATCAAATTCCTATATTAAGCATACTATTTAACATACCTAGACATAATTTAGATTTAAATAACGTTTATATATTTGCTGTTTTTATTTTTTGGTAAAAAAGGGTAGTTTTCACCCCTTAAAAATAATAAGCACACATTGTAGTCATATCACTTTTGAAGAGGAGGGCAAGATGAGCTTATTTGCAAAATTTCATCTAAATCGGAGCGGTTCTTTAGAATTTAGAGGTTTTGCAATATTTTACCGTTAAAGAACGTACTAAAAGATTTAATTAGCTTTATGAGTTTCGCGAGGTCTCAACGTCGAGTTTTTTATTTTTAATGATTTTTGAATTTTTGGTATCACTCAGAAATCAAAAAAAATAAATTTTTGTTAAAAATTTTGTGAAAATCAACAGATTTACTATTGTTGAACAAAAAATAAGCAAAAAAATAAAAATACATCGACTTTGTTATCTCATGAAATGTCTAAAGAAAATCTATGCAAAATAGCAGGGAGATCGGCCGAGTAGTTTTTCAGTTACAATGTCCACCGCATTTGAAAAAGCAGTTTTGAGAAAAATGCGTTTTAAGTATTGACAACTGCATATTCATCTTCGTATTTGTCTGCCAAATCGTAAAGTGATGCACATTGGAATATGTTTTTTGAATCAGGAGTAATCTACAAAAGAGAAAGCGAACAGTTGTTTAACGTTTCTCACTACGCTCAAGAGTGCTGGCGCGAAGTCGCGGCAAAGCGAGTCGAAGGTACGGATATTCAACACGCTGTATCTCTGGTAATTTTACTCTGATTATTTTGAAATTTTCAGAGAGTATTCTTGAAAGTATGCACTTTTATTTGAAATAATAAAAAAAATTAAATATTTCAAACCATACCCCCCCCCCTTAATAGAAAATATATGTGACGTATGTGGACTTTTTCTTTAGTTTGTCTTTTCCAAACTGTCTGGATTGGTAATTGACCAATTTTATTTTATTACAAGTAGTGTCATCATTATACGATCAGGAATCTTGAATTTGATAACATCTTTGAAGAATTTCTACGTTAATATTACTTGAATCATCTCTAGTTCAGCTATAAAAATCCCGATCAAGTGTATTATGAAAAACTGGTTCCGTTGCTTACATTGACATACTCTTGGATACCCAGTTTTCCTTAAAGTAATAATACTTGAATGAAAGGAATTTAACTTTAATTTTTAATCCTTGTATAGTACTTACTAACTAGGAAGAACCAGTAAAACTTCTCATTTTGTACCACTCCCACCCCAACGATGTTTGGCTTTCGGATAGACTTCAACACGTCTTCTTCTTGGTGTATCTATCCATCTTCCATGATGTTGACGATCTATCCATCTTCATGGCAATCTTAATCTTGTGTGCAGCAGTACGGAAAAACTGCACAGTTGTTCTGTTCAACCTGATGTTATTTAAGTATGTTCTTCTTCCTGGATCTCGCTTTCCAAATAGACCCTAGAAGCATGCCTTGTAGGAGGACATATTGCGAATTTTTTTTCTAAAGCTCAATATTAATTCTTTATTTTTATGCTGGAATGAAAAATACTCAAAAAAATTAAGTTTTGTAACTTTATTTACTTTATTGACTTTATTTACTTTATTCTTCTTCTTTTTTATATAGGCAGTACTGCCTGTTTTTCTTCAACGGTGCCTTTCATTCTGCCCCTTGTCATTCCTTGTCAAGTTGTCATTCCATCTTTTCCTTGAGCGTCTTATACTTCTCCTGCCTAACGGTGACTTGTCCCTGGCTATTCTTACTATCCTTGATTCAGACATCCTGCTTATGTGCCCATTCCACTCTTTTTTTCTGGTTTTTTGTAATAAATGGTATACAGCCAAGTACAGGAAATTTTTTCCTCGTGGATATCTTTTTTTCTGTTTTTTACCCAGGTATTTATATTGTCTACCCCACATATGCGTCTGATTTCCTCACTTCTTACTCTATCCTGTAGTCCTTTTCCAGCAATCCTTCTTAAGATCTTCATTTCGTTGGTCTCCAGATGTCTTCGTGTTTTGCTTGTATCTGGTCTTGTTTCGGGCGTGTAAGTCATAACTGGCCTAATAACTGACTTATATATTCGGGCCTTTGTTTCCAATCTTAGGTGTTTGTTTTTCCAAATTGTGCCTTTAGGCATCCGACCGACCGTTCTACTGGCTTTAGTTATTTGGTCTTTTACCTCTTCTTCGATATTGTTGTCGGCTGATAGATTAATTCCCAGGTATTTGAAAGTCATTACTTGTTGTATAATTTGATTGTCTAACTCCAATTTGCATCTTATTGGTTCTTTGGCAATTACTAAGCTTTTTGTTTTTTGGGCTGATATTTTCATATATAGATAGCTCTGCTACTAACACGGTGTCATCAGCGTAACAGAGTATTTTTATCTCTCTATCGCCCATTTTGTACCCTCTTTTTTTCTTCATTTGTTTTATTATTGCATTCAACATTATGTTAAACAGTAGAGGGTTAGTGAATCTCCTTGCCTGATTCCTGTACTCAAGTAGTTATCACAGCCGGTCCCAAGCGCGGATAAAAGTGGAGGGTTAATAGGCGAGGTTAGCAACCTACCTATCGTAAAATGAAGTAATCAACGGGATTTACTTTATTAACTTTATTAACTCATGAAACATGACTTGATATATTTTTTTATATTACGGTGATAAAAATTGTATAATTGTTGTAATTTATATGATAAACCTTCATACTTAAGACGCGTTTCGGAGACTTCACGTAATGGTTTAGTTTGCAAATACAGGATGTCTCCAGTTAGGAATTAGAAGAAAGTGTTCTTTAAAGGCGATAGCTTTCATCAGTATTCATCGAGGTTCATGAGTATTCATCCTTATATATTTTCTTAATGTGTATTTTTCTCTTCTTCTTTTACTTCTTGGAGATCTTTCGATCTGTTTAATTCTGAAGCTGCCTCTGGTTTCCTGGAAGGTAGATTGCCAACTATCCCTCCATCTTTTAGGTGGTTTTCCGGGGGGTCTTGAACCGGGTGGGTTGTTTTCTAGGGCAACTTTTGGGAGTCTAATCTCATTCATTCGTCTTACATGGTTGTACCACATCCTCTTGCGCTGCCTTCCCTATCTTACAATATCTTGAATTTTGCGTTGCTCTCTAATGTTTGTGTTTGTCACACTCAAAAAAATTTAGTTCGTAATATTGATTAACAGTGATTACTGAATAGTATTTCGTTGTCACAACAATTTAATTTGTTGTTTCAACGAACTTTTAGACATTGACGAATGTATTTGGTTATTGTCACAATGATTGAATAATAATTGTGAGAATAACTAGAGTACATTAATCAATAACACTCAATTTATTCAGCCAATAACTTAGTTTCGTATATTTAATAAATACTGTTAATTCTGACAGCAACTCACGTTCTTGATTTCGTAGATGACAAGCAATTACCTTGGTTTATCGTGACAACGTACAGATTTCATTAAAACAATGTACAAATGTTGTTAATATAGAGTAATATATGATTATTGAATAGATGTAAATTGATTGTTGTGACAACGAATGCATTAATCAATCTACTACTGCATTTAATACCCACAATCAATGCGTACATTGTGACAATAATCGTAGTTGTTGAGACAATAAATGTTTTGCTTGACCATTTGAAAGTTAACGGCTTTTCCTTATCGTGATACCCCTAGCTTCTCTGTGTTACCGAAGTGCCGAATAATAATTGCATTTCGTTTTTAAGTGTAGTCCGTAGTAGAAGGAAGTTTTTATGTGTCTATTATCGTGAAATTTCGGTCGAATTCTTTTTAAATGTTTTCATTTTTTTCGAATCCTGAGAAAACTAATTATTATTTTTGAAAATTTAAATGCAAAATAAAATATTACAGTATTATCGAGGGTCTGAAGTCCCTGAGAACCTCTATAATGATTATTTTAATAAGTCACAGGGATGAAAAAGAGGAAATTTAGTATGATTTTTAATTTCAAATAGGCATACCATTCGACAGAAACTTTTTGTTTATTCTAAGGGACTTTCTGCCCTCGGTAATAATGTAATATTTTATTCTGCGTTTAAATTTTTCAAAAATACTTATTAGTTTTCTCAGAATTCCAAAAAAAATGAATGCGTTTAAAAAGAATTCGATCGAAATTTTGCACCTGCGCTCTCAAAAAGGATTAAAGTGTTATACATTTTTGGAATCACTATTTCAAACGCTTTTAAATAAGCTGTCACATGACGTACTTCCCATTAAAAAAAATCAAAGTTACGCCCCGCCTGTCACCTGAAGAGGGATCGTGTAAAGTTCGAAACATTGATGTTATAATATACTTTGATTATTTTAAAAATCGACCTGTCCGAGCGTTTTGCTTATGTGCTAAAAATAAATAAGTTAATAAGGGGTTGGGGGAGTGTAACACTTATTCCAGTACACTGTATAAGTGAAATCATATGAAAAATCACACAGTGTAAAGTCCTTTAGGTTAAGGACAAAAAAGGGGGATTTAAAAAATTATTATTAATCAATTAATATCATACATTGGGCTATTGCAGTGGTTCCCAACCTTTTATGTCTCGCGACCCACCTTCTGATGTTTTTCCATATTCGCGACCCATCCCTCACCCATGATGATACGCTATTCTGTACTCTGTACGCTACTTAGCTACTGTAAGAGCCACGCCGCGGCCCACCTGAAATGTGCCCGCGACCCACTAGTGGGTCGCGACCCACCGGTTGGGAAACGCTGGGCTATTGCATTCAGTAATTATTAATATAAAATACGTTCATAGTAGGAATGATCGAAACTGATTGTAAGAATGAATAGAATTGCTTGTAAGAAAAACCGTATTTATTGTGGGAATGAACGGAATTAATTGTAACAATAAACGGAAATAATTGTAGAAATAAACGAAATACGTTAGGAGAAATAACACTGTTATTGACACAACGAATAGTCTTCGTCGGTCAATTAACGACGTTGTTGTTTCAATAAATAGTGTTCGTTGACTCAGTGAACAGAGTTCGTAATATCAATAAATAGTGTTCGTTGACTCAGTGAACAGAGTTCGTAATACCAATAAAGTGATATTATGGTATACATAATGAATGTTCATCCATTCAATAAACGTAATACATTGGCTCAACGAACGAAAATAATGAATTGATGAACATCGTTTTGTTTTCCCAATAAAACCAAGAATTGGACAAATTTTAAGTATTGCGTTTGTTGTCTGAATTAACATTTTTATTGATATTACGTACCTTTTTCGTTGAGTGCACCCTATCTCTTCTTGTTTTTTCCACTATTGTTCTTAGGCTTTTCATTTCGGCAACCATTAGCATCTGTTTCGTTTTGTTGGTGTCTTCGCGAACTTCTGCGCCATATCTCATGATCGGTCGTATGCAAGACTTGTTTATTCTAATTTTACTATCTGTGCTAATATACGGATTTGACCAGACTATCTCCCGCAGACATCCTGACAATGCAGATGCAGATGCTTTGTTGATCTGACTCCTCAGGTCCTTTACTGGGTCGTGGGTACTTGATATATCTATGCCCAGATATCTGAATTGCATCATTTGTTCTATAGGGTTGTTCTCAATCACTAACTTACATCTGAGCGGATCTTTTGTTATTGTCATACAATTAGTTGTGTTGGTAGAAATGTTCATATTTAGTTGGCGGCTTATTTGAAAGAATTGAAAGAGTTGTCTCTGAAGATCATATTCTGATTCGGCAATGATTGCTGCATCATCTGCGTAACACACCATATCGTCGGTTCGCTAAACTCAGACACAACTGGCTAGTGATTTTAGTGGGTAACTTTTTTGTTTTTTGCCAATTTTGCCAAAATTTGCAAAATTACTATTTATAATTATTAACTACTACACTCCTGGCCAAAAAAAATGGGACACCTTAAAAATGGGTGATTTTTGATGACTCGAATCTACTAAACCTGTTGTCCGATTTTAGTGATTTTTTTAGTATGTTATAGCCTTATTCTTTAAGAATCTCGATGTATTAATATTGTTGTTGAACATGTAAATGTCATTATATACCGGGTGTAACAATAATACTGTGTTTTTTCCTCAAAGTTCGGAACACCCTGTGGAATATTCTAGCATTTAAAAAATATTGAAATTAAAACTCAATTGTAGCCTTAGCCTTTCTTAACATTCTGCTTTGTGACTCATTCACTTCTGTTGGATAATGAAAAAGTTAGGTGCTTTGACAACTAGCCATGTTCTTCATCAATACAGGGTGTTTCTAAATAAGCGCGACAAACTTTAAAGGGTAATTCTGTGTGAAAAAATAATGACCGTTTGATTTATGAACATATGTCTGCAAATGCTTCGTTTCCGAGATACGGGATGTTGAATTTTTTCTTACACACTGACGATTTATTTATTGCTCTGAAACCAGTTGAGATATGCAAATGAAATTTGATGGGCTTTAAGAAGTAGTTATTGCTAATTTTTTGACGTACAATTATGTATTTTATATTCACAATTGGCGTGCATACGGGTCATATACCCTGTATGCACGCCAATGGTCAATATAAAATTTTTAGTTGTATGTCAAAAAATGTAAAATGACTACCTCTTAAAACCTACCAAATTTCATTTGCTACCTCAACCGATTTTAGAGCAATAAATAAATCGTCAGTTTGTACGAAAAAATTCAACATCCCGTATTTCGAAGACGAAGCATTTGCGGACGTATGTTTATAAAGCAAACTATCATTATTTTTTCTAGTAGAATTAACCCTTAAAGTTTGTCGCACTTATTTAGAAACACCCTGTATTGATGAAGAACATGGCTAATTGTTAAAGTACCTAACTTTTTTATTATCTAACATAAGTGAATGAGTCAAAAAACATAATGTTAATAAAGCCTAAAAATACAATTGAGTTTTAATTTCAATATTTTTTAAATGCTAGAATATTCCACAGGGTGTTCCGAAGTTTGAGGAAAAAACACAGTAGTATTGTTACACCTGGTATATTATGACATTTACATGTTCAGCAACAATATTACTAAATCGAGATTCTTAAAGAGTCTATAACATACTAAAAAAATCACTAAAATCGGACAACAGGTTTAGGAGATTCGAGACATAAAAAATGACCCATTTTTAAGGTGTCCCAATTTTTTTGGCCAGGAGTGTATTTAGTAATTATTTTTTTGTCAATTTTGCCAGATTGACAAAATTACTAAAATCACTATACCAATTCTTTTGTTGCCCATTCTATATCCGAGATTAAGAGGTATGATGTCTATTTTTAATAGTCTAAAATGTATATAACACTACAGTTTTAAATAGAAATAAACTTATCGTTAATAATTCTCTTTTTCTTTTCAGTCATCGCATTGTGGACCAGCGCTTTTCAGCGATGAGTTGGAAGCGTATAGGATCAGAGAAGCATGCGATTATGCTCAAAAAATTACATACGAAGTGGCGAAGTGTGGGAGATCACCTAGGCGAATAAGAGTCTACGCTGACGGTATTTATGATTTGTTCCATCAAGGCCATGCTAGGCAGCTAATGCAGGCTAAAAACGTTTTTCCTAATGTCTATCTGATTGTTGGCGGTAAGTTAAAATTAATTTCAAATAATATCATAAATATTGTTCTAAAACTGTTTCCTTGTGACAATTTCTCAGCTTTTATCAATTCTGGAATGAACTTCCCATCTTGAAACCGAAACTTCAAATAAAGCATTTATTGTTAGCGACAACTTTAATATTATTGATAGTTGCTATAACTAACTCAGCTTATATGCTCTGAAATACTTGAGCAATGTATTCAATTTTAGAAGTTATGGAAAATCATATAGAGTATTCTAGAATAACAAAAAATATACTAGTTAGAAAAGTGGTCAGTACATTTTAAGAAACCTTTAATTTTTAACTATTCTCGTGATCATATCCGAGATTTTTACTTAATGTGCACTTATTCATCTCTTTATTTTCTGAGACTTACAAAATGTGTATTGAAAAAATTTTCTAATGTCTTACTGACACATTAAATTTATTTCATACACATAATATGTGAAAAGTATATTTGGACAAAAAATAATAAATGTGTTATTAAAATGGGTTTAATATACACTTGCGATCATAAAAAGCGGGCCACTCGATGAATTATTCAAGTTAAATGTCTCGAATTTTCTAAAGCTGTTGTCCAATTTAAGTGATTTTTTTATTATGTTATAGCCTTATTCTTTAACAATATCGCTATAATAATATTGTTGGTAGACAGGTAAATTGTCATTGTATACCGGGTGTAACAATCATACTGTGTTTATTCCTTTTTTTTTTTGAAAAATGGCTTTGGCAGAGCCAATTAGCCAGACTTGTTTCTGATTGATTGCAGATTCATAGTCATAAATTTCTTATAACATAAGTACATCCTACAATTTTATTTTTATAGATACATTGGTACATTGTGCAGCTTTTTTTATTTTGTTTTTTTTTTAATTATTTTACTGTTTTTTTAATATACATTTTATTTTGTGCGAAACACTTTTTTTTTACTTCTTTTTTTTTCTATTCTTTTTTATTTTTGTTCCTTTTTTTTCTTTTTTTTTGTTTATTATTTTTTTTGTTATTATTTTATTTTGTGTTTTTTTTAATATTATTTTTTTTTTAATTTTTTCAAACCACATTAACAAATTATGCCTATTTATTACATATTACGTTTACAACTTGTATTTACATAATTTATCATGTTTATAAATGAGATGAAGAATTTCCATATTATTTGTAAATATTAAAGTATTTAGGTTTATTGGGAAAAACCATTTTAAATCTTTTAATTTCTTATAAAGGTCGTTTATGTTATTTATTTTACATGACATTCTAATATGACATGTGTTAGATCTCCGATTTTGCCACAAGTACAATTGGGAGTATCTGTCAAGCCGATTCTATGCCTGTAAGATGGCGTAAGAGCATGATTGGCTCTCAACCGATTAATGGTCTTTATAAAAATGTCTGTTATATTCTGTGTAAAACCATCTTTTTGAGAATATCCTAGGGTTACAATGAGCAAAATTTGAGCCAGTATTACATTCTCTGTAATGCAATTGCCAATTATTTTAAGTTTTTGTCTGCTAAAAGTATCAATATCTGAAGCTGGAATTAAATTTTTGTTTATTTTTTCTCCGATCACATAAGCTGATTTAGCAAAATTGTCAACTATTTCATTGCCTTTTATTCCCTCAAAGTGTTTATTCCTCAAAGTTCGGAACACTCTGTGAAATGTCTTAGCTTAGATAAAATATTGAAATTAAAACTCGATTGTAGCCTTAGGCTTTCTTAACATTTTATTTTTTGATTTATTTGTTTATGTTGGATAACAAAAAAGTTGGCACATTAACAACTAACCATGTTCTTCATCAATACAGGGTGTTTCTAAATAAGTGCGACAAACTTTAAAGGGTAATTCTGCATGAAAAAATAATGACAGTTTGCTTTATAAACATATATCCGCAAATGCTTCGTTTCCGATGGGATGTTGAAGTTTTTCTTACAAACTGACGATTTATTTATTGCTCTAAAACCTGTAGAGTTGTAGAGATATGCAAATCAAATTTGGTAGGTTTTAAGAGGCAGTTATTGTGCATTTTTTGACATACAATTAATAATTTTATATTCACCATTGGCGTGCATACGGGTATAAACATTTTAGATACATCCCGTATGCACGCCAATGGTGAATATAAAATTCTTAATTGTATGTCAAAAAATGCACCATAACTACCTCTTAACACATACCAAATTTGATTTGCATATCTCAACCGGTTTTAGAGCAATAAATAAATCGTCGGTTTGTAAGAAAACATTCAACATCCCGTATCTCGAAAACGAAGAATTTGCGGACATACGGTTATAAAGAAAACGGTCATTATTTTTTCATGCAGAATTACCCCTTAAAGTTTGTCGCACTTATTTAAAAATACCCTGTATTGACGCAGAACATGGTTAGTTGTTAACGTGCCTAACTTGTTTATTATCCAACATAAACAAATAAATCAAAAAAGAAAATGTTAAGAAAGACTAAGGCTACAATCGAGTTTTAATTTCAATATTTTTTCTATGCTAATACATTCCACAGGGTGTTCCGAACTTTGAGGAATAAACACAGTATGATTGTTACACTCGGTATACAATGACAATTTACCTGTCTAGCAACAACATTATTAGAGCGATATTGTTAAAGAATAAGGCTATGACATACTAAAAAATCACTCAAATCGTACAACAGGTTTAGAAAATTAGAGACATCTAACTTGAATAATTCATCGATTGAAAAATACACACAAGTTTTTAAGACTGCAATTTTTTTGTTTATAATAGAATAACTTAATTGAAAAATTAAGTTTTATATCTATCTATACATCACGTACGAACAGTATGAACTAGAATTGAATTAAAAAAAATAAGAATAATATTTTTAAAACTATCATGAAATGTACATAACTTGCTCATAAACAACTATGATAAACATAAACAACTCATAAACGCGATGATAGAAATAGTGACAACATTTAAATACTTGGTAACATAGTTAATGTAAGTGGAGATCACACAAAAGAAATTAGATCTAGGATAGAAATTGCAATTTTGCAACATTCATATAAAACGGAAGAACTTACGTTACAACTGCAACCTAACCATAGGATTTCGCAGAAGAATGCAACTAGTATTTCTTCTTCTTTATTTATTTGATAAAGTGCTGCATACCTTTTTAACTACCAAAAATATAAAGAGTTAGAAGTTGTACTAACACGATATAATCATGAAAATTATCCAAATTCATTTTTATTAATTTTATGGTATGAATCTATCCCTAGACGTATTTGTAAATTGTTTTGTAATAATAAAATAAAAATTCCATTTTTATTCAGTTGCAATGCAAAGGCAAAACAATCCTATTTTTCACTTAGAATACGGAGCGCAGTCCAGAACTCTGAATCGACGATTTTCGACTCTTGTTGGAGTCTCATCGGAGAAAACGTAGGCCTGCTACTCCATACTTAAGTGTCCAACACCGAGAGTTTATCCCCCACACCGCAACTAAGGTGAATGGACTAGGTGACTAGCGTCATCTGGCAATTGAAAGATGAAGTAGTTTTCAATCCTAGTAGCAATATTAATAATATTTAAAAATATTAAAATATTACTAACAGATTTTTAAATTGAAAAATTATTGGTCCATTTCCTTGGTAACACCTCCATGGCTTCTAATGTCCAACACCGAGAGTTTATCCCCACACCGCTACTGACGGATAGGACTAGGTGACTAGCGTCATCTGGCAATTGAAAGATGAAGTAGTTTGTAATAGATGTTTGTAATAGGTGTTTTGTAATAGATTTTGCCATTTTGTTCATTAAGTGGGATGAGAGCTGCTTCTTTGTCTTCTTTTTTCTCTCTGTCGTCTTTTTTCACGTCTATTTCTTGCATGACCATTGATGTATCTTTCCATTGTACTCTGAGCTTGGGGTCCCAGGTATGTTTACATATCTGCGATTTTTCGAAGTCTCTCTTTTTCATATATTTTTCACGCTCGTTTGTTTCATTTTTTTTTCTGGAAGCCGTCTGTTGTGAACCGGTTATACTGCAGCCACTTGGCTTATTGTACATCTTCCATTCGTTTATGGAACCCATTCCAGAATTCTGGAACCCTGTACCAGCTTATACAGTCTAGTGGGTGGGTGCCATATATATTTGGAGTCACTTCGATGTCTCCGAAAAATGTTTGCCGCCTCCGATCCAATGCCTCACAGTCATGCAAAATATGGTTGACTGTTTCAGGTTCTCTGTTACAGAGTCTGCAGCTCAAATCTCCATGAGACAGCCCCATTGTATGCAGGTGACCCTTAACTGGCGCATGTCCAGTGAGAAGACCTGTTATGACTCTGAGCTGATTCCTGCTTGTTTTCAGCAGTAACTCAGCCCTACTAGCACATGTCCGTCTGATATACATCTTGCCATGTGTTTGACCGGGTACACTCTCCCAGTGTGAGTTGTGTTGGCTTCGGATCCAGGCTTTTTTTCGTTCGCGGACGGTGCTTTTTGGCACTCCCACGGCCGGCTCTGGACCCAGGTATTTTGTAGCTGATGCTCTCTTGGCAAGTGCATCAGCTGTTTCATTGCCATATATGCCCCGATGACCTGGAACCCATACCAGTATAACACTGTTATGTTGTGCCAGTCTGTCAAGTTCTTGTCGACATTCCCACACCAGCCTAGAGTTCACCTTATGGCTTACAAAGGCCCCAATGGCTGCTTGGCTATCTGTGCATATGTTAACCCGCTGCAGTTCGACTGCCCTCAGGTTGTTTTCTCTTGCATATTGCAAGATTGCAAAAATCTCTGCCTTAAATACGGAGGTACATTCTCCCAGTGGAATAGAAATGTTGAAATTTCCACCACTACAGAATATCCCTGCGCCCGAACCGTCTGCAGTTTTAGACCCGTCCGTATACCAGGTGTAACCCTGCAGTCTGGGACGAGAGTTTCCTCCGTCACCCGTGTTGAGCTGCCCCCCCCCCCCCACTTGCAAAAATTAAAAAACAAATAGCTCTGATTTATGAGCTATTTATGAGCTCTCATATTCCGCAAACTAAAAATTTTGAGCTCGTTCCACTGAGCAGGAATTTAATACCTTTAATACCCACTACTTAAAAATAGGAATATTGAATCGGTTTTTGCGGCAGAATTACGAGCTATTTATGAGCTCTTGAAATTATATAGTTTCGATTTTTGAGCTCATCCCCTTCACCCCCAAACAACCCTTTAATTGATTTAACTTAAGAGAAAGATGCTGAGAAAACTTAAAATATATCGTATTGCGGATATAATTCATATAGCTTATATACTCTAAGAATAAACTATTAAATCAAGAGCATTTCGATTATTGAGCTACAACCCCTTCGCCAGAAAACCACCCTATCTTCCCGGCTTAAGAGAAAGTTGTATTTAAAATGCGTTAAACTAATTATTTGGCGACTACATATCATTTAATAATTTATAAGCTTAAAAAATTACGCGCATTTAGATCAGTAAATTGCAATTTATTTTGTATAGTGCAGTCACTGAAGGTAAAAATCAACGATTACCTTCAATTTCGGTGAACGTTCATCGATTTTCACGAAAATTGGTGAGTGGTTAGAGGATACGTCAAGAAACAAAGGTGACATGGTACCACCTTGCGCCTTTACCCTGAGGGTGGATACCGCCCCTTCTCGGGGGTGAAAATTATTTTATAAAAAATAAATGCACAAATCAATAAAAGAACAAATTAAAAGCAAAATTTATTATATAAAGTTAATAAAATAAGTCAATACTTTTTAAGTTATTAAAGATCAAAGATTTTAATTATTTGTGAAAAAAATGCATGTTTTGAAAAGGTTTTTTGTAAATCACTGAAAAACTTTAAGTTTTTACAAAAAAGTTAATAGTAGTTTAATTCGTATAGCTTATATTCTAAGAATAAACTCTTAAATCACGCGTCTTTCGATTATAGAGCTACAACCCCTTCGCAAGAAAACGACCCCATATTCCCGGCTTAAGAGAGAGTTGTTCTTAAAATAATTTAAATTAATTATTTGGCGACTACATATCGTTTAATAATTTATGAGCTTGCAAAATATACGCATCTCAATTATTGAATTGCCATTTTCTTTCTATAGTGCAGTCACTGAAGGTAAAAATCAACTAGTACCTTCGATTTCGGTAAATCTCCATTCATTTTCACGAAAATTGGTGAGCGGATTTTGATACTATCAACTTTTTCTGCATCTTATTTTTCATAGGTATTTCTAAGTACTTTGACAAGTATTTAGTACCTAAATGTTATAAAATGCATCTCTTTCCCGTTATTTAAGCTTGAACCCTTAGATTTTAACAGTCGCGGAAAAAAATATACATTTAATTACCAATAACTTACTTTAAATTAACATTAAAGGGTTTTTCAAGTAAGCAATTTATTATATTTTTTATTAGCTTCAATTTTAGTGATGAAAACTTTTTTGCAAAAACTTACAGTTTTTGAGTCATTTATGAAAAATCGCTCTAAAGCATGCATTTTCTTTCCAAAAATTAAAATATTTGATCTTTAATAACTCAAAAAGTATTGATTTATTTTAATCACATTATATAACAAATTTTGCTTACAATTTGTCCCTCTCTCGATTTGTGGGGTTATTTTTAATAAAGTAATTTTCACTCCCGAGAAGGGGTGACATATACCCCAGACTAAAACCCCAAGTTGTTATTGTCAATTCGTGAAAATAAATGGAGATTTACCGAAATCGAAGGTACTAGTTGATTTTTACCTTCAGTGACTGCACTATAGAAAGAAAATGGCAATTCAATAATTGAGATGCGTATATTTTGCAAGCTCATAAATTATTAAACGATATGTAGTGGCCAAATAATTAATTTAAATTATTTTAAGAACACTCTCTCTTAAGCCGGGAATATGGGGTCGTTTTCTTGCGAAGGGGTTGTAGCTCTATAATCGAAAGACGCGTGATTTAAGAGTTTATTCTTAGAATATAAGCTATACGAATTAAACTACTATTAACTTTTTTGTAAAAACTTAAAGTTTTTCAGTGATTTACAAAAAACCTTTTCAAAACATGCATTTTTTTCACAAATAATTAAAATCTTTGATCTTTAATAACTTAAAAAGTATTGACTTATTTTATTAACTTTATATAATAAATTTTGCTTTTAATTTGTTCTTTTATTGATTTGTGCATTTATCTTTTATAAAATAATTTTCACCCCCGAGAAGGGGCGGTATCCACCCTCAGGGTAAAGGCGCAAGGTGGTACCATGTCACCTTTGTTTCTTGACGTATCCTCTAACTACTGACCAATTTTCGTGAAAATCGATGAAGGTTCACCGAAATTGAAGGTAATCGTTGATTTTTACCTTCAGTGACTGCACTATACAAAATAAATTGCAATCTACTGATCTAAATGCGCGTAATTTGGAAGCTTATAAATTATTAAATGATATGTAGTCGCCAAATAATTAGTTTAATGCATTTTAAGTACAACTTTCTCTTAAGCCGGGAAGATAGGGTGGTTTTCTTGCGAAGGGGTTGTAGCTCAATAATCGAAATGCTCTTGATTTAATAGTTTATTCTTAGAGTATATAAGCTATATGAATTATATCCGCAATACGATATATTTTAAGTTTTCTCAGCATCTTTCTCTTAAGTTAAATCAATTAAAGGTTTGTTTGGGGGGTGAAGGGGATGAGCTCAAAAATCGAAACTATATAATTTCAAGAGCTCATAAATAGCTCGTAATTCTGCCGCAAAAACCGATTCAATATTCCTATTTTTAAGTAGTGGGGGGGGGCTGACTCAGCCCCCCCCCCCACTAGGGTATTAAATTCCTGCTCAGTGGAACGAGCTCAAAATTTTTAGTTTGCGGAATATGAGAGCTCATAAATAGCTCATAAATCAGGGCTATTTGTTTTTTAATTTTTGCAAGTGGGGGGGCCAGCTCAACACGGGTTCCTCCGTCCCATTCGTCTCGTGGGCAAATGTCCACTTGAAAAGGTACTTCAGGCTTGTATCTTGATGTCATATGGTCAGAAATCATCATCCATTCGGCATCATTAATTTCATTCGTTATTCTACTATGTCCTGATTTAACTGGTACGTTGCTCAGGTTTTCTCGCAGTCTATAATATCCCATCCTCGCCTCACCTTTTATTGTTAAGCCCTACATTTGAAGTCCATTCTGGACTTCTCTGGACGACTGGACGATCTCTGACTGTACCATTAAATTTTCCGTGGGCTAAGATGACTAGGTCATCCGCATAGCCCAGGACATGATGCCTATCGTTGTCGAGTCTAGCTATCAGGCCATCCATGACCAGATTCCACAATAGAGGAGATAAGACTCACCCCTGTGGGCAGCCTCTGGCTACCTGAGCTGACACTGTATCCCCTAGCAACGTAGCATATATCACACGGCTCCTCAGCATGCAGTCTATCCATCTGCAGCTTGTTTCGTCTATTCCTTTTAGACGATCGCCCCTGTTATCGCTTCGTAGGGGGTGTTGTCAAATGCTCCCTCAATATCGACAAATGCACCCAACATCACCTCTTGGTTTTCTAGAACGTACTCTACCCTTTGTACGAGATGGTGCAGTGCCGTTTCTGTAGAGACTCCCGCTCGATACGCATATTGTCCCTGATGTATCGGACTTTCAACCAATATACCATCTCTGATGTGCCTATCGAGCAGTTTTTCTAAGGTCTTCAGTACGAATGACATCAGACTTATTGGCCGCAGAGACTTGGCCCTTTCCTGTCCGATTTTGTCAGGTTTGGGTATAAAAGCCACCCTTATCAGCCTCCATGCATTTGGTATGTACCCAGCTCTAAACTAGCCTGCAATATCTTACACAATTTTTTGAAAAGAAGGTCGTTTTCCTTCTGTAGAAGTATTGGATAAATCCCGTCCGGACCCGGCGATTTATATGGCTCGAATGAGTTTATTTCCCGTTTGGTTTTGTCCTGGTTTATAACTTCTTTGCCACATGCCAGTTTTCCCTAGAACCATAAGTCATGATATCCAGTACGGTTTGCCATGTGTGTAGTGGTATCAGTTTTGTTTCAGACTCAGGAAAGTGCACCCTGAAAAGCTCTTTCAGGGTGTCTTCACCATTCTGAGCGTATTCACCTGACTCTTTTTGGAGCGAGGAAATACTTATCTGAGGGTCCTTTGAGAGAGCTTTATGGAGCCTTGACATTTCTGAAGTCCCTTCTATCTCTTCACAATGCCTTCTCCACGATTCTCTTTTTGCCCTTCTCAGTTCCCTATTGTAGTCAGTCAGAGTTTTGCGATAATCGCCCCACTCACCTGACCTTTTGGCGAAATTAAATTTTCGTCTAACCTCTGTCCTTTGATTTGCAAGATTGTGATTCCACCAGGGAACTTTCCTGTTTGAATTCCTCACTATCTCCGGACAGTTGTCTTCGAACGCTGATATGATAATCTCTTGAAATTGTTCGGCAGCCATGTCTAGGTCCAATGTATGCCTTATCTTCCCGTTAATCCTGCCTAAGCTATATTTTAGGTCTGCTTGATATGCTTCCCAGTTTGTTTTACGAGGATTACGATAAGTTTCCTTGATAAGCTCATTGCCTGTCATTTCAAAACAAATGTGTCGATGGTCTGAAAAGGACACCTCATCTGACACATGCCAGGTTTTCACAGTTCTAGCCACGTTAGTCGTGGCAACTGTTATATCAATCACCTCCTTCCGTCGTGAAGTCACGAATGTTGGTTTGTTTCCTACGTTTAATATGTATAAATTATGTTGCATTATAAATTGTAGTACTGACTCACCTCTTGCATTGGTGTTTGTACTGCCCCAAGTCAGATGGTGCGCATTCGCATCACAGCCAATGATTAATTGCAATCCATTTTTCCTGCAATCTCTTACTAGCTGCTCCAATTCCCTTGATGGTGGTTGTTCGGGATCATCATATGGGAGGTATGCTGATCCGAAAGCAATTTCCTTCACCCCTCCTCCATCTATGATCTTCATCTTTACCGTGATTAAATCCCTGGAACAGTGATTTATCAACGGCAGTGTTTTGATGTTTCGTTTGACTATTATGCAAGTCCTCGGGACATCGGCAGATCGGCTATATATAAGCTCTCCACCAATACCGGATAGACCTCTTATTTTGCCCTTGTAAACCCAGGGTTCTTGTATCAAGGCTACATCGAACCTTCTCATGGCGACAGTAAGTTCTGCCGAAGCTGACACTATGCTGGAGATTCGCTTGCAGGATTCTGATTGTAGCCATCAATGCCTCTGATGGTTTTGAAGGATACCTTTTCAAGTCTGTAGTACGCCTTGAAATTAGCAGCCTTCAATACTTTATAGGAGACCTCGTCGATCGTGTATACGAGGATTTGCATGTCCTCTCCGACCTTCCGATTTTTCAACAACCAGTCTTCCGTCTTAAGGTCTTTATTTTGCCTCTCTAAACGGGTTCTGACTGTTGATTCTTCAGCCTCTTTCTCGGGGATGCGGGCGAGCACCATAGGGCGTTTGGGCATGTGTTTGGGATCGACCACATTTAAGTCGACTCCTTCCCACAGGCCCTCCATAGTCCTTACCACCTCAGTAGTCCATTTTTTGGTATGTTCGTTAGCACAGTTTACCCACAGAGTCCCTGCGCTAAACGATGTTTTGTGGAACTGCAGCAGTTGATTTTGACTTCCAACAGGAGCCTCATCCACTGCTAGTTTTAGTTTGTTGATGATCAGGTCTGCGTGAGCCTCATCTAGTTGAGTATCCGGATGGTGCCTGTGTGCCACCGCTATCCTGAACACTTTTGTAACATTGCTGTATGACCTAGTCTGCTCATGAGAGCTCCTTGGTCTCTTAGCAACCCTTTGTTGCGGGGGGGTAATGGTATTCTCCCGCGGTCTCTTTTTACCCTCGGGTTTTACCAGTACTCCCGTTTTGTTTTTATGGGGATTTGATGTGGTCCATGTCCCAGCAGCCATTTTTGCCTCTCTCGTCATCTTTCTTTTTTGAGCTCCAGAAAGGCGTTTTTTGCTACTTTGTGCAGAGTCTGTTCCGCTTGGAACACCTTCTGGCTCAGTATTTGGGACAGATACAGAACCACGACTGAAGTCGCTTCTGTGTCCGTTCCCGTTTTTGTGTTTGTTTTTTCAGTCTCGTACTCCATAATTGTTTCCACGAGTCGGGACGAAATGCTGTCAGGCACGGCAGTGCGCCCTTGCCGTGCTAAGGCTATAATCCCCCAGAGTTCGCCATCTCTCTACTCTCTAGGGCATGGCTTTAGATACACTTTACTCCCTGTACCATGCATCCCGTCGGCACGATGGTGTTACACCTTAGGATTGGGAGGATGGATCATTTGGCGTTACCCAGGGTGCACCACGTGGAGGCGATCCATCGCTACACCCCTCGTTTGTTTCATACTCAATGGTCTTAAGGTTTCTTCCACATAAAAATTGTTGCATTCACAAGGTATTTTATAGATGCAGTCCTTTAATCTCTCTTGCGTGTTTTTACATTTGGTTTTGGATCAAATAGATCTAGAAGTGTATTGGTTGTTTTTGAATGTTGTTGATATTTCCTATCCTCTTTATTTTTTCTGGTAAGCTCTTTAGGTATGGTATTGTCATATTTAAATCCTTTCTTGTCGTGTTTCTGGATTGCTTATGATGTTTTCTTGTTTTCTTTCCTCAATCTTGTTAAATTCTTAGTTTGTAAAAAATAACAATGGGTAATCATTTTTTGTGAAAACCTTTGTTTGATTTTTTTCTTCCTGAAATGTATTTTCATTTGGGCATATGAGATTATCTTATTATGATTAGATACTTATTAATTTATAGGTACTTGGTTACTTGTTTTCCTAAATATCATGTGATATTTAATTAAAATAAAATAAAAATTCCATTTTTATTCAGTTGCAATGCGAAGGCAAAACAATCTTATTTTTCACTTAAAATACGGAGCGCAGTCCAGCCCTCTGAATCGACGATTTTCGACTCTTGTTGGAGTCTCATCGGAGAGAACGTAGGCCTGCTTCTCCATATTTTAAGTGATCAACACCGAGAGTTTATCTCTCACACCGCAACTGACGTGAATGGACTAGGTGACTAGCGTCATCTGGCAATTGAAAGATGAAGTAGTTTTCAATCCTAATACCTACCACTATTATTAATATTTAAAAATATTAAAATATTACTAAAAGATTTTTAAATTGAAAACTTATTGGTCCATTTTCTTGGTTACACCTCCATGGCTTCTAAAATTTGCAAGCCAGATGGATGCTGAAGCGAAGAAGACAAGAGGGAATTCAAAAACTTACAATTCACGACCCCGTCTGTTCAGCTGGTAAATTCCAACAGAAAATGGACCTAAGTTACTCAAAGAAGTAACGACCAATATAAAAATAAAATAAAAATTCCATTTTTATTCAGTTGCAATGCGAAGGCAAAACAATCTTGTTTTTCATTTAAAATACGGAGCGCAGCCCCCTCTTGTCTTCTTCGCTTCAGCATTGATCTGGCTTGCAAATTTTAGAAGCCATGAAGGTGTAACCAAGAAAATGGACCAATAAGTTTTCAATTTAAAAATCTTTTAGTAATATTTTAATATTTTTCAAATATTAATAATATTGCTATTAGGATTGAAAACTACTTCATCTTTCAATTGCCAGATGACGCTAGTCACCTAGTCCATTCACGTCAGTTGCGGTGTGGGGGATAAACTCTCGGTGTTGATCACTTGAAGTATGGAGAAGCAGGCCTACGTTCTCTCCAATGAGACTCCAACAAGAGTCGAAAATCGTCGATTCAGAGGGCTGGACTGCGCTCCGTATTTTAAGTGAAAAATAAGATTGTTTTGCCTTTGCATTGCAGCTGAATAAAAATGGAATTTTTATTTTATTTTTATATTGGTCGTTACTTCTTTGAGTAACTTAGGTCCATTTTCTGTTGGAATTTACCAGCTGAACAGACGGGGTCGTGAATTGTAAGTTTTTTTAATTCCCTCTCGTCTTCTTCGCTTCAGCATCCATCTGG
The DNA here is from genome assembly GCF_917563875.1 of Diabrotica virgifera virgifera. Classification (NCBI taxonomy): domain Eukaryota; kingdom Metazoa; phylum Arthropoda; class Insecta; order Coleoptera; family Chrysomelidae; genus Diabrotica; species Diabrotica virgifera. The sequence continues at coordinate 171,282,464 of NC_065444.1, forward strand.
CTTGCAAATTTTAGAAGCCATATGGAAGTGTAACCAAGAAAATGGACCAATAAGTTTTCAATTTAAAAATCTTTTAGTAATATTTTTAATATTTTTTTTTCAAATGCTGCAAATATTGCTATTAGGATTGAAAACTACTTCATCTTTCAATTGCCAGATGACGCTAGTCACCTAGTCCATTCACGTCAGTTGCGTTGTGGGGGATAAACTCTCGGTGTTGATCACTTAAAGTATGGAGAAGCAGGCCTACGTTCTCTCCGATGAGACTCCAACAAGAGTCGAAAATCGTCGATTCAGAGGGCTGGACTGCGCTCCGTATTTTAAGTGAAAAATAAGATTATTTTGCCTTCGCATTGCAACTGAATAAAAATGGAATTTTTATTTTATTTTTATATTTGTCGTTACTTCTTTGAGTAACTTAGGTCCATTTTCTGTTGGAATTTACCAGCTGAACAGACGGGGTCGTGAATTGTAAGTTTTTTGAATTCCCTCTTGTCTTCGCTTCAGCATCCATCTGGCTTGCAAATTTTAGAAGCCATGGAGGTGTAACCAAGAAAATGGACCAATAAGTTTTCAATTTAAAAATCTTTTAGTAATATTTTAATATTTTTCAAATATTAATAATATTGCTATTAGGATTGAAAACTACCTCATCTGATATTTAATTATTTATATTCGCAAATTAATACCCCCCACGTGTATTAAAATTATCTTAAAATAAAAAGGTATTGAAGTGTAATCGATTATCAAGTGCCATATATTCTAAATTATTAAGATAAGGAACATATTTCGAAGTAGAGGTTGTCAATTGCGTTAGTATAGATAAAAACATTTTAATAGATATGATTAGCAACGTGTTACCAAAGTTTTTGCAAATTTGAGTTTTTAAAAAATTCGTCATAAAGTCATATTACCTATTATAGCTATTACATATCTACTTTGATATATATTTTCCTGTGGAATAGTACAATTTAATATAATCTTGTGGGAGTAGCCTATGAATTCCGGATGTTGATCCGTTACATTTAATTAGAAATGTAAACGGTCTTTTTTCAGTGCACTACAAAATAGATTATTTGAACTCACAATAAAACACTGAAAAACGTTTGTTTTTCTATACTTCCACAAAATTTATTACAACTATGTTATTACTACAGCTGTTTCGGCAAAGTGCCTTTCTCAAGTGATATATTTTACAATCTGTTTGCCTTTTTAAGTCTTTAACTGAAGAGGTTGAGGAGTGGGGAGCTGTTTGTCTCGAGTTGGTCATTCAGAATTATATCTGTATTTTTCAATTTATTAATTTCCATTAATTCTAAAAGTGATAGCTTAAGGCCTTTATTTTGAATATGTAGAATTTGAAACTCTTCATTGAAAGAATGATTATGATCTAGAAGGTGAAGTGCGTATGTAGAAGTGTCTATACTCTTCATTGAAAGAATGATTATGATCTAGAAGGTGAAGTGCGTATGTAGAAGTGTCTATACTCTTCATTGAAAGAATGATTATGATCTAGAAGGTGAAGTGCGTATGTAGAAGTGTCTATGTAGACACTTCTACATACGCACTTCACCTTCTAGATCATAATCATTCTTTCAATGAAGAGTTTCAAATTCTACATATTCAAAATAAAGGCCTTAAGCTATCACTTTTAGAATTAATGGAAATTAATAAATTGAAAAATACAGATATAATTCTGAATGACCAACTCGAGACAAACAGCTCCCCACTCCTCAACCTCTTCAGTTAAAGACTTAAAAAGGCAAACAGATTGTAAAATATATCACTTGAGAAAGGCACTTTGCCGAAACAGCTGTAGTAATAACATAGTTGTAATAAATTTTGTGGAAGTATAGAAAAACAAACGTTTTTCAGTGTTTTATTGTGAGATAAAATGAACTTCCATCAAGTAACGGTCGAATCCATCAATTAGATTATTTGAAGTTATTCCAAATAATTTGCTCAGGTTAGGAAGCCAAGAGATTATTTTTCTTTCAGGGTGTTTTCTGTTTGATAGTCATTCGTATGAGAATTCCTCATTGGGAATTCGATCGATCCAGAGAATTATGAGAATTCTGTATATCCACATATCAAATCTTTGTATTCTTTTTTTCATAGCACCTGACAAGGTACGCGTTTGAACCAAAACATAATAAGTTCTCAAGTTGTAAACTTAAAGCTTTTAAAGCTTCAAACCATTTCGATTACCTGCTATTATTATGGTATTTTCTGCTTATTTTATGTTGTTGGTGGCCTTTTATAAATATCTCTTCCAATATCTACATCTTATGAGATGCGAAATAATTATGACTGTTGAGATTTGGCAATTACTTAGTTTGTGTTCAGTAATTTTTCAAGTTGTATCAGTTCATCGGGTTGGTAATCCTTGCCCTCAAATTCTTGCTTCCTGGTTCCCTTCGATCACTAGTCAAGTGGACTCTTGCGTCTCCATATTATCGACACGTGTGATATCTTCGAAGAATGATAATATTATATCAAGAAGATCTGCAAACACTACTTGATAGTGTCGTTGAGAGTTGTAGGGAGGCAGGTCTGAATCTGAACATACGGAAAACCAAAATACTCGTAATGAGTAAACAACAGAATATAAAATCGTCTAAATATGTAAATAATCCCAAACTTGAGTAAGTTGATAAAATCCGGGCAGTCAGCGGGGGGAGGACCCTCTACATCCAAACCACACTGACTGCATATTTTATTTTTACATGGTTTTACGTATTTATTTATTTTATCGTAGTTTATTTATTTATTTACTTAATTTTATCTATACAAGTCATCGTTCTTTGAACAATTTTATCTTTCTATTTCCTGTTTATGTTCTCTATCTTTCCTTTTTCTTTTCCTTTTTTGCTTCTTTCCTATTCTTTCTTTTCTCTTCCTTCTCTAATTCTATCTCTGCTTTCTCTTTTCATCTCCTTTTACTCTAGTTCTTTCCTTGTATGTTATAGCATGTTTTGTATCGTTTTGGGACACGATCGTGTGAAACGACCTTCTACATCCGACCTACACAGACTGCCCCATCTAAATGTCAGAATGAATGGGTTGACGAGTAAGTGTGTATAGATGAAAGTAAGGAATGTTTGGGGTTAAATGAAAGAAAGTATGATTGGGTGGATGAGAAAGCGTGCATAGATGAAAGTATGAATGACTGGAGTTGCTCCTAACTGACAACTGACATTCTCTGGTTAGTTCCATCCTGGGTTGGGGGCTGGGGGGCAACCCGGTCGACCTACCCGCGCACGGGTTGAGGTAGACGGTCGCTCCACCGGCCTGTCTGGTGCGGGGGGACGGCCGGGCGGCCAGTGCCACGCTAAGAGTGCCAGAGGGGAGCTATGAGTAAGGTCGACGGGTCAGATATGCTCGCTAAGAGCGGTTCCAGACCCGTCGGCTGGAGAAAGAGGAGGTAGGTTTAATTGGTAGGCGGCTCGTGATATAGATAAGGCGGGCCGAATCCGACACACCTGGGACACCTTCCCAGACGGTCTTAAGAAGATTCCCACCTCCCAAAAAAAAATATAAAATTGTTTACCTTGGACAGCAATTAAATAATTGTAACGCAGAAAGTCACGGCGAAATTAGATCTAGGATAGAGCAGGCCAGAGTTGCTTTTAGAAGGATGTCCAAGGTGTTATGTAAACAGAGACCTAAAATTGACATTCAGGATCCGCCTACTTCGCTGCTACGTGTTCTCGGTCTTATTTTATGGTGTCGAGTCCTGGACTGTGAAGAAAAACGATCTAAATCGCCTTGAGGCTTTCGAAATGTTGTGCTATAGAAGAATTTTAAAAGTTTCTTGGGTGATACTAGTACCATAATACTAGAACGTCTCAGCAAGACTACTGAGATTATAAAAAGCGTCAAGCAGAGAAAGCTGGAGTATTTCGGACATGTAATGAGAGGTCCCAAATAAAGGTTGCTGCAAAATATGCAAGGGAAAATAGCAGGCAAACGCAGTCCAGGACGAAGAAGAACCTCATGGTTGAAGAACTTGCGAGATTGGTATTTTGTTGATACAAGCATGCTATTTAGGGCGGCAGTGAATAAAACTAAGATAGCTATTATGGTAACTAACGTTCTGAAAGGACATGGTACATGAAGACGACTAAGAAGAATGATAATATTATTGAAAATACGGAACTGGATGTATATATTAACATAAAATTATTTGAAATTAATGTCTTTCAAGATACTGAGTACAAGTACTGAGTACAAATAATTTTTAAATTTTAATCATATGAATCATATCATAAATTAATCAAAATAACTGTGCCGTTTCATATTTAACTTCAAATATCTCGAAAACTAATGACTTCATCGTTACCAATAAAGAGTATATTATTTACGTAGATAGTATTGGAGAATCTAAAAATGGCACTAAAATAGTAATTCCTCCAGTGGCGTAGAATTTGAGAAGGGTCAACCATTCACTATCCCCTGTCGTACGCCTCTGGTAGTAGCTAGAAACGTTTGTTTATCATAGTTTAGTAGGGTGTATAGTAGTCGCATTTTCTGCCAAGTATGAAGAGGATAAGTGGAATAGTTTTAAAATGCTGAGCAAAAATAGTTTTTAAATTTTTAGATAAAACACCCTGTAACTTAGTAGGAAACCACATTTTATTTAAGTGTTTTAAGTTAAATAACACCCTGTATAAAAATAACGTAAAAGACGGAAACCATATTAAGTTGTGAGGTAAAAAGGGATGCATCTATTAGAGGTGGGAAATTTAGCGATAGGAAGGTATGAATTTGCAGTATATTTTTTGTTTCCGACCTTCAGACGTATCGGACAAGTTTGGCAACTACTACTATGCCAGTGACAGTTTTAGTTGACAGTAGATAAGATTGAAGAAAAAAACAATTTACGATTTATACTGCCATAAAAATGACGAGTTTCATGCACACCTTTCCATCAATATAATGTTTATAAACAACTTTTATATTGACAATGACAAATAAATGTCAGTACTGATATTTATTATTTTGGGCTAAATTGATAATCACATTCGATTTATATTATAGTTTTTTTATTGCAATTGCAATTTACTAATACAACCCGAAATACAGCATTTCGCAATTGAATAAATTAAATTTTTAGATTAAATCGGATGATGTACTTATACCAGATATTATCAGTAACAAGTAGTACTTCATTAAAATTCGTCTTTTTATTTATTCTATGCAGGCACATTTAAAATTTTGGCGAAAGTCAATTTCATTTGTGTTATAATATCAGATATTGAATTTTTGTTACCAGAGGTTGTTTTTTTTTTTGATATACGTTTATAGACTTTTAAACGAAGCATTATCAAATTTTGCTTTTACGTTAGAAATCTTGTGTTCACCCATTTTACAACATTAAAATAATAGTGAAAACCTTGAATTGAACCTAGAATAGTCTACTGTGAACACAACTTCACCGTTAATAGAACAGCATGAATACAGCGTAGAATAGCATGACAAATATGAGATCTCCGATGAGAGCTCATAGCACAAAGATGATATTGAAGGTGACAAATTTGATCTTGGATTCCCGATTACAGAGTTGCAACCGGAAGTATGTCAAGAAATGCGCAATAACTAGGTACCTTTTAAAACGCACCAAATTTTATATTTGCATACCTCAACCGGTTTCAGAGGAATAAACCGGTTTCCTTATCTCGGAAAAGGAAGCATTTGCGGACCATAGCTTATATTCGCTCCATACGTGATCATAGGGCGCGTTCATAGTGCACGGCACGCTGGTTTCCGAGTCAGAAAGCCTAGTCGGTGTGCGAATAATCCTAATAACAGCGCGTAGGTGCACTTTGTACAGGCCCGTTTAAATACAAAGGATTATTTGCACACGGACTCGGCGCTGTCAAACATTGATGACAAACTTTAAACGTCGTTTTCTCGAAACTTTGCTTTTTTGACTTATGACACTCTTTGAGCGGAGGTGCGACATGATAGTAGCATATTCAAGCCTATTAAATTATCTTTCAAAACGTTTATCCCTTTTCTGGTGGAAGTAACTAATTAGTTTCAGAAATATAGATACAGTAAAAAGTATAAAGTGGACCGATTTCTATGCACCCTTTCTATGCAAGTTTATTTTCACACAATTATTCTATCCGGTTAAAATAATCGTCTGAAAAAATTTGTTTCGTCTATTAGTTACCATGCACACGCTAAGATATTGCCAAATCTGAATACTTATATCTCATTCATAAATTAGGAATACGGTTTTAATATTAATGCGGAAGCTTGCCTTAGTACTAAACAATAGTACTAATTGTCATACACCTGTATCAATATGCAGATAGTTATGCAAAGACAAAATTATACTTTGTAAACATATGAATGGAGCGTAAATACAATTTGATGACGCTATAAACACTATTATAAGAATTCATAATTATTATAATTATTATTATTAGTTGTTCTTGACTTGAATTATTACTCATATAATTAGGAACCTTGACCATACCATCATATACTGTATACAGTGGTAAAAAGAAGAATATTTTAGAAGAATATTAAAAGTAACCATATACTTATCCACACTATAGTTAAGAAGAAAGGAACATTTTGACGCCTGTCGAAATTTTCAATGTATTTTAAATGTAATCATTTTTTTCGAATCCTGAGAAAACTAATAAGTATTTTTGAAAAATTTAAACGCAGAATGAAAGATTACTTTATTACCGAGGGCCGAAAGTCCCTTAGAATAAATAAAAAGTTTCTTTTGAATGATATATTTGAAATTAAAAATCACACTACATTTTCTTAGTTTTTTACCCCTGTAACTTATTAAAATAAACATTATAAAAGTTTTCAGGTAATTTTTCATTCTGCGTTTAAATTTTTCAAAAATACTTATTAGTTTTGTCAGGATTCGAAAAAAATGAATCCCCATTTAAATACCATTGCAGCCAAAAATACATACCCATCCCCTTAAAGCAAAATTAAAGGTAAAGTTTAAGACTTTAAAAGGGTAAACCCTGTAGTTGGCTGTATACCTTTGTCAAGACAACGTAGAATGAAGTAAACACTTCTGTTGTATGTAGGTATATAATTTATTAAAAAATTCTTAAAATTTATCCACAAGGGAGTGGAAGTACAACAAAACGTTTTCGGTCAAACTGACCATCCTCAGTGTAAACGTAGTGTACAAGTAATTGAAACTAGCCACTTGAATAGGTGTAAAACCTCAAAATAACATTATTGCTACATTATGAGCTGTGTAGTAATCGACAATAAGTCGATGTCTTAAGATTAAAAATATATCACATGTGGATGTATGTCATCCTTGCTTGGAATTTACACAAGGTTGTGATCAGGTGAGAGGTTAACAACCAACTCTTAGTTGGTTCCTAGTTCCGAGCAAGGATGACATACATCCACATGTGATATATTTTTAATCTTAAGACATCGACTTATTGTCGATTACTACACAGCTCATAATGTAGCAATAATGTTATTTTGAGGTTTTACACCTATTCAAGTGGCTAGTTTCAATTACTTGTACACTGGACGTTTACACTGAGGATGGTCAGTTTGACCGAAAACGTTTTGTTGTACTTCCACTCCCTTGTGGATAAATTTTAAGAATTTTTTAATAAATTATATACCTACATACAACAGAAGTGTTTACTTCATTCTACGTTGTAAAGTTTAAGAACTAATGGCAGAATAACATGAAACATAAGCATATATTCCACCTTATGTCTAGTGCTAGTGTTGACCCAAATCTACCTAGCACAAAATATACTAACTAAACTATACCCTTCAAAATAGGGTCAAATAATAGAACAAGTCATGGAGTTTAAATATCTAGGCATCACACTATCTAGCTACGGAAAGCTCGAAACAGAAGTGGAAGATCAGGTGAATAAAGCAAACAGCCGCAGGTTGCCTGAATGAAACGATATGGAGAAATAAAAACATCGGAAAAGAAATGAAAGGCAGAATTTACAAAACAGTCATCAGACCAATAATGGCATACGCGGCAGAAACACTACCTGATACAGAAAGGACAAAAAGAATGCTAGAAACAGCAGAGATGAAAACACTGCGAAAAATCGATGTTAAGACACTGTGGAATTAATAACTGGGTGAAGAACAGAAGAGTAGAATGAAACCAAAGAATATATACTCTCCTAGAAGATTTTTTATATGGAACAGATGGTCACGTTTATTTGTCACTTCAAAGCAGGCTTGTTGACGAGGGATGTTGTTGTTAATCGATTAAGATCGCGATATATGTTTTGTTAGTCTTTTTTCGTCTGTGCAGTTAATAACCAACTTTGTTTTTGTCATATATTTTTTGTGTTTAATTGTACTGCATTAAAATTTAAAAAATTCGACTTCTCTCACACACACTTCGAATCTTTGAGAGTAAAAGCTGAACACCTAGGCAACAAAGTCACATCATTCTATTACTGATGCGAGTTTGAAATCAAGGAAGACACTTGGGTCCCTAATGTTACAATCAAACATCAGATTGTACACTGTAAATTTCTTGTACTGATATGTAAGTACCAATAATATCATTATTAATACTTTATATATCATATACTGACTAAAACAGTTAACATCAGAGTAGTACTGGTCTGTTGGAACACAATTGTGAAACTTTCTATTAACTTGTTGTTAGACTTAAACCTAAAACTTAACCTAGGGCAACTGTATTTTTAACAGCTTATTTATTTTAGCTTATTCAGTTTTTTAATAGGCCTTATGATGGCGTATAAACTGTAAACGCCGAAACCGGTCGCCAGAAAACTGTTATAATAAAAACCTTCAATAAGATTGTGAGCTTTAGACTTCCTATACCCTAACATTTCTACAATGTGCTCATATCAGCAGCGTGTTTATCATTATCTTATTTCAAATCGAACACCCTGTATATTTTTTTGTTTTCTGAGGGCTTGTTTTCATGTAGGCGGTTTGTCAGCGGTTGACGCCGCGGTTAGCCAACTTTGCATCGTACACATGAGAGCGATTGACTGGCGGTCTCATTCCTCCCCTAGTAAACTTACAACCGCCGCGGTTTGACGAGGGATCGGTTGCATGTGTACGATGTTGAGCGGTTGCATTTGTTTCTATGTTAACTTGAACCAAGGCGGTTGGGTTTTTAAGGTAAACCGCGGCGTTAAACGTTGGCAAACCGCCCTATCTAAACAAGGCCTTAGTTATCGCTAAATTTATTTAAAACAAATAAAAATCATTTTTTGGCATGGGCAGACATTATTTTTAAGTTTTTTGGATTATTAAGAAAAATAATTGTGTCTAATAAATAAATCTTGTGTAATTTTACTGTTAAGTTGATAGGTTTTGAGTTATAGTCGGTTTGGTAAACTCAGACACAACTGGCTAGTGATACGTAATTTTGCCAATTTGATAAAATTGGCAAAAAAAATAATTACTAAATAGTAAGCAATTACTAAATAGTTAGTAATTTTGCCAATTTTGGCAAAATTGGTGAAAAACAAAAAAAATACCTACTAAAATCACTAGCCAGTTGTGTCGTGAGTTTAGCGAACCGACTATATAAACAATTTAAAACTGAAAAAAAAAAACGAAAAATAACGATTTTCATGGCTTAAAATCACAAGTAAAAAATATTATTTTTGAAATTACGAAGTACCTAAATTCAAGTTTAAACCTTATTTTACCAGTTTCCGATAAGTAATTTGGGTTTACTTCATTTCAAAAGGTTGATTGCCGACTACTCCGACCGGAGTGTGCCGACCTCCTTCGATGATGCCGGCTACTCCGATCGGAGTATAGATCACATAATCGAAATAAGGCTCACGGAGTAGCCGGCGTTACCGAATGAGGCTGTTTTGTCCGTCGGCAACCAACCTGTTAAAATATTATTTTTTGAAGTTATACTTCTTTAGGCGCGATTGAGATTGAGGGTGAATTTATATTGATCTGCGCGCATGCGCACACCGGCAGTATGGTATTAGTCGTTATACGGGCTCTGATTGGCTGTTGAAATGATCTGTCAATAATAAATAATTGTTCAATATGAAGGTAAACAAATGTATAATATATTAGTTTTATTGTTGTGAGGACAGAAACAAAAAAGTTTATAATTGTAGTGACATTTAAATAGTTTTTAAAAGCAACAGGTACGTAATTATTGTAAATGTATCATAGGTACCTACCTATTTGAACCTACCAAAATACATAGTATGTAATACTTTTATTTACATAATTTGATTACCATCAAAATTTCTATCAATGTTCACCTAATATATTGTTTTCTTACTCTATGTTTTGTTGTATTTTTTCAATTCTAAATCATTTCAATTCAAAATCAAAATAATTTAATTTAATTCAAAAATGTCAAAAGCTTAATCCGTTTAGTTAGTCTATCTTCGCACATAATGACACATTGCCTCCGTGGCGAAGCGTTTAAGGCGAATGAACCCCAATATACCAACCGCGCTGATAGCTGGTTCGAATCCCGATAAAAACTTTTATTTTTTATTTTTTTTATACATTTTATGATTGTAAGTGTATTTATTATATAATTTTATTTTCAGAAAATACGTATTTAGTTAAACAATTTTCCGACAATTAATGTTCAGAAATCATCTGCGGCATTTTTAATGTGTTTGTATGTGTTTTATTCTTTTATTATTTTAATTTTTGGCACTGTTTTAAAAAAATGTTTGAGAAGTAGTAAGTATAAATTAGTTTAATATTTAAATAAAATATAAATAAAAAGTATATTAATTTCGTTTAAATCATATAATAGAAGTATAACTTCTTACGTACGTACAAAGTACACACCCATTCTTTTTTTTTTTTTTTAGTTGTTAATGCAGCCCGATTGCCCGTACTCTCATATGCGCTTCATTAACAATTAAAAACAATGTTTTAGAATAAAATATTTCAAAAAAAATTTCTTGTGGGGACTGATTATAGAACAATGTTAGAACATTTAAGCTCTTCGGAATTCAACAATTATATTTTTACTCGTGTTTTAAGCATTGAAAATTGTTATTTTTCGATGTTTTCAGTTTTAAATTGTTCAGAACTCGAAAACGATTAACTTTTAGAGAAAAATTACAGAAGACCTTTTTATTTTCCAATGATCCAAAGAATCTAAAGTAATGTCTGGCCGAGCAGGAAAAATTTATTTTTATAATTTGTTTTAATTTTTTTTTAATCATCATCATCATGGCATCCACACTCCTAGCGGAGTGATGGCCGCCCTCTTTGGGCTCTTCCGATTCGTTTGTCACGGTGAATCAATCCGCATTAACATTTCGGTTTTACAATTGGTTGTGGGACTTGGCATCCTCTACAATTTTTCTCCATTCGTTCCTGTTTTTGCTTATGGTTGCCCATTCTCTGACTCCCATCTTCTTAAGGTCCTCGACTGTCTGGTTCTCCCATCTAGTTTTGGGTCTTCCTCGTGGTCTGCTTGATACAGGTCTCCATTTGGAAATTTTCTTGATGACGGCTTCTGGATTTCTCCTTTCTATATGTCCCATCCATCTGAGTCTCTGTGCCTTGATAAATCTGATGATGTCTTCTCCTTTCAGAAGTCCTCTTACTTCGTGGTTCATGAGTTTTCTAAATTCATTATTACCTATATCTAGTGGGCCTGCTATCCTCCGAATTATTTTCCTCTCTAAGATCCTCAATCTTTCTTGCTCTTTCTGGGTCAGACACATTACCTCAGCACCGTATGTGATTACTGGTCCTATTGCTGCTTTGTAAATCTTCAGTTTAGTATTCTGAGTAAGCTTCTTATCTTTTAGGAAGTTATTGTATTTCCAGTAGGCTCTGTTTCCTGCCTGGATTCTTTCACTGATTACGATGCTTCTATCGTTAGTTCCATTAACTGAGACTCCAAGATATTTAAAGTGTTCTACCTTTTCAAACTTATATTCACCAATATTTAAACTTGTTACATTATCTGGATTTTTTCTTGAGCATATTAGGTATTTTGTTTTGTTTTGATTTATTTCTAAACCCCTTTTGGATGCTTCCTTGCATAAGTTCGTAAATTCTTCCTTTAAACTGTTCAGGTTTCTGCTAATTAATGCTATGTCGTCAGCATACGCCACAAGTTGCAACATCGATGTTATAATTGTACCTTTTATTTCTGTAGCTCTTATTGTTCCTTCTATTGCGACATTAAATAATGACGTTGATAGAGAGTCACCTTGTCGTACTCCACTTGCTATTTCTATATTTTTGGTGATACCGTTATCTGTAATAATTATTGCTGCAGTCGATACTTTCATTGTCATTTTCGTAAGTTTTATAAGTTTCATTGGTATATCTAAGTTTTTCATGTCTTCTATTAGGTCGGGTCTTGTTAAGCTGTCAAAGGCTTGCTTGAAATCTATGAAAAGGATGTGTAAGTCGATATCATGTTCGTAGCATTTCTCAGTTGACTGTGTGATTATGTGAACTGCGTCTATTGTTGACCTTCCCTTTCTAAATCCGTGCTGGTAGTCTCCTATTTTAGTTTCAATGTCTCCAAATCATATCTCGAAGAAAGGCTATTTTACACAAGATACGAAGAAAGTGTGTCTGAAATTCACAACATAAATGCTGGGGTCCCGCAAGGCAGCGTCTTGGGACCAATTCTCTACACCAGGGGTGGGCAAATACTTTTAAGCGCGGGCCAAAAGGAAATTTTTAAAATGTCTCCCGGGCCGGAGACCTATACCCAGTATGTACGCTGCGCACACGCTAATGTTTTTGGTGGAGGTTTTTCTCCGTCCAAGAAAGTTTTTTGACATTAATACTATAAGTATCATTTTAAAGCATTTGGACAAATACATTTGACTGTTAATAATAAATAATAGTAATATGTAATAAATTGCCTTACTTATGTGTACATGCGAACAATTTGTTCTCAGTAAAATTACGAAATTTTTAATATGGTCCATTATATTAAGCCGTAACAGTGATGAAATTCAGAAAAAATGAAATTCAGAAATTCAAGAGCAGCCTTTTTTTTAGATGAGGAAATTTCTGAACAACCAAATCCGTTTTCCATGGGATGGTAAAATGTTAGGTCAAGTCAACCATCATAGTCGAAATTCAAAGGTGTCGACTGATCTAGTGTGGTCATGTAGAAAAAATGGACGACGACAGGCTGCCAAAACAAATTTTAAAATGAACGCCAAGGAAAGAAGGAAGAGGGGAAAGCCGAATCAATCCTGACTGGGTGGCATTCAGAAGACAATGTCGGAAAGGAACGTTCATACTGGCGAATGCAACGACGGACGAAGCTGGAAACTGGGAACCGGAAGGCGGAGAACCCTATAAAAAACCGGGATGATAATAAAAATGATAAGTCCACTCTATTCTTCTTTATTGGATAGTTAATGCTGACTTAGTGAGAAAGCTGGAAGCTTTTGAGATGTGGCTTTTTAGGAGAATTTTGAAAATACCATGGACCGATCATATTACGAATGAAATGGTGTTGCACAGAATGGAAAAGGAACAGAGAACTTTGACCATCACTAAAGGGAGAAGGAGAGCAAGGAGAAAGGGCACATACTAATAAATAATAAGTACGTTGTTGTAAGTTGTTGCAGCAGCTGAATATGAAGGGTAAATCGAAGGAAAAGAGTCCTGGTAGACGACAAATACCCTGGCCGAAAAATATTCATGCCTAGACCGGGTTAAACACACAGACGCTTTTAGGAAAAGCAGAAGATAGAGATTCATTATTTAATTGAACACTACAAACACTAATACTGTTGATTTCAACAAAATCGCATAAGAGATTAAGAGCGTAGGCGCAAAATTTCGAACCCATGCTTTTTAAATGCATTCCTTTTTTCGAACCGTGAGAAATCTAATAAATATTTTTGAAAAATTTAGACGCAGAATGAAAGATTACATTATTACCGAGGGCCAAAAGTCCCTTAGAATAAAAAGTTTCTTTGGAATGAGATATTTGAAATTAAAAATCACACTAATTTTTTTTCTTCTTTGTTCACCCCTGCGACTTACTAAAATGAGCATTGTAGAAGTTTTCAGGGACTTTCGGCACTGGGCAGTATAATTTTCTCAGGATTCGAAAAAAAATTCATGCATTTAAAAAGCATTGCGCCTATGCTCTTAAAAAAAAGCTTGCGGGATTTTTCAACGAGCCGGATAAAGTAAGCAAAAGGGCCGAATCCGGCCCGCGAGCCGCCTTTTGCCCACCCCTGCTCTACACAATCTTTACAGCTGATTTCCCAACTGGAGAAGAATCTACAATCGCAACATTCGCAGATGACACTGCAATTCTGGTAAAAAACCCAGATCCCATACAGGCAGCTGACATATTGGAACAAAACATACATCTAGTTGAAATATGGGCTAAGAAATGGCACAAAGAAACACCGAATATCCTAATGCATAACAAAAATATTCCTAAGAATGATACTGTAAAATATCTCGGATTACACCTTGACAAGGGGCTAACATGGAGAACACACATCTGGATGAAGAGGAAGCAATTAGGAATACAATACAAAAAACACTACTGGTTACTCTGTCGAAAATCCACCTTATCTCTATCGAACAAAACATTAGTGTATAAAGCAAACTGCAGCAAACAGCAACCTAGCAATACTGGAGCGGTTTCAATCCAAGGTTCTTCGTGCTATCACAAATGCACCGTGGTTCATTCCAAATGCAGACATTTACAGGGACTTAAAGATCGAGACAGTGAAGCAGATGATCATCAAATGCAGTGATAAATATTTCAAACGACTGGAAAAGCACCCCAACGAATTAGCAGTGAATTTATTGGACAACTCTACACAACTAAATAGACTGAAAATTAGAACTCCTCTTGACTTGCCATTTAGAACATAAGTGTCTTAAAGTGTTTTAAGGTTTTAAGTGAAAATAAGTGACTTGTGTATTTATTAGTAACAAACCTACTAGGAGTTGATAGTCATTGGACTAAAACTCCTCACATTTGTTCGTTCAACAAAAATGCTTAGTGTTACTTTTTTTGTGATGTAACAGATTGTATTTAAAAACAAATAAAAAAAAAGTTTCAATGTATTTTGAGAGTTTTTGTCTGATTAGTGCTGTCAATATCTTGTAGCAGCTGTTTAAGAGTGTTACTCCTCTATAGTTGTTGCATTTTGTAGTGTCCCCTTTCTTTGGAGTCGGAAATATCCATCCAGTTTTCCATTCTTCGGGCATTCTTTCTTCTTCCCAAATCCTTAGTATTAGCTCGTATATTTTCCGTTGTAGTTCTTCTCCGCCTCGTTTTATTAGCTCATTTGGGATTTCATCTGGGCCTGCTGCTTTCTTTTGTTTTAGGTTTCTTATCACACGTAAAAAGTCCTCATATGACGGTTTTTCGATTTCGATTTCATCATCAAGGTCTGCATCCTCTGTATATTCGAGAGAACTTTCTCTCGCCTTAAATAACTCTTCGTAGTATTTCTCCCATACTTTGGCATCAATCTTAACTGTTTTTTTTTAATAAATGAAGCAAAAACTCAGAAACTACGGCAGTATAGGGAATATTACATAAAAATATTCAGAATTTCTTAGGGACTTCAAAACGCAAAAAATATACAGGGTCTCCCATTTAAAATAAGAAAGTTCATTAGATTTCCATAAAAACGGAAATTCTGACAACAATGCAAATAACACCATAATATCGGCCGCATCACAAGACCGTTACTCACTAGAACCTATAAAAATCCTGCAAGCAGTTTCCGAGATAATTAAGGCGTTCCATATATAAAATTCACTCTGTATACAAACAAATATTTTCTTAGTTTTTAAGAGTGGTTTTATTTTTACATTTCGACAGCAATGAATACATAGGTTTTTTTTATATTATATTTTCAGTTTGCAGTGATGCGTTAACGCATAGCCAAAAAGGTCGTACTGTTATGAATGAGGAAGAAAGGTATGAAGCTCTCAGGCATTGTCGTTACGTCGACGAAATTGTTAGGGACGCCCCCTGGGAAGTGACTGAAGATTACATTAAAAAACACAAAATCGACTTTATCGCCCATGATGATCTACCTTATGGCTCAGATAGCAGCAACGATATCTATGCCCCTTGGAAAGCTAAAGGAATATTCGTAGCGACTGAAAGAACTGAAGGTGAGTTTAGAATTTTTGGAACTTTTAGAATTAAAAAAAAATTATATACTCAACTCTGTGATTATCCACAATCATTTTGTTAAAATCCTTAAATGTTAAAATATTGGACGCGTTTCGGCCCAACACGAGATATCATCAGGATTAAACCGGAATTATCATCATTACAGGAATTAAACCGACCTACAATCAACGAACTGTCAATACGGATGGAATGGCCCCGTCCCATTCAAATAGTAAAGCGAGATTGCCGCCAACGTACAAGAGAGAGGTCCTAGAGAGAGACAGAGAATGGGCAGGAAAATTTGACAGGCCGTGTAATTTGAGTTGCCTATATAAATGGACCCGATTGAATCAGTATTAACAGTTCGTTGAATGGACCTCATATTTTAACTTGAAGGCTGATTGGCAGTACATATTATTTCAAAATTTAAATACTTTTTTGTATTTACAGAGTAAATAGAGTACAGAGTACCATACTTGGTGTTTAAATACTTTTCAGAATTGTTATTTGTATTTACACAGATTAACCCAACATCAAACAAATACTTAATAGTATTTATCAAAACAAATACTTTCCTAAAGTATTTGGGAGTTAAATAATTTTAAAACTATTTAAATACTAAATTAGTGACTGTTTTATATAAAGTGAAGAAGTCCTTGATTATGTTTTTGTTACTTTTATATTTAGAATTTTATAAGAACTATAAAAATATGAGGTCCATTTCCCCGATTTAAGTTGATATTGGCAACTTAAATTACACGACCTGTCAAATTTTCCTGCCCATTCTCTGTCTCTCTCTAGGACCTCTCTCTTGTATGTTGACCGCATTAATTTTCTTCATGCCTATTCCATCCGTATTGACAGTTCGTTGCCTACAATACATTACCATATTATTAACATAAGTACAACAACATGGAAAAACAATTCGCTGTGAGTCGATGAGTAGAGGGGATTTGACAGTTTTTGCCAGCGCTGTTAGTGGCAGTTTTGTGCAATGAATTTGAACAATTTTATCAGAATAATAAAAGTTTCAAACCGAGAGAGAGCGCTACCGACGAAACTCACTGTCAACAAAAACAGAGGTAACCTCTAAATTTCACATAAACTTCTTATTTTTCACAATGGCCTCTTGCGTAAGCATTAATCCAGTCGCACGAATGTATATATTAAATATTAAAATTATAGTGAAAAAAAATATGAAAAAAATATTTTTAAGAAACGCTTTTCTTTAGTTACGAGTGACTAAAATTAAACATAAAAAAATCAACAAAAAAGCCAAAAATAAAAAAAAATGAAAAATCTAACTCATTCGTCAAAGAAAAGCGGCGCGTTTTCATCGAATAAACGGTTTTCGCACCACGCTTTTCTTTAACGAATGTGTTAGATTTTTTCAATTTTTTTTTTATTTTTTGCTTTTTAGTTGATTTTTTATATGTAATATGTTTAATTTTAGTCACTCGTAACCAAAAAAAAGCGTTTCTTAAAAATATTTTTTTCATATTTTTTTTAATTTTTAGTCTTACACTTTTCAAACATTAAAATATATCGTCATGTTTATTAAAATATGTATAAAACATATGATGTACAAACATGAAAAGTAGTCGGAATCGGCAAAAAATTTGAAACTTTATTGTTTATTTATGAAGCATAACGTAATCAATTAACGTCAAAAGTGAAATTATGTATAGTTCATTTAATTAGCTACAATCTGTGAAAGTTTCAAGTTTCTTCATTATAAAAAACAAGAGAATTTAAGCATTTTCCGTTAAAATCGTTTTTTTATTTAAACAATTAATAAACAAAAAAATGTTTTATTGACTTTTCGTGTATTGTTCCCGCGAATGCATATGCCTGCAAATTTTTAGTCATTTGCATTGAACAAAAGGCAGTCAAATTAACGTCCAAAGATTTGACCCAAACGATTGAACTAAAGAAAAGCGTTTAATTAATTAATACGACAAATCGAATTCTAATATTAATTATTGTAGCACAAAACGTCTTAGGTCTGGATCCCACGTATGAAAAAAAAGTTAATTAACAGCAAGCTGAAAATTTATTAATAGCTTAAGGGTGTCTAGTCGGACAAACTTTGATATATAGGAACACTGGAACAGGGGAAGTTTTAATTGTGGAATAGGTTAAAAATTTGGAACGGTCAGACCACGAAAACGGCACATGTGCACCAAATGGGCGTTTTAATGAGTGGAACATGTAGAATATGTCAAATGACAGGAATTATGACAGGTGATAAATAGCAGTCTGATTTTTGCATGAGAGTTTAATCTCTGTTCGGAGAGTTTAAGTCTGTTCTGTCGGACAAAATAAATCTGCCGTTTTCGTGGTCTGACCGTTCCAAATTTTTAACCTGTTCCACGATTAAAACTGCCCCTGCTACAGTGTTCCCATTTATCAAAGTTTATCCGACTAGACACCCTTAAGCTATTAACAAATTTTCAGCTTGCTATTAATCAACTTTTTTTTCATACGCGGGATCCAGACCTATCTCTACCGCTGGTTTTTCTAAGACTACGATAAAAACACGAATTTTTTGAATTCGAGTTTTGGTTGAAGTTTTGTTTCGTATCGTATTGAGATTTGACACTAATAAACGCCGATTAACGCAACGCCGAATAAACGCCGATTAATAAACAAATATATGAGCTTAAAATAAAAATGTATACCATTTTTATTCAGTTGCAATGCGAAGGCAAAACAATCTTATTTTTCACTTAGAATAGGGAGCGCAGTCCAGCACTCTGAATCGAAGATTTTCGACTCGTATTGGAATCATCATCGGACAGGCGTAGTCCTGCTGCTCTCTGCTCGAAATGACCAAACCATGAAAGTTTATCCCCACATTGCAACTGACGTGTATGGATTAGGTGACTAGCGTCATCTGGCAATTGAAAGGTAAAGTTTTCAATCCTAATAGCAACATTAATATTATTGAAAAATATTAAAAATATTACTAAAAGATTTTTAAATTGAAAAACTTATTGGTCCATCTCCCTGGTAACACCTCCAAGGCTTCTAAAATTTGCAAGCCAGATGGATGCTGCAGTGAAGACAAAGGGACAGTATTCTAAAAAGTTGCAATTCACAACCCCCGTCTGCAGCTTGGTAAAATGTATGAGCGTTCAAAATTTGAAACTTTATTGTTTATTTATGAAGCATAACGTAAACAATTAACGTAAAAAGTAAAATTATGTATAGTTCATATCCTTAGCTACAATCCGTAAACGTTTCAAGTTTCTACATTGTAAAAAACAAGAGAGTTTAAGCATTTTCCATTAAAATCGTTTTTTTTTATTTAAACAATTCATAAACATAAAAAAAAAATTATTGACTATTCGTGTATTGTTCCCGCGAATGCATATGTCTGCAAATTTTTCATTTATTTGCATTAAAGAAAAGTCAGTCAAATTAACGTCTAAATATTTGATGCAAACTATTGAAGTAAAGAAAGGCGTTTAATAAAATAAAATAAAAAAAACATAATTATTTTTGCTATTAATTCTGTGTATTCGTTCAGTAATCAGGTTACAATAATATTTCGGTTCATACTTTGAGTTTTTCTAGATAAATACAGGGTGTCCCGGAAAATAGTGCGTTCCTTTAAGGTATGGAGAGAATACACAATTTGGAACAAAAAAGTCCTATACCATTTTTTTCTAAAGTTAAGCGTTTCCAAAAAAAAGTTAACATTGTTTTCCATATACCTGTATTTTAATGTTTGGAAATTTTAATAAACTGGCAACATCGTACGCACTACGGCATAATAACATAATAAGAACTCGTTTGTGATTGTGATTAACAGTATTTAAAATAATCCAACCTAATAGTAGGTAATACTACTTATGTATTTACTATTTGTTTACTAAAATTATTTTCTTTTGAAATGTATTGAAATACCTATTGCATAATTTTAAACGAATTACACATCTTTTAACATAAAAACACATCTTTTAACTAAACTAGTATTATGTATTTAGTAAGGTTTAAATGGGTTGAATGCTGAGTATTGCTGAGGGCTTTAACTGAATTACATAGTTTTAATAGTTTACAGTGGAACTTAAATACACCAGATAATGTCTCAGTAATTTGTTTACTTGTGAACTGAAATAACTAAGTTGTACTTACTTGAAAATAATTAATATACCGAATAGATGTTTCAAGTAACCTTTCACAAACACCATTCATAGGTAATAACATAATAGGTAATACAATCACTATTCGAAAACATTTTCGGCATTGACACTAAACAGGATTCTTTAAAACTATCTGTTTACTATCATCTTCTATCTATTTACATGGGACTGTCTATGCTTAAATTTGCGTACCGCACATAGTTGTCAGATTTAAATTTGGATACCAAAATACATTTTAATTTTTTGGTCAAACGGTTGCATTTAGAAAAAAATGTTATAAGAGTTTTTTGTTCTACATGGTGCCTTCTACCTATACCTTTAAGGAACGCACTATTTTCCGGGACACCCTGTATCTATTCTTCTCGTTTTGTATATTTCACATACACCAATTTTATCAGAAAAGTACAAGTTTCAAACCGCAAGAGAGCGCTGCCGTCGAAACTACCCACCTCGGTCAAGAAACTTACCAACAGAAAGGAGGAAGAATCGATTAGGCTCAATCAGATAAAATTAACATACACAAACACATTGAAATTAAATTAAAATGTAATGATTTACGTTTTGTAATTCTGGAAAAGTGGTTGGTAGAGAAATACTTTAAGTAAGTATCTCCAGTGCTCCAGGGCCCTGATTCTAATTCAAATTTCGACTCAAAACAAGTCGCAATCAATATGGCGACGTTGAAAGGCGACTGTGCGAGCCTTAGGGATTTTAGTTGAACTAACGAAATGATGTCACAAAACAGCGACTCCAAAAAAGTGGTTGATATTATAATTTCGAGTCGAAATTGTGACACGGACATGAATGAATATGAATGGCCGAAAGCGAGGTTAGGTTTAGTTTAGGAGATGTGTTTTGTTTGTTTCTTGCAAGGAAAACTAAAGCAAAAGGTATTAATATGGCTGGGTTTTATGGAAATTTGCTGGTTTTGGAGGAATTAGATAAAATAGTATTAAATTAGAAATATAATAATTGAGAATTTCCACAACGTGAATTATCAACACAATGAAAAATGTAAGGTAATAATCAAAGGTAATACCACGAGTCCTCTAAATTTTATCAATAAATTTTTTTGTTTTCACGAAAACTTCTTTATTTGGTAAAATTACGAAAACAAACCGAATGATAAAATCACGAGTCCGAAGGACGAGTGATTTTATCCATTTCGGTTTGTTTGAGTGATTTTACCCTAAATAAAGAAGTTTAAGTATGAAAACGAAAACATTTATCAAGCAAAATTTAGAGGACGAGTGGTATTTGAAAATATTATTTTGTGAACCAATATGTATTATTAGTAAATACGGGCATCTGTGAAATATTTTTAAGACAACTAGGATCGTGGTCTACTTGCTTCGTGGTCTTACCCAGCTACGCTGGGTGAGTTTACCACAGTGCAGTGGTGTAATTGGTTTTGCCTAACCCCCAGGTGAATGCATTTTATTTAATTATTATTCACCCGTGTTTTTGTAATAATAAAATAGGAGAATGTAATTTTAGAACTATTTTACTAATTCTACTAATATAACGTGTATTTTAAAAGCAACTATTGTTCCAAAATATTACGCTGTAAATATTCGAATCCTTTTATGTGATAAGACTGGTTTGTTGAAATCGGCAACAAAATAGAAGAATTAGTTCTGTGTACGGTTTACATCGGTTCTGTTTGACGTTTATGAAAAGTTTAGAAATATTTATTTTGAAAATAAAAACTGTAGAAAATCTGAGTATATCGTTGTTAGTGTTTTTAAAATATCTATGTACCAGGGCTGTTCATAAATTAAGTTAGTAAACACAGGTATGTACGTATTATGTGAAATTTAGGGTACCTTAAGTTTTATCAGGGAAGAGACTGTTTTATCAAGGAAGAGGCTGTTTTATCAGTATTACACTCAATGATTGGCTAGAACGACGCGTGGTGATTGGCTGAAAAAGCAAAAACGTCAGAATTTGACAGGTGAATATCTGGGAAAATTAGTATAAAACAAGGAAAATTATGTACCAGCTATTTTATTGCTGGACATGCTGGAATCAAATCTTAAGATTTCATATATTAGTAATATAGCTATGCAAAGTCCTCAGAAAGTGTGCTATTTGGTTTATAAACAAATTAGCCCTCCGAAATCTTTTTTTTCAATTATTGCTCTGTAACTCAGAAGATTTTAACGTTAAACCAAAAACACTCGCATAAAAATTCACTGTAATATAATTCTGCACATAGATATTTTTGTCCGATTTCCTTCGGTGGAAATTTTCCTCGAAAAATTCGGGTTTTCCAAACAAAATCTTTAATTTTCAACTCAAATTTTAGGGAAGTAATTATTTATCAATAATTAAATAACCTGTTGTTTATAACTCTGTCGTAATTGCCGGTCAAATTTGACTGGTTATACCTGGAACCACGCAATTCAATTTGTTTTCTTCGAAAAGGACACAGAAGCCGTGCCCTTTTCAAGAGCGTTAACTTAATTTAATTGAATCTAATATTTTCTGTGGGGTTCTATTTGTTTATAAGCCAAAAAATTGTTTCTTTATAACATTCCTGAGACCGCTCAAATAGTCCAATTTCAATTCTGTAAAGTACGTTGAATAGGTATAGTGCTTTTTTTACGAAAATCCTAGTTATTCTGGTGTAGCAGAATCTTTCTGGTTACTATTTCGGCCGAAATTTTTTAATTAACATTTTAATTATTGTTAAACTATTGGTTAGATTGTCGCCGGCCTCCTGATATATAATCTACTATAAAAAACTTCCATGTCATCAATTTATTTAATTATTGATAAATAATTACTTCCCTAAAATTTTAATTGAGAATTGCAGATTTTTTTGGGAAAACTCAGATTTTCCGAGTACAATTTTTGTTGAAGGAGATCGGAAAAAAATAACTTTGTGCAGAACTAAATTACGGTGAATTTTATTTGAGTGTTTTTGATTTAAAGAAAAAATCGTTGGAGTTACAGAGCACTAATTAAAAAAAAAAGAAGATTTAGGAGTGCTAATTTGTTTATAAATAAAATAACACACTTTCTGCGGACTTGTCATACCCCATATTACTAATATATGTAATCTTAAGATTCGATTTTAGCAATACAATAGCTGGTAAATAACTTTTCCCAAAAATGGCATTTTTCGATAATTTTCCCAGACTATCAACAAATGTTGCGGTGGTTGCGTAGCCAATAAATCCAATAAACCGGAGCGCCAACCCAAATTTTGAGCAGTGTCAAAATGATAACGTTAATATCCCCAGTTGTAACTAATATCGAAATGAATAAGAATCGCTATAAATTGCGACCATCATCGCGGCGTCGAAATTAAATAGCGACCTCGAAATGAATTAGAATCAGGGTCCAGAAGAGCACGTTTTTAGTGTATTTCTCTACCAACCACTTTCCAAAATCACAAAATGTAAACCATTACAACATTTTAACTTAACTATAATGTGTTTGTGTATGTAAATTTTATTTGATTGAGCCTTAGCGATTCTTCCTCCTTTCAAGTTTCTTTACTGTGAAGTTGTCTCTCGATGTGGCTTTAATTATTTTAATAATATGGTAATGTATTGTAGGTCAATTTGTTTCCTGTAATAGCTGATGATGGCTCGTGTTGGGCCGAAACGCGTCTAATATTTTAACCTTTTAGTGTTTTAATAAAATTATTTTGGTTCATCTCAGAGTTGAGTACTTCAATTTTTTGGCTACCCCGTATACATAATTATGTTAATGTTTGCATTACTGAAAAGAGAATTGAATACCCTTTCAATTGAGCTAACACGCGACTCCTATTCTCATTTAAAAAATTATCGATAAGCACGTTCGCGGATACCTGTCGGCGACTAGTCAGTGATAAATTGTCAGAAAATCGCATGCGCACTTTAAAATAATATAAATAATACCCACAAGGAAAAAGGTTTTTAGTCTAAGAGCTAGTGAACCCTTCGACTAACGGTCGCCCTGTAAGGCTAGAAATTTGTCTAGTGATAATTCATAGCACACCAAGGCTAAAAACCATGACCTGGCAGGCATCAGCCGTGCACGTGTATCCACCAGGTGAATCGAAAAGTGCAAAAGGGGGTAAAATAAACTTTCTCCTGTAAAGTTTAAATTAAAGTATGTGTTTGAGTAAGTCATTTAGAAGAAATGTGTACAATGACAGGCGATTCTGAAAAGCATAAGACCTTGCCAGGCGAGGGGAAAGATTAGGAGTTTTTCCTAAAATTATTTTTTTTGCATCGAACAAATTTTTTTAGGTTTTTTGAATCATTTCAAACAGAAAAGGTCTTTAGTGATTGTTCTCTTAGGTTAATAGTTTTTGTTATATAAGCGATTAAAAATTTTGAAAATTGCGAAATCGGCCATTTTTAACCCTAAATCGGACATTCAACTAAAAATTTCAATATTGCCATGGTAGGTAGATATTCTTTAAATATTTATTGATGAAATCCCGAAGAGTTTTTTGCAATACAATATCGAAAACCCCTTTGTTTTTTAATTGCTAATCAAGCGGGCGCGACACTGTAGTATAAGTGAGGACGTTTGAGTTGGCATAAATTCATTATCTCAAGAATGGGCGAATTTGAAGAGAAATCCTCAGATAGGTCGATTTTTATTTTTAAATTGGGACTTTTTGGTATATATATAAAATACTAGTGACGTCATCCATCTGAGCGTGATGACGTAATCGATGATTTTTTTAAATTAGAGTAGGGGTTGTGTGATAGATTCTTTGAAAGGTTATTTAATTCTCTATTCAGTAATATAAACATTAACATAATTATTTATACAGTGTGTACAAAAATTTTTTTTTATTAAATTAACTTTGATTAAATTTGTCAAATAGAAGAAAAAATTTTTTTGTACACCCTGTATAAATAATTATGTTAATGTTTATATTACTGAATAGAGAATTAAATAACCTTTCAATTGAGCTATCACACAACCCCTACTCTCATTTAAAAAAAATCATCGATTACGTCATCATGCCCAGATGTATGACGTCACTAGTATTATATATATGCCAAAAAGTCCTAATTTAAAAATAAAAATCGACCTGTCTGAGGATTTCTCTTTCAATTTGCCCATTCTCGAGATAATGAATTTATGCAAATTCAAACGTCCTCATTTATACTACAGTATCGCACCCGCTTGATTAGCAGTTAAAAAACAAAGGGGTTTTCGATATTGTATTGCAAAAAACTCTTCGGGATTTCATCAATCAATGTTTAAAGAATATCTGCCTACCTTGGCAACATTGAAATTTTTAGTTAAATGTCCGATTTAGGCTTAAAAATGGCCGATTTCGCAATTTTCAAAATTTTTAATCGCTTATATAACAAAAACTATTAACCTAAGAGAAAAGTCACTAAAGACCTCGTCTGTTTGGAATGATTCAAAAAACCTAAAAAAACTTTGTTCGATGCAAAAAAGATAATGTTAGGAAAAACCCCTAATCTTTCCCCTCGCCTGGCAAGGTCTTATGCTCTTCAGAATCGCCTGTCATTGTACACATTTCTTCTAAATGACTTACTCAAACACATACTTAAATTTAAACTTTACAGGAGAAAGTTTATTTTACCCCCTAAATTTGCACTTTTCGATTCACCTGGTAGATACACGTGCACGGCTGATGACTGCCACGTCATGGTTTTTAGCCTTGGTGTGCTATGAATTATCACTAGACAAATTTCTAGCCTTACAGGCAGGGCCGCGTTTAGGTCAATTGACGCCCTAGGCAATTCTCCAGTATCCGCCCTTCAACCATGTACCGTTTTTGCGAAAAAAATTCAGAAATTTGCAAAAACACTAAAAATCGATTTAAACTACGATGTGTATATACCTATAACAGAAAAAATTGTCATTCCAGTTCGATCACATCAGAGACTTCTTTTTAAAAAAGACTTCAAAAAAAATTTTTTCTTGACAAAATCGACAAATTGCACATTCTTGCGTCATACTTGATCAGAAATTATTTTTAATTCTTGACATTTTCGAAAATGATTTTTCAGCGGACAAGTTGGCACCTGGGATGCACAAGTAAATGTGCTAAGCAATGTAAAAATTAGGGAAAATATCTTTCAATCCACTTAGTGCAGTCACTGAAGGTTTTCACCTCCGATATAGTTAAACCTCCATCAATTTTCATGAAAATTGGTGAGTAGTTAGAGGATACCTCAAGGAACAAAAGTGACATGATGCCAACTTGCGCTTTTACCGTGGTGGTGAATGCCACCCCTTCTCGAGGATGAAAATTATTTTTTTTTAATAATTCCATAAATCGATGGAGACAAATTCTAAGAAAAATTTGTTATAGAAAGTTATTAATATAAATCAATACTTTTTGAGTTATTAAAGATGAAAGATTTTATTTTTTCGTAAAAAAATGCATATTTTAAAGCTGTTTTTCAAGTAGAACTCAATAACTATAAGCTTTTACAAAAAAGTTATTATCAAATTGCTAATGTTAATTCAAATTGAGTTATGGTTAATTGAATGTATATTTTTTTCGACGAGTACTCAAATACTAAGCATAAGTATTCAAGCTTAAATAACGGGGAAAACATGCATTTTATAAAATATACCTACTAAACAATTGTCAAAGTACTTCGGAGTACCTATCAAATGAGCTCCAGTATAAGTCAATATCATCACAATTAAGCGAGTTATGATGAAAATAAGAGAACCCTTTGGAACTTTTTAGGAAAAAGTGAAAAATAAAACATACGCAATTTCCACAAAAATTAAAATTTATAGTAATCCTTAGAAGAATTTCTTTATATTAGCATAAATAATGATTTCAACAATTTTGACGGGTTTAGAATGCATATTAAAAAAAAGATATAATTTTAAAAAATCAGAATTTTTAAAATTATCGTACTTTTCCTTTTCTTTTGATAATAACTCCAAAAATACTCAATATACGTAAAAAGTGATATGTGTATACCCAAATTTTAGTTTTCTCTGTATGAAATATTTTAACTTCATATAAGTAAATAAAACTATAGGGTATATAACTATAGGGTAAAAAATAACCGAGATAGAAACGTTTAAAGATTAAATTTTGCTGCGAGAACCATGTAACCGGAGCCATTTAACCTTTTATTGTCTCTTATCAAAGTGTCGATTATAATAATAGAATGTGTGGATTTTAATCTCATCACTAGCTGAAAAGTTTAGTTCATCGTAGGCCCCCTCGTAAAATTGAATTTTTCTTTTTCTCTTTCTTATTTCTTTATATGTTTTATTTGGGCACAATTTTTTGGCTTCCTTGTGGTAAAGTAATTTAAAAGAGCTTCATACTCTTTAATAACAGAACCCAGATCCATAATTTTTATATACAAATATTTCTTGTACAGTATTTGTGCCGCCCTCTCATAATGTGCCGCCCTAGGCAACTGCCTATAATGCCTAATGGATAAAGCAGCCCTGCCTACAGGACGACCGTTAGTCGGAGGGTTCACTAGCTCTTAGAATATTTCCTGTAGTTGGCTGTATATCATATAATACAAAAGAAAACGAATAAAATCCTTTATAAAAGGTATATATTTAAAATCCCTAAAAAAGGGCTAAATCATAGAACTAGTTTTCAATTGGTTGACCAAGCATCATCAGTGCTTACGTGATCTAACATGCTAACCACCAAAATATTATATTACAAAAATATGAGGGTAATAACCCTTTAAAATTAATCCTTCAAGGAAACATTGAAGAAATATGCTAACTAAAGCATGGATGTTTAAAATATTCCATGTACTACGCTCTTGATACTTCGTTTAAACATCCATGCTTTAGTTAGCATATGTCATCAATTTTCCTTGAAGGATTAATTTTAAAGGTCCACAAGGAAGAATTTCCTGTAGCTGGCTGTATAGTATACCATTAATTACAAGTAAAATTTAATAAAAAATTTTGGCTTGGTAAAAGGTATATTAGTTTAAAAAGCCCCTATAGGGCTAGAAACATACAAGCAAAACGTTTTCGCTCTGTAACAAGAGCATCATCAGTGTTACAAGAACATGGTGAGCCAACCAAAAAATACAACGGTCAAAGCCTTTCAAAAACAGACTAAAAGTCTTATATTGATGCCAACATAGCAAAATCCAAAGGATGGATAAAATTCCTATGGCTAGGGCAACATATGACTCCCACACGTGGTAAGTGGGTCAATAGGTAGCAATTAGGTCATTATGTTACAAGAGGTGGCAGGCAACTAAGTTGCCTGTCACCTCTTCTTGTGAAAACTTCTTTAGGGACGTTGTGCCCTTTTTAGATGGGGAAAAAGTATTGCTTCGATGAACTAATTTTTGAAGTGAAAAATGCTTTATGGACGTTTTGCACTTTTTCGATGGGGAAAAAGTATTAAATTAGCGACCGTCATTGCTTTAACGAAATAAATTTTTGAAGTGCAAACTTCTTTAGAGACGTCGTGCTCTTTTTAGATGGAGAAGAAGTATTGCATTAGCGACCGTCCTCGCGACCGTCATTGCTTCGACGAAATACATTTTTAAAATGAAAACTTCTTTAGGAACGTTGTGCACTTTTTAGATGGGGAAAAAGTATTAAACTAGCGACCGTCATTGCTTCGATGAAATAAATTTGTGAAGTGAAAACTTTTTTAGGGACATTTTGCACTTTTTAGATAGGGAAAAAATTTTGTATTTGCGACGTCATCACTTTGCCGAACTAAATTTCGTACGTATATACATATATTATGTATGTGTATACATAAATAGCATAGAACGTACGCAACGCGTATATAATATAGGTATAGCACTTCTTTTTGGATGGGGAAAAAGCATTGAGCTCGTAATTTAGATACTATAAGAAGTTTTCACTTCTGTCGGCACTCTCATGAGTGCTTTAATTTTTTTTTATAATATATTTTTACGTATTTTCAAGTTTTCTTAATTAAGTTTAAATTTTAGGTGTGTCGACATCAGATATAGTTGCACGAATAGTAAGAGATTACGATATATATGTAAGGAGAAACTTGGCGAGGGGATATTCCGCCAAAGATTTAAATATTTCCTACCTCAGTGAAAAGAAGATAAGGTTGCAGAATAAAATGCACGACCTAAAAGATAAAGGAAAAAGAGTTCTTGATACCATAGGTAAGTTTATGTATATAACAAAGATACATGTATAACTATAGATATAGAAAAATGTTATCAGGGTTCTGCGAAAATAATAAAAATCGATTACAGTAAAACCTTCGTTAACCGAAATAATGGGGGGGGGGCCGTTTCGGATAACAAGAATTTCAGAAGAATTTTTACAAGAAGATATTCTTCTTGTATCAAATTACATAGTATTTTTGGGTCAACGTTGGTACTAAAAAATACTGTGAGGTGTTTTCGTAACGTGTTGTATGTAATTGCGTTCTTTAGTTGTATGAAAGCAGTGTTGACGATGTTGACAAATTAACATCGAGTTGTTTCCGTTTTGCGATAAAAATTTACTTTTTATTGACAAAATTATTGAAACTGTCAGCCGATTCGGTTAAACGATGTTTCGGTTATAGGAGGATTTACTGTATCTATAACAAGAAATCGAACTTGACCGACCTGGCAACATTTAGCGTGCCTATGAGTATAATAATTATTTTTATAACAATATTGTGCCTTTGTTTTTGATAGTATAATATAGTGTCACTGTCGTACTGCCGACGCACTGTTGAAAGTTCACAGAACTTTCGAAAAAAATATATTGATGTCACGATGATGAATGTAGCCTCTTAAACAAGGATAATGTCAAACCAGGACAAGCACAAGGTATAAAACACAGTTATTAAAAGTATAGCAATGTATGAATATGGTCATTAAAAAGGAAATAGAAAAGAAAAAATACCTTGGACGTAGATTTTAGAGATCTGCAGAAAAGTCTAAACGAGAGGGATCAATGTTAGGGACGGGGAAGAAAACCAGAACAAACAGAATATAAAACACAGTTATTAAAAGTAGAGTAATGTATAAAAAATATGGTCATTAAAAAGGAAATCCGAACGAAAAAATACCTTGGATATAGATTTTGGAGATCTACAGAAACGTCTAGATTAGGGATCAATGTTAAAAAAGGAGAAGATACGTGAATTAGTCAGTGCAGTCAGACAAAAACTTAAAACAAAGAATGAAAAAGGAAAAAATATCTAAACAAATCCTGATGTTGAAACGTAGTAATTTTAAAAATGGAGGTTGCCACGAAAAATAAGCATAAAAGGCACCATGCGAAAAAAACACCGAACATTATTTCACAGTAGTTATTGGAGGTTATTGGAATGGAGACCAAGATAAGACAAGAGAAGCGTAAGAAGAAGGATACAATAAAAATTGGATAAGAGCGGATCAGGATAGACACGGTTGGAAACAAGGGGAGGAGGCCTATATTCGGCAGTGGACTTTTGAGGCTTGATGATGAAATACGGTCATTAAAACAGGAAACCTAAAAAACACGGAGTGAAACCGGAAAAATATCTAAGCAAATCCTAATGTGGAAATTTAGCAACTTTAAAAATGGAGGAGACTACAAAAATAGGATATAAGGCATAGAGTCGGAAAGGCGAGTTAGAGGCCTGGAAGAGAACGGGTGGTCCTCTTCCAGAGTAAAAAAATGCAATTGGGAATATGGCGATGACGTACAAAGTTTTAAATCAATTATTAGAGAAATTATTAACGTTTTTTTCTTACATCAATAAATTTTTTACCTTTTATTTATGGGGAATTTTGATAAAGTTTATAAAATTTGAGAAATGTAAAATATTTTAATGGCTTATAAATAACTAAAGCAAACTTGAACTTGAACATGTTAATCATTGACCTCTGACTCTGCATTCGGCTCTTCTATCGTTACTTCTTAAACATTTTATTATTGAGAATTAGTATCTACTTTGTTGCATGATGTGACGGGTTGATAAATTAAATTAATTTTATTTGTCAAATTTTAACTTTCGATAGGTATTACCGTTCATGGAAAAATTATATCACGCTTTCTTGGAGGTCAGACTAAATATTAATATGAACAAGACGCAAATAATGACTAATCTGGTGCTAAATCGTAATAGTACTGTTGATGAAAGGGATATTAAGCAGACTGCATCGTAAGTAATAACTAGACGGGGTACTGGGACACTTTGGTAACCTGTCCATAAGGGACTCTGAAGTGGAAGCTGTAGATGTGTTGGTTTGACCTTGGGTGACTGAAGAAGTAAAAAAGGAGTGATCGACAATGGCCAGAGGGTTGTAAGAAGTGGTCGCTTATCGCTTGATCTCTTTTTCTTTCCCGAAGAAGTGCTCAACAATGACCGGAGTGTTGTGAGAACTGGTCACTTATCTCTAGATCTCCTCTTTCAGAGCTGTTACCTGTTGTCACCTCTGTCACCTTATGTCACCTGCTGTGACCTGTTTACCTGTACGACGTAATAATTTCATGAAGAAGTGATCAACAATGACCGGAGAGTTGTAAGAAGTGGTCGCTTATCGCTAGATCTCTTAAATAAATAAATAAATAATAGCTTTATTACCCAACAGTTTCACATTTCTAGGGTAAAAATTTGAAATACATTTTTCAGTTAGCATACAATCAGTATGTTGAAAATAAAGAGTGAGAACAATTTAATTAAACAAATAACTATGTAAATAAAATTTTTTTAAAAATTAACAATTTAAGGTACTCCATAAACCAATGCGGTATCAACTAGATGATTAATTGAGCATGAAAAAATATCACAATGGTTGCATATTTTGTTATAGTTATCGCACATAACATAAATCGGTGACTTTAGTAACATGTTTGTTCTCGCGCGTGGACAAGTAGGTAAACACGATAGTTGACCTGGAAGATATTCGTGGCACATTAAATTTAATTTGGTCTAATATATCGCTGCAGTCAATACAGTTGTGTAATAACTTAAATAAAAATGAAACCGAAAATATAACTCTTCTTAACTCTAAACTTACAATATCAAACCTGTTACATAACAAATCGTAATCATAACCATTAGCAGGATATACTCCATCAACCTTAAATGCTAAATATTTAAAAGTTTGCGTTGTACCTTTTCAATCTGTTGCATATAACGTCTATAAATAGGATACCAAATTAAGCTACAATATTCTAGTTTTGTTCGCACTAACGATAGATACAGCAGTTTAATCGGTCTTATATCGCTAAAATTTCTACAGTTTCTGATGATAAAACCGTACATTTTCATAGCATCAGATACTTTCTGCTCAATATGGTCATTAAAGTTTAATTTTGAATCAAATATAACTCCTAAATCTTTAATGCTATTACATTTTTCCAGTTCTGACCCCTGAATTACATAATTAAAGTCAACCTTATTTTCCTTTCTAGAATATCTTACTACTTTACATTTATTGACATTAAGAAAAAGTTTGTTTTTTATACACCAAGTATCTATATAATTTAGATCGTTCTGCAAATCTATACAGTTCGCAATTGTTTTAATTTCACAGTATATTTTAAGATCATCCGCAAAACATAATTTTCTGTTATTGATATCTAAAAATAAATCATTGATATATAATAGGAACAACAATGGACCTAAGTTTCATCCCTGTGGAACGCCGGATCTAGTAAAGATTAATTCTGATGTGAAACCATTATATGATACAAATTGGCTCCTACCTATTAAATAGCTTTCAAGTAACTTAAAAATGTTTCCAGAAAATCCTAAATTTGATAATTTAAAGAGAAGGTATTTGTGATCAACCTTGTCAAACGCCTTAGAAAAATCAGTATATATTACATCTACTTGACCTTGTACATCCAAAACATCTGAAATATATTGAGTTATTACAGCTAAGTTTGATGCAGTAGAGCGTTTATCTATAAAGCCATGTTGATAAGGTGATATCCATCCCCTAACAGAAGGGTATATACGATTATATACAGTTACTTCGAAAACCTTTGAAAAATTGGATAACAAAGATACCGGTCTGTAAGTGGATACATCAGATTTCGTTCCGTTTTTGAATACAGGGCATACCTTTGCATTTTTCCACAGTTCGGGATAAGTTCTCGTTTTTATTGATAAGTTAAAAAATTTTTGAAGTGGCTTTACAAATACCCGAAAACAATCTTTGATTAAAAATGCTGGAATAGTATCCGGTTAGGACGTCATTTTATTTTTAATTTTTTTAAATGCTACCAAAATTTCGTTTTCTTGAAATTCGCTAAAATTAATAGTGGGTAAATAGATATCTCTACATTCTTGGTTATCAAATGCATTGTTTTCGACAGGTATATAAACTTTCTCAAAAAACATCTTAAAAGCATGGATTATATCGTGAGGATTATTAAATGTATCGCTGTTGTAACACATTTCACCTGGGATTCTAGAAGTTTTATTCTTTGCATGAACATATGCCCAGAAATTATTAGATTCGTTAGAAATACTGGTCTGAATTTTTTTAAGATAAGCGTTATATTCGGTTTTAATCATTTGTTTTATTATTTTTCGCAACCTTTTAAATTCATGCATATAAAGTATATTCCCTGTTTTCTTATAATTTTTGACATTTTTTGATTTCAACTTTATCATTCTAATTATTTCCGCATTGTACCATATAGGATATTGACGTTTATAATTTCTGTATATTGGTACACATATATCAAATAATTCATATATCTTAGCATAAAATAATTCTTATTCTTTCATTAGATAGTTACCTGTATGTTGAGTGCAGAAGTGGTCGCTTATCGCTAGATCTCTTCTTCTTTTCGGTTAAATTGTACAGGGTGAGTCTGTTTGTTGTTTAGAGCTTTGTCTTTAAAAATTGATCGACCCCGTTCCAGCCTAGCCTCATATGTAATCTTTATTCTCAATACATTTTTCATACTGGTTGCCAGGAGAGCTCAGCGGCTAGTTTGGCGTCCAAAAATTGATAGACCATTTAGCGTTACCCAGGGTGCATCACGTGGGGGCGATCTATCATTACACCCCGAATAAGCGAATAATATATTATATTTGCAGCGAATAATATATTTTCATTAAAAATTTTATTAGTGGATCAATAAAAGGCAAAATAAAACAACATTACTCGTATAATTTATTGTATTATTAAATAATTCAATAATACAATAAATTGTATTGTATTCAATAATTTGAATGTTGTACCATATGTTGTGTTACTGTAATCCTGTATTCCTTTTCAAACGCGTCAGCAACCCATGATCGGTCGCTTAAATATTTATAACAATATATTTCATTCTCGTTATAGGGTGGTCGTCTAAACAAATCGAGCTCTTGACGATATATGTGATCCAAAATGCCATCTCTAATATGTATAAACTCATATTTGCTAGTAACATCGGGCTAACACAATAATTTATTAAAACACTAGTTCTCACAACCCTCTGGTCATTGTTGATCACTTCTTCGGTAAAGAAGAAGTGATCAAGCGATAAGCGACCACAAAGTGTTCCAGTACCCCGCCTAGTTATTACTTACGATGCTGTTTGCTTCATCATCCAGCCTCTTGCATCCAAAGTTGAACATAGGCCTCCCCTAATTTCTTCCAGTTTTGCCGATCTTGGGCTTTCTGCAACCAATTCCCAGCAATCCTTTTGACGTCGTCTGTCCATCGTGTAGGTGGTCTACCTCTACTTCTTCTGTCTTCTCTTGGTCTCCACACTGTAATTTTTTGGATCCACCCCTTCATTCTGGCTACATGGCCCGCCCAATTCCACTTCAGCCATGCTACTCGCTCTATGACATCTGTGACGCCTGTCCTTCTTCTGATTTCTTCGTTTCTGGCCCTATCTCTGAGAGTTAGTCCAAGTAGTAACCGTTCCATTCTTCTTTGGGCCACTCTGTTTCGTTGCTGTGGCCTGGGTTAACGATAATGTTTCGGCGCCGTAAGTCATGACTGGAAGCACACATTGGTTGAACGTCTTCCTTTTCAAATAATTTGGCAAGTTGCTCTTGAAGATGTCTGATAGAGCTCCATATGCGGCCCATGCTAAGGTGATCCTTCTCTGTAATTCAGCAGCTTGATTGTCCATGGCAATTTGGATTTCATGCCCTAAGTATTTATATTTATGGACCAATGCTATTTCGTTGACGTCGACTTTTGGATTTTCGCTTGGTACCAGGTTTGTCATGTATTGTGTCTTTCCAGAATTTATGTTTAAACCAAGTTTTTTACAGGCTGCATCTAGCTCAGTAAGCATAGTTCTAATCTCTTTTAAGTTGTCTGTTATAAGAACTATGTCGTCTGCGAATCGTAGGTGGGAGAGCCTTTCATCGTCGACATTTATTCCTTTGGCGTCCCACTCCAATTGTTTGAAAGCATGTTCAAGTACTGCCGTAAAGAGTTTAGGAGATAACGTGTCTCCCTGTCTAATTCCTCTTTTGATTTTTATAGATTTGGTATCTTGGTGTAGTCGGACGGTCATGGTTGCATTATTGTATATGTTCGCTATCAGTTTCGAGTACCGATAATCTATACGACTTTCCTCCAATGCTCTCATTATGCTGTTAATTTCTATCGTATCAAATGCTTTGCGAAAGTCTACGAAAGCCAGGACCAATGGTCGGTTCGGTTGTATTCGATAGATTTTTCTATAATTCCCTTTATGCAGTGTAGGTGGTCGTTAGTGCCAAAGTTTTTCCTAAAACCCGCCTGTTCTCCAGGTTGGTAAAAATCCAATTTTGTTTCCAGTCTATTTGTTATTATTCTTGTGAATAACTTGTAGAGGTGGTCTAATAGGCTTATGGGCCGGTAATTCTCGAGGTCTGTTGGATCGCTCTTTTTGTGTAATAAGATGGTAAGTGCACTGTGCGATCTTGTAGGTGTTTCACTTTGGTGCAGACATAAGTTGAACAATTCCTTTATGTTGTTTAAAAGTATGTCTCCTCCAATCTTTACGGCTTATATAACGATATTGTCTTCTCTGTTTGCTTAATACCTATTTTATCAACAATACTATTACGATTTGACACCAGATTAGTCATTATTTGCGTCTTATGCATGTTAATATTCTAACCTCCAAGGAATTCCCATTGGAAATCCCCCCAATAAAGCTTGAACCAAAAAACATAAAATAGATAACCTCAAACTACATAAAAGACATAGACAATAATTTATATATAATAAGTTCCCTTAATTTTAATAACTATCGAATTTATTGGGTTGAACTTGTCTGTCTGTAGTTTAGTTTTCATGTCAGCTAATGTATTTTTTATGTTTCAACAATTTTTTCTTTAATCTGCAGCGTGTTACGGGGGAATTCCCTATTCACCCGTAGATCCGCCACTGTTCAGTAGTTTTCTAAAGATGAGGCGGAACTGCTGCTATGCGGGTTGCTATGTTGCTCTAGCAGAACATTTTCTATCGTACTTCGTCCGTTTTCTGAGTACTTTTCAGATGTTTTCTGAAGACTAAAATACGATGCATCTATTTTTGCCCAAGAATTCATATGCTACACGCAAATATGCATGACGAAAATGAGTCTCTCTTTCAATAATAAATATTTTGTTCACTTGACCGTGAATTAGTGCACTTAACGTAAATCGAGCACCTGAATCCAATAACTTCAGAAGGCTGTAGCTCGAGAATAATAGTTTTTCAGACCTAGGTGCCATGGACTTTTTAAATCTACTAACTGAGGACTATCATTGACCAAAGTTTCGTTAAATTTTACCGGGGCCACTTTTCCGTAAAGTATTGCGGGGTCATTTCCTTTCAATATTTTGCGTTTCTCCACATTTTTTTGCTTTTAAGGCCATCGGTACATAATTCGCAAATATTTTACGGCTATCCCTACTTTTTCTGTCTGTACACGGCAAATTACGTGTAGTAAAATTCACCCTGGTATAGATATGTAAACATTACTAGAATGTCATTCTACTTGAAAATGTCATCATTAACTTAAAGAGATGGCTTTTGAATGTTCTTGGATAACTGTTATTTGTATAATTGCAAATTATTAATTCAGTTAATAAATGTGATCATTTTTTCACTAACTATGTATTCAGTGATTGTAATAATTTATATGTACAACAAAAACTAATACTCAATCGAGAAAAGAGGAAAAGTGTTAAAGTGATTTTTTAATAATATATTGTTACTATGCGACGCTTACAATTTTGAACATCTTTCAACAACAAAATACTTGGATCAATACTTGGACACAATAAATAACTTTTTATTAAGTTCACGTCTTAAATCAATTATTTATCAAGTACACTATATATCAATATTATTTAATCAACAACTCAAAATATTCCCGATGCCATGTCAAATATTGAAAATTGTCACTGATTGTCATTGTCTGACTGACAATACTCTATTCGACTGAGTGCGCTGTAAGACAAAGATAGATTTGGAAAATATTACCACGGACATTGTGTTCATTTTTTTCGAATCCTGAAAAAGCCAATAAATATTTTTGAAAAAATTAAACGCAGAATGAAAGACTAAATTATTACCGAGGGCCGAAAGTCCCAGAATAAATAAAAAGTTTATTTTGAATGAGATATTTGAAATTAAAAATCACACTAAATTTTCTCTCAGTGTTTCACCCCTGTAACTTATTAAAATAAACATTATAGAAGTTCTCAGAGACTTTCGGCCCTCACTAATAACGTAATCTTTCTCAGGGTTCGAAAAAATAAATCCCCATTTGCATAGCATTGCAGCCGAAAATACGTACCCATCCCCTTAAGCAAAATAGATAAATATAGTAACCATTTGAAATTTTTTCGTTTTAGGTGAACGGAAGGGTGACATAATCGCTAAATGGGAAGAAAAATCTAGGGAATTCATCGAAAACTTCTTACTGCTTTTTGGACGTGAAAGATTAACCAACATTTGGAACGAAAGCAAAGGAAAAATTTTGAGTGCTTTAAGCCCGCCCGTATCTCCGCATCCCCCTGCCAGTCCAACGTCCAGCGAAGGAGAGTTTGATTTTTCGGAGGACGGTATGCCCCCTCTCAAATCACCACGAGTCGAGTCCCCTTCGCCTCCTTCTTCTTCGTCCGCGTCGAGAAATAATTATTACAGTGTGGAGGATTATAGCGACGAGGAAGAGATTTCATTGCCAATAAAAAATGGAAAATTATAATATTGAACGGGTGTCTTAGTTGTTTAAAATCGTTAGTGCTTGTTGAATGTGATGCTGTCTTGGTTTCTCATTTTTACAATATAATCTTTTTTGAAAAGAAAACGTATTATATCCTGCAGCCAAAAAGTTTAATACCAACTTTAATAAAATTATTCATAGATCGGTATTTTACATCGACAATATACAAGTTTTTAGAATATACTGGTCAACAAGTCACTAATGACACGTGCTTGTGTATTCTTAGTAAAACCGAAGCGTAGTAATACTATAGAAATTATTTATTCACACCAGGTATAAATTTTAGAAGTCATTCGTAATAATTAACACAAAATAATTAACGTAAAATAAAATGTATATACCAAAGTAAAATGGTTACCCTACATCGCTGTTTCTGATTTTTGTTTCAGTTCAGTTTTTTACAGTAAAATGCAGCAAAATTGTCCCAAAATTCGCGTTTCCTAAATAAATGTCAACTTTGTGCAAGTATTGTTTTTTAGTTTTGCTTCGATTATATCCCTATGAGAACAACGTATCAGATCCAATTTTTAAACAGTTTTGAAAAATATGTGGACTCGTATCTAGTTGGGATTGAGAATTTTAAATTTAGAGTTGAAGTTACCTGGAGTAGGTACATCCTTGTTCCAGCAACTAAATTTGCCAAGAAAATATATAGAACCTGTGTTTAGTTTAGGTACGTTACGTTACCTACGGTAGGTCTCTATCAGAATAACTAAACTGATTATTTTGAGAAATTTGTCAAATGGCTAGGCATAAACTTACAATTCAGTGACAGAGGAATGTTGCTTTCGTGAAATAAAGTATTAATTTTATCGGATACATCCTTCCAATCATAAATCAATCCGTCTGATTTCACAAGCCATTTTCAAAATAATTTCTTTCTCGAATCATTTTACTCGAATTTGCCATTACTCATTTCTGCAGTCAACAAATAATGCGTATTTTATTCATCTAGGAATGGCACCTTCATACTGTAGTATAAAGGTGCCATACCGTTCTTCACTCTTTCCATATAGTGGTCATTTTCTTAGTATTTGAAAATCAGTGTGCTGAAACCACTGCGCCTCTTGTTGTAGAAGATTCAATAGCCTTTGTATTTGTGTTTTCCTTTATAGAAATTTTTTTCTGCTGGTTTGTTTTAACTTGTTTTGGTTGGATACTATCATCTTCTTCTTCATCCAGTTACTTCCATCCAGACCTTCTTTTCCAGTTACGTTTTTTCCAGCGATACTTCGTCCGGTAACCTCGTACCGGTAACCGGTAACTTCGTCCACTATAACTGTTCGTAATCTATCGTACAACATTCTCAAAAAAAGATTCTTCAAAAAGTGAAACCAGATACTGCTATGTCACGGGTTGATATTTTTGTCGCTAGTTTAAGTTATAGCGTGTATATTTTTCCAACTTGGACTTACTTGCCCTAATTTATAATATTGATTTTATTATTTTTGATACGCTTGTGTTAAGCTATCTTTCTAAAACACAAATTTAGATCATTAACTCTTATATAAACAAGAAGACTATTAACAGATCGACTTTAATCATGCAATTCATCTCAAAGAAAAAAAAGAAATGTTTGGGTTCATTAGTAAGCT
Organism: Diabrotica virgifera virgifera; assembly: GCF_917563875.1. NCBI lineage: Eukaryota > Metazoa > Arthropoda > Insecta > Coleoptera > Chrysomelidae > Diabrotica > Diabrotica virgifera. Next base: position 171,322,417 of record NC_065444.1, read on the forward strand.
ATGTTGACTGTCTAATAAGAAATAATAATTTATTTTTCTCCAATTTCAATAGAAGTAACCACCTCTCTTCTTTTAGTACTAGTCCAAGAGGCAGCGCTGAAAAATCTCTTTGAATTTACTAAAGCTAGATTTTTCACAGTTGATTACTGTGATTGTGTAGAGAAACATACTGCGGTCGGTCAAGCGAAACGTAGAACAGGGGTTACTGAGAGGGTATCAAAATTGCTTTCCTACGAAGGTAATTAAATCCATTTACTAAGGCTGAAAATCAGTACACACATTCTAATTTAATTGATGCTTCCGAAGTCAAACGGTGTAAGTCACATTCTCCCTAAAAATGACTTATGAGATGTAGCACATATTATTACACCACATTCACATAGCAAATTCCCAACTATAAACAAACGCACGTGTTACTATTCGCCCGCTCATTCGTCAAGAGACTATTAAATCTAATTTATTGCCATAAACGAGGCGGATTCTCATTTTACAGATCCAAACTGGTCAGTGTGCAAATTCAAATTGTAGGTAACGTGTTGGCTTTTAAGATACACTTCAGGACGACCCTGTTTAGCTTCCATGCGCGTTTGTTTACAGTTGGGAATATGTAAACTGAATGGACTGTATATGTAATAATATTATAATTTCCTTGTTTGTATTTATGAATATATTACCCATAATATGATAAATAAAGACGGTTTATTTGTTTTTAATAACTACTTATATTTCTGCAACTACTTTCAGAAACATCTTAGTATCTCATTTTAAACACTTACACCGATTGGCTTCTGAGGCATCGAAATATAAATAAGTTATTATAGTCGGTCGGCCCCAGTGAATGTACAGGGTTATTCACTATATTTTGATCCCCTTGTAAACTGCTTTATTTACAGAATTAGAAAAAAATGTAAAATACAAATTTTATTCGATTTTTAAATTATGATTTTTTGACATATATATCGTAGTAGTGACGTCATCCATTTGGGCGTGATGACGTAATCGACTATTTTTTTTAATATGAATAGGGGTCGAATGCTAGCTCATTTGAAAGGTTATTCAATTCCCTATTCAGTAATATAAACATTAACATGATTAATTATACAGGGTGTCCAAAAAAATTGTTTTTAAATCAATTAATTGTTTAATAATAATTAAAACAAAATTTTGGACACCCTGTATAAATAATGATCTTAATGTTTATAGTACTGTATAGAGAACTGAATAACCTTTCAAATGAGCAAGCACACGACCCCTATTCTCATTTAAAAAAATAGTCGATTACATCATCACGCACAGATGGATGACGTCACTATTACGATATATATGTCAAAAAATCATAATTAAAAAATCGAATAACTTTTGTATTTTACATTTTTTCTAATTCTGTAAATAAAGCAGTTTACAAGGGGGTCAAAATATAGTGAATAACCCTGTACATTCATTGGGGCCGACCGACCGGCTCTGTCCCGTCATACAGCTGACCGACTATAATAACTTTTATTTATATTCAATTTAGAATGTGTGTACTGATTTTCAGCCTTAGTAAATGGATTTAATTACCTTCGTAGGAAAGAAACTTTGATACCCTCTCAGTAACCCCTGTTCTACGTTTCGCTTGACCGACCGCAGTATGTTTCTCTACACAATAACAGTAATCAACTGTGAAAAATTTAGCTTTAGTAAATTCAAAGAGATTTTTCAGCGCTGCCTCTCCGTCTATACCTTGTCCGATTATCGAACGTTGGCGATCGTATTGGCAATAAAATAATACCTTTAATATTGTTCTGAACTTATTTGCTTGTGATATATTAATGAAATTTAGTAATTTTGTTGGGAATAAGCCACAATTTTACTTTAAAATTGTTTGACGTTTCGATTTCTACTTCGGAAATCTTTCTCAGTGTTTTGTATTTTGAGAACGATTTCCGAAGTGGAAATCGAAACATCCAATCATTTTAAAGTAAAATTGTGTTTTATTCCTAACGAAAAAAACAAAATTACAATAATAATAACTTGTCTACTGCAACTATGATGTATGTCTCTTGATACCACTCTGGGTGATTTCGGAGCCAAGATGTTCTGCTTCGGTCTGGTCCTCTTCTTTTGAAGACCTTGCCCTGTATTATGAGGTGTAGAAGTTTTTACCTCTCTGAATATGTCATTACATGGCCGAAATATAACTTTCGAATTTTTATTGGTTTTATTATTTCTGTGATCGTTTTCATTCGTTGTAAAACTATTTAAGTTCTTATTTGATCAACCCACCTTATCCGCAATATTCGTCGGTAGATCCACATCTCACAGGCCTCCATTTCTTTCATTAGTGTCTCTGTAAGCGTCCAGCTCTCCATGCCATACAGCATTGTGGAGAATATGTAGCAGCGTATTAATCTGATTTTAAGGTCTAATGTAAAATCTCTATTAATGAGAATTTTCTTTAGTTTATAGAAGGCAGCTCTGGATTTTCGTATTCGTATTTATTTGTTTATATCCCAGTTATCGTTAACGTTGGCGTCCAAATAGGCTATATTGTGGACTCTTTCTAACTGTTCGATTCGCTCTGATTTTCATTGCTTCTAACTCCGTTTTGCCTACAATCATAATAGTCCAAGAGGCAGCGCTGAAAAATCTCATTGAATTTATTAAAGCTAAATTTTTCACAGTTGTTTACTGTGATTGTGTAGAGAAACATACTGCAATCGGTCAAGCGAAACGTAGAACTGGGGTTGACTGAGGGGGTATCAAAGTTGCTTTTCTACAAAGGTAATCTGAAGGTAAGGCTGAAAATAGTACACACATTGTAAATTAAATATAAATAAAAGTTATTATAGTCGGTCAGCTGTATGTACAGGGTTATTCACTATATTTTGACCCCCTTGTAAACTGCTTTATTTACAGAATTAGAAAAAAATGTAAAATACAAAAGGTATTCGATTTTTAAATTATGATTTTTTGACATATATATCGTACTAGTGACGTCATCCATTTGGGCTTGATGACGTAATCGACTATTTTTTTTTAAATGGGAATAGGGGTCGAGTGCTAGCTCATTTGAAAGGTTATTCAATTCCCTATTCAGTAATATAAACATTAACATGATTAATTATACAGGGTGTCCAAAAATTTTTTTAAATTAAATTAATTGTTTAATTAATAATTAAAAAAAGAATTTTGGACACCCTGTATAAATAATGATCTTAATGTTTATAGTACTGTATAGAGAATTGAATAACCTTTCAAATGAGCAAGCACACGACCCCTATTCTTATTTAAAAAAATAGTCGATTACGTCATCACGCCCAGATGGATGACGTCACTAGTACGATATATATGTCAAAAAATCATAATTAAAATATCGAATAACTTTTGTATTTCACATTTTTTTCTAATTCTGTAAATAAAGCAGTTTACAAGGGGGTCAAAATATAGTGAATAACCCTGTACATTCATTGGGGCCGACCGACCGGTACTGTCCCGTCATACAGCTGACCGACTATAATAACTTTTATTTATATTCAATTTAGAATGTGTGCACTGATTTTCAGCCTTACTAAATGGATTTAATTACCTTCGTAGGAAAGCAACTTTGATACCCTCTCAGTAACCCCTGTTCTACGTTTCGCTTGACCGACCGCAGTATGTTTCTCTACACAATCACAGTAATCAACTGTGAAAAATTTAGCTTTAGTAAATTCAATTAAATTTTTCAGCGCTGCCTCTCCGTCTATAAGTTTTGTCATATCAAAATTAAGTTTTAACCCATATTCAACAGATGTTTCGGTCACCCTGTTTATAAGTCTTTGCAACTCTTTTTCATTGGAGGCCAGCAGTACCTTGTCGTATACGTATATGAGTAACAACTTTTTTAAGTGTTCAATATCTCGTTACATCGTATTAAATTAAAAAGGTAAAAATCAAAATGCTCAAAAATATGTCAAAACAATCACACAATACAAAATCGGGATCTGTACTTTTAATAAAATATTACAAAAGATTCATAATAATTTAAATTTAAAACAGATAATTTAAATTATTTATTATCATTTACAGTGCATATGTGTTGATAGCTTGCTCTGTATAATTTAGCATTTTTTGTGGCAACGTATAGTGAATTAAGTTTTTACATATATGTTGTATATTTTAATAGAAATTACCTTTAAAAGTAGTTATAGCAAATCAATCATTAGGCTAAACGTTCGGTAACCAACGCATTTGCGGCATCAAGACGAATGTATAGAAAATGGTATAAGTACTGTATTGTATAGTTAAATAGTAACATATTTTAACTAGTATTTTTTGTATTAAGATTTATATCTGGTGTTAGTTTACTGTGATCGACTACTCTATTTAAGAACGTAGTTTATTGTATCGGCAAAAGATAAAAAAATATGCCTTTTTGGGATTTAGCAACATTCCTTGAAGGATTTTGCGTTTGTTGCCAGTTATTTATTTTTATTAATCATACTGTGCCAAAAACTAAAATAGTTCCGAAAATGTTAGTTATTATCATTAAGAAATTATTAGGTTTTGGATTTAATAGGTATGATACATATCTAAAAAATATTAAAACTCATCATGTTTATTATCAAAAACGAAACACTGCATAACATCATTTTTTTAAATTGTTTTCAAAATGGTTTCCTTGTTAAGGTTATCTTATTTTTTTTCCTTCGCTCGTTCCCGATGACGGAGTTGATCAAGACTATGACTCCAGTTGTATAAGTACCCAAGTTGTAGTATGCAACCATGAAATTTTTAGAAATTCCTTTGTTTTCGTATGTTGGCCATTTTATTTCACTGTTTTGAGGATTTCACATTCGTTCCTTATTTTGTTTAAAAACTCGATCTAGATGACCTTATATTTAAAATAGACTAAAATTTAATGCAAATCTAGATTGCAGTAGTTCTTACTCAAAATTGGAAGTAAATACCAGGGAAATCAAAAAGTTTCATGCCAATCTTCAGGAATTTGATTTTAGAAGGATTCTAATACCTGTTCTTGTGGTATGTTATATAGTTCCTCTAGGGATTTTTCTTTGATGTTTCCAACCCAGTCAAACCTCTACATTTTCAAGGATCTTATCATGGGATAAGTCAATAAGGCTAGGTCAGGGGGATAGGGGAACTGAGAGCTGATATTATTGCTATTTTTTATGCAGTAATCTCAAACTAGCAGCGCAGACTCAACTGGTGCGTTGTCATAGTGTGATATTCACTCCCTACCTCGCCACAGCTTCGGTCTCTTTCTTCAGAGTTGCCAGATTGGGGTATTCCCCCCCCCCCCCATTTTTGGGGTAATTTGAAAGCGTCTGTAATTTTAACGGGTAATAATAACGGGTCCGTAATTTAGGTAATTTTAACGGTCATGGTAAATTAAATTTGCGAATATACATAGAAAGAACTATATCGCACCTCCGCTCAAAGAGTGTCATAAGTCAAAAAAGCTAAATTTCGAGAAAACGACGTTTAAAGTTTGTCCTACAACATTTTCGGGTTTAATTCAAAAACTATTAAAATTAGAATAATAACAACTATTTCAGTCAGTTACAATGGTTTATGGAGGCTCTATAAAATAGCATACCTATTAGTCATATAAAAAATATTAAAAAAAAATTTTTTTTGTTGTGACACTTGAAGTACAGAATTTAATATCATTATTATTATCTGGTTAACAGACTTATACTTTTTAATGATGTAACTTTAAATACAAGTAACAACATTAAACACAAAATACTGCAAAAAGAAAGATAAGTGATAAATGTGTCACTTTTCTTGAGCACATACGCAGATTGTTTTGAATAAAGTAATCACATATTATACTGTCTTAACTCGACAAACGACGCTTTATACACATCTTAGATGAACAAACGCTTTGCACAAATCGATATGTGACACTGTTTGTGTTCGGTGCGTCATTGATTTTGGATAATCTTATAATGACACTAGTGTCATCTAACGATAAATATTGACCCATAGACGTGACATTTTGTGAGATAGAAGTTTATACATCGTTTTATTAAACTGTTGGTGCAATAAAATCGATTTTAAAATTTTTTGAGTTATGACACTCTTTGAGCGGAGGTGCGATATATTCTACACTCATATAATCGAAGACGATAAAGCCTATGAATTATTTCAACGCCCTCTGTTGATAAGTAGTATAACTTTGGTTTACTGTTCTCTACATTTGACTACTACTAATTCATTAGCTTTGTTCGCGGAAACAGTTCATGACTGTTTTCTGACTGATTCGCATGCGAAATTCCGTTTTTAGGCGCTTGAAAATGGAACTGCGCATGCGTATTAGTCAGAAACCAGTTGTGCACTGTCTCCTCGAACAAAGCTATTAAATTGCGGTACAAATTTAAATTAGTGGGATTTGAGCTTCAATTTGGGGGAATTTCAATTTAAAAGTGTGGGATTTAGAAAATCACATCTGGCAACTCTGCTCTTCCTTCGCACAGCCTCACTAATTTTCCAGCGTTTGAAGGCAACAAAAACATTTCATCCCGTAGAATAAAATCGTAGTCAACAATATCCTTATGTCCGATTTCATCTGCCGTGCTTGCTCTGCTGACTTACATTGATAACAATGGAAGTCAAGAATTTATTGGAGGAATCTCTAGAGAGCTCCTTTATTTTTACATCATAGCCGTCTACCCAAATATATTACACCACCTTTATTGATATATAAAGTAAATATATTTTATTCATTAAGTCTCAATCACCACCTTTGGTGGTGATGCGTTTCAAAAAGCTTTTTATCAACATTTATCATTTTAAGAAGTTACTGAGTCTGAGTTGATTTCACTCTAATGCCCGACTTTGAATAAAATTTGTGTTTAGTTTACACACAAATTTTATTCAAGGTCGGTCTTGAGACTCGACTATAAATACGGGCACTAGATCAACAGCCTGTCATTCATTCCTAACCTCCTCTTGTAACGTTTAAAAAATTTAGTTAGAAGTAGTAACACAAAAATAAAACCTTGTACAAACCCGTCACTCTCTATTTAATTAAACTCATTTTAATAATACCATTGCAAAGACGAAAGCAATTAAGCATCTGAATATAAAAAAAAACAGAAAAGTTGTGTCTGTCACATTAAACAAGGCGGCCAACCTCAATACGCCATGTTGCGACGTTGCCAGGTAATTCAAACGTCATGAAATTAGATCATCCTCGTAATAGGGAACTTGTACATTTTTTTTATTACATAATAATGTCCAGTTTTGTATAAAAATGAGATTTTGAAAATTTCACGCTTCAAAAACTCATAATAACTTAGAAGTACAAATTTAAAAGTCTTCTGTATTTTAAAATAGTTCAAACGACCCGTGACGTCACATAGTTTAACCATATGGTTCAGTTTATGGTTATATTTAGGTATATTCTTCTGCTTCTTCTTTAGTTTATTGGCCTCCACCTACTTGGGTATTTGGCCAGCTCGTCGTCGCGGAATAAAGGAAAAATATTTAAATTCTAATGACATTTATCGTATGTCTTTTTAATAATATATACCAGTTTTTTGAGATTGGAGTTTGATATAGTTATTGAAGGAAAGGAAAGAAGGTTTACTATGGAAAATAAAACCATTTTGTAAAAGTACATATTTTCTATGAATAGTTCAAACGATCAAAAATACTTGTAACGTCACATAACTGCATTTTCTACTGGCGTTTATAATGTCTAATTTAAATTTATATACAATTTTGTTTACTTTGTTGGTTCAGAATGTAAACATATAGCCCGATGACGTCACGACGCGTTTTGGGCTGGCTGATATCATTTGAATTTTTAATCGTCTTTAGGGGCCAATCGAAAAAGAAACAAAACTTTTTTATCTTTGATACATGTTTTAAATTATGTTCTGTTGTGATTTATAGCATTTTTTTCGAATTTAAAATTTTATGCAAGTTCCCTATTGTCTGGGGACTTTCTTTTTCTGATGTCTGAAGTTTATTTTTGCTCTTTGCTAATAACGGAGTTTAACATTTGACAGGAAATTACACGGTCGTCTTCTTTCTAGTCTAATAATATTATTATATACATTATTATAATACTTATACATGTAATTCTATACATAATTATACAAACTGTGTGGTAACAAAAACTAAACTTCTCACAGTTAAAAATTATTTGAAAGTATTTTCTGAAAGATAATTTTAGTAGGAAATAACTTAACCAAATAATAATATATAGGAATAAATAAACCAAAGATCCTTAAAGACTACTTAACTCTAATATTTTTATCCCTTTCAACGAATTGTTGCTAAATTCTTTATAGTTTGTTCTCTGCATGCTTGCTGTTAACAAATTATTGCCTTACCTATTAATTGTTAATGTTTGTAATATAATTAGTCTTTTAATGGGTAAATTTGTTGTTGGGGAAAATATTGATTGAGCTTAATACTAACGATATAATGTAAATATCAATTGGATATGAGATTTGGTTCAGCCTTAAACAAAAAACACGAGTTGTGGAAAAAAAGCTCACATCATGTATGATTGCTACTTCTTGTCGGAGTCATATATTTCATATTGCATAGGAGTAAGGAAGCTACACCAGTTTCCCGGGGTCTAAAGAATTTTTAGGTAAAATGACCAAAATTAGCAAAAATTTGTATTCTAATCTGAGGAAGGATTTTTTATGAATTTTAAAACTTTTCCTAAATAAAGAATATAACAACTGGTTAACAGTTTATCACGTATCGTGCCTTGATTAAACGCCTCGAACCTTGCTTGAATGATTCACTTTTTCCCATGATACTACCAGATCAGATGTAAATATTATTCAAAAAACGCTAGTGACACTCTCGTGCATATTAGTTATTATCACCTTCAATATAATATATTTCTCCCTTATCCTACAATGCTTCTTCCTAATCTTACACTGCTCTAAACAGCACTGGAAGCCTTTCTCTGTCAGGTCCACCAAGACAGCTCCTGCTTTCTTTTTCACTGTTTCACACATTTTCACAGATTTCAACAGATTCACATATTTTATTTAATTAATTTTTTAATGCTAATTTCATCTTAGGGAATGATCTAACAATGGGCTGCTGTAGTTGGCGTAGAACCTCTTGACAAATAATACGGAATGAGTCTGTGCATTGTGTTTGTTGTTAATCTATGACTTTGTTCCCATAATTAAAGAAGTTTATTTTTTCTTTTTGTTTCCAGTTACTTTGAATTATTTTCTACTTCGAACATATTGCGCTGTAGGTCAAGTTCCATTGCATTGATTGGCGTTTAGTTTTAGAACTCTAAGTAAAAATCAACATTTTCTCACATTATATCGTTTTCAGTGAATTTCGATCAGTTTCGGTGGCATACAAAATCAAAACAAACATGAGAAATATGCGGGTTTTCCACTAAACGGACAAAACAAAAAAAACACAAACTCGTGTCGAATAATACAAAACTGCAACCTTTCGCAAACCGTTTAAAGACTGGTGTGTTTTGAAACAGTTTTGTTTTTAAATCCCGTTCGTAAGTGGTAACATCAAAGGGTTTAGGTGTGTTTTAAAACTCGAGTCTGTGTAGTGAAAACGGCCATGTTGTGTTTATTATTGTCGTCTTACTAGTTTGTATACGAATTTTGTACTAAATTAGTTCTTTTGGCTCGGATATTTTCTCAACATCACTCACACGTTTTAGTGGAACTTAATAGATTATTTCTGAAGGTGGTAAAGTAGCAAAAAGCAGTGGACTGCTGAATAGATATGTACCTTAATAGAAGCCTTCCGGAAACATAGACATTTGTGGTACTCTAAGGACGGCAACTATAAAAATAAGATTTAAAAAATGGATTCTTACAAAGAAATTGTCCAATTGTTTGACAACAACTGCATAGAAATTGAAAGAAAAATTAAAACCTATTTCACAATATCAACGGTGAAGAAGTAAGTATAAAAAATTAAGAAATCTGGCGCAAAACAGAATTTTACACCCAAGTGGTTTGGTCATAATGGAATGAATTGTATGCATAAGAAAAATCCCTTTTTCCAAGGAATTCAGTATCGACCAGACACATCCAAGAATAAAAAACCTTCTCTAAACATGTTGATATGTTATTGAAGCAAAAAGAATACTTGGGCTTCCTCATGAAAAACAGTAGGAAGGGCCGACAAAAACAAAACTGGAACAAAATGTAGTTCGCTTAATGAAAACGAGAGTTTTAGTTTTGTTTCAGTTTTGTTTTTGTTTTTCGAGTTCTAGAAAACACAAATAAAACATAAACTCAAAACTGTCCTTGTAGTGGAAAATCGCCATTACGCATTCCTTGCCAATTCCCACATTTTCAGCAATTACACGAACACCTAACCGACTATCAGATTTCTATTAAAAATTTTTTGGTACGGTACATCGGGGCAGGGCCCACTTATGAGCCCTTCAGATACTTAGCCCTCCTACGACGGATGCTACGGCCTCCATTGTATCACCCCTATCTTACGGACCAGATCCTGGGCGAACCTGGCCTTCGGCCTTTCTGCTCATAATATGTCACGTCAGAATCAGCAGGGGCTGCAATTCTGAGCTCCTGCCGATGCCGCCCCGAACGTTAATCCTTCAGCAACCTTATGGCCTCACAGGAAGCCACAAGTTTTTTCAACGGTAACTAGAGATGTTGAAAAAGTATCTATTCGTTACAAAGTACTCGTTACTTACGAATACCGAAAGTAACGATTACTATAGAGAGAGTCAAATCGTTACTTTGATTACTCTGATTACTTCGCACCAATCGTATCAGAGCGAGTAACGACTATTGTATCTACTTTGATTACTCTGATTACTTTGTTACTTCGTGCCAAGCGTATCAGAGCGAGTAACGACTATAGGGCTTTTCATTCACAGTCATTTGTTTCGATCTCCTGTCATATGTTGTATAATCTGTGTATAATATTAATATACACGAATTTTACGACATATGACAGAAGCTCGAAACAAATGACTGTGAATGAAAAGCCCTATTGTATCTACTTTGATTACTCTGATTACTTCGTACCGATTGTATCAGAGCGAGTAACGACTATTGTATCTACAACCGGTACACTTGATTACTTTTTACCAATCGTATCCCAGCGAGTAACGGACGGGACCGGTATTTTACAAGTGTTATCGAATATCGTTATCGGTATGAAGCGTTTTGATGGTGTGAGAGTGAGGAGAAGGTAGAAGATGAAATAGAGGGAGGTATAATGGTATACGTAAAAATGTAATGTATGTCATTAACAAAGATCGAATGCTAGAACATTATATTTTTATCTAGATCTACGCCATTTGCCGATGTAGATTATATAGTAGATCTTGTTATATCGGAATACCTATACAAAATACCTACCTACTGAGAAATGCGATTCTCGATATGATTACCGCTACTCAAATACAAAAGTAATCATAGTAATCAAAGTGACGAATACTGTAAATGATTACTTTATACAAAAGTAACGATTTGTAACGAATACTCGAAAGTATTTATAATCAACATCACTAACGGTAACTCCCTCACCTGGCTCGGCTGCATAAAGGCCGATCCCAGGATCTGCCACCTCTGATAGTCCAATGCCGGACACTTCCAGAGGACATGTGAGGAGGTTTCATCCTCCTCATCACATAGACGGCATCGTGAGCCATCCGCCAATCCAAGCAGATGAAGGTGCCGTCGGTGTCTACAGTGGTCGGTGAGAGCATATTGACCACCAGGGAGCATCTTCTACGGCCTAGAAGAAGTTGGGCTGTGAGATTTTTGGATGGTCCCACTATGTGGAGTCTAGCCTGTTTCAAACCTCCACAACTAGCTCAGAAGTCCTGGAACCTCCACAGAAAAAGCTCCTTGAGATTACCCCGACCAGTACTGAAGGGTACCCCAATTACAGGTTCGGGTCCCACAGGGAGAGTGGATCAGTCCCGTCTTGCCAAAGCGTCATCGTCAGCCCGTTCGTTTCTCTCTCCACCTGGGTGATCCGGTAGGTAACTCTGTTGTGACAGCAACACCATACAGTTGTTGCTCTCTTGCACTCAAGAACCAGCTTAGAGCTGACTTGTGCGCTTCCAAAGCCCTCAGGTATTGTTATATTTTTGACGTTGATGGGATTTAATCTTTTGTGACGTCTTTTCGGCCTATCTTGAAAAAGCTTAAACCACTCAAAAGAAATAGGTTCGTGTATTAAACTTTATTTCCTGCACATTTCTTTCATTAAGTTATAAATTTCAGTGGTTTGATGGTATGTTTTGCATGTTTCTTATCACAATCCGTTGCTGCATTCTTGCCCTTAACGTTTTTCCTGCGATTGGAATGAAGGGTGCGTCTATTCGGGCTTGTTTATGGAAGCGAGCTTTTGATGTTTTTAATAAAGCTCATAAATCTTTTTATAGACCCTTTTTAGCTCATGAAGTTTTTTCATTGTGTAAAAATCGATTTACAAATTTGGTATACGATTTTACATTCATTATTCTCTCTAACAGCAAAACTTAGTAACTAATAATTAGATTATTAGGGACACCAATATTGTAATAGATGGGAAATCAGGATATTATTTATATGAAACGTATGAAGGTAAATTATTGAAGTGTAATTTATAATTTAGCACAAGTTTTATTTATTGTTATGAACGTTTTTGATTTTTTTGCTATTCATATTATATTTATATAAATTATACATTTGGTTTTTGTTTGAAAGATGTGTAATTGTTGTTGTTTTTATTTAATGCTAACGGTATGATCTGAATGTGTTTTAAAATCGCTCTCAACGCAAACACGAATATATTTTTACATAATAACCAATTAACATCATGTACTGGTTCGCTTTTGAACATTATTAAATTAAAATGTATTAGTAAAATTTGTTTTTATTTCTTGTTTAATACAATAGTTATTTTCCTAACTGGTGCGGAAAGTGATACTTTCACGCATGAGACTGCCGTTGACCCGAACGACGCGATAGCGGAGTTCGGGCATGCAGTCGAGTGCGGGGAAGACACTTTTCGCATGAGTTAGGAACAATATTTTTTCTAGGGAGGTACGTTTGAAAAAAAGCCACAAAAAAATAGAGTTATATCAATTTTTATCTAGAAGTGAAAATACTCGAATTAATTCTTTGACAAGGTTGTCAAAACCAAACTTTGAATATAATGGGTTACCACGACGACGATATTGGTTTCCATGACGACAATTCAAAACCACTGTAATTGTACACTGATCTGACTTTTAAATATTATGTCAAAATAACTTTATTTCATCGAATTATCAGTAGTAATTGCACAAGAGCTCTGAAATTATTGAATTTTTCCCGAGTGACACTTTGACAGTTTTAATTTCACGAGCCGAAGGCGAGTGAAATGATGTCAAAGTGTCACGAGAGCAAAAATTCTATATTAATTTCAGAGGTCGAGTGCAATTTGTTGCGATTATTTCATAAATAAAACTGTTCAAAACCAAAATTTTATACTGCTACTATAACGACGGGAGATTATCAAAAATTATCGATTTAATTCAGATTTCTGTAGCTTTCTATTGGTCAGAATCTCCTATGAATGAAATAATCGCGCTAATTTCATTAAAACATGAACACAATAAGATACATTTGAAATAAATTAGTAAATAATGTCTAAATATTAGTTTATTGGATATATTATAATATATTATAACGCCATATTCCAAGGTATTTTACTTTCCCGCACTCCGTGCGGGAAAATTTACTTTCACGCACGCCGTGCGGGATAGTGCAACTTTCGGAAACGAAATGCGTGCGTGAAAGTGGCTCTTTTAGCACGGCCGTACAAAAAAGTATATTCAGAAACTATTGTCATTATTGACTGTAATAAAAATAACATTTTACATGTGTTTTGACGTTTCGATCTTCAATCTAGAAAAAATTAAAAATAAATCAAATCTTTTTTTTCCTACAATATCGAGGCCAAATAAGTCACTTGTCAATCTGACTGAAACAAAGTGCCAATTAACAAACAACTACAGGTTAAAATAACTCCTTGCTTTATAATAGAATGGGGTTCAAAATTAAGCGGACACCCATATTTTGTTTTTTTTTTTGGTGATAGATCAAAACTTGTTAATTTCTTTGAATTATATTTTATGCCTTATTAGTGATAACCTTTTTTTCTTGTTTGAACCTGAAGATGTTTCGTGCGAATAACACTTCTACACAAATGTTTTGTTATTAATGTGTAATAGTGGCTTCAATGAAACAGCATTAATTTAAGTTTATTGTGGTATTGTACGTCTTTACAAGTTCGGCTGTAGGTTTTTGTGTTGTCTCCTGTTTAAATCATGGACTAAAAAAATTATGACATCATAAGAAGTAGCACAAGCTCTTTCTTTGCAGGATTAGGGCGGAGCATCCGTTACATCGCAAATGCTTTAGGAATTTCTCAAAGTACAGAGTTTGATGAAATACAAGGATTTCGGGAAAGTGGACAATAGACCAGGTTAAGGTAGACGAAGAACAACAAGCCAAGTTAAAGATCGCTTTCGTAGATTGCAAGCGTTACGCGATCACACGTTATCTGCATCAGTACTGTTTCATTAAATGATGTCCATATAAACACAGTTTCCGTTTATACCGTTCGAAGACGTTTAAATGAACATGGATTAAGTTCCAGAATACTTGATCCATGTTCATTTAAACGGACCGAATACACGAGACCTGTATTAACAGCAGATCTTTGGAGGCAATGTTTACACTTCGCTCGAGAACATCGTAATTGGGTGTAATTGCGATTGGAGTGCTATGCTTTCCACGAATGAACCAAGATTTAACATATACTCATCAGATGGGCGGCTTAGGATTTGGAGAAGAGCTGGTGAACGTTATCTCCAATGTTGTTTTACTCCGAGAGGTCAGTTTGATGGATGTGGTATAATGGTGTGAACAGGCATTCCCCTAGAGGCAAATGCAGAACTTGTTAAAATTCAAGGGGGCAATTTGAAGGCTGAACGGTATATTGAGAAATGTTTGGAATATCATATAGTGCCATTTGTCCCATATGTTGGAGAAAACTTTCGTCCGGTGCAAGATAATCATCGCAAGAATAATATGGGATTACTTAGGTGAAATTGGGATTCGTTTATGATCATGGCCCCCAAGGAGTCCAGACTTAAATCCAATAGAGCATTCATGGGATATTCTGGGGCGACCTATTCGACGTAACCATGGTGAGTTTGAAACCATGAATGATTAGGAGCAAGCAGTTCGTACAAATGGGAGCAAATCTCTCAGACAGATTTCGCTGCCTTAATCTGAATTATGCCTGATCGAATGAGACCCGTAATTAACTACTAAATATTGTTTTTCATAAAAAAATATTTAAATTTAAAATAATGAATTTTGTTTACTAAGGAAGTAAAAAGTTACTAAGAAAGTAAAAAATCTTCTCTTGTAGTTAGATGGTATATAATTTATTAACATTTTCTAAAAAGATCCAAGTTAGACTTAAAGTGGGTACATCACTAGTACAAAACAAACGTTTTCGGACTAATCGGTCCATCATCAGGTTAAAAACTTCAGATTCAAAGTAGTTGGAACTAGCTACATAGGTAGGTCGAATGACCTTAGCAGTATAAAAATTAAGCCATTTCGGCTACATCGATGGCGACAATAAGTCGATGTTATAAGAATACAATGTAATTAGACTATAGTGGAGTCTTCATCTTGGCTTCAAACTGACAGGATGAAGCCAAGATGAAAACTCCATTATAGTCTAATTACATTGTATTCTTATTAACATCGACTTATTGTCGCCATCGATGTAGCCGAAATGGCTTAATTTTTATACTGGTAAGGTCATTCGACCTACTTATGTAGTTAGTTATTACAGGGTTACAGGAAATGTTAAATTCGAAATCCTGTTAACTTCTCCATCACAAAAATATAAAGGTTTGTTATGTTATATAGGGTATTTACAAAGTTATAACCAATTTTATATGAAAATCTTAACAAGTTCAACTCCCTGTATAAATAAAAATAAGCAAAACAGCAATGATTTATTAATGCCATATTTTTTTATGTACAGTAAAACGTCGATAATCCGGACGTCAAAAATCCGGACCGTCAATAATCCGGATTTGTATCTAGCAAAAATATCTGATTTTTTTAAAATAAATTAAGAACTTCGCTGCGAAAAACGAACCTCTACCGCAGTTAAAAAATATTTTACACATTTTTTTTAAAGCCCAAATAGTGTCTGATGTTTTTACTGTACACATGGTGCTATTATAAATTAATTACAATACAGTGTTTAAACATAAAAAAATGTTTTGAATAATTTCACCTCTAGACACTTTACTGTACAAGAGAAAACATAAAATTTTAAAACGTTTGTTGTACTTTAATGTGTATACTGGCCCTTTTTTGAGGTAATTTCGATAATCCGGATAACTTGATAATCCGGATGGGGTCCGGTCCCAATTAATCCGGATTATTGACGTTCTACTGTATTGTCAAAATTTTCAAGAATTATTGATATTGCCAATTTTCTTTATATCAAATACAGGGTGAGTCAAAACGCAAGCACATTATTTTCTCAGTAATTTTAAATGGAACACCCTGTATTTTATATCACTATTGAAAAGTACCATTACCGTACTTTAATTTTTAGATAACATTCCTTATATCTAAATTTATTAGTTTTCGAGATCACCAGAATTTAATAAATTGGACTGATTTTTTTGGGGCTACGTAATAATGAAGTTTATAAAATACCTCCAACAACAAGGGATGAGATGAAAAATAGAATACAAAGTGTATTTCGATGTGTTAATTTACAAATGCTTCGTAGAGTACCTAAGTAGCTCATTCAATGATCGTTTTTAGGCGTGCATAAATTATGTGTTAGGAGGTAATTTTGAACACCTTATGTAATTAAATATTAAAAATATTTTATTAAAAAAAGCTTTTAATTTTTTCAAACGGGTTTTTTTGCAAAATGTATTACTGATAAATTATTTTTCGTTCTTTATTTGTTACATTTACATACAAAAGTATTGTTCAATTGTCTTCACAAAATGTTGTATTTTGTGTTTGTGTTTTTTGTAAAATGTATTACTAATTTTCTTTCTTTATTTGGTACATTTACATAAAAAAATAATTTTTAATGGTTTCAAAAATGTTGTGGTTGTGTTTTTTTTTTTGTAAAATGTATTACTAATAAATTATTTTTATTTCTTTATTTGCTACATTGTTACATTGATTACCGGATTGATAATCAGTAATCGTCAATAGGGCTTTTCATTCACAGTCATTTGTTTCGAGCTTCTGTCATGTGTCACATAATATTAATATATCTACGTCATGCTTTATTGGTATATAACCAGATACAAACCAGAGACGTATGACGTAGATATATTAATATTATGTGACACATGACAGAAGCTCGAAACAAATGACAATCGATGAAAAGCCCTATTGTCAATTCAGTCATGGCTTACTTAAAATTTAGATAAATTTAGACACCTAAAATAATTTGCTCTGAAAAATGAAAATATCTCGAAAACTAATAAATTTGGACATAGGGAATGTTACATAAAAATTAAAGTACGGTAATGTTACTTTTTAATAATGATATAAAATACAGGGTGTTCCATTTAACATTACTGAGAAAATAATGTACTTGCGTCTTGACTCACCCTGTATTTGATATAAAGAAAATTAGCAATGTCAATAATTCTTGAAAATTTCGACAATAATTAAAAAAATATGGCATTAATAAACCATTGCTGTTGTGATTATTTTTATTTATACAGGGAGTTGAACTTGTTACGATTTTCATAGAAAATTGGTTAGAACTTTGTAAATACCCTGTATAACATAACAAACCTTTATATTTTTGTGATGGAGAAGTTAACAGGATTTCGAATTTAAAATAAAATATTGGGTGTTCCATTTAAAAAACCATAAGTTTGGTCTGCCACTGTGTTATCGAACACCCTGTAACATTCTAACTAATTTTGTAATTTGAAGCTCAAAAGTGGCTAAAATTTTTGTTATAAACTTTTATCTATTACTATAGCGGATCTATTGAGCTTTACCCCACTAATCAATCAACGTGTAGAGGAAACAAACAAAAATCAGGAAACTGGAAAATAAAATAAGTGGGAGAGAAATAGGATAAGTAGACAGATTCACATATCCGGGATCAATCAGGAAAAATGCGGACACGGATGATCATCATCATCATTGGCTCGACAGCCCTTTCTGGGTCTTGGCCTGTTTCAGGATTCTTCTCCACTCTGATCTGTTTCGTGCTTTTTTTCTCCAGTTTTTTATTTTTAAGGTTTTTATATCGTTTTCTATTTGTTCTAAATATCTCAGCTTCGGTCTTCCTCTTGTTCTTTTTCCTACTGGCATCTGTTTGAATATTTTGTTTGGTATTTCGCCTTCTTCCATTCTTTCTACATGTCCCATCCAACGCAGCCGTCCTATTTTAATGAATGTTATGATATCTGGATCCTGGTATATTTCGTATAGTTCAAAGTTGTACCTTCTTCGCCAAATTCCATTTTCTTTTGTGCCCTTATATATGTGTCGCAAGATTTTTCTTTCAAAGGTGGCTAGCAATGTTTCCTCTCTTTTAGTGAGTGTCCAGGTTTCTGAGCCGTATGTGAGTACCGGTCTTATTAGGGTTTTGTATATTTGGCATTTTGTTTTCCTTGCGACGTTGTCTGATCTTAGTTGCCGAATTAAGCCATGGTAACTTTTATTGGCAATAAATATTCGCCTCTTCACTTCCTCTGCTACGTTATTATCAGATGTGACTAGGGATCCCAAGTATGTAAAGTTTTTTACCCCCTCAATGTTGTATTCTCCTATTGTTATATTTTGTGGCTGCCTTATTTCTGTGTTTTTACTTACCTGCATATATTTTGTTTTGTTCTGGTTGATTTTCAGGCCACTATTTTGTGCAGCTCGTTCTATTTGATTGAGTGCGGACACGGATGATATTTGTGTAAAAAATACTGTTGGTCAAAAGATGAGTACGGAAAGGGTTCTAACCAATGTGCATCTGCGATATATAACAGATTGGTTAGTCTAAATTTAAGCAATGTCGAAAAAGTTAGATTGGTTTGTAACCGCTGTGGAAACGCAAATAAAAGTCAAATCTTAAGGGCAATGTGTAGGTACTCGTTGGATGCATAAGCTTCTGAGAATGTAAAATCGCTTGAGATATTTTATCTGTGCTTAGTCACTCGTTTTTCCACATGACCGAGTTTTTGGAAACATTGAGAAAAACTAAAAAGCAAGAAAATAATTGTAACGCCTGATAAATACTACATTATTGCTGAGAGTTCAACTCTGATTCAGCCTGATAAGAATTTTCAGTTTTATAGTGAAGCTCTTTGCTTATTTAAAAGGCGTACACACTTGGCATTTCAAGTTATCCAAAATCGAAAGGACATTTCTTAAAAAGAAAACACGAAACTGCCTAATTTAATTCTAATAATGTTGATGAGTTTTATACCGTGCACAAAGGACTATTTAAAAGTATTGTCAAAAAGTGATTAACCACTTTACATATTAATTCGGACCAAATTGCAAAGGGTAATATCTACAATACTTACTAAGAAAAAACTCATTTTGGTTAATAATGTGGCCATCATTAATAATGTGACTTTAAACTCATTTTGGTTAATAATGTGACCATCCAACCGTATAACTTATTAAAAAAGTGTCTGAAAAACCTGACACTCCAACAGTTCTAAAGGAGGAAGAAGTCGAAGAATCTATTAGTGTGTATATTTCTGATTTTTGCTCAATAAATTTGTAAAAAGTTTCTGTTCTTTTTCTCTCTGAAAAATAGCTTTGGCAGAGCCAATTAGGTCACTTTTATTAAATTACAAAAGAACCAATCTCCAAATTGTTAACTTGCAAAATAACCAATATTAGACACTTGGCTGCAAACAACTACTCTCTAAAATATTTTATTCATTTCGGTGTCAACGGGTTAAAAAATGCCTTTAAAAAAAAATCAAATAATTTTCATCCTCGAAGAGTTATATGAAACAATTGTATTCGTTTTGCCATAATACCTTAGTTATAATAGCCCAACCAAAAGGGACTGGCTAACCTCTGACGAGATCTTTGGTTCTCACAGATGGGCTATTGAAACTTTTGAACCTTATAAAACTGTGGGACTAGATGGTATATTTCCTAAGCTTCTCCAAGAGGATCTGGAAATAATCACGGGTCCCCTGATCACAATATTCACAATGCTCTGGATACATTCCCAAAGCTTAGAGAAGGGCAAGGGTGGCGTTTAACCCACCAGGCCTATAAGTCTGACCTCATTCATGTTGAAAACCATGGAAAAAATCTTGAATGAACACATCAAGAAAAACAATCTAAATGAAAATCCACTGCACCAACGGCAATGGGCTTATCAGGCAGGGAAATCAGATGAAGCTGCCCTGCACAATCTAGTGTCGGAACTCGAAAGAAGTCGCCCTTGCTGCATTTTTAGATATAGAAGGTGCATTTGATAATACTTTAATCGAGTCTATACAAAGCGCACTGGTGAGGAAAAAAATCAACAACACAACATGCAAGTGGATTATTCAGAGCAGAATAATATCCACAGACACGTATGAAGATGCCACAAATCTGGAAGCAACTAAGGGATACTCTCAAGCCGGTGTATTGTCACCATCATTATGGAACATAGTTGCCGATGATCTGATTCATGGACTAAGCGCCCAAGGAATCTAGGTCCAGGGTTTCGCAGACGATATTGTAATAGTAACTAGGGCAGAATTTCCCAGCACTGTTGCGGATCATTTGAGATATGCCCCTCATTACTTAGAGAACTGGTGTCTGTAAGAGAGCCTCTCCGTGAACCCTTCTAAAACTAAACAGGTAGCCTTTACAAATAATAAGAGGAAGCTTACTGGACTGAGTGAGCTGAAATTATTTGGAGAGATACTGGAAAGAACAATGAGGTTAAGTATCTGGGGTAACCCTGGATTCGAAACTCAGTTGAAATACTCATATTACCAATATAACCAATAGGGCTAAGCGACTCTTGTGGAACTACAGACGAGTTGTAGGTAAAGCCTGGGGATTGAAACCAAAGGTAATCTGTTGGTTATTACACATCAGTGATACGACCGACAGTCATCTATGGTTCAGTAATCTGGTGGAGAAAGACGGTTTTGTAATCTTGTGTGACCATTCTCACCACCCTACAAAGACAAGCGCTTCTAAATATAACAGCAGCCTTGAATAGTATAGGAACGGCTTCATTAGAGGCTATCACAGCTCTCCCTCCGCTGGAAGTATATATTTCGGCGGTAGCCTTTATGACCATCCTGAGATGCAAACAATACTTGGAGGCCAAATTATATATTGAATAGCCACGCAAACACTACTGGGAGTATACTTGAGGAATCCATCTTTATGATGAAATCGGATATGATGACACCAGAACTAATCTTCATTGAGAAGAATAACACAATTATACCATGTAGAGAACAAAAAGTCCCAAATATTAATGGGCAATTAATATGGTTCACTGAGGGATCTGAAACTGCCCGTGGTACTGGATCAGGAGTCTTTAAGCAAACATGCAACTATAATACATCTTACAGCCTAGGTCAACACACAACGGTATTCCAGGCTGAAGTTTTTGCTTTGGTGGCCTGCATTGATGAAGACCCTAAAGCTAAGAGAATCAACATTTGCACAGATAGCCAATCGGCTATTCTGGGTGTAAAGAACACTCTCACCAAATCAAAACTGGTGAGAAACAGCAAAGATTTCCACAACAACCTGGCAAAAGATAATAAAGTGTCTTTAATATGGGTGCCGAGTCATGAAGGGGTGCATGGGAACGAACGAGCAGATATGTTAGCGAAACAAGGCTCGAGACAAACTTTTGAAGGCCCAGAACCTTTCTGTAGCATCGCTAAAGATGCTATGAAAAACGAGGTTCAGAAATGGCTGATAAAGAATCATTAAAAGAAATCGAGAACCACTCAAGCGAAAACCAGACTAAAAAATAATCAAGAATATTGATAAAAAAACACTCGAACAGTTTAATGAACCTCAATAAACGAGAGATCAATACGCTCACTGAAATGGTGACTGGACATTGCCTTTTAAGAAATCACCTGACGTATGTCCTAAAAGTTTTGGCACGAAATATTTATCGAATTTTTTTGTTAATGAAGAAAATTATTTAACCACTAACTATCATAAATTACAACTCAATGTTTAACTAAACTATACTATCAAATTATGTGGAGTGGCCTATTCTTCTCTACTAGACGCAAATTAGTATTTAGTGTTGTAGAAGCCAGTTTTGGGTATTTCGTAAGTAATAGCAGACCTGAAGGAGCTGCGCTTTACTAAAGCTGCGCTTTAGACTAAATTGTTATCGAGGGCCGAAAGTCCCTTCGAATAAATAAAAAGTTTATTTTGCATGAGATATTTGAAATTAAAAATCACACTACATTTTCTCTTAGTTTTTCACCCCTGTAACTTATTAAAATAAACATTATAGAAATTTTCAGGGACTTTCGGCCCTCGGTAAGAACTTAATTTTTCATTCTGCGTTTAAATTTTTCAAAAATACTTATTCGTTTTCCAGGATTCTAAAAAAATGAATCCCATTTAAATAGCATTGGAGCAGAAACTTTGTACCGATCGCCTTAGCGAAAACTTCAAAATAAATAAATCTTAACTGATACCTAGTTGACAAAGTAAACTAGCTTTTGTTTTCAAAGGTCACTTGATATTATTTTGTTTTTGTTAAAATTAAGGCCAATAAATTTTGTGTCAAAACTTTTAGGGCATCTATATAAATAAAAATGAATGTTTGTATATATGTATGTATGTACCTTATAGACTCGCAAACTATACATTTGATCATATGATAACCTTAAGCAAAGTTGTTGTACATGAACCTGGGAAGGTTTCTGAGTTGGTACGACCAACCTAAGTGAAAAGGGGGCTTGCCCCCCTTAATTATTTTTTATTTTTTGGCCAAACTGTTTTTTCTTAATTTTATATGATGTAGAACCAAAATATACATACAGTCCTAAATTTTCAGTTTTCTATCACCAACCGTTATTTTTTAATAGCCATCTAAATATTTGTCTCTTCTATATAAATAAAAATGAATATTTGTATGTATGTATGTACCTTATAGACTCACAAACTATGCATTTAATCATATGATGACCTTAAGCAAAGTTGTTGTACATGAACCTGGGAAGGTTTCTGAGTTGGTACGACCAACCTAAGTGAAAAGGGGGGCTTGCCACTCCTTAATTATTTTTATTTTTTGGCCAAACTGTTTTTTGTTAATTTTATATGATGTAGAACCAAAATATACATACAGTCCGAAATTTTCACTTTTCTATCACCAACCGTTATTTTTTAATAGCCATCTCAATATTTGCCTCTTCTATATAAATAAAAATGAATGTTTGTATGTATGTTTGTATGTACGTATGTATGTATCTTAAACAAAGTTGTTGTTAATGAAAATGGTAACCCATACCCTGAGTTACATAATACTTACAATTTTAAGTATATGTATAATAATTATTTAAGCATTCTCCACAAAAAATACTGTTTATGAGAAAAAAGTATACACAATTAATATTTTTGAGTATTTTTTTTTCCTTTCTGGTAATTTTTAGTTATTTAGTTCCAATGCTTGCGGTACGAAGTTCGCCGGGTCAGCTAGTACGTTATAAAAACTAGGTAAGGTGAATGAGGTGAAGGAGGAAGAGACTGCCATACACATACTATGCCATTGCAGTGTGCTAAGTGATGTAAGGCAGGAATTCACTGATCAGCTGAAATTTGAACCAGAAGAGATCCTAAAACTACCAATAACAAAACTGTTCGCCTTCGTTGAGACTACAAAATTTATTGGAGTTTACGGAGAAGAACAGGGTGTGGTGCAAAGGTGTTATGACCAAGTGCCAAAGACTAACGAGTCTCGCTCGAGTTAAGAAGAAGAAGAATACCTTAATTATAGTTTTTCGTGTTTCTTGTAAAATTTATGAAAGTGAAGAATGGTCGTTTTGCAACTGACTAGACTAGAGCCCTCACAAAGACACTTCAAAAGATGCGTCAGTCTCATAATACAATAAATAAGCAACCAGAAAGGCTGAACCAATCATCTACGAGCAGAAGTAGAGAAGGCTCTATACCAACTAAGAAACAAAAAAAACCCAGGGATCGATGGCATACCAGCGGAGACTCTAAAAGCAATAGGCGAGATTGGTGTAGATGTAATACTGAATAAATGCAACATGCTATAGATCACAGGTGAATGGCCTGATAAGTGGTGCGAATCAACCTTTATCCCTTCTTCTTCTTCTCTAAGTGCCATCTCCGCGGCGAAGTTTGGCAATCATCATGGCTATTTTGACCTTCGAGGCAGCTGCTCTGAACAGTTGCTTGAGTTGCAACCAAACCATTCTCTCTGGTTCTTCAACCAGGAAACGCGCGTTCTTCCTACGCTTCTCCTACCCTCTATTTTTCCTTGAATTATGAGTTTCAAGATGTTATATCTTTCGCCTCTCATCATATATCCGAGATATTGCAAGTTTCTTTCTTTTATTGTGTTTTTGATTTCCCTGTCTCTACCTATTCTCCTTAACACTTCTATATTAGTGACTCTATCCATCAAATCCTTGACACTCTTCTTCTAAATGTCCACATTTCAAACGCGCTAAGTCGATTTATCTTCCGCATAAACGCATTAAGTCTTTATCCCTATTTATAAAAATAATCACTAACCGTATGCAGCAATTGCCTTATTCCTCATGCAAGAAAACTTTCTACTTCCAGGGATAGCCGAAGAACATGCTGATTCGTACCAGGAAAAGGCAAAAGGAACGTGTGAGCAGATATTGGACACCAGAGAGATAATAGAAAAAGCAAGGGAACGAAGTGTTTCGTAGATTACACAAAGGCCTTTCGATTCAGTACAATAGGATCCGCTCTAGAGTATAATGGAAAATGTGGGAGTACTTAATTTCTTAGTTAACCTAATAAGAAATCTGTATGATAAAAACTCAGCCAGAGTTAAAGTACATGGAATATATTCAAATGCATTCAAAACAAAGAAAGGAACTAGACAGGTTTGCAGACTATCACCATTACTTATTATTATTATTGGGACCGTGCAAGTTCGGCAAAGCGACCTCTATTTCTACGCTCTGTACTTTTATTCGCGCTTTTATTTATATTGGCCAATTATATTAGTCCTGGTTGCTGGATAATTGTCAAGGCCATAGTCCAAAAAAATAATAAGAAGAAAAAATAAGATGCAGGTTATGTCATGCAAACGTAAACAATTGTATGTAGTAAATAAAATTAGTTATTAAAATGCAGTACTGCAAGCAAAATACAATTAATTAAATTTACCTTTATATAATAATTGCATATCATATCAATATTGTGGAGCAATATATAATTTTTCTGCTTCAATGACAGAAGGTATGAAATATACGTCAATTTGACAATTTCAATTGACAATATGAATTATTTAAGATAGTTGCAATATTTCTCCGCGACTCGCGCACGGTCGTTTCTCGTTTCCCTTCCAAGTACTTGCACACCGCGATGATATGTATATTGTGAATGTAGAATGAGTAAACCACTAGATAAATCGTATGGAGGCAGAAAAATCAGTAACCTGCGATACGCAAATGACACAATGATTATTATCATCGAACGACTGAACCGGATAAGCAAAGAATTCGGACTTCAGATCACCACCGGAAAAAGAAAAATAATGATCGTAGACAGGGCAAATAATAATCTACCATATATCTACCATCTACCATATATGCCAAGTAGCGAGTTTCGAAGTACTAGACAGATTTATATACTTGGGCTCGCTGATAACCAACAAGGAATACTAAGCTCAGTTTTGCCAATGCCCTTATTTTTACCATTGCTACATTCGCAGCTGCAATATGGACTCACAAAAATCGATAGAAGCCAGATTGAAGTCTTCGAAATGTGGTCCTACAGAAGAATTCTACGCGTATTCTGGACAAAACACAGAACCAACCTGTCAATTCTGAAAGAGCTTCATATTAAAGAAAGTAAACCGAGCATAACTAAATTAGAAATATGCTTTATTGTCACTGAAAATTTTTACAATTTTATGGACAAAGCTTACATACAGTCAAAAGAAAAATAATATCAGTAACAAATAACAACTACAATTTACTAAAATTAGATAAATCGTCAATATACAGTATATAAGCTATAAAAGCAAAGACAAAAACAATTTATTGCAAAATTTATATAAATTGCAAATTGAACACACTTACAACAAATAAAATACAACATTCTTCTTCTTCAGGTGCCATCTCCGCTACGGAGGTTGGCAATCATCATAGATATTTTAATTTTTGAGGCAGTAGCTCTAAATAGTTGTTCTGAGCTGCATCCAAACCATTCTCTCAGGTTTTCAGCCATGAAATTCGTCTTCTTCCGATGCTTCTTCTGCCATCTCTATTTCCTTGCATTATGAGTCGCAGGATGCCATACTTCTCGCCCCGCATCACATGTCCGAGATACTGTAGCTTTCTTTCTTTAATTGTAAGTTCAACTTCCTTTTCTTTACCTATTCTTCTCAGTACTTCGTTGTTCGTAACTCTATCTACCCAGGAAACCCTCATAATTCTTCTATAGGTCCACATTTCAAAGGCGTTAAGTCGTCTCATTGTCTCTACATTTAACGTCGATGATTCCACTTCATAGTACACTGTATACGTAACATTTTGTTAGGCGTACATTAATAACTAATGTTAAATCTTTACTACATAGGACCTTTTTCATTTTCATAAAATTAGAACGTGATATTTCGATTCTGACTTTGATTTCTGCAGTGTAGTTATTATTTTCTGTTATAAGTGTTCCTAGGTAAGTGTACTTTTTTACTCTTTCGATCTGCTAGCCCTCTACTATCAAGCAAGTTCTGCATGGTCTTATAAAGATGTTCATTCAGACCCAGCTTTGTACTCCAGTAGTAGATATAATAATCGGTATCGTCTTGTGGTATTATAATATCACCCTGTACAAAATATGTTTAAAACTCATTCAAAGTCATTAATCCATGTAGTATCTGTTCTTGTATCAATAACCGCAAGTAACATTGAATTGTCATGTTTTGTTATTATTTAAATGTGTATATAAACATTAACTCGGTGGAGAAAGATTATTGTACTCAGTATTTAATTAATGTAAGGTAGGTCGCTACTGATATATGTAAACAGATTGTTATGGTTAGTCATTGATGGAGTTGAGTGTAAATAATATAATGTATTTGAACTAAGAAGAGAGTTTTAATTAATTACGACCTAGAAGACAGTAACATCACACTATTTAATACATGGCTGATCCTGCAGACTAGAGGAGGTCTTCTGAAAGAGCAGAGATGGTGGCGCCAGCGTGGAAATACCGACGACGAAAATGGGAGTTGGACCAGGACGAAGGAAGACGATCAACGCAGTGAGCGACAGTGTAAAGACAATGTGACAAAATGTAAGTAAGAATGTCTATCTTTATTAAACATGCTTCCCTCGTTTTTATATTATTATTGAACATTGGATATTTATCTTTGCTGATTTTTGAATAATTTATGAAGTATCGATTTTTTTTTAAGAATATCTATGAATTTTGAAACATGAAGTGATTTTTGAATTGAATATTTTTATCAAAGTTTATTATATATGCTACTCTTGAATTTTTATTGAATTTTGAATCTTTATTGAATTTATTTGAAAAATCTCTATCCGATTTCGATTTTTAGTACGGTTATTTTTAAATATTTTATGGAATATTGAATTTATTCCAAAAAATTTCTATCGAATTTTGAGATATCAACCGATTTTGAATATTTTTATCTAACTTTTGCATATGCTATTTTTGAATTTTTATCGAATTCTTGTCGAATATGTATACTATTATTGAATTTTTATTAGCCAGTTGTTTTTATTATTGATATTTATTGATTATATAGATACATTTTCATCGATTTTGTGTTAAATTTTGTATAAGATGAACCTGAATTAATAATTTTTGTGCGATAAATGATATATAAATGATATAAATGATTTTTTAATAATGATTAGTGATGACATACGTTAATATAAGAGCTTAAGACAAACATTGCTATAAGCAAGAGATATATTTTTAACGAACCGACCTGATGAGTCGAGATAAGGAATTTGAAGAAGAACTATATAGATAAGAAGAAGAACTAACAATATTATAAGCTAAATATTATGAGGCAACTAGAGACAATAAGAAACCCACTGCTTTTGTCAAATTAGGAAGGTACTAATGATTTATAGAAGCTTGAACGCTTATTAGAGACCCACTCTGTGTTTTGAGAGTACCTATTTTATTCATGATTGTTCGTGAATAAACAACGGCCTCAAAGCAAGGGATTGAGGTTGTGATATTTTTAGAGGAATTTGAACCGCATAAAATAGCTATTTCGTGTTTTGAGTTAACTATACCACCTTAATGGTGCGTACAGATCAGGGCGAAAATTCGGGTTAATATTGGCGGAGAACTAAGACATCCGAGTGAAACCTCTTTTATTAAGGTAAAACGAAGGTATCGGAGCTAGTATATGAAGTGATGATTATGATGTTATATGAAATGATATATGAGATATATGATATATGATTGTTATATGAAATATGTATATGAAGATGAATTATGTACACTGTAGAAGTGCTATTATATGAAGAAAAATGAATTATATGAGTTGTAGTACCAGACAAGAAGAAGAAGAGGAAAATATGTGGGAAAAATGAAAGAAGAAACATAAAATTTTCAGAAATGTCAAAATAAACAAGCAGAATTAAGAATAATATCAAATAAGTAGCTAATCATTAAATAATTATGTCTAAGAATTAAAGTTATAAATTTTGTTTTCTCTAAAGTAACGTAAATTATAAATAACTTATTTTTAAATGTAGATAATGAATTCAGGTTAAATTTTCGCGGAAAATGGAAGTGTTTGAATTAAGGATAGACAAGATCTTACAATAGTGTTAGTAGATAGTAAGCAAAGGGACACAAAAAGTGAAGTTTTTAGAGAGATTAAATATTTATTGTAGGTACAAGAGAGTTATTAGAAGTTTTTTAGAGACATATTAGAAGTTTTTAGAGAGATTACATTTTTATTATAGGTACAATATTTTAAAGTTAGTAAGGCGTATATAAATAAATCAAAATAAGACTGAAATAATAAGATGAAATAGTAAAGTAACGTTAAATTCTTTTTTTTTATATATACCATTTAATAGAAGTTTAGGTAATATTTAGCTTAGCTTAGGAAGTATTAAAGTCGAGATTTTATTACAATTAGATTAGTTACGGCTTATAGGCACTAAAAGACTATTTAAAAGTAAGGATCAATTTCATTCACTTTGGACACTGTTTTGAGGAAGTGAATTAGTGAACGAAAAAAAAAAGGACGAAAAGACACGACGTGAAAGTACGTGAACTAGTAATACGTTATAAAATACCAGTTTAGTATAGGGAAAATATGAACTTTTGTGTAAAATAGGAAAAAGAATATACATGTTTAGGGAAAAATTGATTGATCTGAAATGTAATGTTACAGTTAGTTAGCATAGTTAGGAAATTTAATTTTTCAAAATAGTATTAGGTAACCATAAACATTTTTGTAAAAGGGAAAGAGGAGCATCACATTTTAAAAATATGTAATTTTAACAAAACGGGGAGGTGTGGTATTATAATATCACCCTGTACAAAATATGTTTAAAACTCATTCAAAGTCATTAATCCATGTAGTATCTGTTCTTGTATCAATAACCGCAAGTAACATTGAATTGTCATGTTTTGTTATTATTTAAATGTGTATATAAACATTAACTCGGTGGAGAAAGATTATTGTACTCAGTATTTAATTAATGTAAGGTAGGTCGCTACTGATATATGTAAACAGATTGTTATGGTTAGTCATTAATGGAGTTGAGTGTAAATAATATAATGTATTTGAACTAAGAAGAGAGTTTTAATTAATTACGACCTAGAAGACAGTAACATCACACTATTTAATACAGTCTGGGTACTTTGAATTCTCCATTGCCTTCGTATTTGAATTTCCAGATCTCTGTACTTGGCGATCTTTTCAGTAAATTTACTACGTAGATTATTGTTGTTAGGTATCGCCACATCAATTAGTGTTGTTTGTCTTGTTTATTTATTAACTAGTACGAGATCTGGTCTATTATGTGCCACTGTTTGGTCTGTGAGCACAGTGCGGTCCCAGTATAGCTTGTAGTTGCCATCCTTAAGCATACTCTCAGGGACGTATTGATAATACGGGATATGGTCCGTTTGGAGAAGTCCCAGCTTGATAGCTATCTCTTGATGAAGTATTTTCCCACTGCGTCATGCCGTTCCTTGTATTCAGTTGCAGCAAATGCCTGGCAGCCCCCTGTAAGATGTTGGATGGTTTCTTGGGCTTGACATCCATATCGGCATCTGTCGTTTTGAACCTGAGGGTCTTTGATGATATATTTCAGGTAAATTCTGGTTGGTATAACCTGATCCTGAATGGCCAGTAATGAACCCTCCGTTTCAGGGAACATCCTTCCTGATGTCAACCAATAGTTCGACGCTGCATTGTCGACATAGTCTTGACTGACCTCATTGGGATGTCGCCCGTGCAGAGGTTTACCCATCCAGGTGCGCATTTTTTCGTCTTTAGTGAGGTGGTTTATGCGCATTTCTGGTTCCCTCAGTTTGATCGGTGTTGAGTCATCTACTGCGCAAATAGCGCGATGTAGAGTAGATGTCTCAGCTTGCATCTGAAAATAAGATCTTAAATTAGCAATTTGTTTATCTAATTGCTCACCTATATCCATAAGTCCTCTTCCTCCTAGATTCCGTGGTATTGTCGTTCTTTCTACTGCACTTTTAGGATGGTGTTTTTGTGCCTTTGTGAGGTGTGTTCGTACTGTTCGTACTTTTCGCTGAAGATTTTCTATATCTGTTTTTGTCCACTTAACAATACCAAATGAATAGCTAAGCGCGGAACAAGCGTAGTTGTTTAGTGCCTTAAACAAATTTTTACTGTTAAGCTGTGAACGAAGCAGCTGTTTTATCCTTCGTATAAACTTAGTAGTTATCTCAGTTTTCATTTGCTTATGGTAATTTTCCGCGCCTGCTTTACTCCAAGATATTTGTATATATCGTTTTCACCCATGGCGTCGATTTTCTGGCCATTTTGCATATCGAATCCACCGGGCAGTATCTTTCCTCTGACTATATTTAAAACGCGACACTTGTCTAGTCCAAAGTGCATATTAATATCATTAGAGAATTCGTTATTTCGTTATTATTATGGTTGTTTTTACTAATTTTCATAAATTTCGTCTTTTTGATATTGAGAGAGAGAGTCCGTACTCCCTACTACACCTTACTATTTTACTAATGAGTATTTGCAGGTCTTGTAAACTGTCGGCTATTATTACTGTATTATCTGCATATCTGATGTTGTTAACTAAGACTCCATTTACTCTTATGCCGACTGTTTCATCTTCCAGAGTTTCTCGCATTACCTCTTCAGAATAAGCGTTAAATAATAGTGGTGATAGTATGCAGCCTTGCCTGACTCCTCTCTTTATTTCCATTTCTTCAGATGTTTCTTTTTCAGTTCTTACTATATCTCGCTGATTGTAATAAAGGTGTGTTATTAGTCTTAAATCTCTTTCATCTAGGTTTTTAATTTTGAGAATTTCCACGAGTCGATCATGGTTTACTTTATCAAACGCTTTATTGTAGTCTATAAAACAGACGTGAAGAGGACGGTTAACATCCAAACATCTTTGTGTCAGCACGTTGAAGGAGAATAATTCCTCTCTGGTACCCATACCATTGCGGTATTCTAGAGTGGATAATTTTCAGTAGAATTTTCAAGGTATGTGATATTAAGCTTATGGTTCGGTAGTCACTACATTCTTTGGCATTCACTCTCTTTGGCAAACACATACAAATACTGATGTCAACATTTCTCTAGGGATGATTCTTTTCCCGTAGTATAGATAGCGTTGAACAGTTCTACTATTATGTCCAGGTTTTTCTCGTTGACCAACTTTATCAGCTCGCTAGGTAATTCATCTGGACCAGCAAATTTATTGGTTTTCATATAGTCTATTGCCTGACTAACCTCTGATTTGGTTATCTCTGGACCCACATGTCCGGTTTGGCTATCTACGGATGTACTAGCTTCTCTCTGGTCATGAAATAGTTCCTCGATGTACTCTTTCCATCTTCGTAGTTTTCGTTCTGTCTCCATTATAATATTTCCATTTTTGTCGAGCAATATATTTGAGGTTCTTCCATTTACTATTCCGGCTAGTTCTTTGGCTTTATTATGTAGATTGAAGTTGTCATATCTGTTTTGCAGTTCTTCTATTTCTTTACATTTTTCAGAGAAGTAGGTTTCTTTAGCCTCCCTAATTTTTCTTCTTATTTGGTTTTGAAGCTGTTTCTAGCGGGTCCTATTGATGGTTTTATTTTTTCTTCTTTCATTCATTAACTCTAGAATTTCCTCCGTCATCCATTCTTCTTTCTTACTTTGGTTGTTGTAAGTACTTTCTTACTTGGCTCTAACATAGAAGTATTGAAGAATTGCCACTGCTGTTCTACGTTGCAATTATTTCCTGGGTTTCTGTCTAGATTTGTGTTGATTTCGTGTTTCAGATTTTCTTTTGTTTCTTCTGACTTTAGTTTCTGTATTTTAAGTTTATTGTTGTTGCGGCTTTTTTAGTTGAAGTTGAAACCTAGCAATAAGAAGACTGTGATCAGAAGATACGTCCGCTCCTGGATATGCCTTTACTGCCTGAATTGAGTTTCGATATCTGTGCTTTATTAGGATGTAGTCAATTTGATTTCTGACCATGTAATATAGATTTATTTACTAACTCAGTGGATGGGATCGGTAAATAAATATCAAAGATTGAATTTCTGGTGGAGTAAAGATGATTGGGCCTTGCAGGAAAGACATGAAGGTGTTTACGAATTAAACAAATCGTTTCTAGAATATATAAACATGGAAGTGTTAAAATTCCGTGATCTCTGAAGTAACTTCTGCTATGTGTAGATCTTCTGAGACCAAACAGATATCTTATTGCTCTTTTTTGCAATTTAAAAATAACATCAAATTGAGCAGCTGTACTAGAACCCCAAAACGGAAGACCCTATCGAAGATGAGACTCGAACAACGAAAAATATGTTATTTTAGAAGATGCTAAATTGAGTTCCCTTGAGACAGATCTTATTGTATAGCAAGCTGAGGCGAGTTTCTTACTTAACGAGTCGATATGAAGTGACCATTTGAGGTTGCTGTCTAAAAAAATACCAAGAAATTTTACAGAATCAACGGTACTGATCTGGCTATTATTAAGAGGCAAAGGTTAAAGAGCTCCTTTATAGGATAATGCTACTGTTTTATCTATGTTAAAAGAGAGTAAATTAGAGTCAGATCAGGTCTTTATTATTTATTTATCTATATTAAGAGATGCAATAGTTGAGTAGCTTCAAGTGATACTGGTATCATCAGCAAAAAAAAATTCCCATTGATTTTTAAATTGGTGATGTCATTTATAAAGATTAGGAACAGAAGAGGACCCAATACTGAACCTTGTGGCTTGTGGTACTCCACATCCACATACAATGTTTTTGAGACTAGAGTCAGTATTATTTACTCTAACTAGTTGTTTCCTATTATTCAAGTAGGACTGGAGCCAATTCAAAGAAATACCTCGAATTCCATAGAAATTTAGTTTTTTAATCAAGATGTGATTTCACAATCAAAAGCTTTGACATAGTCACAGAAAATAGTGACAGTATAAAGATTATTGTTTAGTGCTTGGTAAACCTCATGTAGTACAGAAAACATGGCATCAGTGGCACATTTATTAGTTAAAAAGCCGAACTGATTTTGTGATAAAATGTTGTTATCAACGATAAAGGTTGATAAATGTTGTTATCAATGAAGTCGAGTTTTAATGAGTCTCTCAATAATTTTGGAGAGTACCGGTAGTAAGGCAATAGGTCTATAGTTGCAGGCATCAGATTTTTCACCACTGTGTTTAGGCACTCTGGACATTTACCTTTATCGGAGGAATCATTAATTAGTGAGACGAGGATTTCCAACACATTTTCTGTGAGATTAGAGAAAATTTTAATAGATAGTCCATCAGTACTACAGGATGATTTGCTTTTGATACTATTGATTGTTTGGATCAGTTCAGAGTTATCGATTGGTCTTAAAAAGAAAGAATTCGAGACCTTTCTTGAATTAGGGAGATAGGAAATGGGATCTTGTTGCGGCAAAATAGTTGATTTTAAAATGAAATAAAAATGTATACCATATTTATTCAGTTGCAATTAGAAGGCAAAACTGTCTTATTTTTCACTTAGAACAGAAAGCGCAAACTAGCACTGTAAATCGACCATTTTCGACTCTATTTGGAGTCATCATCAGAGAGGCGTAGGTTTGTTGCTCTCTGCCCCAAGTGACCAATCTCCGAGAGCTTGTCTCCGCATTGCAACTGAAGTTTATGGAGTAGGTGTCTAACGACATCTGGTAACTGAAAGTCAAAGTTTTAAAGTTTTCAACCTAATAGAAATATCAAAAATATTAAAAGTATTCCTAAAAGATACTTAATTGAAAACCCGTTGGAACATTTTCCTGGTAACACCTCCATGGCTTCTAAAAATTGCAAGTCAGATGGATGCTGAAGCGAAGAAGACAAGAGGGAATTAAAAAAACTTACAATCCACGACTCCGTCTGTTCAGCTGGTAAATTCCAACGGAAAATGGACCTAGTTACTCAAAGCAGTAAAACCAATATAAAATGAAATAAGAAGTATACCATTTTTATTCAGTTGCAATGCGAAGGCAAAACTGTCTTATTTTTCACTTAGAACAGAGAGCGCAAACCAGCACTCTAAAACGACGATTTTCGACTCTATTTGGAGTCATCATCAGAGAGGCGTAGGTTTGCTGTTCTCTGCCCCAAGTGACCAATCTCCGCGAGCTTTTAGTTACCAGAAGTCGTTAGACACCTACTCCATAAACTTCAGTTGCAATGCGGAGACAAGCAATTTTTAGAAGCCATGCAGGTATTACCAGGAAAATGGTCCAATAAGTTTTTAATTAAATATTTTTTTGGGAATATTTTTAATATTTTTTAATATTTTTGATATTTCTATTAGGTTGAAAACTTTAAAACTTTGACTTTTAGTTGATGTTATATTTTTACTCACTTAACGAAGTAATCGTTTAGACTTTCAGGATTTGGAAGGGAAAATGATTGAGCTGTGTGAGTTTTATTTCGAAGATCGTTTACTATAGACCAAGTTTCTTTTACAACACTTTTAGAGCTTCCCAGACGATTTTGGTAATAGGCTTTTTTAGCTGATTTGACAAGTTTTAGATATGTTATCCTGTACTTCGTGATATATTTAGTAACAGAAACATTGGTAGTAAATTTCTTGATGTATAGTAATGGACGCATATTCTTGGCTGATATGCGGATACCTTTCGTAACCCAAGGTTTCCGATGTTTTGGCTTAATAGGAATTAAAGGAAATGTCTTATTGAAGATGCGGAGAAGCTTATCTAGAAAAACACTGAAATTATAGTCCACGTCTATAGAAGGAAAGTGCCACTCAGAAGTTAAGTATAAAATTAGTTGGGCAATATAGGTAGAAGAACGGGGACCATGGATTTATTGGTATTAGAAGGAAAGGTAGAAAATCGAAGACCAAAGACCAAGAGGAAGATTTCCAACACGATGGGCGGACCAAATGAAGAGTCTGGTCGGAAAATCCCTACATGATGCCGTCCATCTGGCACAGCATCGCAGCAAATGGAGACAGCAAGCTAACAATATTTAGAGTGTTAGCACGCAATAAGAAGGGCTCAAGAAATGCGGAGGAGTAAGCGATGCATTATTTTATTTCAAGTTTTAAGGAAAAATTCGTCTTGGTAAAAGTTATATTATTTTAAAAAGCCCCTAGAAGGGCTACAAATATAAAAACAAAACGTTTTCGCTCTGTAACAAGAGCATCATCAGTGTTATAAGAACATGGTGAGCCACCCAAAAATACAAAGGTTAAAACCTTTTAAAAATAGACTAAAAGTCTTATATAATTGTAAACATAGTAAAATACAAAGGGTGGATATAATTCCTATGGATATGGCTTTAGGGCAAAGGGCAACATATGACTCCCACACGTGGTAAGTGGGATACTAGGTAATAATTAATTGGGTCATTATGTTAAAAAAGGTGACAGGCAAAAGATTATATAAGACTTTTAGTCTATTTTTAAAAGGTTTTAACCTTTGTATTTTTGGGTTGCTCACCATGTTCTTGTAACACTGATGATGATCTTGTGACAGAGCGAAAACATTTTGTTTTTATATTTGTAGCCCTTCCAGGGGCTTTTTAAAATAATATACCTTTTACCAAGACGAATTTTTCATTAAATTTACTTGTAATAATTAATGGTATACAGCCAGCTACAGGAAATTCTTTTTTGTGGATATTCTAGGTAAACTTTTTGTTCAAAATAGTAGTAATTATTGCGCAGTTTTTCTTAAGTTTAATTACTGTAATCTTATCATTTTCATCTCTGATACCTTTAATATTTGGAAAATATTCAAAAACAACACGTGTAAAATAAAGTTTAGGTACCTAAATTATAAAATCAGAAGACTAAAATTAATCATAAAATATTCCAAAATAACACCGCACGAATAAATAATGATCATACATAATTGTAGAAGTCTGAGTAGAATTGTTGAACAATTGTACTTAAGACTAAAAATAAACTGCTCGTCAAAACTTAGGGATATAGAAAATTGGTTCCATGACATCTCGTAACGCGACAGTTCGTTACCGGACAAATGGTAACGGACAATTCGTAACAGCGACAGTTCGTAACGGCAACACTTCGGTAACGGCGACAGTTCGTAACCGACAATTCGTAACGTACAAATTGAATTATTGTTTATTTTTGTTAACGTGGAAAATAACTGTTATTACAGTTATAAATGAAATTATGTTTATCAATTTAACGAATCAGTATCAGGATAAACATTTTTAAGGTATTTCATATTTCGTGTTTCAGAATATAATAAAAGTATTTAAACCAAGTATTAAAGTATTAAAATCCATCCCTCTTATCAATTATAACCGTTGATTAAATACCCCAATGCTATAACCAATCGCAAGGTTTATTAATAACAGGTAGGTACACATAGTTTCAAAAGTTATGCATCACCCCTCGTATTCACGATGTTTAGGCTTTTATAAATCAGTATCTTTATCACATATTTAATGGACCTTTTTTATAAAAAATATACCATTTTTGGTTTTTTATTTTATTTGATTACCCATTTAATTGACCTGGTTTTGCCAAGGTGTAAACATTTGAAAAATTTATTCTGGTGAAATTTTTGAAAACGTGATTAAAAATGAATCGTCCTTTAATTTTTGAGTTGGACCGTATAAGAATTATCGATTTAGTTGAAGAAGGCCATTCACAGCGGTTCGTGGTGGAAAGAGTGGGTGTTTCTCAGAGTGATGTGTCACGGATATGGAATAAGTTCCTGGAGACAAACTCGATACGGAATAGAGCTCGGTCTGGTAGACCCCGAGTTACCAATGATCGACAGAATACATATATCAGAATTTCCATCTGTCGAAATTCTTCTATGTCTGTACCAGCCCTCCAAAGAGAATTCAGGCATGCTACACGAGTCAGAGTATCGTTGTCTACAACAAGAAGAAGAATTTTAGACTCAGGTTTGAGGAGTCGTCGACCAATAAGAGTTCCTCAGCTACAACCTAGATATGTTTTGGACCGCCTCCAGTAGTGGGCTCAAGAACACATACAGCTCCCCCAACAATTTTGGAATTTTGCGCTTTTTTCAAACAAGACCAGAATCTGTTTAAATAGTGATAACCAGCGAATTCGTGTGTGGCCAGTTGTGCAGCTCTTGTTGGCTCTCGACACACACAAAATTCGCCGGTTATCACTATTTAAACAGATTCTGGTCTCGTCTGAAAAAAGCGCAAAATTCCAAAATTGTTGGGGGAGCTGTATGTGTTCTTGAGCCCACTGGAGGCGGTCCAAAACATGTCTAGGTTGTAGCTGAGGAACTCTTATTGGTCGACGACTCCTCAAAGCTGAGTCTAAAATTCTTCTTCCTATTGCAGACAACGATACTCGGACTCCTGTAGCATGCCTGAATTCTCTTTGGAGGGCTGGTACAGACATAGAAGAATTTCTACCGATGGAAATTCTGATATATGTATTCTGTCGATCATTGGTAACTCGGGGTCTACCAGACCGACTCTATTCCGTATCGAGTTTGTCTCCAGGAACCTATTCCATATCTGTGAGACATCACTCTGAGAAACACCCACTCTTTCCTCCACGAACCGCTGTGAATGGCCTTCTTCAACTAAACCGATAATTCTTATACGGTCCAACTCAGAAATTAAAGTCCGATTCATTTTTAATCGCGTTTTCAAAAATTTCACCAAAATAAATTTTTCAAATGTTTACACCTTGGCATAACCAGGTCAATTAAATGGGTATTAAAATAAAATAAAAAACCAAAAAAGGTATATTTTTTATAAAAAAGGCCCATTAAACATGTGATAAAGATACCGATTTATAAAAGCGTAAACACCGTGAATACGAGGGGTGATGCATAACTTTTGAAACTATGAATATAAAAATAGGAATGTGTACAGACGGCTGTCGGCTTAAAGATTTCACGAATTAAACTTCATTATTCCTTTGTCCAGGTATATGCAAATTTAAGGAACACTTAGAGCAAGAACAACAAATTGGTACCTCGTCCTCCCTACAGTCTGTCTCAAACTTAACATAAGAAAAACATTTCTTTTCTTCCACTCGGCATAAGTACAAAAAATAAGTTTGAGTAAACCTTTGCTCAACTGTGTAAATACTAAAGAAAAATATATAAAGTAATAAAAAAAATAGCGGAATCCGTTAATCTACGCACGAAAAAATCAGCTATGAATATGAGCATAATTGACTATATCCCTAACTTTTGACGAGCAGTTTATTTAAAATTATTCACAAATACTTCCTGCTTTTATTAAACTTTGTGTACAATAAACCAATAAATATAATAGGTATACCTGTGTAAGCCAGCCAAAAAGGAACATAAAGCGGGCGTTAAAAACAATTATCTTTTTTTGCAGTTTCTAATATTAATAATAAATAATTTATTATTGTTCTCGGACACTGCTGTTAGTACTTGGCATTCGGAAAGTTGGCAAACTTGATTGTATACATTATTAAACAAATCTTAGTGTTATCTTTTATTTACAGTTTTAATTAAAGCTAAAATTTTTAGATAACCACTCAGTTTGTGCTAGTCATAATCACATATTTTTTGTGACGTGTCGTCATCACCAGGGTCGTTGATTTTTGTCGAAGAAAACATGATTTGAAAAGTGAAAGTGATGCATAGTGAAATAGTTTCATTTTAATGTAAATTGTGGTTAATCAGTGCTACAATAGAAATATGCTTAGTCGAAAATGCCTAGTCGAAAAAATATCAACGAACAGGCCAGTTCCTCAGGCTACATTAGCAGGCAGCGCAGTAACACTTGGTCGAACAATGAAGCAAACAGCCGAGCTGCATCAACGTCGGTCCCAAGTTACGATCTAGGGGCTAGAGGCCCTAGGAGATCTTTATGGATTGTAAGTCATATTAGGTGTAGAAATCAGCAAAGGTGTAATGCGCAGTTGTCAAAGTCATGAGAACGAATTGTTTTTAAATCTAATGTTGGTTTATACTTACGGTTTTTTATATGATAAATAAAATATAAAGTGTATTGCGATACACTTTGTATGACTAATATTTCATATACAGAGTGAGTTTTATGTATGGAAACACTCAATTATCTCAAAAACGGCTTACACGATTTTTATAGATTTTGGTAGGTATGGGTTTTCTAATGCGGCCGATATTATAGTGCTAATTACATTGTTGTCATATTTTCCGTTTTTCTGGAAATCTAATGAACTTTCTTATTTTAAATGGAACACCCTGTATATTTTTTGTTTTGAAGTCCCTAAGAAATACTGATAATTTTTTATGTTACATTCCCTATACCTAAATACCATAATTTCGAAGTTATTCCTACATTTGTTTAAATCAATTTTTTAAACAAATTATAAAAATCAATTTTTTTGACCCGGATGAACACTATTTTAGGTTGTTTGGATAATGGGGAACAAAAAAGATCTTTTATAATTTTTCTCTAAAATTAATCGTTTCCGAGGTATAAACAATTTAATACTGAAAAAAATCGAATAATGACGATTTTCAAGGTTCAAGAACACAAATAAACAATTTTATTTTTGAAACTGCGAAGTAACCAAATTCAACCTCAAGCCTTATTTTATCAGATACCGATAAGTAATTTAAGATTGTTTCATTTTAAAACATTGTTATTTTAAATGTTAATGCAGCCCGATCGCCCGTCCTATCATATGCACTTCATTAAAAATTAAAAATCAATGTTTTAGAATAAAAAGAGACAAAAAATCTTATGGCAAGCTATCAGAAGAAGAGTTGGGCTTCATAATTTCAAAAATTATATTTTTTACTTGTGTTTTAGAACCTTAAAAATCGTCATTATTCGATTTTTTTCAGTTTTAAATTGTTGATTACTCGAAAACGATTAACTTTAGAGAAAAATTACAAAATACCTTTTTTGTTCCCAATGATCCAAAAAACCTAAAATAATATCCACCTGGGCCGAGAAAATTGATTTTTATAATTTGTTTAAATTTAAAAAAAATTTTTTTTTAAATAAATGTAGCAATAACTCCGAAATTATGGCATTTAGGTACAGGGAATATAACATGAAAAATAATCAGCATTTCTTAAGGACTTCAAAACGCCAAAAATATATAGGGTGTTCTATTTGAAATAAGAAAGTTCATTAGATTTGCAGAAAACAGAAGATCTGACAACAATGTAATTAGCACTATAATATCGAACGCATTAGAAAACCCCTACCTACCAAAATCTATAAAAATCGTGCAAGCCGTTTTCGAGATAATTGAGTGTTTCCATACATAAAACTCACTCTGTATAACTGTGATATACCTAACCATAAATTTATTTATACGCCAGGGAAATAAGGCAAAAATGTACCATGTTCGGGACACTTGAGCATCCAGGTTGCAAATGGGTTTTTTGGGTACTATATACCTAATATATCATAAATACAAAAATGCCCGTCACAGTTCGGACGAGAATTTTAGTTATTAACAAATAAGCCTAAAAAATGTGAGTTTTTCGTTTAAATCGCTACAGGTAAAAATAGGGTAATTAAATATGTTATTTATAGTGTCCTTCTTTTAGTAGATGAGCAAAAGTTTAAAATGGCAGTTTTTGAATTTTAGTCCGATCCTTTGTTGCTTCGGAAATTTCAAAATAAAATTTAAATTTCGAAAATAAAAAAATTGCTATAACTTTTGCGAAAATGACCTTAAGACTTTAAAATTGCATGAAAAGTCGAGTCAAACAGTCCATATAATGCACAAAAATTTTTAAGACGATTCGCCAGTTAGTTTAAATATTATTCAATTTGTTTATCCCAAAGAGCTTTTTTGCAATTTTATTGTTCAGAAAATAATAATGATATAGCAATCCTGTGGAAACTGTGTGAAAGAAGAATAGTTATATTTTCAACGAATTTAAAAAAATCACTAAAAAGTCATTTTTATCATTCAGAAAAAATTTTCTCTAAAGTAGGGTCATTTTTGGCTTATAAACAATTTGAATAAGTTTGTTAATATTGACTCTAGACTAAAACTACTTTGGGATTTGAAAAGCTGGTATTTTTACACGAATTTTCAAAAAAACTTTTTTGTTTTGGTTAATCAAGGTCAAAGTTAGCCACTTTTTTTTATTTAATTCACAGCTACTTTGTTTATAACAACTAAGCAACCTAACTAGCCCCATTTTGAAGTTCAGGGTATATAGTTTATGTGTAAAGTTTGACTAAACTTTGAACTTCAATAAAGTCGTTAATAAAGCTTTATAAATTACGTCCTAACGAAATCGATTCGTGGTCGGTGGAGGGGAATAATTATTAAAATCCGAAATCACTCAAAAAATGAAATTAATTCTTCAAACATATGCTGCAATTAATATATCCGGAGCTTGTTGATGGATTTTGATCATAATTTTTTTAATTTGTATGTACTCGCACTCTTGCAGAGTACGTTATGTACACATATCCCCACCTAACATTACAAAATGTTAGGGGGACCCCTCTTCTCACTCAGGGATAAATTACGACCAATTCTAAGACCTACCGAATATACATATTATAATTTCATAACAATCAGTCAAGCGGTCTCGGAGAAGTATGGCAACTAACAGTGTGACAGGAGAATTTTATAGATGCAAATATATAGATGGTTATAAAAAAATAGGGGTTGGTGATAGAAGTGTGAAAATTAAGGGTTGTATGTATTTTTTAATTCTACACCATAGAAAATTAAGGAAGACAATTTTGTCCAAAAAAATAAAAAAAATGTTAAGGGGGCAGCCCCTCTTATAATTTATGGGCATGAAAAATAGATTGGAACCTATTCTCAGTCCTACAGGATATACGTGTAAAATTTCATAAAAATCGGTCAAACCGTTTCGGAGGAGTATGGTAACTAACACTGTTACAGGAGAGTTTTATGTATATAGAAGTAACTGTGAATTAAATAATAAAAGTGGCTAACTTTGACCGCAATTAACCTAGGCAAAAAGTTTTTTTTGAAAATTCGTGTAAAAATACCAGCTTTTGAAATTCCAAAGTAGATTTACTCTACAGTCAATATTAACAAAGCTTTTCAAATTGTTTTTAAGCCAAAAATGACTCTACTTTAGTAAAATGTTTTCGGAATGATAAAAATGACTTTTTATAGATTTTTTTAAATGCTTGGAAAACATAAGTGTTCTTCTTTCGTGTGCTTTCCACAGATTTGCTGTATCATTATTATTTTCTGAACAATGACATTGCAAAAAAAGCTCTTTTGGATAAACAAATTGAATAAAATTTAAACTAATTGACGAATCGTCTTGAAATTTGTTGTACATGATATGTACTGGTTATCTCAACTTTTCGTGCAATATCAAAGTCTTAAGTTAATTTTCGCAAAAGTTATAGCAAATTTTTTATTTTCGAAATTTTAGTCTTATTTTGCAATTAGCGAAGCAACAAATGATCGGACCAAAATTCAAAAACTGCCATTTTGAACCTTTGCTCATCTACTAAAAGATGAATACTCTAAATAAGATATTTAATTACCCTATTTTTACCTGTAGCGATTTAAACGAAAAAACGGCCATATTTGACGCTTATTTGTTAATAACTAAAATTCTCGTCCGAACTGTGACGGGCTTTTTTGTATTTATAATGTATTAGGTATATAGTACCCAAAAAACCCATTTGCAACTGGCTGCTCAAGTGTCCCGACAAAAACCTTATTTCTCTGGACTATTAAGTATTATTATTATTACAATTATATACAGAGAGAGTCTGTAATTTGGAATAAATTCAATATCTCAAATATTGATCGTTTTTTTGAAAAATGCTCAGACCCGTCGATTAATATTTCAAATTGTCCTTTTTGACATACAATAATAATTTATACAGGGTGTCCCAATTTAGAGATATGACGTCATCGTTGATTTTCTTAAATGGCAACACTGTCATTTTGATAGCTATTTTGATAGGGTGTGTAAAGTTATACGTAACTGCAAAATATCAAATTTTTATTCTTTACCATTTACAAGATAATAAAAAATAACAAAGTTATGTCTGCAATTTGGAATAAATTTAATAATTCAAATACTAATTTTTTTTTTTGAAAAATGCTCAGAACCGTCGTTTAGTATTTCAAATTGTCATTTTTGACATATAATAATAATGTATCCAGGGTGTCCCAATTTAGATATGACGGCGTCGTTGATTTTCTTAAACGGCAACACTGTTATTTTGATAGCTATTTTGAGAGGGTGTGTAAAGTTATACATAACTGCAAAATTTCAAAGTTTTATTCGCTACAATTTACAAGATAAAAAAGTCAATCAATAAAATTAATCAAATAATAATTGAATTTAATTATTTCAATTAAGCAAATGCTCATAATGTTGCCCTTATTGTCAATAATATTGTCGATAAATGGGCAACATTATGAGCATTTGCTTAATTGAAATAATTAAATTCATTTATTATTTGATTACTTGTTTATCATATTTTTGTTATTTTTTATTATCTTATAAATGGTAGGGAATAAAAATTTGAAACTTTGCAGCTATGTATAACTTTACACACCCTATCAAAATAGCTATCAAAATGACAGTGTTGCCATTTAAGAAAATAAACCATGACGTCATACCTCTAAATTGGGACACTCTGTATACATTATTATTGTATGTCAAAAATGACAATTTGAAATACTACCTAATCGACGGGTCTGAGAATTATTCAAAAAACAATTAATATCTGAATTATTGAATTTATTACAAATTACAGACATAATTTTGATATTTTTTATTATCTTGTAAATGGTAGAGAATAAAAATTTGATATTTTGCAGTTATTTATAACTTTACACACCCTATCAAAATAGCTATCAAAATGACAGTGTTGACATTTAAGAAAATCAACGATGACGTCATATCTCTAAATTTTGACATCCTGTATACATTATTATTGTATGATAAAAAGGACAATTTGATATACTAATCGACGGGTCTGAGCAATTTTCAAAAAAACAATTAGTATTTGAGATATTGAATTTATTCCAAATTACAGACTCTCTCTGTACATTATATAATTATAAAATATACTTAATAGGTAGGTACCTATATAT
Source organism: Diabrotica virgifera virgifera (assembly GCF_917563875.1). NCBI lineage: Eukaryota > Metazoa > Arthropoda > Insecta > Coleoptera > Chrysomelidae > Diabrotica > Diabrotica virgifera. The sequence goes on from NC_065444.1 coordinate 171,367,404, forward strand.
TACAAAATATCAAACGGGGGGTGCCTTCTTGGCCAATAATGCTCCTTGTCTGATAAATTGACTATTACTGTTACTATTCTCCTCCATTCCTCCCTGTTTGTTGCTCTTTCTTCCCAACCATCAATTCCCTCTTTTCTGAGATCTTCCTGTACGCTATCAAACCATCTTTGTCTGGGTCGTCCTTTTCTTCTTTTCCTGATTGGGCCAAGTTTTAGGATCATCTTTGGCATCCTCTTCTCTTCCTTTCCATTCTCATCACGTGCCCCATCCATCTCACACTCTGTGCCATTATGAAACGACTGAAGTTTGCATGGTTTCTTATATTGCAGTTCCTCTAGCTCCCTGTTTGTTCGTCGCACCCAACCTTCCACCGTGTTATTACCTCCATATAACTCTAAGCATTTTTCTTTCCCATCTTTCCAATTTTTTTGTATTTGCTTTTTTCTTTGTCCATACTTCGCTACCATACGTCACTGTGAGACTTATTACCCTTTTATGTATCCTTAACTTTGTTTTTCTCGATGATACATATTTGGATTTCATCAGTGTTTTTAGGCTTTCCATCTTTTTATTTCTCTTTGCCAATCTGGTATTTAGTTACCATTCTTTCTGACCACTCTCTTCTATAATAACCCCCAGACACGTTAAATTGACCGTTGTCTCGAAATTATATTCCCTTGATTCTCGTTTGATTAGATATGAGAGAAAAATGTCTCTTTTCCTTTTACTCTGTATTTCCGAGTATTATAATCAACTATTTTCAATGGGAAATAAGCCACAATTTTACCAAAAAAAAAATGATTATATTAACGTTTCGACGCCCAAGTCGGGTGTCGTTGTCAAAATACAAAATAATACTAAATTAAACAACAATGTTGTTGCTTAGTAAAAAATTCTTCTAATAATTTATTTAATCTGACTCATTTATATCGGCAATTCAGACATGTATTATACATTTTAAAGTAGAAGACTTTAAAATGATATTGCCAATATTGATGAGTTGCGTTCCTGGGACGACTTTACTAAAAGATAGTTCATTTGATTACATAGCATGTGATCTGTCTTTAAAAAGACAACCAAATGCAACGGTGGCAGTAAAATTCTCGCGCTAGAGACTCCGTAGTAAATCACGAGGGAAAACCAGGAAAACCTCGTGATACTATCCCGACATCGTAAGTATTCTAATACTCTCTCGTACTCTCAAATCTAATATCAAATTCCGACTTTAATATATACAGGGTGTTTCATTAATAATTGTCCATATAGTAACTGGAGAAACCTTAGCACAAAATACGAAGATTTAACCTAAAACACTTAAATAAATTGTGGTTCCTTACTGAGTTACAGGGTGTTTTATCTAAAAATTTAAAAATTATTTTTGCTCAGCATTTTAAAACTTTTCGACGTATCCTTTTCATACTTTGCACAAAGTGCGACTACTAGACACCCTACTAAATTACGATAAACAAATGTTTTTAGCTTCTACCAGAGGCGTACGACAGAGGATTGTGAATGGTTGACCCTTCTCAAATTCTACGCCACTGGAGGAATTACTATTTTAGTGCCATTTTTAGATTTTCCAATACTTTCTACATAAATAATGTACTCCTCTTTGGTAACGATGAAGTCATTAGTTTTCGAGATATTTGAAGTTAAATATGAAACGGCACAATTATTTTGATCAATTTATGATATGATTCATATGATTAAAATTTAAAAATTATTTGTACCCAGTACTTTAAAACTATTTGGCGTATCCTTATCATACTTGGCACAAAAGTGTAGGTACTCTACACCCTACTAAATTAAGATAAATAAACTTTTCTAGCTACTACCAGAGGCGTACGACAGGGGATAGTGGCTGGTTGACCCTTCCCAAATTCTACGCCACTGACGAAATTGCTATTTTAGTGTACATTTTTGATTTTGCAATACTTTTTGTGTAAATAATACACTTCTCATTCGTAACGATAAAATTATTAGTTTTCGAGATATTTGAAATTAAAAATGAAGCGACACAATACATTAATCAAAATAACCGTTTAGTTTAATTTTTAACTTCAAATATCTCGAAAACTAATGACTTTGTCGTTACGAATGAAGAGTATATTATTTTCATAGAAAATATTGGAGAATCCAAAAATTGAACTAAAATAGCAATTTCGCCAGTGGCGTAGAATTTGGAAAGGGTCAACCATTCACTTTCCCCCGTCGCACGCCTCTGGTAATAGCCAGATACGTTTGTTTAACATAATTTAGTAGTGTGTACAGTACCTATACTTCCTGTCAAGTATGAAAAGGATGCGTCGAATAGTTTTAAAATGCTGAGCAAAAATAGTTTTTAAATTTTTAGATAAAACACCCTGTAACTCAGTAAGGAAACACATTTTATTTAGGTGTTTTAGGTTAAATCTTCGTATTTTGTGCTAAGGTTTCTCCAGTTACTATATGGACAATTATTAATGAAACACCCTGTATACAGCGTGTCTACTTAAGTTGGAAACATATGTGAAACTTTTTTATTATTAATTTTACGAAAAAAAGTTATTCTTTATAAAAAGTTCTGCATGCCCCAAAACCTGAGATTCAATCATCCAATATCAAATTTTCTCAATATTATACGAGTTATGTCAAAAAATATGAATTTCGGTCAAGGGTAAAGTACCTTTATTTCTCTCAATATCGAAAATTCTTATGATAAAAATTTGTTTGTAATTAAAAACTAAGATCAAATATGCAATTACATGCTTCTAATTGAAAAAAGAATGTGTGTGTACTTTGTACGCACGTAAGAAGTTATACTTCTATTATATGATTATATGATTATAAACGAAATTAATATACTTTTTATTTATATTTTATTTAAATATTAAATTAATTTATACTTACTACTTCTCAAACATTTTTATTAAAACAGTGCCAAAAATTAAAATAATAAAAAAATAAAACACACACAAGTACATTAAAAATGCCACAAATGATTTCTGAACATTAATTGTCGGAAAAATTTTTAACTAAATACGTATTTTCTGAAAATAAAATTATATAATAAATATACTTACAATCATAAAATGTATAAAAAAAAAATAAAAAAATAAAAGTTTCTATTGGGATTCGAACCAACTTACCAAGCGGCTGGTATTTGCGTTGTATTTTGAGCCACCCGCATTAAAACTTCGCCACAGAGACAGCTTGTCATTATGTGCGAAGATCGTCTAACTAAACAGATTAACCTTTTGACATTTTTAACTTATGTAAATCAAATTATTTTGATTTTGAATTGAAACGATTTAGAATTGAAAAAATACAACAAAACATAGAGTAAAAAAACAATATATTAGGTGAATATTATTTAAATAAAAGTATTACATACTACTTATGTATTTTGGTAGGTTCAAGGTAGGTATCGGAGCCCGTATAACGACTAATAAATTTCGCAATCACTTGCGTAGTGCAAAGTGGCTATGTTCAAATATCATAACAAAATTTGATCAACTATTTATAAAACACTTACCAGTGAAAGATTCTTTAGCTCTGAATAAGCGAGATCTGCGGCACTCATACTAGTCACAGTTTGATGAGCTTTCACATTGGCATGCAACAATCATCTCTTCTATGTAAATAAGTCCAAAAATATAATATGAAAACTATTTAAAAAGGCAGTATAACCATTAACTAACTTTTTGTTTGTTTGTTTCTCTTCCAACAAATTTTAAAACGCAACAAGCATACATTATAACCAAACCACAGTCCCACAGCTGTTTGTCATGTCATTTGAACATCCAATCAGAACAAAGTTATAATGCGCATGCGCCCGGTCGCTAGGTTTTCCCATATAAAATTTCACCGTCATTACGCCCGTAAAGAAGTATAACTTCAAAAAAATTTCTCAAATTTATGGATACCCAACATCGTTTTTAATTATGTATTACAAATATGATAACTCGTTTATTATTCATTTTACGAAAAAAAGTTATTCGTCATAAAAAGCTTTGCATGGTCTAAAATCTAAGACACAACCATGATATATCAAGTTTTATTAATTTTATACGAGGTGTGTCAAAAAATATGAAATTCGCTCAAGATTATAGTACCTTTATATTTCACAATATTTTAATTAGAAGGATGTAATTGCATATTGAAACATATTTTTTAATTCTAAACAACTTTTTTAATAACCGATAAAGGTACTTTACTCTTGAGTGAAATTCAAATTTTTTGACATACCTCGTATAAAATTAATAAAATGTGATATCTGATGGTTGCATCTTCGGTCTTAGGACATACAGAGTTTTTTATAAAAATACCTTTTTTTCGTAAAAGTAATAATAAAAGAGTTATCGTATGTGTAATAAATAAAAACGAAGTTACTATCAATAAATTTGAGAAAAATTTGGAAAATATTTTTTTCCAATTAGAAGCATGTAATTGCATATTTGATCTTAGTTTTTATTTCTAAACAACTTTTCATAATAATAATTTTCGATATTGAGAGAAATAAAGGTACTTTACTCTTGAACGAAGTTCATATTTTTTGACATACCTGGTATAATATTGACAAAATTTGATATCTGATGATTGAATCTTGGGTTTTAGAGCATGCAGAACTTTTTATAAAGAATAACTTTTTTTCGTAAAATGAATAACAAAAAAGTTTCCCATATGTTTCCAACTTAAGTAGACACGCTGTATATATATTATTGCTATTTTAAATTTTAAATAATATTAATAATACATAGATATTATATTATACATAATACTAAAATATAAAATATGCACTAACTCGATATGTTACTGACGTGGTATTTTCTTTCTATTGACTTCCTCTTTCAGTATGGGTAACCACATCCTACTGCATTCTACCGAGGAATTTGCGACACAATTGGTTTCATTTAGCATAATTAGAGCCGCTTCTTTGATTTTTTTTTTTACCGTCTGTTTCTTTCAGGACTATACTTGAATCTCTCCACTGAACTCTATGTTCAATATCCCATGCGTGTTGACATATTTGAGATCTATCAAATTCTCTATTTTTAATATAAGACTGATGTTCACTTATTCTAATGTTTAATGGTCTTGATATTTCACCTAAATGTAATTTTTCGCATTCACAAGGTATATTATAAATATAATTCTTTGTTCTTTCTTGTTCATTGTTAGGTTTAGTTTTACATAGAATAGATCTCAACGTGTTTGTTGTTTTGAATATTGTTGAAATGTTGAATTTATTTCCTACTGTTTTAAGTTTCTCGGATAGTCCTTTTATACTTATATGGTATTGCTATTTTCCTCGTATTATTTCTTGTGGCTGTTATAGGATCCCGTTCTACGTTGTTCTGTTCTATTCGATCCAATCTTGATAATTCCTTATTTATAAACGATAAAGGATAATCAGTTTTTAATAAAACAGATGTTAACAATTGTTTTTCTTCTAACAATTAATTTTCGTTAGAACAAGTAATTTTGGCTCTATCATATAAGGATTTAATGATTCTTCTTTTAACGTTGATGTTGTGATTTGATTTGTAATTGAGATATCTGTTGGTGTGTGTTGGTTTTCTATACACTTGACTCTCATATCCAGTATCCTTCTTTGAGACTAAAACATCGAGGAAAGGCAGAGTGTTATTATATTCCTTTTCCATTGTAAATTTTATTGTCTCTTCTTGAACCTTTATATATAATATTTAGGAATGTATCCAACAATTCTGATCTATGAGGCCATATTGAAAACACATCATCTACATATCTCCACCATACTGTGGGTTTTAAATTTTGTTTAGAAATGATATTAGTTACGGAATCCTCCATAAATATATTAGCCAATAATGGAGATAAAGAAGAGCCCATTGCTAGACCACAATTTTGTTTACAGAATTCATTATTTAGTTGAAAATAGGTATTATCAGTACATAATGTCAATAACTCCATTATAGCTGATACATTTAGTCTTTTCCTAGTTGTCAATGTATTATCATTCTCTAATTTCGTTTTGATTATATGTTTAAAGTTTTATTTAATGGCACATTTGTAAATAAACTGTTTATGTCAAAACTTACTAAAATATTATTTGGATTAAATTCAATATTTTATAATTTGTTTAAAAAATGTTGTGTACTTTTTATAAATTTGCCATTATTATTTGCAAATGGTTTTATAATATTTAATAAAAATTTTGATAGTTCACTATAAGAAGAATTGATGAATTTATATATCCGAGTATTATGTACTTTGACTTTTCCTGGTTTATTTCTAGGTCAAAATAGTTTGCCTCTTTTTCTAACCTTTTTATAACATTTCCTAATTATTTTTTTGTTTTCGTTAGAATAGTAACATCATCAGCGAAGGCTGTACATTGATGTTCGTTGTTGAAGATGGCTCCGGTCATTTTAACTCGGCTATTTCTGATTATTGTTTCCAATACATACCAAATTAAAAAGCACCGTAGATAACGGATCTCCTTGTTTAAGATCTCTGTTCAGTTCACTTCAAATTTGTCCTATGAGAATCCTCTCCATACTACATGATTTCATGTGCTATTCAGAGTCATTCTTACTAGCCTAACCAGTTTTGCGGGTATGCCCAAGGAGTTCAGTGCTTCACATACTTGCCTACTTCAAATCTATAAACAACGCATGCAGCGATACCTTATGTTCATAGCAGGTAGTCTGTACCTATTTTTTTTTAGTGTAAAAATCTTATCCGTAACTGATCTATTGACCCTAAAACTTGCCTAATATTCACGTAATTTATCTTCAGCAAATATTTTGAGTCCCTCTCTTAGCTCTTGGCTAATCTTGTAACAAGTATCCAATAGAGCAACATCTCTGTAATTTCCACATGCCAAATTTCTATCCACTTTTTTGTATATGGGGCATAATATAGCTATGTACCTATTTTTTAGTGTAAAAGTCTTATCCGTAAATGATCTATTGACCCTAAAACTTGCCTGATATTCACCTAATTTATCTTCAGCAAATCTTTTGAGTCTCTCTTTTAGCTCTTGGCTAATCTTGTAACTATTATGCCCCATATACAAAAAAGAATGTGTGTGTACTTTGTACGCACGTAAGAAGTTATACTTCTATTATATGATTATATGATTATAAACGAAATTAATATACTTTTTATTTATATTTTATTTAAATATTAAATTAATTTATACTTACTACTTCTCAAACATTTTTATTAAAACAGTGCCAAAAATTAAAATAATAAAAAAATAAAACACACACAAGTACATTAAAAATGCCACAAATGATTTCTGAACATTAATTGTCGGAAAAATTTTTAACTAAATACGTATTTTCTGAAAATAAAATTATATAATAAATATACTTACAATCATAAAATGTATAAAAAAAAATAAAAAAATAAAAGTTTCTATTGGGATTCGAACCAACTTACCAAGCGGCTGGTATTTGCGTTGTATTTTGAGTCACCCGCATTAAAACTTCGCCACAGAGACAGGTTGTCATTATGTGCGAAGATCGTCTAACTAAACAGATTAATCTTTTGACATTTTTAACTTATGTAAATCAAATTATTTGGATTTTGAATTGAAATGATTTAGAATTGAAAAAATACAACAAAACATAGAGTAAGAAAACAATATATTAGGTGAATATTATTTAAATAAAAGTATTACATACTACTTATGTATTTTGGTAGGTTCAAGGTAGGTATCGGAGCCCGTATAACGACTAATAAATTTCGCAATCACTTGCGTCGTGCAAAGTGGCTATGTTCAAATATCATAACAAAATTTGATCAACTATTTATAAAACACTTACCAGTGAAAGATTCTTTAGCTCTGAATAAGCGAGATCTGCGGCACTCATACTAGTCACAGTTTGATGAGCTTTCACATTGGCATGCAACAATCATCTCTTCTATGTAAATAAGTCCAAAAATATAATACGAAAACTATTTAAAAAGGCAGTATAACCATTAACTAACTTTTTGTTTGTTTGTTTCTCTTCCAACAAATTTTAAAACGCAACAAGCATACATTATAACCAAACCACAGTCCCACAGCTGTGCCACAGCTGCCATATTGGATAATTTTTGTCATGTCATTTGAACATCCAATCAGAACAAAGTTATAATGCGCATGCGCCCGGTCGCTAGGTTTTCCCATATAAAATTTCACCGTCATTACGCCCGTAAAGAAGTATAACTTCAAAAAGTCGATAGAAATTTGGCATGTGAAAATTACAGAGATGTTGCTCTATTAGATACTTGTTCTATTATGCCCCATATACAAAAAAGTGGATAGAAATTTGGCATGTGAAAATTACAGAGATGTTGCTCTATTGGATACTTAAGCTATGTACCTAGTTTTTTAGTGTAAAAATCTTATCCGTAACTGATCTATTGACCCTAAAACTTGCCTGATATTCACCTAATTTATCTTCAGCAAATCTGTTGAGTCTCTCTCTTAGCTCTTGGCTAATCTTGTAACAAGTATCCAATAGAGCAACATCTCTGTAATTTTCACATGCCAAATTTCTATCCACTTTTTTGTATATGGGGCATAATAAAGCTATGTACTTATTTTTTTAGTGTAAAAATCTTATCCGTAACTGATCTATTGACCCTAAAACTTGCCTGATATTCACCTAATTTATCTTCAGCAAATCTTTTGAGTCTCTCTCTTAGCTCTTGGCCTTGGCTAATCTTGTAACAAGTATCCAATAGAGCAACATCTCTGTAATTTTCACATGACAAATTTCTATCCACTTTTTTGTATATGGGGCATAATAAAGCGTTGGTCCAATTTTTGGGCATATTTTCATCTTCCCAAATGGATAATATAAAATTCTTAACTGCATGTAAAAAAATGATCAATAACTATATCTTAAAACCTATAGGCCTGGATTTAGTAATAGCAAGCTGAAAATTTGTTAATAGCTTAAAGGTGTCTAGTCGGACAAACTTTCATGTACGGGAACACTGGAACAGGGGAAGTTTTAATTGTGGAACAGGTTACAGGTTTCGAACGTCAGACTACGAAAACGTCCCATGTATTTTGTCAGACAGAACTTCCAATTGATTTGTTACCCTTTCATTAAACTCTCATGCAAAAATCAGAATGTTATTTACCACCTGTCATCATTCCTGTCATTTGACATGTTCAACGTGAACTTATTAAAATGCCCAACATATTTGTCTGACAAAAATGTTTTCATATATTATAATATAAATATTTTATTTGCTATTAAATAAAAAAAATGTTGTTCTGAAGCTATTTCCTTGTGGCATTTTTATAATTAAGTATTTTCGATGGGAAATAAGCCACAATTTTACTAAAGAAATGAATTTATTAACGTTTCGACGCCCAAGTCGGGTGTCTTTGTCAAAATACAAAATACCCATGCCAACTCTAAATTGCCAGTGAACTCAAAAAAAGTAGAAGAATAAGATTGTGTAATGGTTGGCAGTTGCCCCTAAAAGCAAAACGATTGTGTCTTTGTTGTATTTGTCCCATGCCAACTTAAAATTGCCAGTAAACTAAAAAAGAAGTAGAAGAATAAGATTGTGTAGTAGTCGGCAGTTGCCCCTGAGAGAAAAAAGTTTAATGTCGTTGAAAAAAAGTTTAGTTGTTGTATTTGTCCCTTGCCAACTCAAAATTTCTACTAAATCAAAGAAGAAAAAGAAGATTGTTTATTGATAGACAGTTACCCCTAGCGTGAAATTTTTTTTTTGTCAGTTAACTTGTTTATCTTGTTTTATCAGTCAACTAAAGAAGAAGAAGAAGAAGAATCAAATTGTACAATGTACTAACTCCAAATTGTAAGTGAATAAGGGATTTTTCCCTTATTCCGCGACGATGAGCTGGCCAAATACCCAAGTAGGTGGAGGCCAATAAACTAAAGAAGAAGAACAAAATACAAAATAATACTAAATAAACAAAAATGTTGTTGCTTAGTAAAAAATTCTTCTAATAATTTATTTAATCTGACTCATTTATATCGGCAATTCAGGCATGTATTATACATTTTAAAGTAGAAGACTTTAAAATGATATTGCCAATATTTTAACTATTTAGAATGGGAAATAAGCCACAGTATTATTAAAAAATGATTTTTTATTAACGTTTCGACGCCCAAATCGGGTGCCGTTGTCAAAATACAAAATACTATTAATATAAACAAAAATGTTGTTGCTTAGTAAAAAAATTCTTCTAATAATTTATTTAATTTGACTCATTTATATCGGCAATTCAGATACATATGATACATTTTAAAGTAGAAGACTTTAAAATGATATTGCCAATATTTGGGCGTCGAAACGTTAATAAAAAATCATTTTTTAATAATACTGTGGCTTATTTCCCATTCTAAATAGTTAAAATTGTAAAAATGCCACAAGAAAATAGCTTCAGAACAACATTGCCAATATTGATGAGTTGCGTTCCTGGGACGACTTTACTAAAAGATAGTTCATTCGATTACATGAAATCAACCCCAACTAAAGAATATCCGCCACAAAAAATCATAGCATGTGATCTGTCTTTAAAAAGACAACCAAATGTAACGATGGCATTAAAATTCTCGCGCTAGAGATTCCATAGTAAATCACAAGGAAAAACCAGGAAAAAACCTCGTGATACTATCCCGACATCGTAAGTATTTGAGCTTACATTTAGTTTACTCTCAAAACTAATATCAAATTCTGACTTTAATGTATATATGCTATTTTAAATTGTAAATAATATTAATAATACATAGATATTATATAAATAATACTAAAATATAAAATATAATATTAATAATACATAGATATTATATAAATAATACTAAAATATAAAATATGTACTAACTCGGTATGTTAATGACTTACTAATCATGGTATTTTCTTTCTATTGACTTCCTCTTTTAGTATGGCTAACCATAAAAAGAAAGAAACAGATAGTAAAAAGAGAAAAATCAAAGAAGCGGCTCTAATTATGCTAAATGAAAACAATTGTGTCGCAAATTCCTCGGTAGAATGCAGTAGGATGTAGTTACCCATACTAAAAGAGGAAGTCAATAGAAAGAAAATACCACGATTAGTAAGTCATTAACATATCGAGTTAGTACATATTTTATATTTTAGTATTATTTATATAATATCTATCTATTATTAATATTACTTATAATTTAAAATAGCATATATACATTAAAGTCAGAATTTGATATTAGTTTTGAGAGTCAACTAAATGTAAGCCCAAATACTTACGATGTCGGGATAGTATCACGAGGTTTTTTCCTGGTTTTCCCTCGTGATTTACTATGGAATCTCTAGCGCGAGAATTTTACTGCCATCGTTGCATTTGGTTGTATTTTTAAAGACAGATCACATGCTATGATTTTTTGTGGCGGATATTCTTGAGTTGGGGTTGATTTCATGTAATCGAATGAACTATCTTTTAGTAAAGTCGTCCCAGGAACGCAACTCATCAATATTGGCAATATCATTTTAAAGTCTTCTACTTTAAAATGTATAATACATGCCTGAATTGCCGATGTAAATGAGTCAGATTAAATAAATTATTAGAAGAATTTTTTACTAAGCAACAACATTTTTGTTTATTTAGTATTATTTTGTATTTTGACAACGACACCCGACTTGGGCGTCGAAACGTTAATAAATTCATTTTTTTAGTAAAATTGTGGCTTATTTCCCATCGAAAACACTTAAAAATAAAAAAATATCATAAACTTGTCAGGATGACAAGTTCCATAATTAAAATCACGTTCCACAATTAAAACTTCCCCTGTTCCTGTGTTCCCACACACCAAAGTTTGTCCGACTAGACACCGTTAAGATATTGCGAAATTTTCAGCGATCTATTAATAAACTTTTTTGGTACGCGAGATCTAGGCCTGCTACCAAATTTCATTTGCATATCTCAACCGGTTTTAGAGCAATAAATAAATCATCAGTTTGTAAGAAAAAATTCATCATTATGTACCTATCTCAGAAACGAAGCATTTGCGGAGATATGATTATAAAGCAAACGGTCATTATTTTTTCATGCAGAATTACTCCTTAAAGTTTGTCGCATTGATTTAGAAATACACTGTACTGATGAAGAACATGGTTAGTCGTTAAAGTACCTAACTTTTTTATTATCGAACACAAGCGAATGAATCAAAAAACAGAATGTGAAGAAAACCTGAGGCTATAGTTGGGTTTTAATTTTAGTATTTTATAAACTTATTTAGTATTTTATATATTTAGTATATTCCACAGGGTGTTGCGAACTTTGAGAAAAAACATAGTTTGATTGGTCCACCCGGTATACAGTGAAAAATTACCTGTTTAGCAACAATATTATTACAGCGATATTGTTAAAGAATAAGGCTATAACCTATCAAAAAATCACTTAAATCGGACAACAGGTCTAGGAAATTCGATACATAAAAAGGACCAATTTTGTGGGCTGCCCGTTTTCTCTGACGCGTAGTGTATTTTTCCATCGTACATGGCATGTATTTTGTCAATTTAGTAATTCACCAAAATGTCTCTTCCATATACCCATCACTGATTCTTTTTCACTCGTCAATGTTCGATCTTCATTTTTTATGTATGAATTGCAGTTCTGATATCCTTTTCAGTTTTTTGACTTCTTGATCAAACGACAATATGTATTTCTTTTTTCTGAAATATTTCCTCTATATTTCTTGTATTATTTTTTCGCTATATTATCTTCCTGTTATATTCTCTTTTTTATTGTCCATACTTCGCTACCATACATCACTGTGGGCCTTATTCATCATTCAATCTTCGCTTGTCCACTGCTGGACATAGATCTACCTCATAATTTTCCATCTAATCTATTAATCCACAAGGAAAAAGGTTTTCCTGTAGCTGGTTGTATACGATAGATCACAAAAAACTTTTAACCAAAATCCTTTATAAAAGTTATATTTATTAAAATTCCCTAAAGGGCTACATCACAAAAGAAAAACTAGTTTTAGATCTGAGTACAGATCATCATCAGTGCTGACAAGATGCTGACATGCTAAGCCACCAAAATTGAAAATATTTGGGTAAAAACCCTTTAAACTTAAACAGTCATGGAAACATTGACTTTCATTATTATAATAAATATGGGTGTATTAAACATCACATGGTTAGGCCCGAGTACCATTTGACCCTCATTTGAGTTGAATTCGTTCTTCACATTTTGAACGGTCGTTGGCAACTAATTATAGTAACGGAAATCTTGAAAGGTGTCAAGCTGACAAGCATCTTGTCAGAACTGATGATGATATGTAATCAGATCGAAAACTAGTTCTGCTTTTGTGCTGTAGCCCTTTTTAGGGAATTTTGATGAATATACCTTTTATAAAGGATTTACTTAAAAGTTTTTTAAATCTTCCACCTAATTCGATCTTGTGCCTTTTGCATCCAATTCCTGTGGGCCTTATTACCATTTTATATATCCCTAACTTTATTTTTCTCGATACGTATTTGAATTTCATCAGTGTTCTGAGGTCTCCCATCTTTCTATTTCCCTTTGCCAATGTGGCATTAAATTACCATTTTTCCTGACCTTTCTCTTCTATAAGAGACCCGCAGATACGTTAAATGGACCACTCTCTCGAAATTATAGTCACTCGATTCATTAGATATGAAAGTAAACTTTCCCTCTTCCTTTTACTCTCTATTTCAGAGTATCATATACTTTGACCTTTCCCGGTTTATTTCTATATAGGTCAACATATTTTGCCTCCTTTTTTAACCTTTTTATAACGTCTCTTCTTCTTTTTTGTTTCCGTTAGAATAGTAAGATCATCAGCGAAGGCCAGACATTGATGTTCTTTGTTGAAGATGGTTCCGTTCATTTTAACTCGGCTATTTTAGATTATTGATTCCAATCATCATCATCATCATCATCATCAATGGTGCTACAGCCCTATGAAAGAGCCTCGACCTTCCTAAGTCTATTAGGCCAGTCAGTCCTATCCATTGCCAACCGTTGGCAGTTTGCTGCGCCTATTTTTCTCCCATCCTCATCCACACCACCCTTCCATCTGAGTTTTGGCCTACCCCTATTTCTACTTCCCACTTGTTTCCAATACCAAATTAAAAAGCACCGTGGATAACGGATCCCTTTTCTAAGACCTCTGTTCACTTTAAATTCGTCCAATGAGAATCCTCTCCATACTACATGATTTCGTGTGCTATCAGATGAGTCTCTTACTATAAACAGTTTCGCTGGTATGCCCAAGAAAGGAGTTCAGTGCTTAATATTCATATACGTATTTTATTCCTTCTAATCCTATCACATGGTTGTTTCAAATCTATAAACACAGCTTATAAAGAATTATTTTAAAATTCTAAGTAGATAGACAAATGAATGACTTTGATTATTTCATTCATATGAGATTCTGACCAATAGAAAGCTACAGAAATGCAAATTAAGGTGATAATTTTTGATAATATCCCGTCGTCAAGTATATTACGTCAGATGCCCTTCGTTGCTACGAAAAAATACATTCAGTGACATTAATGACAATTAACGTTTTAAAAGTTATAAAAGTGATGACTTTCAACCGTAAAATATTTTATATCAACTGTGTGTTTAACAGTACTAATTTGTACTTACATAAATAAATTACAATAAAATTTTGGTTCTGAACAGTTTTATTCATGAAAATAATCGCAACAAATTGCACTCGATCTCTAAAATTAATATAGAATTTTTGCCCTCGTGACACTTTGACATAATTTCACTCGCCTTCGGCTCGTGAAGTTAAAACTGTCAAAGTATCACTCGGAAAAAATTCAATAATTTTAGAGCTCTTGTGCAATTACTACTGATAATATGTGAAATAATTATTTTCTAAAAAAGCTATCCCCACGGTAACTATAAGTATGGAAATCTACTGATAATGTGTAGGTAAATCGTAATGTTGAATAGTAAGTGAAGATATAAATGAACGTTAGACAAAAGTCTGGAAACCAGCGCTGAAAACGATTAAACTACACTCCTGCTCAAAAAAATCCGGACACCTTAAAAATGTGTCATTTTTAATGTCTTGAATTACCTAAAACGTGTTGTCCGATTTAAGTGATTTTTTTAATATATTATAGCCTTGTCGCGGTTTAACCCTTCACTTTCTTGTACAAAGCTATATACTGTGGCCTTGTTCTTTAACAATATTGCTGTAATAGTATTGTTGCTAGACAGGTAAATTTTCATTGTATACCGCGTGTACGAATCAAACTGTGTTTTTTCTCAAGATTCGCATCACCCTGTGGAATATTCTAGCATTTATAACATACTGAAATTAAAACCCAAATATTATAGCCTCAGCTTTTCTTAACATTATGGTTTTCGATTCATTCGCTTATGTTGGATAGTAAAAAAGTTAGGTACTTGAACAACTAGCCATGTTTTTCATCAATACAAGGTGTTTTTAAATAAGTATGACAAACATTAAGGGGCAGTTCTGCATGAAAGAATAATGACAGTTTGCTTTATAAACGTATGTTCGCAAATGCTTCGTTTCCGAGATACGGGGTGTTGAAATTTTTTTTACAAACTGACGATTTGTGTATTGCTCTAAAACCGGTTGAGATATGCAAATGAAATTTGGTGGGTTTTAAGAGGAAATTATTGCGCATTTTTGACACACAATTACCAATTTTATATTCACCATTGGCGCGTATACGAGTAATGTGACCCGTAGGGTAATGGTCTGATTTTTTTAAAGAAAAAATTAGTACACCACTGAGATATTCAAATTGAAAATCATTTGTAAACTACTCGTTCAATTTACAACAAAAAATCTTTCCTGCCTTTTTTCATATGAGGTGCCGTTTTATGCAAAACAATAAAACATCTTAACGCTTACAAAGTATTCGAAGTAGTTTCCATATGCATATAAACTTATTTCAAATACTTAGTAAACGTTAATATACAGTGCGCTGGAATAAGTGTTACCCCCATATTAACTCATTTGTTTTTAGCACATAACCCAAACGCTTGGACAGGTCGATTTTTAAAATAATCATAGTTTATTATAGCATCAATGTTTCGAACTTTACGTGATCCCTCTTCAGGTGACAGTCATAACTGATCTTTTTGAATGGGAAAGTACATCATGTGATACCTTATTTAAAAGCTTTTGAAATACTGATTACAAAAATGTCTAATACTTGGGCAAAATTTCGGTCAAATGTTTTTTAAGCGCATTTATTTTTTTCGAATACTGAGAAAACGAATGAGTATTTTTGAAAAATTTAAACGCAGAATGAAAGATTAAGTTATTACCGAGGGCCTAAAGTTCCTTAGAATAAACAAAAAATTTCTTTTGAATGATATATTTGAAATTAAAAATCATACTAAATTTTCTCTTCGTTCTCACCCCTGTAACTTATTAAAATAAACATCATAGAAGTTTTTACGGACTTTCAGCCTTCGGTAATAATGTAATCTTTCATCCTTCGTTTAAATTTTTCTTTTTTTCAGAATTAAAAAAAATAATGCATTTAAAAAGCATTGGACCGAAATTTTGCGCAAGTATTATATATTTTTGTAATCAGTAATTCAAAAGCTTTTAATTGAGGTATCACATGATATGTACTTTCCCATTCAAAAAGATCAAAGTTATGACTGTCACCTGAAGAGGGATCGCGTAAAGTTCGAAACATTGATGCTATAATAAACTATGATTATTTTAAAAATCGACCTGTCCAAGCGTTTGGCTTATGTGGTAAAAACAATTAAGTTAATATGGGGGGGGGGGGGGAGTAACACTTATTCCAGCGCACTGTATTTAATTTTTTTGCATAAAAGGCGCCTCATATGAAAAAAGGCAAGAAAGATTTTTTGTTGTAAATTGAACGAGAAATTCAAAAATGATTTTTTATTTGAATTATCTCAGTGGCGTACTAATTGTTTCTATAAAAAATTCAGACCATTACCCGTACGGTATGCGCACATATTTCATATGCGTCATATTTCTCGTATGCGCACCAGTGGTGAAGCTAAAATTCTTAGTTGTATGCCAAAAATGCGCAGTAACTACCTCTTAAAACCCACAAAATGTGATTTGCATATCTCAACTGGTTTTAGAGCAATACATAAATCGTCAGTTTGTAAGAAAAATTTTTAAACACCCCATATCTCGGAAACGAAGCATTACGTTCATAAAGCAAACTGTCATTACTTTTACCCCTTAAAGTTTGTCATACTTATTTAAAAACACCCTGTATTGGTGAAAAACATGGCTAGTTGTTAAAGTAGCTAACTTTTTTATTATCCAACATAAGCGAATGGATAAAAAACAGAATTATAAGAAAACCTGGGACTATAGTTGGGTTTTAATTTCAGTATTTTATGAATGCTAGAACATTCCACAGGGTGTGGCGAACTTTGAGAAAAAAACACAGATTGATTGGTACACCCGGTATACAATGACAATTTACCTGCCTAGCAACAATATTATTACAGCAATATTGTTAAATAATAAAGCTATAATAATAAAAAAGATCCCCTAAATAGGACAACAGGTTTAGGAAGATCCATCCAGCAAGCTGCGGAAGAGTCTATTGGCAAAAGAAAAACAAACACCAGCGCAATAAGAAACAACAAACCATGGTTTTGTCAAGAAGATAGGTAACTCGCAGAACAAAAGAGAAAATGGTATCTGTGTTACAAAAGCACCGGAACGCAGAAACAATGTGTCATCTATATAGAAACCAGAAACAGAATAAATTCGCGAATAAAAGCAATAAAAGAGAGCATTGGATCAAGTTCACAAGTCTTGATCTTGATCACTTGGATCATTACATCTATGGCGCACAGAGGAAAGTTTGGAAAATACTAAAAACAGAAAAAACCAATAAATGAATTTTTACAGACAAAGGGGATACCGACCGAGACGTTGGAAAAATATTTCAGAGAACTCTACAAAGGTTAAGAAGCCAATGACGAACACGATTACACAACAGAAGACAGGTATATCACTAAAGAAACTGAAGTAGAAGCGAGAATGAAGATCCTAAAAAATAGACGATCACCAGGTACTGATGGAATACCGAACGAACTGCTGAAATACGGCGGTCAGAGACTCATTAATTGTCTCACAACGTTGTCTAACAAAATCTTAGACAGAGCAGAGATACCACAAGATTGGCACACCAGTATCACAATACCGATTTTTAAGAAAGGACAAAGGTCATGTCCGGACAACTACAGAGGAATAATTCTCTTAAATACGACAATGAAGTTATTCGCAGGCATACTCAAGGATAAATTAGAATCACAGATAAAGAACAGAGAAGAACAGCATTGATGCAGAAAAGATAGGTCAACGACGGACGCAATATTTGTCATAAAACAACTGAAAGAGAAGTCGATAGAATATAACAAACCCGCATGCATTTGCTTCGTAGACCTAACGAAAGCATTTGACAGAGCCAAACTTAGCGATATATATTACAGAAAATGATACAAAAAAGGATACCGCCAAACATTGTTGAAGTTATAAAACAAATGAACAATAACAATACGACAAAAATTAAAACAAACGACACTACCAACATATCAACACCAGGGGGAATCAGGCAGGGAGACAGCCTCAGTCCATTTCTATTAAATATGTTAATGGATGAAATAATAGAAGATGTGGAATCGCTACAACTAGGATACAGACTCGGTCACAGTAGAATCAGTGTAGTGTGCTATGCGGATGATGCAGCCCTGATTGCAGAAGATGAGGATGACCTACAAAGACAACTTTATCGATTCTACCAAGCATGTCGACGACTCAACATGAACATATCCACGCAGAAAATAAAATGCATTACCATTGCGAAAGATCCAATTAGATGCAAGCTCGTGGTAGAGGGGAAACCCATAGAACAGCTAACCCAGTTCAAATATCTAGGTGTAGACTTATCAAGTTATCACGACCCAGTCAGAGACCTAAGAGGACAAATAAACAAGGCCGCAGTCATGTCCGGATGTCTGAGAGATGTGGTCTGGAATAACCCATATATGAGAATGAACAGAAAATTAGAATTTATAAAACTTCCATCAAATCTGTTATGACCTATGGCATTAAATCAAGAGAAGACATATTAAAAACAAAAGCATGCTACGAACAGCCGAAATGAAGACACTAAGAGCAATAGCAAGGAAGACAAGAAGGGATAGAATATACGAAACAACATCAACAGGGAACAATGTGGCGTGCAAGATGTAGTAAGATGGGGTAGGCAAAGACGAAGAGAATGGTTCAGTCATGTAAAAAGAATGAAGGAGCACAGAACCAAGAATTTCGCTAGAAGGAAAACCAGCTGGCAAGCGTCCATGAGGGCACCAGGGGACCACCAAAAACATGGAGAGATAGCTGGCAGTCTACCTTTCAAGAAATACTTACGTAGGAATTAACATATTGACAGATCTACAACAAGTATGAGAAGAAGAAGGTTTAGGAAATTCGAGACATCAAAAATGACCCATTTTTATTTCCGGATTTTTTTGACTAGGAGTGTATTTGCCAACTAATCGGGTAGATATTATTTATCGTAGAAACAAATAAAAATCATATTTATTAACCCTTTTAATCGAATTTGATATATTCAATAATAATTTTTAAAATTTGTTATCGGAAATAATGAGCTTTTACTTTTACAGATCAAGGAATTATTACAAAAATTTATAAAAATTTGAATTAAGCGATTCATATACATTACGGAACATGTTCTTTTTATACGGATCACTTCCCTAGAAATTTAAATGTTGACAATTTTGACGCATGACAGTATGTCAATAAACGTAATGTCAAACTCAAACATTAAAAGTTGAAATATTTTCTTTTTTAATTATTCCTCTGTGATTAAAATTTTGTTTCGTGGCTGTGATTTTTTTAACATTTAATGTGACCGAAGTGCTATTTTTGTCATCAGATGGCTTCAGAAAGTATTTTTGGCTACGTTCCACAAATCGGAAACGATGGATATGTAAGCTTTCTATTAAAATTCAGCATTGCAAACTTGTCATTTGCCAAAATAAACTTACCTAATAATGTATAAAAAAATGTATAATGTTATCTGCTATAACTTTTTATACCTATATTATCACTTTTTAGATATAATGATGTCATGAACCAATTATACTAGTTTCACGACAATCAATATCAGTTATAATTAAAAACAAAACTGTATACTAATAGAATATTCAGCTTTATGCATATACATACATTATTAATTAATTCCTATTTCAATTTATCCATTTAGTCAATAATTTTGATCAAGCTATAGCAACATTTTTCTCAATTTTTAGAATATTATCAATTAAAACTAATCTTCATAATCTGACAGCCAAATTTCATTTGTGTGCATAAATATATCTAAAGTAAATAGAGGTGTTATTGTTTATCAATTGCAAATTTTTTTGATCAACCCAACTGACTCACCTATAGATATAATATGATGCTTTGAGATGCAAAGTGGCCTAGCCCACCAATTTACCAAAACAAATTTATTATTTCTGTGGTACTAAGGCAAAACCCGATATGTCAAAAATTATCGATTTTTCGTTTTTAATGCCAATATCTGCATTGAGCAATGAAGAATATGATGGCAAAACCCAACATGGCTAAACTCATCCATGTAACCAGTAGATGATAAAATTAGTTTCCGAAATGTCCACTATCACAACAACACGGCAAACTTTTAAACTCATCTGCTACAAAATCAAGTTTTTTAACATATCGGGCTTTGCCTTAGCACCACAGAGTTACCCCTTTATGTAAAAAATTGTAAGATTTTCCATAAATATAACTGAATAACTCCTGAAAAATATATCAGAATTCTAACGAATGTACGACCAAATACTTACAATCTTAGGATAGTATCATGAGGTATTTTCCTGGTTTTCCTTGTGATTTACTATGGGGTCACTAAAGCAAGAATTTTACTGTCACAATTGCATGTGGTTGTCTTTAAAGACAAATCACATGCTATGATTTTTTTGTGACAGATATTCTTGAGTTAAAGTTGATTTCCTGGCTAATTGGTCTTTACCAAAGCCATCCAATTAAATAAAGTTGATTTCATGTAATTGAATGAACTATCTTTCAATAAAGTCGCCCTAGGAACGCAACTAATAAATATTGGCAATAACATTTTAAAGTCTTCTACTTTAAAAATGTATAATATGTCTGAATTGCCCATATGAATGAGTTGGATTAAATTAAATTATTAGAAAAATTTTTTTACTAAGTAACAACGTTTTTGTTTAATTTAGTAATATTTTGTATTTTGATAACAACATCCGATGTGGACATCGAAACGTCAATAAAATCATTTTTTAAGTTAAATTGTGGCTTATTTCCCATTTAGCATAATAAACCAGAATTCTATATTCTTTTGCAAAAAATTACAATGTAACCTCTACCATTAACAGTGTAATTCAAGTTTAAAAACTGTTTTTCTCATTTGTTGCATTTTGGGCTTAGTCACTTCGCATTTCATAGTGTCATATAGCAATACAGTAATAATTTATAGCTTATGTACAACAAACATTCTATAGAATATCCATAATAAACCTAAAAGTTGTTCTGCCCTAGAGATAATGTACAATGTACTTATCAGAAAATTTTTTTGTTTATCCAGCCTTTCCAAACAGTTTCTAAAGAATCACAATAATATACTTATACAAATCATATGAGACTTCTAAATCGCATAATTTATATGAGGTCACAACCTTCACAGGTTTGTCATTTCTATTATTACTGTTATCAACAGATAAACATGAAAACATGTGTGTACACCTTCTACATTATTTACGTATAGGACCTCCTTCATTTTGTAAAAACTTTGTTCACTTTGTTCTTTATTTATTTATTTATTTATTTATTTATTTATTTATTTATTTATTTATTAACAGGATAACCGCAATAGCAGTAAAATACAATAAAGAAAAAGTTAGGTTTCATAAATCTAGACAGAAATAGTAAACTTTTGAATTTGCAAGTAAACATAGAACAGTAAACCTAAAAACATAACAGGCATCTAAGTAAACACTCTTGTAAACACTCTTAGACATACATTTTATATATTTATTTATTAACTCCATCCATTTACAAAAGTTTTAACAAAACTACACCTTAACAACAATTAATGTTTAAAATATCAATCATCTCAGAATAATACAAAACTATAATGGACTTATTTTAACACGCTCCGTGCGGATGGCATACATGTGAGCTCTATGGTGCCTTCACATGTCTGCCATTGATTATACAAATTTGTAATGTGTTTTTTTTTTGTACGTTCAGAGCATAAGTCTTAGGATCCGTCAACTAATTCTGAATGATTAATGGGTTGTTAAAACATTTTATCTGTAGCGGCTTCTGGAATGTCTTAAAAATATCGAATTTCATTGATAAAATGTGCATATCCCACCAATCTTCGCTTTAACCATACCTGCATAATATGCTTCTTTTCATGAGCATTTTTCAGTGCGTCACAAATGATAGAAAAAAAGGTAAGTCCGTGATAATACACATTTATGACATTTATTCTAATATGGCATTTTAGTTAAATCTGACAGTTGTCACATTTTATTTGCAATTTGGCATAAAAGCAAATCAATTGTGTTTATTGCATTTATAAAATGGTATTTTCTTTGATTTGTATAGTCTTATAAATTGTACAGATTATACTCGTAGATATATTATATAATTAGTAAATATTTTTTTTTTCGATTATAGCACCATCTATTGACAACTAGAATAAATGTTATAAATGTCACCAACGAAATGTAATCACTGTCACATACAATTTAATGCGTTAGAAAGAAATCGAAAAACTGTGACGCACTGAAAGATCCTCATGAGAAAAAGCATACCACCTTTCACAGCTGCTGCTGTTGAGAGCTACAACATTGTCAAGAAAATTTTCATTTAGTTTGTATTGGCCCTATCCTCTGTACACTGAATCTGATTTCTGACATGCGGTAATAATAATAATAATATCGTATGGCATTTTTGCTGGGGAGATCCTTTCGGATAGGTTCCGCCATCATTTACATCTTTAACCCTGTTTCAAGTAACTAGTGTCGATCTATACACTAGCCCAGTGCGGTGAAACGGCTCGTATAATTTTTAGAAATGAAAAATTGATTGTCATTGGCAGGGTTCGAACCCACATACTCTGGCGATTGAGGCCAGCGATCATGCCGTTGTGCTACAGCCATTCACCTGACATGCAGTATAGGTAGTTTCTTATGTTATGGTAGGGGAGCCCAAGCAGGGATTTTTGCAGTTACTCGAGCGCGTCAGATTATCATATGGGGAGAAACCTGGTGCCCTGCAGATGTACCTCTACCATATATTAGCTCTTAACTCAGGGGAGTTCGTTAAGGGTGGCCTGAAAAAAAAGTCTATCCTTAAAAATACTCGAAATTGTCAGATTAAGATAAGGTAAGTTAAGGACATGCAAAACAGCGTATATTTAAAAAATGTGACGATTTGAGCGGGGCGTAAGGAAATGGGTGAGTTAAAAAGTTTCACAAAAAAAAGTGAATAATTCGCGAAATGAACGTTAGATCGAAACACTAAAAAATACATGTTCAATATTTTTCAAAAATCTTTCGAACGATACCAAACATGACCACCATGGAGAGGGATGGGGGGTAAATTTAAAATTTTAAATACAAATCCCGCGATACTTCGCAAAATAAACATTAGATCAAAATACACTTAATCAATATTTTTGAAAAATCTATCGAATGGTACCAAACACGACCCCCCACGGAGGTGGGGTGGGGGTTTACTTTAAAATCTTAAATAGGAGACCCAAATTTTTATTCCAGATTTGGATTATTTACGTAAAAATAAGCAACTTTTATTCGAAACATTTTTTTAAATTATGGATAGATGGCGCTATAATCAGAAAAAACGATTGTTGGAAATGGAAACTTAAATTAAAAATGGAAAGTCCCCACTAATATGGAAAACTTTACTTAACTTTTATGGTTTTAGGACCTACTCTTCACAACCCAATAGGCCCCCAAAGCGCTTGAGTGACTGCACATTTAGCATACTTCGCTCCCCTACTATTAATTAAGTTTGCAGGATTTTCTTACGCTTCAGAAATTTTTAACATACTTAAAAGAGAGAATACACTCAGGACTCAAGCAACATGCTGATTATCTTTTTTTTTTTAATTTGTGTGTTGTTATGAAAGTAGACAATTATTGTGAACAACAAATTAGGTCATGTTAATTTTTAACATTCTTGTGTGCTAGTGACCTATGTACTTAAAACATTCGCTGCCACTGACCCCAAAAAGCGTTTTGTGCTACTTGAGTCAGGTGCTGCTGCCACCTTTTGGCGTTCATAACCAGTGGAATTAAATAGGGTTATTTTCGTACTGGCTCCATACTAAAGTGTTTAAATATAAGTGGCAGTAAATGTGTTAAAACACCCAAGTACAGAGTTGTTTTTTTAAATAAATTTATGGATTCACAAACTTGTTTTGGCAAAAAATAAATATTTATCTGCAATTAATCCCATAACTGATTTCATTTTATAAGTTAAACAATGTATGAACCCTAATATTTACATATAAAATGTGACAGTGTAGAGTGACAACTTATGTGACAAATAAAATAAAACTGCATTAACTAAACAAATCTCTGTTAGGAATAAACAACAGACAGTATTAATTAATCAATCAGAATCAAAATGAGATTCAAGAAGTTATGATTTGATGTCTTTTGATGCATTGGCGAATTAAAAAAAAATTATGTTATAGTAGACTGGGAATTTGGCTAAAAAATTTAAACAGAAAATAAAATAAATCAGTCTGGCAACATTGTGTGAAGACCAAGTCTTCTCGGATATCAACAGGGCCGTCATTTAGTCCAGACAAATTAACATAGTTTTTTACCAATAAAAATTGAGATGTTTTAACCAAATAATGTTTCAAATATGATGTGCAGAATAATTTTGAATTCGGTTCCGCTAGTGAACTTGCTTTTTTGTCTTTAAAAGCAGAAAAAAAATTTAATTTCTCTTGCTTAATATTTATTGTCTATTAATAATTGTAACTGTACTAATATGCAAGTGTAAGTTCTAAATATTGTAAGTTCTAAAATGACTAATTTGCAATGATTAATGAGACGTTAAAATACTGACAATTGTTTATCTTAAAAGCGGCTACTCGAATTTCTTAAACATTTATGCCGAACATTGCTACCGGCACTTTTTGCGCATTCTGACCGAATTCTGTTTCTACTATTCCTCATATTACAAAGTAACAGTCGCTAAGAAAAGCAGTTGATATTAGATCTTAGAAGAAATAACTCCAGATCTCTAATTGCTTGGTTGTTTTTATGGGCCGGTTTCACCAACAACAAATAAATCAGTGAATAGTTATTCATTGAATAAAATTTATTGGTAGTTTATACTTTTATTGTGTTTCAATACAATTTTGATAATTTAAAGTTAAAGTGATGAAGTTTCTTTGTTATAGATATTTAAAGCGAGATTAATTTATCACTTTATTCGAAGAGTAAATATTTATTTGGTAAATAAATAAAATAAGTCTTATTTGATGTTTGTGAAACGTAGATGTGTCGACGTCTCTGAGTACTCTATTCTTTTTTGACATAGTACTTCATAGATAGTTAAACTCATCTATTTCTTCTATAATTCCTTCTCTTACTCTTAGTTGTATATTTTGTGTCGTATTCAAGCTCATTGATTTGGTCTTTCCTTTATTTATTTTTAATCCGACTTTGCTCGCTTCTATTTCTAACGCTTCTATAATTTCCTGCATAATATGTTGTATGTTCTGCGACAGTAAGTATATATTATCTACAATCTACAAGATCTAGGTCTTCAAGGTTTTTCATTACTCCCCATTGTATTCCTCTCTTCTTGTTATTTATGACTTTCTTCATTACTTCATCTAATAGCATGGAGAACAGTATAAGATATGGTGGCTTGAAGTTATTATAAGCAACCTTGAGCTGTAGGCATAAGCAGAAGAAGAGGAAATTGGAAAACAAATACGCAAACGGAATTTTGGATGGCTGGGTCATACTTTAAGAAAAAGCGAAAACGAAATTAAGAAGAAAGCTTTACATTGGAACCCACAAGGAAGAAGAAAACAAGGATGGCCAAAGGAAACTTTGACTAGAAGTACCCAAGCAGAAGCCAATATGACCTTTAGACAGATGAGTTACATCACGGAAAACAGGCAGAAATGGAAAACAATTTCTACTGCCCTATGCCCATAGGAGGGATAATGGGTTACATACATACATACATACATATTACCCAATAAGTGTCTTAAGAAGATTAGGCTCAGGCCTGATGACCAAATGGTCGAGTCTGGTCAGAAGAATATATCATCAATTTGAAGTGACAGGGATTGAATGAACAATCTTGCATACTAACATAGACAATGGAAGTGCTCCACTTAGTTCCAACGTAGGAATTGTATTTTTTCAGTGGGCAACCTTACTTTTAGTCAAAATAAGCTTAACACTCTTGTTACCAGATGAGTTGATACTTTGAATGAAGATGCAAGTGGTGTCAGCTTAGTTGTCTGAGAACCTATGTACTGAGTATGTGAAGCGTCAGAGCATTTAAAATTATTAGGGATTTTAAGTGGGTCTAAAAGAGGAAGTTTAAAGGAAGTTTCTTTAAAGGATAATATTTTGTCATTCTTTGTTTTATTGATGCCTTTTGGTAGTATATAAAACATGTATAATTCATAGATTGTTAACGTCTGTGTGTCTTTGAAGTAAGACCTGAATGGTAAATAGGGCTTCTCGTGTACCCAAAGCGTCACGGAATTTCCGTGTTTTGATTTCCTAGTATACAGGGTGAGTCATGAGGAACT
The DNA here is from genome assembly GCF_917563875.1 of Diabrotica virgifera virgifera. Lineage (NCBI taxonomy): Eukaryota > Metazoa > Arthropoda > Insecta > Coleoptera > Chrysomelidae > Diabrotica > Diabrotica virgifera. The sequence continues at coordinate 171,394,275 of NC_065444.1, forward strand.
GTACATACTCCTACCTCGTATAGAGGCTCCTATGGGGAATAACAAATGACCATTAAAAAGTGTCTGGTCCCATTGTTTAATAATATACAGGGCGAGTTTCGCATTTTAACAGAAATTTGTATTCGTCATAATTTTTGAACGGCCAGATCGATGTGTCTCTTATTTTGGCCAATCGTTACACTATTACCACCTAATCAAATAATTTATTCGAACTAGAAAAAAATCGTCCGGCTTTAAAAAAATTAGTTCGTTTGGGTCTTAGAAAAATTTCACCCTGTATACGCTTTTTGAAAACTCTAATATGAATTTTACAAATTAGACAAATAGGCAATTAAAATGGCATATTTATTTTTTCCGCACACGATTACTTAATTTTTTACAAAAAAAAACAAAATTCACTATGAATTAAAAGTTTGGTAAAGTGAACCATAGATTTTAAAAAAATAACTTTTATTACAAAAATTAATTTTTTTTGCACAAGTAAGTAATTTATGTTACCATCCAATCAACTGATTTATTCAAACTAGAGAAAAATCAGGTCCGGATTTAAAAAATTAGTTCGTTTTGGTCTTAGAAAAAATTTCACCCTGTATACGCTTTTTGAAAACTCTAATATGAATTTTACAAATAAGACAAATAGGCAATTAAAATGGCATATTTATTTTTTTCCCCACACGATTACTTAATTTTTTATTAACAAATCAAATTTGTCAAAATCGGAATTTTAACCTAAAAATGAAAAAAAAATGAACTCACGGTTTAACTCGCTACAACTCTGTTCCATTTTAATATTTTTTTTTCTGAAATTTTTACAGCACATACCTCTTACCACTGTGAAGACTATGAAAATTGTTGTAGACTTTAAAAAAATTAGGTGGAAAAATTTAAAATTTATCAATTTGATCACATCTATATTAAACTATAGAGTCCAAAAGAAGTGTTATGGGAAGTTTTAGATCTAGACGTGTTATAGAAACAAAATTGGTAAAACTTTTAATTTTAAGAAAAACGTTGTTTTTGTAAATTCATTTTTGTAAAAAAGTTAATTTTTTTAAATCTATGCAAAAACTTTGCCAAACTTTTTATGCATAGTCAAATTTGATTTTTTAATAAAAAAATAAGTAATCGTGTGGGGAAAAATAAATATGCCATTTTAATTGCCTATTTGTCTTATTTGTAAAATTCATATTAGAGTTTTCAAAAAACGTATACAAGGTGAAATTTTTTCTAAGACCCAAACAAACTAATTTTTTAAATCCGGGCCTGATTTTTTTCTAGTTTGAATAAATCAGTTGATTGGGTGATAACATAAATTAAATATTTGTTCAAAAAAAATTCATTTTTGTAATAAAAGTTTTAATCTATGGTTCACTTTACCAAACTTTTAATTATTCATAGTCAAATTTGATTTTTTTTTATAAAAAATTAAGTAATCGTGTGGGGAAAAAATAAATATGCCATTTTAATTGCCTATTTGTCTAATTTGTAAAAATCATATTAGAGTTTTCAAAAAGCGTATACAGGGTGAAATTTTTTCCAAGACCAAAACGAACTTATTTTTTAAATCCGGTCCTGATTTTTTTCTTGTTTGAATAAATCAGTTGATTGGTGGTAACATAAATTAAATATTTGTTCAAAAAAAATTAATTTTGGTAATAAAAGTTAATTTTGTTAAATCTATGGTTCACTTTACCAAACTTTTAATTCATAATCAAATTTGATTTTTTTATCAAAAATTAAGCAATCGTGTGCGGAAAAAAATAAATATGTTATTTTAATTGCCTATTTGTCTAATTTGTAAAATTCATATTAGAGTTTTCAAAAAGCTTATACAGGGTGAAATTTTTTCTAAGACCCAAACGAACTAATTTTTTTAAAGCCGGACCAAAATAAGAGACACATCGATCTGACCGTTCAAAAATTATGACGAATACAAATTTCTGTCAAAATGCGAAACTCGCCCTGTATATTATTAAACAATGGGAGCAGACACTTTTTAATGGTCATTTGTTATTCCACATAGGGGCCTCCATACGAGGTAGGAGTATGTACAGTTCCTCATGACTCACCCTGTATAATTTTCTCGGCGTTTAAAAATGGCATTTATAATTGTTTGTTGCGAGTTCTAGGAATCGCCGCAATTGTTGCTTTCCCTGAGCCAAAACGGTCTTACAAATTTTTGTGTTGTTCTTTGCGCCAATTTTATATTATTCTTGGAAAGGTATCCTTAAGGTGTTGTTTAGATCGTTGAAGAACTCTTTTGTTATAAATTACTACTACTCTTACGATACCTTCTGACATGAAAATAAAATGTTTAACATACTTGGCAGTTATATTGTTGAATATTAGTCTGGCCCATTTATATGTTCGTCGTTAGGGATTCGTAAGTAATAAATCATGCCATATTGTGCAATGACCCGAGTTTATCTAGCGTATCTTGCTTACTACCATTAAGTCTATAGGTACAGTAAATAAGTGTGACATATTTCAGGGGATGAAAAAAAATTCAGGAAAATTTCAGGAAATTTATTTTATTTCTCTGAACCGGTTGAGATACGCGAATGAAATGTGGTTGGTTTTAAAAGGTTTATTGTGCATTTTTTTACATAAACGTAAGACTTTTGTATTCATTTGCGCACATACAGGGAATTATCTCAATTTTTAAAGAAAAAAACCGTACGCCAATGAGATACTTCAAATTAAAAGTAATTTTTGAATTCCATAATAATTGTCGCTTGAAGTTTGTCGCACTTATTTACCTACTAACACCCTGTATCAGGCCCTTTTCGTTTCCTTAATGGCATTGTGTCTTTCTAGCTTCGTACATTGATGTTCCAGGTATTTATCTTACTACAATGCTTTGGAGCCCATATTTTCCGTGATATAGTTTTTCCGTTTCACGAGGTTTTTGTTTGGTGACGATTTGGAAGGCCCTGTTGTCTACTTGAGATATGTACAAACTTTAAAATTGAAATGACCCTTCCTTTAATCCCTCTGCGTTTAACTCTCACTTTATCATTTGCTTTATAATGCTGTGAGCAAAGTGTAATTATGATATGATTTCAATCACTTTATACAATAACATTCAAGGTTTTTTAAGCAAAACAGGTCGTTGACATTTGTGGTAGTCCATATCAAATTTGTTGTAAATTACCTTTATATGTGTACCCAGTTAATTAAACAATAAATGAAGCAATCAGGACTATTTTCTGTTTCGTGTAGTAGTAGATATCTGTATTTCAAATATGTAACCTAATGTACAAAAAACTTTTAACTTAAAAAAAAGTTTTAACTTAAATATTTTTTTTTAAATGTAAAAAAAGAACATCAATCAATAACAAATTGAAATCAACAAAATGTTTATCAACCAAAAAAAAGTCAATAAAAATAAATAAAAATATTATGGGCATTCTCTTCCAATCAAGTATTACTTTAGATTTTTAAGGAAAACCTTTATTTTATCTTTAATTTAACTGTCTTACAGTCTTTTAATTTATTAGGGCCATTGAATTCTTTGAAGCCTCTAAATATTAGTGAGTTCATTGAGTAGCTATAATTCATTTTAAAGTATGTCATTTTTTTTCTCGTATCATGTCTGTGTGTATTAGGAAAATTAATGAAGTGCTGAAAATAAGCGGGCGACACATTGTTTTTAATTTTCTAAACCGAAATCAATGCAAAATATTGAAATATTTGATATTTATTTATATTTATTAAATAAACTGCTCGTCAAAAGATTTTTTCGCGAATAGACGGATTCCGCTATTTTTTTCTATTTTAGATTTTTCTTTAGTATTTACACAGTTGTGCAAAGGTTTACTCAAACTTATGCGTTTATCGCATTTATATCGCAAAATAAAATCGCGTTTATACAAGTCCCTGCGATCCGTGTCATTTTCGTGCATCGCCAGTGCCGACAGCAAAAATATCGGCTGGGATTAATTTCAGACCGGGCCCGGACGGGCCCCGTCCGGGAAACGCCAATGTATAAACATGCTCATAAGAGTACATATTGTTTTTTTTTAGACCGGGCCCTGTCTTAACACGGAACGGACACGGCCCTGATATGTATAAATGGGCCTTAATCCGTAAAGGGACAAATTCTAAGCGAAATTTGTTATATAAAGTTATTAATATAAATCAATACTTTTTGAGTTATTAAATATCAAAGATTTTATTTTTTCGTAAAAAAATGCATGTTTTAAAGCTGTTTTTCACGTATAACTCAAAAACTAAAGGCTTTTACAAAAAAGTTCTTATTACCAAAATTGAAGATAAGAAAAAATTGAATACAATCCTCAGTTAACCTTCGGATGACCAAGGGGGGTAAATTTTGCGTATGTTTTTGTTTAATAAATTCAGAAATATTTTCAATTTTAAACTCATTATTTTTTTATTTGACTTTAATATCATTCTAGATACTCTCATATTTCGTAATAAAAAAAATTCCCTATATTTTACGAAAAAAAAAAATTCTGAATTTGGGGTCAAAGACGAACTTCCTCGGCCTTCCATGTTCCAATTTTATATTAAGTAAATACCGTCTATTATGTGGAATGATTTGTAAGAAACATTCCAATATTGAAAAAAAATTGTTTGTTAAACTTGTGGCGACGTAAGTTAGTGTATATTTTAAAATTTCTTTGTTCAGAATGATGATTCCTGTTTTTGTTCAGTTGTAATGAAAATATGATTTACTAATGTTTATTTATCATTTATTGGTACAATACTAGCATTAAAATTACGAATACATTATTTTATTTCTTAAAACAACCTAATTTTTTTGTCAATTGTCATTTTTTACTTGGGGTCACATTTGACCCCCGTTGGTCATCCGGTTAACAAAAAAGGTTGGTCATCGGAAGGTTAAAGAAATAAACTATTTTTAATTCAAAGTGAGTTATGGGTAATTGAATGTATATTTTTTTCGACGAGTACTCAAATCTCAATATTCAAGTTTAAATAACGGGAAAACAATGCATTTTATAACATATACCTGCTAAACACTTGTCAAAGTACTTCGGAATATTAAATCAGCTCAAGAAGAAGTTAATAGCATCAAAATTAAGCAAGTTATGATGAAAATAAGAGAACCCTTCGATTTTTTTAGGAAAAAGTGAAAAATAAAACATACCTACGCCATTTCCACAAAAATTAAAATGTATAGTAATCCTTACAAGAATTTCTTTATATTAGCATAAGTAATGATTTCAGCAATTTTGACCAGTTTAGAATGCATATTTCTGAAAAAAAGATATAATTTAAAAAAATCGAAATTTTTAAAATTATCGCAATTTTCATTTTTTTTTATAATAACTCCAAAAATACTCAATATTCGTAAAAAATTATATATAACTCAATTTTAGTTTTTTCTGTATCAAATATTTTACCTGTTTTATTATTTCTATAGGGTAAAAAATAATCGAGATAGAAACGTTTAAAGCTTATATTTTGCTGCGAGAACCATGTAACCGGGGCCATTTAACATTTTATTTTTCAAAAAGTATGGGGTCCAAAAGATTAAATTCAACGTGGCTTAATAGCCCTTGGAATTAACTTTCAAAAATGGTTGTTATGTGAACCTGATATCGTAAACATTATCGGAGTTATATAAGAATAAAACAATAATATTTTTTGTAAACATTTTTAAAAGATAAATTTTGAAAAATTTTTGGAGCATAAATTTTAATGCTAATAACTTGTTCGTGGGCTCATTTGATAGATATTTCTAAGTACTTTAACAAATGTTTAACAAGTTTATGTTATAAAATGCATCATTTTCCCATTATTTAAGCTTGAATAATTAGACTTGGATACTCGTCGTAAAATATATACATTCAATTTCCTGTAACTCACTTTCAGTTAACACTAAAAGGTTTTTCTAGTAAGGAGTTTATTTCATTTTTTATTAGTAATAATAACTTTTTTGTAAAAACTTATGTTTTTGAGTTATTTATGAAAAATCGGTTAAAAACATGCATTTTTCTCACGAAAAATTAAAATTTTTAATCTTTAATAACTCAAAAAGTATCGATTTATTTTAATAACTTTATATAAAAAATTTTGCGTAGAATTTCTCCCTCTATCGATTTATGGGGTTATTTTTAATAAAATAATTTTCACCCCCGAGAAGGGGTGGCATCCACCCCCGGGGTAAAAGGGCAAGTTCGCACCATGTCACCTTTGCTAATTGAGATAATTCTCTAACCACTCACCAATTTTCATGCAAATCGATGGAGGTTCAACGAAATCGGAGGTAATAGCTTATATCCACCTTCAGTGACTGCACTATAATATATGTTTTTCAAATTTTAAATGTATTTTTTTTATTTTTCCAAGTTGACCGGCTATTGCTATTAACCCTAGAACCACAAGGTGAAATTAGTGGAACGATTTTCACAAGGTGGGGTCACCGCCGCGCCGACCCGAAAATATTTTTCAAATTAAACATTTTATTATTTTTCAAACTTATTTAACAAAAAATTTACTAAATGATTCGATTTCTCATCAAATATTGTATTGTTAAATAACAATACGCACAACTAATATACAGAGTGAGTCAAAATATAAAAGCACCTATACAGTGCTTTTCAGATAAAACTATCCACCTTAAAACTTTTGAACCACTGATTTTTAGAAAAAAAACCATGTCAAATAATACTTGAAGGGGGAGACATTATACCATATTTAAGCCTGTAGGAAAGGCACTCTCTCATCCCCTGTATCATCCCTTTTTTTGCAACTTTTACAACTTTTTTTAAATTACTTCCACCTTTTTTCATTTGATATTTGGATTCTCCTCTTTGTACGGATTTCAAAAATGTATAACAATTGATGCTTAAGGTGATTAGTTTATAAGGAAAATAAATACAAAAGCAAGAAAACTGGATTGAATAGAAATTATTTTTTTAACAATTTCATTACATACAAAAATTTAGAATGTTTCTACCAAAAATTTTAACAATAATTATTCAAAATTTTAATAATAATTATTTAAAATTTCAAAAGTCATTTTGAATAATTATTGTTAAAATTTTTGTTAGTAACATTCTAAATGTTTGTATGTAATAAAATTGTTAAAAAAATAATTTTTATTCAATCCAGTTTTTTTGCTTTTGTATTTATTTTCCTCATAAACTAATCACCTTAAGCATCAAGTGTTATATATTTTTGAAATCAGTACAAAGAGGAGAATCCAAATATCAAATGAAAAAAGGTGGAAGTAATTTAAAAAAAGTTAATGGATGATACGGGCGGTAAAAGGGCGCCTTTTCCGACAAGCTTAAATATGGCATAATGTGTCCCCCCCCTTTAAGTATTATTTGACATGTTTTTGAGTATTTTTCTAAAAATCAGTGGTTCAAAAGTTATTTAAGGTGGATAGTTTTATCTGAAAAGCACTGTATTATTGACATATACTTTTTAGGATGGCAAAGGTAATTAAAAAAGTTAGGAGTTGAATAGTTTATTTTTATATTATTTAAAATCTTTACAAATACTAAATTGATGTTCTGCACACATATTTTTGCACAGTAAACACATATTATGGATTTCTTTTCTATCCTCAGGTGGGGTAAAAAATCAGAAATGTGCTGTAAATACGATTAAATGTGAACTTTGGTTGACCATCAACAACACTGGTGACCCCACCTTGTGGTTCTAGGGTTAACAAATAATTTATAAAGAAAAACAAATGCCTGAATCGCTTCGACTAAATTTTTTTAGACTGATCCGATTGAAATAGATAGGTACTTTTTATCTCTGGGTAATTTTTTGAAAAATGTTTGCTTTTCGAGTTATTTGCAATTTTTTTATTGAAAAAAATGCCTTTTTCTATTGGCTTTAGGATTAGACTATGCGGCCAGAAACAAAGTAAATAATACATACATAAACATAATATATCTTATCTAAACTATCTAATTAGTAATCTAAGTTAAGGTTATCTAAGTCTGACTGACCTTTTTGTTAAGAATAGATATAATAAACATTTTATTTTCAAAGTGAATGTTTGCTAAATTAATCTTAATAAAAATTTTGGGATAACTTTTCTCATTCAAGGGTTTTTTTTTTCTTAATAATTATTGATTACCTATATACTCACCCCACACGGTAAGGCAGGCATGTAGGCAATCAAAAGGAAAGACATTTAAGGTTACAAGCCTAATCTAGTCATTCTATAACTTAATTTTACAATCATATAGGAAAAACAAAATAAAATCAAAAATACGTTTATCACTCAGTGCCAAAAGATACATAACATTATAGGGACCGTAAACGTTTAAGCTTCTTAAATTTTTTTTAAGAATGTCCGACTGATGTGTGTACTTCTTACAATTAAAAAAAAAATGCCTTAATTAACTTTATTTGCCTGTATACTGCAATATATGATAATTAGTTTTAATTAATAAATATTTTCCATTATTTTTTTAATAATATTAAGTATATGGAAATATTAGAAATATGATTACATATAAATTATAATCTTTTTATATTCGATATTTTAAGGTTTTGATAAGAACATTAAAAGCTGTCGAAATAAAAATTACTTTGTATGTATGTAGTTAAAAATTGCTGTCTTTTTTCAGAGTGAAGAACCTACAAGCAAGTTGCGCCTTAGAGTCATTTGTGCTAAAAATCTTATGAAAAAGGACATTTTTGGAGCAAGGTTAGTAATCTGATATAAAATGCAATTTTTTGTCTTCTTTTTTGTAAAGATATTCTCTTGAGTTAAAAGCGGCAATTATTTCTGACATACCATTTGTTACTAAATCAAATTAAATGGCCACGACCCGTTCGAATATTATTCTTATATGTATTGAATAGCACCATTATCTAATCAAGTCCAATTTCTATTATATAAATATGCTACTGAAATTAATATAACTGATCATCCAAATTGATTAAACTTTTTTTCTATTTTATTTTACTTTATACACTTATAAAATCCAATAAAAATACAAACTGTGGTTGAGACCTAATTTATATAAGAACTACATAGATGCAAGCAACCAAGACTCTTGTATGCGAGGGTAACCAAGCTGGAAATAATTTAAACAATTCATCTGAGCCTTGTAGTCTACCATAAACAGGTACCTTAATTTAGATTGTGCTCAATAACATATCTAATCAGCAACATATTTAATGAGGATAACTTAATGACTTAACATGGCTGTAAATCACATAGAATCCAGGAAGCAATACAATAAGGCGAAAACCAACAGCCAAATTAAAACAAGGGCATAAGAAATCATATGTTGCAAGGACCACAGGTAATCTCCACAAAATAAAAATTCCTCAAAACAATAAGATAGCTCTAAAGTACCAAATACTATATCTCAGTTGGAGCCAAAAAGTTTAAAAGCATCTCTTATACAGTGATGAGCGCGCTAACAACTGGCAAAATAACGCAAAAGATGGACAACATAATGCGTTGTGAAATAAAAAGTGATGAAAATAGTAGAGGTGGGAAATTATCGGTATTAACCTATAAACATTACCACTTACGATAGTTTCCCACCTTTAGTCTTTAGCTAAGCGCTAGTTGACTTTTTAAATAATTTTGAAAAGATTATAATTAATGAGTTAATAATTTTACTTTAATTTGTAAAATGTTTTTATTTAAAAATTAAACGGACAGTTTTCCCATTCCCTCAGGCAAAAAATATTCAGTTACTACCTTGTCATATTTTGACGTTTATTTGTGTCAGTCGAAACGAAAAAAAAGCTAACGTCTAAAGGTAGGAAACTATTGTAAGTGGTCATGTTTTAAAGGTTTATACCAATAATTTTCCACCTCTACTAGTTTCATCTTTTTTTATTTCACAACGCATTATGTTGTCCGTCTTGTGTCCATCATTGTAATAAAACTTGACATCACTCATTTTTTTATTCATTTCTTCAGAGGACACAACATAATACAAAATACATAGTAGAAATATAATCTCGTAATAAATTAAAACGGAAAAGATAATAATATCGCACCATCATTAATATAGAGGCACAATTAAAAAAAGTATATTTTTGGGAAATCGCGTTTAAAAATTCTGGTTTCCAAAATTACAGCTATTTTTTCAAATAACATGCTTATTATTTAAGTTATAAATGTGAAATTTGGCAGATTTGTTATTTAATAAATGCACTAGAAATAGCGATGGGAAAAAATTAATATGGGCCATTCCACGAACATACGCCTGTTTTGGATTACTTCGACAACGAATATTTTACTGTGCATCATAAGAAGTACGAAAATAAATGTCGCTAATAATTATTCCAATAAACAACAATGTAATTTGCAATTTACTTTCGTTCTTCTTATTTTGCACAGTAAAATATTCGTTGTCGAAGTAATCCAAAACAGGCGTAAGTTCGTGGAATACGGTATATAAATAAATTCCATTAATTGCATGTAATTGAAAAAAATACTTTCAAGTTAACCCGTGTTGAGCTGCCCCCCCCCCCCCCACTTGAAAAAATTAAAAAACAAATAGCCCTGATTTATGAGCTATTTATGAGCTCTCATATTCCGCAAACTAAAAATTTTGAGCTCGTTCCACTGAGCAGGAATTTAATACCCTAGTGGGGGGGGGCTGACTCAGCCCCCCCCCCACTACTTAAAAATAGGAATATTGAATCGGTTTTTGCGGCAGAATTACGAGCTATTTATGAGCTCTTGAAATTATATAGTTTAGATTTTTGAGCTCATCCCCTTCACCCCCAAACAACCCTTTAATTGATTCAACTTAAGAGAAAGATGCTGAGAAAACTTAAAATATATCGTATTGCGAATATAATTCCTATAGCTTATATACTCTAAGAATAAACTATTAAATCAAGAGCATTTAGATTATTGAGCTACAACCCCTTCGCCAGAAAACCACCCTATCTTCCCGGCTTAAGAGAAAGTTGTACTTAAAATGCGTTAAACTAATTATTTGGCGACTACATATCATTTAATAATTTATAAGCTTCCAAATTACGCGCATTTAGATCAGTAAATTGCAATTTATTTTGTATAGTGCAGTCACTGAAGGTAAAAATAAACGATTACCTTCAATTTCGGTGAACCTTCATCGATTTTCACGAAAATTGGTCAGTGGTTAGAGGATACGTCAAGAAACAAAGGTGACATGGTACCACCTTGCACCTTTACCCTGAGGGTGGATACCGCCCCTTCTCGGGGGTGAAAATTATTTTATAAAAAATAACTGCACAAATCAATAAAAGAACAAATTAAAAGCAAAATTTATTATATAAAGTTAATAAAATAAGTAAATACTTTTTAAGTTATTAAAGATCAAAGATTTTAATTATTTGTGAAAAAAATGCATGTTTTGAAGAGGTTTTTTGTAAATCACTGAAAAACTGTAAGTTTTTACAAAAAAGTTAATAGTAGTTTAATTCGTATAGCTTATATTCTAAGAATAAACTCTAAAATCACGCGCCTTTCGATTATTGAACTACAACCCCTTCGCAAGAAAACCATCCCATATTCCCGGCTTAAGAGAGGGTTGTACTTAAAATAATTTAAATTAATTATTTGTCGACTATATATTGTTTAATAATTTATGAGCTCGCAAAATATACGCATCTCAATTATTGAATTGCCATTTTCTTTCTATAGTGCAGTCACTGAAGGTAAAAATCAACTTTGACCTTCGATTTCGGTAAATCTACATTCATTTTCACGAAAATTGGTGAGCGGATTTTGATACTATCAACTTTTTCTGGATCTTATTTTTCATAGGTATTTCTAAGTACTTTGACAAGTATTTAGTACCTAAGTGTTATAAATTGCATCTTTTTCCCGTTATTTAAGCTTGAACCCTTAGATTTGAACAGTCGCGGAAAAAAATATACATTTAATTACCAATAACTTACTTTAAATTAACATTAAAGGGTTTTTCAAGTAAGCAATTTATTATATTTTTTATTAGCTTTAATTTTAGTGATGAAAACTTTTTTGTAAAAATTTACAGTTTTTGAGTCATTTATGAAAAATCGCTCTAAAGCATGCATTTTCTTTCCAAAAATTAAAATATTTGATCTTTAATAACTCAAAAAGTATTGATTTATTTTAATCACATTATATAACAAATTTTGCTTACAATTTGTCCCTCTCTCGATTTGTGGGGTTATTTTTAATAAAGTAATTTTCACTCCCGAGAAGGGGTGACATATACCCCAGGCTAAAACCCCAAGTTGTTATTGTCAATTCGTGAAAATAAATGGCGATTTACCGAAATCGAAGGTAATAGTTGATTTTTACCTTCAGTGACTGCACTATAGAAAGAAAATGGCAATTCAATAATTGAGATGCGTATATTTTGCAAGCTCATAAATTATTAAACGATATGTAGTCGCCAAATAATTAATTTAAATTATTTTAAGAACAACTCTCTCTTAAGCCGGGAATATGGGGTCGTTTTCTTGCGAAGGGGTTGTAGCTCTATAATCGAAAGACGCGTGATTTAAGAGTTTATTCTTAGAATATAAGCTATACGAATTAAACTACTATTAACTTTTTTGTAAAAACTTAAAGTTTTTCAGTGATTTACAAAAAACCTCTTCAAAACATGCATTTTTTTCACAAATAATTAAAATCTTTGATCTTTAATAACTTAAAAAGTATTGACTTATTTTATTAACTTTATATAATAAATTTTGCTTTTAATTTGTTCTTTTATTGATTTGTTCATTTATTTTTTATAAAATAATTTTCACCCCCGAGAAGGGGCGGTATCCACCCTCAGGGTAAAGGCGCAAGGTGGTACCATGTCACCTTTGTTTCTTGACGTATCCTCTAACTACTGACCAATTTTCGTGAAAATCGATGAAGGTTCACCGAAATTGAAGGTAATCGTTGATTTTTACCTTCAGTGACTGCACTATACAAAATAAATTGCAATTTACTGATCTAAATGCGCGTAATTTGGAAGGTTATAAATTATTAAATGATATGTAGTCGCCAAATAATTAGTTTAATGCATTTTAAGTACAACTTTCTCTTAAGCCGGGAAGATAGGGTGGTTTTCTTGCGAAGGGGTTGTAGCTCAATAATCGAAATGCTCTTGATTTAATAGTTTATTCTTAGAGTATATAAGCTATATGAATTATATCCGCAATACGATATATTTTAAGTTTTCTCAGCATCTTTCTCTTAAGTTAAATCAATTAAAGGGTTGTTTGGGGGTGAAGGGGATGAGCTCAAAAATTGAAAGTATATAATTTCAAGAGCTCATAAATAGCTCGTAATTCTGCCGCAAAAACCGATTCAATATTCCTATTTTTAAGTAGTGGGGGGGGGGCTGACTCAGCCCCCCCCCACTAGGGTATTAAATTCCTGCTCAGTGGAACGAGCTCAAAATTTTTAGGTTGCGGAATATGAGAGCTCATAAATAGCTCATAAATCAGGGCTATTTGTTTTTTAATTTTTGCAAGTGGGGGGGGGGCAGCTCAACACGGGTTTCAAGTTAGTCCCATATAGTACAAAAAAACATAACAGAAATAAGGAACTGTTTAAGTTTGATCCCTTACATTATTAATGCCCTGTCACTTTTTATGCAAAATAACGATCTATTATGAATTAGACCCATTTATTTATTATATTTTGCATAATATAACGGCTCAACTAAAAACTATTCTATATAATACAAAATGTTAAAACACAAACTAACCAGGATTTTCGCCATAGAAAGACATGTTACTGATTGCTCCCTTGTAGCAGTAAAACCAGAGGTGGCCGGGGAGAGTGAGAGAGAAGCATAAATATATTTACCAAACCATTCATGTTCTTTTTCTCCCTCTGTCAACGCTAAACGGTAGAGAATTTCATTTTGTGCCCATATCATTCAAAATCACAGTTATCACAAATTTTGAGTTGAGCCCTTATATTACTGAGGGCGCGATATTGTTACAAAGGGTAACTACCCGCTGTTAAGGTAGGCAAAATGCTTTCACTCTCAGAATTAATTTTTTTTTCATTTTAGAGAGCGCAAAACAACCACAAGACAGCGCAATTTTAACACTCCAACCCCCTTTTTTCACCCCCACCAACAAGAACGTCATTTTTTCGTTTTTATTATTTTTAGGTGGAACGCAATCGATTTAAAAACTCTAAAAAACTCACACGCATAGTTGTGGATTTTACAAAACATGCCTATTGCTTATAGACCCATAGGTTGAATGTACATAACCTCAAAATGCATTTAAAAATATGCGTTAAAAAAGAATTACAAATATAATTTTTGATAAAGTACACAAAGTAAAACAAAAATAAGAGCTTCAGCCATCTCAAAAAAAGTTATACGTTTTTTCCAAAAAAAAAAAATTCATTTTGAGGTTATGTACAGGTACACTCAACCATCTCAACCTACGGGTCTATAAAAATAGACATGTTTTTTAAAAGCCTGAACTATGCGCGTAAATTTTTTGAAATTTTGAAATTGATAAAAAAAAATAACGAAAATCTGAACTTTTTAGGTGGGGTGGGGGGAGTGGGAAGGGGGTTGGTGATGTAAAACTGCGCTGAGTCTTATTTTTCATCCCATATAACATAAAAAAAATGAAACAAATTGAATTCTGGGAGTGAGGGCATTTTGCATATCTTCACGGGTAAACTTTGTTTATCTGTATCATCTCCTTTTTATAAGATTTATAAGAAATTTATATTAGTAAAAAAATATTTTTGACGAAGTCAGACAAGCCTAATGGTAGGGAAGCTAAGTATGCTAAATGTGCAGTCACTTGAGCGTTGTGGGGACCTATTGGGTTGTGAAGAGTAGGTCCTCAAACCAAAAAAAAATAACTAAAGTTTTCCATTTTACTGGGGCCATTTTTAATTTAATTTTCCATTTCCAACAATCGTTTTTTTAGATTATAGCGCCATCTATCCATAATTCGAAAAAACGTCTCGAATAAAAGTTACTTATTTTTACGTAAGGAATCTAAATCTCCAATAAAAAAAAATGGGGGCTCCGCGGGATTCGTATTTAAAATTCGTAATTAGACGGTTGACGGTAAGCGGAAATAACATACTTACAAACAAATCTACCCAATTAGCAGCATACGCGGATGATATAAACATAATGAGCAGAACAATGAATGCAGCGGAAGAAACCTACGTTGAGTTGAAACAGAGTGCAGAAGCAGTAGGGCTAGCAATAAACACAAATAAAACAAAACTACTCATACAAACCAGATCAAATAGACCGGCGCAACAACACTTTATTGACGATATAGAACATGTGAATAGATTCACGTACCTAGGAATGGATCTGGTTGCAAGCAGTGAAGAAGAACCGGAAATAAATAGAAGGCTTGTGCTGGCAAATAAAGCATATTTCGCGATGGGTCACATATTCAAATCGCGAGACGTACACCGGAAAAACAAAACTCCGGGTATATAAAACAATAATCAGGCCCATAGTAAGTTATGGCTGCGAAACATGGGTGGTGACACAGAAATCTGCCAATGCATTAGATGTGTTTGAAAGAAAAGTATTACGTAGGATACTGGGCCCAATAAGGGAAAATAACAACTGGCGAATTAGGTATAATAGAGAAATATACGAGCAATATAGCGAACCAACTCTAGCACAACACACTAAACTACAGAGATTACGGTGGGCAGGGCACGTGGTCCGCATGCATGAGAATAGAATCCCCAGAAAATTTCTGAATGCAAGAATGCAGGGAAGAAGACCGGTTGGAAGACCTAAAAAGAGATGGGAAGACGAAGTCGATGAGGATGCCAGGAACTTCCTGGGAACGCGTTCATGGAAAAGAACAGCGGTAAATCGAAATGATTGGAGAAGCTTATTGAAGGAGGCCAAGGCTCGATTTGGGCTGTAGTGCCATTGGATGGATGGAATCTAAATCTCCAATAAAAAAATGGGGGCTCCGCGGGATTCGTATTTAAAATTTTAAATTTACCCTTCACCCCTCTCCGGGAGAAGTGGTGTTTCGATAGATTTTTGAAAAAGATTGAGCACGTATTTTTTAGTTTTTCGATCTGTCGTTCATTTCGCGAAATATTCGCTTTTTTCTTGTGAAACTTTGGGACTCACCCATTTCCTTACGCCCCGCTCAAATCGTCAGATTTTTTAAATATACACTGTTTTGCATGTACTTAACTTACCTTATCTTAATCTGACGATTTCGAGTTTTTCTAAGGATATATTTTTTTTTCTGCCCCCCTTAACGAACTCCGCTGCATTAAGAGTAAATATATGGTAGAGGTAAATTTTCAGGGTACAAGGTTTCTCCCCGTGTGATAATCAGACGCGCCCGAGTAACTGCAAAAATCCTCGCTTCCGCTTGGGCTCCCCTACCATAAAATATTCTTTGGGTTATTTCAACTTGTTAAGAATTTAACCAAAAACACTTGTACACCATACTGTATGTTTTAGCTAATTTTTATAAATCTCTAACTATGAAATGTTTTCTTTTAGTGATCCATATGTAAGAATTGATTTAAATAGCGTTAATGGTGATGAGACAATCGATTCTGTCCTTACAAAAACAAAGAAAAGGGTAAGTAAACCATTTGGATTTCTTATTACTACTACCAAATACTATAGACTATAATACGTACAACTCTTAACATTTCCCATTAATTTTGTGGCGGCAAACAAAATAGCGCCATCTAGTGGTATGAGTTGATAACCACACAACTATGCATTTAAAAGAAAGGTATTTTTATACAATTAAATCATAATACAAATTTAGTTGTGAGCTATTTTCTTTAATTTTATATTGTTACTTTTTAATTTACACAATTTTTCCCTTTTTACTTCGTTAATTTTATTTACATACGCTTTTGCTTTTATTAAAATATTCATCTATAAAAGTTTTATGACAATTTGTGCATACATTTTGGAGTGTTTCTTGTAATAGACCAGAGCGCATCTGTAAAAATATTAGTACATTTGGACGTTGAGAGGTGACTCAAATTTTTTTTGCAGAAATTGCTTGAAAATAACTCAAATAATAATATTTGAGTTATCCTCCCTCTCAAAAAGGTCCGGAACATTGTTTAAATAATCAAAATGTCAAAAAATTAAGGAAAAATTCGATTTTTTTCTTCGTTTTTTGCTTATAACTTTAAAATTATTCATTTCCGAGAAAAGTTGTATTGACATAAAAGTTGCGTAATTAAATTTTCTACAATATAGAATTGGTTAAAAATTTCAAAAATAGTCACCCTTGTTGCAAAATAGCAATAATTGCGAAAAAACCATAGAGAAACAAGTATTCGCATTTTACGTTTTTCAACCATTTATCTGGGACTATTATTATCTATTAACTAGGACCTTCATATTTCACCCAGAAAAACTATATGATACAGTTAAACAATACTGTAAATATCATTAAGATCGGTTCAATAGATTTTGCAACATAAATTTTGCAATCCAGCTTTTGCAAAAAAAATCATTTTTTCAAAAAGTTACAGGACTGAGAATAAAGCAGATAGCAAGTTCAAATTTTTTGCATATAGAAGTGTACTGTACCTTTCATTTGCAATTTTCAAAATTAAAATCGATTAACTACCACGGCGTCAGGAATTTTTTTAAATAAACATTAATTATTGGTGCTACGCGCAGGACAGCGGATAGTTTGCTCTGATTGGGCATTCCAATGACCTTTGATAATGATTGATACATTTTATTTTTATTACATTTCGATATAGATCAATAAATTTGTTTAATGCAAAATAAAAACACATACTCTATCCTTTGAAATAACAGTTTTTTTAGCAAAAACTTTCTCTGTTCATATATTTTAACGTAGAGAATAAAAGTTTATTATTTTTAAACATATGCAATTGTTTAAACAATATTTCACAAACAATAATAAAATTAGTTTGATTTTTGTGGAATTAAAATATTAAAATACAACAAAATATAGAGTAAGAAAATAATATATTAGATAAAGATTGGAAGAAATTTTGGTGGAAATCAACTTGTGTGAATCGAACACCGCTGTCCTGCGCGTAGTACCAAAAATTAATGTTTATTTAAAAAAATTCCTGACGCCGGCCGTGGTAATTAATCGATTTTAATTTTGCAAATTGCAAATGAAAGGTGCAGTACACTTCTATAAGCAAAAAAAAATTCAACTTGCTATTTGCTTTATTTTCAGTCCTGCAACATTTTAAAAAAATGAATTTTTTTTGCGAAAGCTAGATTGCAAAATTTATTTTGCAAAATCTATTAAACCGATCTTAATGAAATTTACAGTTTTGTTTTACTGTATCATAAAGTTTTTCTGGATAAAATATGAAGGTCCTAAGTGTAGCATAAATGGTTGAAAAACGTAAAATGCGAATACTTGTTTTTGTATGCCTTTTTCGCAATTATTGCTACTTTGCAAAAAGTGTGACTATTTTTTAAATTTTTAACCAAATCTATATTGTAGGAAATTTAATTACGCAACTTTTATGTCAGTACAACTTTTCTCAGAAATGAATAGTTTTAAAGTTATAATCAAAAAACCAATAAAAAAATCGAATTTTTCATTCATATTTTGACATTTTGATTATTTAAACAATGTTCCGGACCATTTTGAGTGGGAGGATAACTCAAATATTATTACAGTAGAACTCCAATTATCCGGACTAATTGGGACCGGACCCGATCCGGATAATCAAAAATCCGGATAATTGAATTTTTCTCGAAAAAGGCCTTTTCCGGGAAAGAAACGTAATTATAGCAAAACACAATGGAGAACATATACCGTATTTATTATGAAAAACAATACAGTATACTCAACAATATGTAAATGACAAAGTTTACATTACGTAATATTGACACACAATACTGAATCACAGTAAAATGAATTATTTTTTTAACATATCAGGCAGAGTCATATTCTCAATCTGATCCGGATAATTGGCGATCCGGATAATTGGAGTCCGGATAATTGGAGTTCTACTGTATTCGAGTTATTTTGAAGCAATTTCTGCAAAAAAATTTGAGTCATCTCTCAACGTCCATCTCAAAACAGATGCGCCCTGGACTATAAGTAACATTTTAATTTATATTTAACATTTTCAACACTCTGTTGTATATAATTTTGAAAATAGCTTTTAAATATATCATTAATTTTATCTGAAGCTCCCTTTATAAGTTACACCTAAATTTCACGCTATCAGGTGTATTATTATTAAAACCATTAGCCATAATAACAGTGGCGGCCCGTGAGGTAGTGCCATAGAGCCATGGCACTACCTTGCTAACTATCCATAAACATATTTTTTATCTTCAAAACTCTTTAATTCCTATTAATTTTTTTGTGTGTATTTCTTTTGATCTTCATAAATTATATAAAATATGGCAACTATGGGCGCAATACAATCCCTGCCGACAGCGGAGATTATTCGACAGGAGAATCTCCTTCGCGCCGAAGTCAGTACTGGCACGAGTAAAGAGAGAAAGATTTTACGAGCATTATATGTAAGTGACAGAGAAAGAGCTATATTGGACTATTAGTATACCTTAACATTAGAATCTCTGTGCCAGGCACGAGGGTATGAAGCCAGGGCCTAGATTCCGTGCACTGTAGATATCTACATGTCGCTTTCTATCGATATTTGAATATCAAAATATTTGAATTTTTAGCTTTAATTGAATTATTTTGTAGTTTTGCTAGGTTTTACTCTAATTGATAAACTAGAGGAAAACTAGAAAATAATTCAATTAAAGCTAAAAATTCATATATTTTGATATTCAAATATGGATAGAAAGCGACATGTAGATATCTACAGTGCACGGAATCTAGGCCCAGGTCTATTTATTTTGAGTTTCTTTACGTGCTGGTTTGTCGCTTTTATTATGTATATTTTCTGTTAAAAAGTTTTTGTATTTATAATTAAACTTTTGGTGCATCATGATCGTGGGTATTTTGATAATATTTTGATTATTTCTTAAGTTTAATTTATTAATTGACAATAAAGATTAGTATTTTAAAAATTTTTTTGGTGGTTTTTCGCTAGAAAAAAAAAACTACAAATGTTATAAGTGGACACTATAAATGTGGAGCTTTCGAGTTAGCTTTAAGAGGTCACGACGAAAAAGAAAATTCAGAAAATAGAGGCATATTTAAGGAGCTGGTCAATTTTAGCGCCGAATTAGACAACGACTTAAAGGTTCATATTATTCAAAGTACCAGATCTTTCAAAGGTCTACCTTCTCCGGACATTTAGTTGCTTCTAATTTATTTATGTCGGAGAAGTTTTCTGCTTATAAGCATCAGTTCTCCGAATCATTTCTTAATGAACCATGAAGACAATTTTAATTTTTAAGCAAAACTCGGTTTAAAACTGAATTAGAAGTAGGTACTGTATTAGCGAGACGAATTAAGTACTACCTCTGGGGCTGTTTCGCTATCGGTTTTATTGTAGAGGGAAGGTTCAAAAAGCACATTTGAAGAAACTATTAAACTTTTAAGTATTTTAGTTACCATTCCTATATCAACATCTGAAGCAGAACGCTGTTTTTCGATGTTTACATGGAAACCTAGTGCTTTAGGTATGCTATCTGCAGAAAAGCATTTTGTAAATTGTATTGATAATTTTAATTATAAAGTCATTGAAAACTTTGCAACCAAAAAATAGAAGAATGAACTTCATATATCGTAAACTTTAAAAGTGACATTACAAAAATTTGTGCATGTGTGTGAATAATGAAATAGTATTATTTTTATAAATTGGTAAATAGAGACTAAATCGTAATAACAATTTTCAAGCACTATCAGCAGTAAATGCTGGTAGTAGGTTAAAAGGTTTTTATTATTAATTAATTTACGGAACTGTTTTGATCAATGTTGGACAATTGCTTGGCACCTCAGATCAATAAACTTAAGATATGTACATAAGATAAAAGTATCCGCGCATATTTTTTTTAGTTTTTGTTGGCAGTATACCTTTTTTTGACAATATCGTGAATCCGTCACTAAAAATTTTGGCGGCTGCCCGAGTTGTGGCACTACCTTCTTAAAGTGGTACGAGCCGCCACTGCATAATAATAGAAAATTAATTTTCTATACAGTCTTGGGTTAGCCTCCTTGTAAAAAGAAATTGTAGCTAAACACCCTCTCATCGGGGCGAATGGGAGCAAAGTAATATACTTTTTAATTATTTTGTTGCAATCCTAGGTAATATTTGCTGAGAATCCATTTTACCAAACCTATTTTATAAGACATTTTGTGTAAAAATACAAACACAATTTTAGGTAGAGGTAGGAAACAGAGGTTGAACCTCGCAAAATGGACACAAGTCCGGTTTTATTTTTTTTTCTGGTACATCAAGGGGTGCTTATTATGAGACTAACATTTTCTTAAAAAATTTCGCCACGGAACCCCCCTTTTCATCCCGTTAAATGGGGTAATTTGTGGTTTTTGCGAAACGTAGCCCTTCCTGTACGTTTTGCAAAAAATTTACTTAACCCTCCGTTAGTCGCTATCGGTGTCACACACCGACAACAGAATTATTCATTCGGGATTTACAAAATAACTGTTTTTTTTTCTATCGCCACTTTCTGTACCTCTTTCTATCAACTAACCTCGTGTTAGTGTACATTCTTACCTACTTGGGTACAGTTGTGCGAGTTTTATAGCTATTTTCGGTGCAAGACTCCGTAGCGACTAACGGTGTGGTTATTACTTTATTGGCATAACTTGCAGTTCAGGTAAAGATTTAGCATCTTATTATTGCATTTTATCGGTAAGTTTTGGTCAAGTCTTATTTATAGATGTCCTTTGAAGCCGAACAAAAACGTTGGAATGGAATTATGGGAAATGGTTCCTAGCGACGATGAAAATTATTTTGACGATGAGGGAAGTGAAAATGAAAGCGGTTTTTCATTTTATATCTGTTGTTTTTCAATAAACCATTTTCAAAAATATTTTTCAGTCATTCCTATACACAATATAAAATATTTGTACGAATTTTATAGCAATATCTATCTTTTTTAAATTGTCGGTCTCTGACACTGTAGCGACTCTTGATGCTCCGTTTATCCTAGCGACTAACGGAGGGTTAATAGTAAAATGAAGAGGACTATATTTCCTATTATTTATTTCCCGACAGCATATGTCTATCACCCACCCTTTAGCGGGGGTGGCGCCCCAAATTTGACAAGTTTTTAAAAAAGATGTTTTTAAAAAAAATATTTTTACCTAACTGTAATGGAAATCAAGGCTGATTTTTTGGTATAGGTTTTATGTAAGGGTAATTGTCCATTTTTTAATTACAGGGTGTTACATTTTAAAAAACCCCTTTTTGTACCATCTGAACCGCTTATGCTACAGTAAAAAAACTTTCAGAAAATATCCATGTACTGGTGTTATTTACAAATTCGTATAATGCACCCTCATTTTTTCCCCGGAGCCACCAAAAAAAAAAGGAAAATTAATAAAGAAAATGATTTTCTTGGAATCCTTCACACACCATGCCCTATATTAAAATGCTTCATATATCATTTTGTGCACCTTCTTATTACCCATGTATGGACACCAAAAGCAATTTCTTGATGCAACCCCTGTAGCCAAGAAAAAAATAAAATGGGGGTTGAAATTTTTTTTTATTTTAGACCCATATGGGTATATGCTCCATCAATAGGGTTTTTCATAAATATACATGGTTATTGCAACATCCCTGCGGAAACTATCACTCTCCTTGAAAATAAACTGCAGAAACTACCACTATCCCTTGGCGAGCATGTTTTTACGATTTTCTCATTACCTATGCATTTTTTTTAAACAAAACTTATACAGAATTAAAGACCACTATTTTCTCTACAAATAAGGTCCTATGCATTTTTTTCGTATAAGCAACCGTTACGGCACAGTAGCACCATAAACCTCAGAAATGATTTAGCGGGCTCCAGTTTTTGTTTTTTTTTCGTCACCTATTCATTTTATTAATAACGTACTTATGGAAAATAAAAGAACACACTGTCTGCTACAGATTATGACGTTTGCATATTTTACTTTCTTTGCACCCTAAAGCCACAGTGGTGGCCCAAAATCAATTTTTGATTATTTTCTTTATTGATTCTCCTTTTTTTTTGGGGTGGTTCCGGGGAAAATATGGGAGTGCATTATAAAAATTTGTAAATAATACTTGTACATGGGTAATCGTTGAAAGTTTTGTTACACTACCATAAACGGTTCAGATGGTATAAAAAGGGGTTTTTAAAATGTAACACCCTGTAATTAAAAAATGGACAATTGCCCTTAAATGAGGCATATACCAAAAAATCAGCCACTGATTTGTGATTAATTGCCGCAGGGTTTCTTCTGATTTCCATTACAGTTAGGTAAAAGTATTTTTTTTTAAAACATCTTTTTTAAAAACTTGTCAACTTTGGGTCGCCACCCCCGGTAATCGGTGGGTGATAGACATATGCTGTCGGGAATAAATAGTAGACAATATAGTCCTCTTCATTTTACTATTACGCAAATTTTTGCAAAACGTACAGGAAGGGCTACGTTTCGCAAAAACCACAAATTACCCCCTTTAAAGGGATGGAAAGGGGGGTTCCGGGGAGAAAATTTATAAGAAAAAGTTAGTCTCATAATAAGCACCCCTTGATGTACCAGAAAAAAAAAATAAAACCAGACTTGTGTCCATTTTGCGAGATTCAACCTCTTTTTCCTACACTATTACCAAGATTAGGTAGTTATCCAAAAATTAACAAAATTTTTGTATTTTTACGTTGAGAAAACGTAGTTAATATCAACTCGAGCCGGCAGAGGCGCTAGTGGCAACGTGCTACCAGTTTTCTGTGGGAGTTGGATGTATTACAGTCTATAGTATTTGCTACTATGTACTTTATATTCATACAAGACAAACTTGTTTGACAAACATCAAGTCACTATTGATTTTTAGTTGCACTTTTGCTGTAAATTGATGTTTATAAGAAATGCATTCAATATTTTTTCTTTTTTGGAGGTTTTGTATTAGAGGCAGTGTTAATCACAAAAATTAACTTTGGTGTTACTAGATTAACGAAAAATATAATTAGGTTTGCTATATAAAATATCATTTTAGTAAATAGCTCAGATTGAATTTCTGATTAATAGAAATCCATTATTTTCTTTTGTAAACATTTGTAGAAATTGCCTACGATCAAAATACTTATATGGAATGTGCGTATTCTGGGAATGACGGAATGATGATGTACTGTAAAGATTAATTTAACTTTAACTTAACTGTACGATGCTATCCTAAAACGTATTTTATTTTACTACATTCGTTACAGAAATATCAGAAGCAATGTTTCAGAATAATCAAGTGAATATATACCTTACAACTAATGCTCCATTCGGATTAATTGATAATTGTAATTTTTACTGTTAGAAAAACTTAATTACGTTTTACAAAAACTTTATTTGAAGTACTCCAGTTATATGGCCAATGGTCTAAGTCTAAACTGTTCCCGTTCGTTACCAAGGGGGTTTTAAGTTTCGTCCTCTCAGACCATAGCTATTTAAATTGCTATTATGTGCGGTGCAATCCCCGGCTCATGGGTGAGACACTGGTCTATGCAAAAAATCGATGTAGCTCATATATGAGACGCTTGATACACAACGTCTACACAACACAAAAAAAATAATGAAATAGTTGTGTGATGATTTATCTATTGCACTTTTTAGCTCCGCCACTGTCGCTGGTGCTGGATTACGGATCCGAAAATTACCTTGCGTTTGAGCTCATCCCATATGTGTTCGATGGGATTCATGTCCGGACTCAATGAAGGGCAGGCTATTGTTGTTATATTTGTGTTGGCCAGGTAATCGTTTGTAATCCGCGCTGTGTGACATCGAGCGTTATCATGCATTAGCATGTACCCGTCGCCTATGTGGTCGGCGTAAGGAACAACATGGTCTTGGGGAATACTCGTTATGTTACGATCCGCTGTCAAATCCACTCCGTGACCACTACCGGGCGCGAACACAAGCTATGTTTTTCCTTCTAAAGATATATCACCCCAAACCATACACGGACCACCTCCATCCTCCATAGGTCACTGTTTTGACACCGCAGCACTAGGCAACTGGTTCTCCGGGCTTTCGATAGATGTCGTCTTCTGTCATTGCTTTACAAGCACATTCGACTGTAATCAGAGAATAAAATTTTGCTCAATTGGTTAAGGTCGAAATTGACGTTTTCTCGAGCAAACTGAAGTCAAGCTTGTTTCTGACGTGCGTTCAATTTGAGCCTTGTAATATCTTGTCTGGGAGTCAAAGTGGCAGCCTTAAGTCTTCTCCTAACTATCCACTGAGCTACGGTGACACCTCGAACATTCCTCAAAGATTGTTGAAGTTCAACTCCTGTCGCGGGCCGATTCCGCAAGGCATTCAGGACAATGAATCGATCATCCCTCTCTGTCATTACACGTCGCCGACCCGAATCTGGTCGTCAAACTGTAGCTACCGGTCTCCTGGTATCGATGGTAAGCCCTTGAGACTGCAGACTGCGTCATAAAGAAGCGACGGGTGACAGTTTTCTGACTATAACTCTCTTGTAATTATGCAATTACCTGGGCCGCCGTCACTGGTGAAGTATTTCTTTGTAAAATATTCACTTACTCCACTTCAAAGTGCACATACAGATCAACGTTTGAAAAGTGACTGAGACGAAAACCGTCAAATTCATAAAGATCTACATTGCGTAGAACATTCCCGTTACAATGTTTGCTGCATTCTCTAAGCCATACAAAAGTAGGCAAAGTTTACAACACGTTGTCAATTTGCACAAAACAATTATTTTTTGGTGGAATCATTGTATCGCGATGGTTTCCCATAAATAGGCAGGGTTGTTAATATTCGCTTCAGAGTTGTGACTGCATAGCTTCACTGAAGATGCACGGGATGCTGAAATAGCTATATGGAGATGGTGGTCTAACTCTGAATCGAATAAAAACAAAAACTGCCTTTATTATTTTTTGGAAGTTCTATAATGACAATATTTTTTTGCATTAGTTGTTTTAATTCAAAGAATGCAACATGAAATTACTAAGCATAAATACAATTCATCAAGTGAGTCGATTTTTGTTTGCTCCAAGTGGATTTTAATTGGATAGTACTTAAATATATTTTAAGGAAATTTTTATTTTCAAATCTGATACGAGTTCTGTAAATTATGGGTAAAAAATAAATATATTCTTTTAAAAATTATTTTATTTCTTAATGAAAAGTATCTCTTCAATGTGGTTTATGAAATAATACCGAATGTTAATCTCCAAAAGTGAAACCACAGATTGATTTCAATTTGAACTCAATTTGTGGTTTCACTTAGAGATTAACAATCGTTATTACTTTATTCTTTTAACCACTTTTTTCCGTCCATTCTCTAAAATACATTGAAAAGAAATTGAAATTTTCTCCAACACGCTAAAATTATCATTCCGCCACTACATCTGGAAATCCCTTGTTATGTAAAGATTATTTAATCTTCACATGCAAAAAGATACTATGTAGTACCAAATGTGTACTGTAGGGAGAGGTACAAGTTACGCAATGTGTGATCTGCTCCTAAAATTCTGTAAAGAATTTATTATTTCATTGGTTAAACCGTTAAACTGATTAGGGTTTCGACGATTTAACGACGTTCTATACCTTCGTTGCGGGGTATGCCTCTCAGAGGAAAGGGGGAAACTTATATGCAAGCGAAAGTTGGTAACAATGCATTTATAGCAGAATACTCAAATCATATGTTTCAGTATTGAATACTTTATAAAAATAAATTATAATAAATTACGCAATTTACGGAATAAATTACGGAATTAATAATAATAAATAAATTAAAAATTAATGGTACGGTAAACAATCCACATTTTTTAATATGTTATTCCTTACAAAAAAAAACCTTTAATTTAAGCACAAATAATTATAAATCGTAAATTTGGGTCAAAAGTTATTAACTTTTTAAGAATTCCCATAAGAGCCTATGTTAAAACTTAACTTTGACCGTTAATAGTAATGAAACGGCACGGTAAAACAATTTTTAAAAAATCAAGTCTTAGTTTTTTGAAGTAAACTATAACATACTAAAATTTCATGCAAATCCTTAATTCTTTGCCGAAAGTGTAGAACGTCGTTAATAGAATATAAACTTCAGTAGGATCTATTAATACTAACACTAATAATAATTTTTTATTTTCCAGACTCTTAGTCCTGAGTGGAATGAGGAATTTATATTTAGGGTAAGTAATTATAAACCAAAAAAGAGAGAGTAACACTTGCGAAGGGCCGACAGAGGTGAATACTTCTTATATATTCGATTTTATTCGATTTGATTCCATACGATTAGATTTGAAATAGATGGAAGAGTCAGTTTTCTATTTACTCCCGTTTAAGTGAGAGTCCTTTATAAATAATGTAAACAGAACCTATTTAACATTAGTTGTTAATTAATTCCTTTCAAACTACATATACTCAAATGGTATTTTTAAACATCCTATTTATTTTATATAATAATTAAATTCATTATCAAATGATAATACACTGCGGTGCAAAAAAATCGATCCACTAAAAATTTGGTCATTTTTGATGTTTTGAATTTCCTAAACCTGTTGTCCGATTTAAGTGACGTTTTACCACGTTATAGCCTTATTCATTGACAATATCTCTGTAATAATATTGTTGCTAGACAGTCAAACTATCATTGTATACCGGGTGTACGAATCAAACTATGTTTTTTTCTCAAAGTTCGCATCACCCTGTGGACTATTCTGGCATTTATAAAATACTGAAATTAAAACCCAACTATAGCCTCAGGTTTTCTTAACATTTTGTCTTTCGATTCATTCGCTTATGTTGGATAATAAAAAAGTTAGGTACTTTAACAACTGGCCATGTTCGTCATCAGTACAGGGTGTTTCTAAAATATTTGCACAAAACTTTAAGGGGTTATTGTACATGAGAAAATAATGACAATTTGCTTTATAATCATATGTCCGCAAACGCTTCGTTTCCGAAATACGGGATGTTCAATTTTTTTTACAAACTGATGATTTACTTATTGCTTTAAAACCAGTTGAGATGTGCAAATACAATTTGGTGGGTTTTAAGACGTAGTTCTTGCACATTTTTTGACATACAATTAAGAATTTAATATTCACCAGTGGCGCGCAAACGGGTATTATGACCGATAATATTACCCGTACGCACGCCAATGGTGAATATAAAATTCTTAATTGTATGTCAAAAAATG
This sequence comes from Diabrotica virgifera virgifera, assembly GCF_917563875.1. NCBI lineage: Eukaryota > Metazoa > Arthropoda > Insecta > Coleoptera > Chrysomelidae > Diabrotica > Diabrotica virgifera. The sequence continues at coordinate 171,422,491 of NC_065444.1, forward strand.
TGCAATAACTACGTTTTAAAACCCACCGAATGTAATCTGCATATCTCAACTGGTTTTAAAGCAATAAATAAATCGTCAGTTTGTAAAAACAAAATTGGACATCCCGTATCTCGGAAACGAAGCGTTTGCGGACATATGATTATAAAACAAATTGTCACTATTTTCTCATGTAAAATTACCCCTTAAAGTTTGTCGCACTTATTTAGAAACACCCTGTACTGATGACGAACATGGCCAGTTGTTAAAGTACCTAACTTTTTTATTATTCAACATAAGCGAATGAATCGACAGACAAAATGTTACGAAAACCTGAGGCTATAGTTGGGTTTTAATTTCAGTATTTTATAAATGCTAAAATAGTCCACAGGGTGATGCGAACTTTGAGAAAAAAACATAGTTTGATTCGTACACCCGGTATACAATGAGAGTTTAACTGTCTAGCAACAATATTATTACATCGATATTGTCAATGGATAAGGCTATAATGTGGTAAAAAATCACTTAAATTGGACAACAGGTTTAGGAAATGCAAAACATCAAAAATGACCAAATTTTTATTGGATCGATTTTTTTTGCACCGCAGTGTAGTTTATTAATACCTATTTTAAAATTTACTTTGACTTTGATGTCAAACTCAAATAAAAACAACGTATAAGTATATGCTTTTTTGATATGTACACATTATAATTTATTATTAATATCTATAATATAATATAAATAAATGATTTCTTTATTCAATTTTAAAAACATTATATAACGTATCTATATAATTGTTTAAAATATAAATAAATAAATAATAAGTGTATAAATACGTATATGACAGTATGCCGCAAGGTTACCACTCACGGCACGATTTTTGAATGACGCCAAATGCAATTTTACTCCCGTCAAAATTCAATACCGAGCGATAAAAAGTATTCACTTCAAAAAGCACTTATTAAAATTTATTTACGTTTTGAGACTCGGGCAATATTAAAGGTCAAACCGACAAACAGTAAGCAGTAACAATAACAGTAACTATAATAATAACAGTAACAATATTAAAGGTGTTCAAACTGTCACCTAAACGACCACAGTATATATTGTGGTCGTTTAAACTCACAATGTTTTGGGGAGTAGTTGCAGGTTCGTACATGTTTGTAATTTTCTCATGGAAAGTACATCTAGTTTGTATTCCATCAATTCTCCTCCGAAAAGTAGTTGGTATGATGACCTTACCAAGGTCAAAAGCATCATGTTCTTCAGTTTCATTCTTTAAGCTCCGGATAAGCTTTTTGCAGAGATGCTTGGAGTGTCTTGGCGTTTTCTGCACTTAAGCCAAGGATAAGTAGGAATCCGAAGAAAGCAGACTGCGAAAAATATAAAATCATTCAGAAGGCGAACCTACGTAGCGTCCAGACTACCAGACGGGTCATGCACCATTTGCGACTGGAGCAAAATATTACCGAAATAAATATAAAGTTGGCCATTTCGACCAAGCAAAAATAACCGCCATACAACTGGTAGAACAATCATCTGTCGAAACACGAAAACTATTTAACAGAGCCAAGTGTACAACGTAGACTAGCAGATCTACATCTAGAATAGTTTCAGAAAATTTTGCAAAGAAATAAACTTATTCCGGCAGTCGACAGTCGACGCCCATTGTAACAAGGGGTAGCCTTGACAATGTCGTAGCGCTATGTAAATCAGATGCTAGTTTCACAGATAGTGAGGAGGAAAGGGTCATGCTGTTACTAGAAACTCACTTTCCAGGAAGTAAAAGTGTTCCTGGAATATACGAAATACATAATTATTATATTAGAACAGTAACTGTGGTCAGAGGTCTTTTCATTTTTGTAAGCGTGCTTATCAAGCGGGAAAGTCGACAGAAACCGTATTAATGCGATTATTTCATTAATAGGAGATTCTGACCAATAGAAAGCTACAGAAATCTGAATTAAATCGATAATTTTTGATAATCTCCCGTCGTTAAGTATATTACGTCAGATGCCCTTCGTTGCTACGAAAAAATACATTCAGTGACATTAATGACAATTAATGTTTTAAAAATTATAAAAGTGATGACTTTCAATCCAGTGGCGTAGCGTAGTAGGGGCGGCAGGGGCGTTCCGCCCCGGGCGGCACTTTTTAGGGGGCGGCAAAAATTTAACAATAAATAATAAAAATATTTTGTAAATATTTGAACCATTTTACATTTTTATCGCAACTGCAAATTTGGACCGATTGAAAGAAGCACGTAATTTTTCATTACTTATTTTGTGACGAATTCGGGGAATTCCTTTTCTTTGACTAATATTTTGTAGCGACTGGCAACAACGTCTATACTGTCTTGTGGAAATTCCCCGTTTATGACTAACAATTAGCACAACTTTTTTCGGCACTTTAGAACGTTACTATTCTTTTTTTTTCCTCATCGACACATCGTTGGGAAGTTCTGCTGATAGCAGCTACAGGCAAAAGAAGGATTCAAGACATTCTCGTCACTTTGGAAAAACTGACAGAGGCAGGTAAAAGCTTAAACACTAGAAGAGATGCAGGTGCTTTACTAGTTTCGATGCAGTCATTTTCCTTTCTTTGTTTTTTGGGCCTGTGGCAACCTGTGCTACATGAAGTGAATGATGCACAAAAATATTTACAAACAAGGGGACTTGGCATAAGATTGTGCGCTCAGAAAGTAAATATTGAGAAAATAAAGATGATATTGACAGAGAAAACAGAGGAATGGGCAAATGGCGCTGTAGGTTATGCAAAAATATGTGTGAAGAACTTTTAATTTCCATAAAACCTCGTAGGCGCATAACAAGAAAACATAAGTATTTTTGATGACGGAACAGAGGTGCTAACTTATCTTGTGAAAATGAGTTGAAACGAAAGCTGTTTTCTTTGTTAGATAGAGTTATTGTAGAAATTCGTGAGCGTTCTCAACAGCTACAGAATTCAACGGATAAGTTTTTTTATCTAACGCCGGTTATATTATTAGATCCAGACAACACTGAATGTAATCTAGACCTAGACTACGCATCTGACGAAATTGACGAAAAGGGTTTCAAGCTGGAAAAAATTCGACTGCGGACTTTCGTTGCTGCTACAGGCAACGAAATTGATTAATGCAGACTCACTCGAATTATTTAAATTTATGGTTAAATCCAAGTTGGAAGATACTCTGCCCAATATTTTAATAATGTTCCGAATATTTTTCACAGTTGCTATAAGCAATGCCAGCTGTGAGATGAGTTTTTCAAAATTGAAATTGATTAAAAATGATTTAAGATCGACAATGAGTACTCTAAGACTAACTAGTTTGGCTATTTTGTCTATTGAGCAAGAGGTGTGTGATCCGATAGACATTGACGGAGCAATAAAATACATTGCTCTTAAAAAAGTAGACGTATAAATTTTTAATTGAAGACGGGGGTTTTGTTTTTAATTCTAACAAATACTCATATAATAACTTTCAATAAAAATATAACATTATAGTATCGTTCTAATTCTAATTAAAAATTGATTTTATTTAATTTTGTCGATCGTCAAGGTGTGCCTACCTAATCTTAAGTAATGGGTACCTAAGTTATATCAATGTATCTAATTGGTTAAGTAAAAGAATTTTTGTATTAATAAACGTGATTGTAAAACTTGGATAAATTTTTTATTTAATCCAACCTGTATAATGCAAAATAATGATGACTGTTCTCGCCGAAAAGTTCTCTATAATTAATTATGTAATGTATAGTATACAATAAATTAAAATACCTAAATAAGAGGGCGGCAAAATTATCTTCCGCCCCGGGCGGCCGACACTCACGCTACGCCACTGTTTCAATCGTCAAATATTTATAAAAACTGTGTGTTTAATGGTACTTACATAAATAAATTACAATAAAATTTTGGTTTTGAACAGTTTTATTCATGAAATAATCGCAACAAATTGCACTCGACCTCTGAAATTAATATAGAATTTTTGCTCTCGTGACACTTTGACATAATTTCACTCGCCTTCGGCTCGTGAAATTAAAACTGTCAAAGTGTCACTCGGGAAAAATTCAATAATTTCAGAGCTCTTGTGCAATTACTACTGATTATAGAATGAAATACGAGCCACTTTCGATCTCAGTTGGCCCAACTATTCAAATTACGTTTTTTTTTTTTTTTCAGTGCATAATATTATAATAAAATTAAGTATATGCTTTTGTTGGTTCTCAAGTTAATTAACATGGAAGTTTTAATGACTTGCAATAGAAAAACAAAACAATTTAATGGGTTATTTTTATAACTTTCGCTATAATATTGTCATTATAATAATAATAATAAATCCAATGTAATTTTGTTATGAGTAGGTTAGAACTGAAGGCAGTTTTAACAAATCAAATGAATAATCACATACACAACCTGTTAAATGCATTTTATAAATTTTGACGTGAAAATGGATAGAGGAAATATTATCCGTGACAAAATTTGTTAAATTATTAGATTTTGAATTTTCGAAAATCAACCTCGGAAAGGACCCCGCAACACTCCTTATGGAAAAGTGGTCCCGGTCAAATTTAACGAAACTTTGGTCAATGATAATTCTCAGTGAATAGATTAAAAAAGTTCATGGCACCTAGGTCTGAAAAACTATTATTCTCGAGCTACAGCCTTCTGAAGTTCTTAAATTCAGGTACCCGGTTTACGTTAAGTGCACTAATTCACGGTCAAGTGAATGAAAATACATCTATTATTTAAAGAAGAGAGACTCATTTTCGTCATGCAGATTTGCGTGTTGCATATTAATTCGTGGTTAAAAATAGATTAATCGTATTTTAGTCTTCAGAAAATCTCCGAAAGGTACTCAGAAAACTGAAGAAGTGCGATAGAAAATGCGTTGCTACAGCGACATACGAATTATGTTTTCATGAATGGTTCAGACTTATCCAATACCAGCATAGCTGCAGTTCCGCCTTATCTTTAGAAAACTACTGAATAGCGGCGAATCTAGAGGTGAATAGGGTAATTCCCTCCGTAACACGTTCCAGAACTAAATATAAAAATTATGAAACAAAAAAAATATATTAGCTGACATGAAACTTACTACAGACAGACAAATTCAACCCAATTAACTCGACGGTTAGGAATATTAAGGGAATTTATTGCACATGTTATTATCTATGTCTTGTAGTTTGGGTTTATCTATTTTATGTATTTAGGGGTTGGTGTTTTATTGGAAGTCGCTCCCCTCTCCCATGGCAAATGTTCCGCCACTGCTACTGAAGCGCCTTCAGAAAATTTAGGAACAACCACAATAAGTGCTGCTAGAGTAGAACAAGAAATCTCACGTTTTCACGCATGCAGAATAGAGTGCCTCTAAAAATCATTAGATATGCCGACGAGGCAGTAGTTTTTGCAAATATCTTGCAAATGATAATATCCAGCATATCAGATATGAGTAGATTAAATGAACTTGATCTCAATACGAAAAGAAAAAACAAAGTACTTACATGGTAATAGGTAAACGCGAAATGTTAATTACAATCTTCTATGGAAAAATCGGGTTTATGTTATCTTTGACTATCTGTACGTTAAGATTTTGCTGATTTTGGTTAGATGCATCATATTTTATGTTGTGTTAACTAACGACCTATCGGGATACTTCAGTAGCAATGACGGAACATTTGCCTTGTGGGAGGGGAGCGACTTCCAATAAAACACCAACCCCAAAATATATAAAATAGATACTACATAAAAAAACACAGGTAATAACATGTGCAATAAGTTCCCTTTATTTTTCTAACTGTCGAGTTAATTGGGTTGAATTTGTCCGTCTGTAGTAAGTTGCATGTAAGCTAACATATTTCAACGTGTAATAATCAGGTTTCAAACAATTTTTTCTTTAATTCTGGACCGTGTTACTAGGGGAATTCCCCTATTCCCCCCTAAATCCGCCACTGTTCAATAGTTTTCTAAAGATAAGGTGTAACTGCAGCTATGCTGGTATTGGATAAGTGTGAAGCATTCATGAAAACATGATAATTGTTATGTCACTCTAGCAGCACATTTTCTATCGCACTTCTTCAGTTTTCTGAGGACTTTTCGGAGGTTTTCTGAAGACTAAAATACGATGCATCTATTTTTGACCACGAATTCATATGCAACACGCAAATATGCATGAAGAAAATAAGTCTGTGTTCTTTAAGTAATAGATATTTTCATTCACTAGACCGTGAATTAGTGCACTTAACGTAAACCGAGTACCTAAATTTAAGAACTTCAGAAGGCTGTAGCTCAAGAATAATAATTTTTCAGACCTAGGTGTCATGAACTTTCTTAATCTACTCACTGAGGACTATCATTTACCAAAGTTTCGTTAAATTTGACCGGGATCACTTTTCCATAAGGAGTGTTGCGGGGTGCTTTTAGATTTATTACAATTTTCACGGTACAGTGTAAGAAATATAGTAAGAAGATATAAAACTACAGATTCACTTGCCGGAAATCTTCGAAATAGGGGAAAAAGAAAATTACTGACAGCAATAGAAGAGCATTAAGAATTAGTGAAAAAAATTGGTTAAACAAATAACTAAAACCGTACCGAGAATTCGTATTTTGTTACAGGCTAAAGAAAAGCCTCTTGACGTCACAACAAAAGGAAAATAAGGTAAAATGGGCCAAAGAACATAAGGACTGGACTTTTCAGCAATGGGATGCGATACAATGGAGCGATTGGTCTAGATTTGAAGTATGCGTACGAGACAGTCGAGTCGCAAAAACAGACGAACCACTCTGCAGCGCTACTCTGTGGATCCACAAAGTGGCTTAAGCAGGCGATTTTGTAGCCCCAATGATTTTGTAATGGACGCCACAGTGGCGAGGATCGGCGACAGTGACCACCAGAGACATGTTAACCGTAGACAAGGCATACTGAGCAAAAAAGCGTAACGCGCAGCAGTCGATCGGTGGTCTATCTATCTCTTTTTACTAAGCGATACCGCTCATATGACGGACAAAGATGGCTAGACCACTCAAAATGAATATTGACCAATGGCGTCCTTGATATCGGCGTTACACCCCTATGCATTGAGTGGCATATGACTAGCCTCGTCTATGGTTAACATGTCTCTGGTGGCCACTGTGGCGTCCATTGCAAAATCATTGGGGCTACAAAACCGCCACTATGTGGATCCACTCAGTCAGTGGCGGCCCGTGAGGTAGTGCCATAGAGTCATGGCACTACCTTGCTAACTATGCAGAAACATATTTTTGATCTTCAAAACCTTTTAATGCTTGTTAATTTTTTTGTTTGTATTTCTTATTATCTTCATAAATTATATAAAATCTGGCAACCTTGTGCGTAGTACAATCCCTGCCACTTAAGCGCTGGTTTCCTCGAAAGCGGTGCCGACAACCTCCGATCGTAACACTGCGATGAATGACATCATAAAAAACTGTACCATGCAAAATAATAGCGTTGGTCTCCAAGGATGCGTTGGAAGCCACCGCTTGCTGAGCTTGCACATTCCATTGCCCCAGTGAAGAACCTTGAATTTTTCACCGTAATCTGACGTAATTCATCGCAGTGCTACGGTCGCTGTTAGTCGGTGCCGCTTTCGAGGAAACCCAGGCTTTACAGGGGAGATTATTCGACAGGAGAATGTTGTACCGAAATCAGTACTGGCACGTCTGAAAAGACAAAGATTTCACGAGCATTCTATGTAAGTTACAGAGAAAGAGCTGTATTGGACTATTAGTATAAGTACCTTCAAATGAGAATCTTTGTGCCGGGCACGAGGGTATCTATTTATTTCGAATTTCTTTACGTGCTGGCTTGTCACTTTTATTATGTCTATTTTCTGTTAAAAAGTTTTTGTATTTTTAGAATTAAACTTTAGTGCATCATGATCGTCGGTGTATTATAAATAATATTTTGATTATTTCTTAGATTTAATTTATTAATAATTGACAATGAATCAAATTAGCATCTTAAAAAACTTTTTTGGTGGTTTTTCGTTAGAAAAAAAACTACAAATTTTATAAGATTTTGTGGAGCTTTCGAGTTAGCTTTAAGAGGTCACGACGAAAAAGAAAATTCAGAAAATAGAGGCATATTTAAGAAGCTGGTCAATTTTAGCGCCGAATTAGACAACGACTTAAAGGTTCCTATTCAAAGTTCCAGATCTTTCAAAGGTCTACCTTCTTCGGACATTAAGTTGCTTCTAATTTATTTATGTCGGAGAAGTTTCCTGCTTACAAGCATCAGTTCCCCGATTTATTTCTTAATGAAACATGGAGACAGTTTTAATTTTTAAGCAAAACTCGGTTTAAAACTCAATTAGAAGAACTGTATTAGCGAGATGAATTAGTTACTACCTCTGGTGCTGTTCTGCTATCGGTTTTATTAAACGAGGAAGGTTTAAAAAGACATAGTGTTATCTAGTTAATGTTACAGAAATAAGAATAACCTTCACCTAATACTATTATCATAGATGCTTACAAATTTTTGAAAAATCTGACGTTGGATAAACTTGATAATGAGCTCGGAGGATGTTGTAAGTGTGTCCATTTCAAATAATAAGTGGTGTGTCCATTTCAAGATATAGAAGGGGAATGTGACAACACTACAAAAAACTACGACTATAAGAATACAACAAAAGGTAGATAGATAGTACGACATCCAAGTAGATGACACAGCTACTCCTTAGACGAATGGTAGAGATAGAAGGATAAAATATTTTTTTCGTCTCAACGCAACGACGAGAGGCTGTCCACAATACAATGGGAGTTCTGGACAGCCACAACAATTGGACAACTTCATAGCAATCTGAAAATCCTGTGACACGATTAAGAGAGGTCTTATTATATAAGTACAAGGTGTAAATAAGTGGTACTCGAGTTCAATTCTACTAAAATCATCTTAATATAATTTACCAAAAAAAAGGAAGCCCTTAACCCTTCGACGATAACAATAGATGGGAGCGCAGTTGAGTGGAAAGCAGAGGTTAAACGTCTAGGCATCATCCTAGATAAGACTCATTTGTTACAAGCATGAAGATGGTGATGATCGGCAAGTCCACAAAAGCGTAATAGCCTAAACGAAATACGAAAAAAATATACTGTGTGATTTTTAATTTGTCTACTAAAACAAAATACTTTTATTACGTTTTTCGATATATCTCAAAAGTGGTATACTAAATAAAAAAATATGAAAAAAAAATTTAAGCAACGCTTTTCTTTAGTTACGATTGACTAAAATTAAAAATTTTATAAAAAATCAACTAAAAAGCAAAAAATAAAAAAAATTCAAACTCGAAGGATTATTCGAAAAAAACTGTTAGACGGATTAAATGTACAAAAATCTCACACATTCGTTAAAAAATTGAAAAAATCTAACACATTCGTTAAAGAAAAGCGTAGGGCGAAAACCGTTTATTCGATGAAGACGCGCCCCACGCTTTTCTTTATCGAATGTGTTAGATTTTTTTTTATTTTTTGCTTTTTAGTTGATTTGTTATAATATTTTTAATTTTAGTCAATCGTAACTAAAGAAAAGCGTTGCTTAAAACTTTTTTTTCCATATTTTTTTTTACTTTTTAGTCTTACACTTTTCAAACTTAATATATCGTCATGTTTATTAAAATATATGTATAAAACATATGATGTACAGCTGGTTTTTAAAAAAACTGATACGACTCTTATTTAGTAAGATATGATCATTTTGAGCAGTGTATGATTGGTCTGACATTATATTATATTTATTATGACAGACAAATAATAAAATAAACAAACAAACAGCCATTTTTTGAGGTTGAAGTTATCTGACAAATTTTAAGATTTGGCAGTGACAGTGACAGTATGTAAATAATAAGTATTTATCCTTCAAAATATAATAAATTAAATATAATTAAATATTCATTATATCACACCTCATCAAAAGCTTTTTACAAGAAGATAGTCAGCGATTTTGATATGGCTTAGAGCCAGACTATATCAAGATCGCCTATAAATCGTGCTGGTAATTGCCTTGCAGCGAGACCAAGAACAAAAAGAAGAAGAAGAGGAAAGTACACTGCTCAGTTTTCTACAAAATACACTTTAAGAGTCGTATCAGTTTTTTTTTGGAACCAGCTGTACAAACATGAAAATTAGTCGGAATCGGCAAAAAATTTGAAATTTTATTGTTTATTTATGGAACATAACGTAAACAATTAACGTAAAAAGTGAAATTATGTATAGTTCATATAATTAGCTACAATCTGTAAAAGTTTCAAGTTTCTTCATTATAAAAAACAAGAAAATTTAAGCATTTTCCATTAAAATCGTTTTTTTTTTTATTTAAACAATAATTAATAAACATAAAAAACATTATTGACTATTCGTGTATTGTTCCCGCGAATGCATATGTCTGCAAATTTTCATTAATTGGCATTGAAGAAAATACAGTCAAATTAACGTCTAAAGATTTGACACAAACGATTGAACTAAAGAAAAGCGTTTAAGACCTAATTTTGAACAGATAATTTTTATTTAACTTAACGTTTTTTTTACTTTCAGGTTAAACCAGGAGAACACAAGTTGGTGTTACAAGTTTTTGATGAAAATCGGTTAACTAGAGATGATTTTTTGGGTATGGTTGAACTTCCCCTGCTAAATTTACCAAAAGAACAACCAGAAAGAAATATACCACCTGTCAAGTATTTGCTGCAACCGAGGAGGTAACTATTGAGAACTGCTTTCTTAATTCATTCGTTTTATCCTACAAATTTCATTACGCATCAGCAAAAGTGTGTTAAACCACTGAATAAAAAATTCCTAAACAATACCTGACAACCTTGATAACCACCTGGATAACCTGGAAATTAATCGGCAAACATACCTGAAACAGAAGTAAAACCCAGACCACATTGATCCTTTCATCGTACAGCATCCAATGTTGTGTCATAAACTTTAAGGGAATGGGTACGTAGTTTCTGATCCAATGCTATTCAAATGGGATTCATTTTTCGAATCCTGAGAAAACTAATAGGTATTTTTGAAAAATTTAAACGCAGAATGAAAGATTACGTTATTAGCGAGGGTCGAAAGTCCCTGAGAACTTCTATAATGTTTATTTTAATAAGTTACAGGGGTGAAAAACTAAGAGAAAATTTAGTGTGATTTTTAATTTCAAATATATCATTCAAAATAAACTTTTTATTCATTCTAAGGGACTTTCGGCCCTCGGTAATAATTATTTCATTCTGCGTTGAAATTTTTCAAAAATATTTATTGGTTTTTTCAGGATTCGAAAAAAATGAACACAATGTCCGTGGTAATATTTTCCAAATATATCTTTGTCATACAACGAACTCAGTCGAATAGAATATTGTCAGTCAGACAGTGACAATTTTAAATATTTGACATGGCATCGGGAATATTTTGGGTTTATAATTAAATAATATTGATAGTGTATTTTTGATAAATAATTGATTTAAGACGTGAACTTAATAAAAAGTTATTTATTGTTTATTATTTATGGAAGATCCAAGCAGAGAATACACCAGGGTATATTCAGTGATCCAAGTATTTTGTTGTTAAAGATGTTTAAAATTGTAAGCGTTTCATAGTAACAATATAATATTAAAAAAATCACTTTATTACTTTTCCTCTTTTCTCGATTGATTATTAGTTTTTGTTGTACAGTAGATAAATTATTTCAATCACTGAATACATAGTTAGTGAAAAAATTATAGTAATTAACCGAATTAATAATTAAGGCAATTAATTATAGAATGAACAGTTATCCAAGAACATTCAAAAGCCATCTTTAAAGTTAATGATGACATTGTCAAGTAAAGTTTACATATCCATACCAGTGAAAATTTTACTACACGTAATTTGCCGTGTAAAGACGGAAAAGGTAGGGATAGCAGTAAAATATTTTGCGAATTATGTACCGATGGCCTTAAGAACTGTATTTTGTAATTCGTTTCTGCAAGAACAGTCATCACGAGACTATATTTGGAAGGCTGAAGAAAACCTAGTGCACGTTATGCACAGTGATATAATATACACCGGTATTTAAGGGGGGGTATGGTAATGGTATATCGGGGCAGGGCCCACTTGTGAGCTCTTCAGACACTTAGACCTCCTACGGCGGGTCCATTGTATCACCCCTATCTTGCTGATCAGATCAGGTCCATAAGAACCTGGTCTTCGGCGTTTATGGGGCCCAGGCTGCACCGAGCTCCCATGCTAGTCCCCCAGAAACCTTATGGCCTCACAGAAAGCCACAAGTCTCTTGAAAGACAACTCCCTCACCTGGCTCGGCTGCATAGTTGCCGATCCCAGGATCTGCCACCTCCGATAGGCCAATACCGGGCACTCCCAGAGGACATGTGAGGAGGTTTCCTCCTCCTCGTTACATAGACGACACCATGAGCCATCCGCCAGTCCAAGCAGATAAAGGTGCAGTCGGAGTCTACAGTGGCCGGTGAGCATACCGACCACCAGGGAGCATCTTCTACGATCCAGAAGAAGCAGTTGGGCTGTAAGGCTTTTGGATGGCCCCACTATGTGGAGCCTGGAAGGGGGGGGGGGTATAGTTAATTCTACGTTTTTTTGCATAATTTTAAAACGTTTTCCCTTGAAAGTGGTAGGGTTAAATTAAATGGGTAAAAGGATATCTTAAAGAACAACACTTGAAGATTATTCAGTTAAATTTTTATTGAAAAATATTAAAAGATGAAGCAGTGGCGTCATTTTTAAGTAGATGATCCAAAAAAGAAGATGATTTGCGGTGTACGCCATATCTTCGGACAAAATCATTTGAAGAGTTTTTTGAGGTAGTGACGTCGAGTTTTTATGATTATATTGATTTTTAAATTCATGGTATAACTTTAAAGTGAAAAAATAAAAAAAAAACAAAAAAAAGTGTGTTCGGTAAAGAGAAAAATGGCAATATAAACAAAAAAAATATTAAAATAAGCAAAAACTCGACGTCACTACCTAGTAAAATATCTAAAAAAGAAGTGTGCAAAATTTCAGAAAGATCGGTGCATTACTTTTTGAGTTATGATGTACACCGCCTCAAAAAACATGTTTTTCAGAAAACGCGTTTAAAAAAATATAGTTTTGTCAATATAATACTAAGAAAATTTTTGTATATATCCATATCTCCGTCAATTTTGCTCGGAATAACTTGAAATCTTAATGGTATACTCTTGAAAATATTTACAATCAAATAAGCCAATAAAAAAAATCGAAAAAAATAATCAAAAATACTATACCCCCCTTAAGCGTCAATGCCCTTCCTGTAAGGATCTATGGAGAAGTATCACTGAGCTACAAGCCCTTATCCCTTGCCGTATTCTTCCTCCATATGCCGACCAGACGCCGGCACATTAGAGCCTTAAGTCTCAGATTCATTCGAATTTTAAACTGCTGCGTTGGCCTGTTTGTTTTCCGTTCATAGGAAGCTAGGACAAATAATCCCCGGACAAATAATCCCGGACAAAAAATCCCCACGAATTATCCCTGGACAAAAAATCCCCACAAATAATCGCCACAAATAATCCCCGGACAAAAAATCCCCACAATTTTTTTTGGACAAAGTATCCCCACAAAAAATCCTGGACAAAAAATCCCGTATAAAATAAAAATTATATTAGTATTACTCCTATAGATTAACTATATGTCCATTTTCCGTTGGAACTTTACCAAGCTGTAGACGGGGTTGTGAATTGCAACTTTTTAGAATTCCCTCTTGTCTTCACTGCAGCATCCATCTGGCTTGCAATTTTTAGAAGCCATGGAGGTTGTCACCAGGAAAATGGTCCAATAAGTTTTTCAATTAAAAATCTTTTAAAAGTATTTTATTTTACAAATATTTTTATTAGGTTAAAAAACTTACTTTCATTTAACAGATGCCGCTACACACCTACCTTCACGTAAGTTACAATGGAGGACTAATGAATGTCGAAAATTTTTACCTGGAGTAGAGATAGCAGCCTATGCATTATCTGAAGAGCCTCTAACAAGAGGTGAAATCGTCGATAAGAGTGTTGGTTGCGCTCTCTAACCTAAGTAAAAATTAAGACAGTTTTGGCTTCGCATTGCAACTGAATAAAAATGGTATACATTTTTATTTTATATTAGTATTACTCCTATAGAGTAACTAGGTCCATTTTCCGTTGGAGCTTTACCAAGATGTAGACGGGGTTGTGAATTGCAACTTTTTAGAATTTCCTCTTGTCTTCACTGCAGCATCCATCTGGCTTGCAATTTTTAGAAACCATGGAGGTTGTCACCAGGAAAATGGTCCAATAAGTTTTTCAATTAAAAATCTTTTAGAAGTATTTTATTTTACAAATATTTTTATTACGTTGAAAAACTTAGACTTCCATTTTTTTATTTTTTAGTATTCCTAAGTTAGAAGCCGTTTTGAGTCTGAAGTATATTCCAAGGTTTAGCGGTAGTGTATGGTCGAAAGTCCATTCCAATATTTAGCGATTATATTGGTTGTTTGTGAAAATAGAAGATATAAATGCACTGTATATCTTCCTACATCATCATCATTCTCTTTTCCTTATCCCTATGCGGGGTCGGCTTCCCTAATTGCATTTCTCCACACGATTCTATCCTGGATCATATCAATATTAATCCCCTTTACCGACATGTCCTGCCTAATCGTCTCTCCCCACGTCTTCTTTGGTCTTCCTCTCCTCCTCCTTCCAGGAATCTGCACTTCAGCTACTCTTCGTATTGGATGATTAACGTCTCGACGTTGAACATGACCAAACCATCTCAACCTATGCTCTCTCATTTTGGCATCAATTGGTGCCACACCTAGACTTCCCCTAATATACTCATTTTTAATTTTATCCTTTCTTGTCACTCCACTCATCCATCTAAGCATTCTCATATCCGCCACATGCATTAGTTGTTCCTCTTTATTTTTCACTGCCCAACATATACAATTTATATACAATATAGAATTTTCCTTTCAGCTTCATTGGAACTTTTCTGTCACACAAGACACCACTCGCTTCCTTCTACTTCCACTGTATATCTTCCTACAAGAACTTGATTAAACTTGATTAAAATGAGGTGAATGTAAACCACAGAGAGAAATAAAAACACGAGGCGTTTCTTGGAATTTTATTCTAAGTACTGAGCTTAACCAAAAAGAAGAAATTATAGTCGACTCCTTTGCACACGGGGTCGAATTTGTCAATTGGCACAAACCTAATAAGTTACATGACTCTTGTACAGTCGTAACAGCATAAAAATTTACACATTAATGCTGTGTAATGGATTTTGTAGGAAAAATGATATATTTTAAACCGTTTATTTCCGCTTATATTTTTCATCTACAATTCAAACTAAGATATCTTTGCACACTTATAAATTGGAATATAAGGTGTCTTTTTCTAAATTAATATTTTTCTATATTCCAATTAACTTTTTTAATAAGTGTCATAGATACAATAAAAAAAACCTTTTACGGAAAATTTCTTTTAAATGGTTTGGGTCTTTTGTAATTTATTAATCTTTTTTATTTATGTATTTTTAATAGGGCATAATATATCAGGCAACCAGGCCCTAAAGCTCTAACTAAATAGAAAAACTCAATGATTTTTCTATGGTGTCACATCTATTTTGGGTATAGCCTCCTTTGATGCCGTTGGCTATCGGCAACATATTTGTAATATGTATGTCCTCAAAAAAGGGATGGAAAAATCTGCACAGGGATTTCAACGAACTTTAGTTTATTAACACACATGTGCCGGTTACTAGATCAATGCATTTAGGATTTTGCAACGTTGTTTTTTTTTTATTTTATTTTTTTTTATTTTATTGTTAACAGCGTCAACCACTCTGGGTTATTAACTGTACTATCATTGATACATATGGTTACTTAAATCTAGCATTTTGACGCATAGCAACGTTGTTTCAGCATATCCTTTGGACTGCTACAAATTCATAAACAGACGACCGAAGAATATCTCTTGATATTTCTCACTTCGAGTGGACATCTACAAAAGAGCAATCTACTATGATGGTCATAAACGAATACTTCTTCTTCTTCCTTCTTGTATGTAGGCTTAAGCCTGTTTCTTCTTCAATATTATCCTCCTAAATTGTTTAGGTTATCGCACCACCTTTTTCTTGGTCTGCCAATACTTCTTCGTCCATTTGGTGACTTATCTCGTGCTATTCGTACTATCCTATGAGACAGTTATATGCTGTGAGGAGAGTGTGAGGTTAAGTGATCCACCAAACAAAACCTTGGATAGTGAAGCTGACGATGAGGATTCGAGACAAACTGAAATAAGGTACTTAAAGAAAATTATTAATCAGAATGAAACAATAATATCAAATCAACAAATTACGATAAATTTATTGAAGGAACAACTAGATTTATTTAAATATATGCAAATAGCTGATCAGTCGCCATCTACAAAACAAAATACGAATTCAATCAACCATTCAAACAGAGACCCAAATTTTGAACGACCGAAACAGTCTAGCAGTAAAATATATCCAAAAAACGAAAACACTACACCCGCAAAAAATGTTGCTGTAAATGAAAGTCTAGTTGTTGATAAAGAAAGGAGTTCCCCAACAAAAACTCTATTTAAAAATAGTACCAATAAAAATAAACAAGTTGTTTCCTTAATCGAAAATAATAAACAATTATCAGCTGATATTTTAAGAATACAAACGGAGGCAAAATGTTCAGATATCATTAATTTAACAAACGATGAGAATTTGATAAATACTGAGAGTAAAAATTCGGTTCCAGTTCCAAATAATAATGGGCAAGAATGGAAAACTGTTAGGTATAAAAGAAGGAATGGACCTATTGTTATTGGCAATAATGAAAACTCTGAAATCAGTGGTGTCCCAAAATTTAGTCATCTTCATGTTACTAGGGTAAACCAGCATACAACGGCAGATAATCTTAAGAAGATGTTAGAAAAACACTTTCCAGAAGTGATATGTACGTCCTTAACGGCTAAGCATCCCAACATATATTCATCCTTTAAAGTCTCAATTTTTGAACAACATTTTGGTTTAGCGATGGACCCAAAACTATGGCCCGTAGGCTCTTATGTAAGCAGGTTTTTTATGAAGCGTCCAACACATACTCAAATAAAATGAAGGATGAAGAAACGACCGTTAACCCTCCATCAAATTTTCAAAATAACCTAATTCAACAAGGCACGGTAAGCATGTTTCATGTCAATTTACAGTGTATATCAAATAAAGTCGATATGATCAATGCTTTTCTTGCGGATAAAAAGTTCTATGACGTCATATGTTTTTCAGAGCACTGGCAAACTGAAGAAAATCTAAAATTAATTAACATCTCCGGCTTTTCACTAGCTAACTTTTTCTGTAGGGTTGAAAAGAAGCAAGGTGGCGTTGCAATTTATGTAAAAGAAAATCTTATGTATTCTTCTCTTAATCTAAATGAATATAACGTAGAGCAAACTTCAGAGTTTTGTGCAATTTATATACCTTCAATGAGAACCAATGTTTTAACTGTATACAGATCAGGTAATGGTGACTGTGACTTGTTCTTGGTGAATTTTGAGAATGTTATAGCATTCTTACTTAACAAAGCAGACAAACTGATTATACTTGGGGATTTTAATATAAATTTTAAAATTAAATCTGACTCTTCTTATGATATTCAAAATCTGTTAATGTCTTTTGGTCTAGAAATAACGATAAACGATTATACTAGAATCACATCTCAATCCAGTAGTTGCATCGATAACATTATGACTAACTTTTCTGAAAATATCTACAGGGTGGGCGTATTTGAACCTTGTTTCTCTGACCATCGAGCACAATTTATATCTATTGATTCTGATCTTAAAGTTGTTGACACTAATCAATCACTTCAACGGTCTATTACTTCTTCTGGTTTGCAGAAGCTTAAATATGCACTAGCTAGTACAAAGATGGACTTTTTCTATGACACCAATAACGATCCCGATGTCTTGATGTTCTTTTTAACTGAAACTTATAATAACTTAATATTAAAGTTTTTTCCATTAAAAAAAGTACGACAAACTGCTAAAATAACACCCGTGCAATGGTTTAATGACGAATTAAGGTCTTACAGATCTAATCTTTCTCTCATTAAACACATGGCAGATGTCACTAAGGATCCCGATATTTTCAAACTATATAAACAACAAAAATATGAATATAATCGGCAGTTACAAAATGCTAAAAAGTCGGCTTACTCTGGTTTTGTTACTAACTCCAATAATAAACCTAGAGACTGCTGGAAAATATTAAACTTCGAAAGAGGCAATACAAGATCCAGTTCGGTACAACCAGATCTATCTCCAGACGAAATAAATCAATTTTTTATTACAATCGCAGAGAATATAATTACATCCCTTCCCACTATTAATAACGATATCCTCTTCAGTTACAGAAACTATCCTTCCCCGAGTAAGTCCTTTTGTTTCCGACCCGTTGTGGAAGATGAGATCTCTCAAATAATTAAATCTCTTAATAATTCCAATTGTAAGGACGTTCACGAAATTAATAGCAAAATTTTAAAAGAAACTCACCAAATAGTTTTAACACCTTTCACTCATCTTATTAACTTAATTTTATCAACTGGAGTATTTCCAGAAGCACTAAAGTACTCAAAGGTACTACCTATCTATAAAAAAGGTGATTCCTCGAAAGCTGACAATTACAGACCCATAAGCATTGTTTCTACATTCGGGAAAGTGATTGAAAAGGTGATCAAACAACAATTATATTCTTATTTTGAGTCTAAAAGTTATTTTAGCAACTCGCAATATGGATTCAGAAGTGCTCGTTCTACTACAAACGCGGTATATAATATTGTGAGCGAGGTGATTGAGGGGCTTGAACGTGGCAATCGCATAGCAATTTCTCTCTGCGATTTGTCGAAGGCTTTTGACTGCGTTTCACATGACATTTTGCTCCACAAATTAAACTATTATGGAGTCAGAGGTATCCCTCTTAAGCTTATCTCTTCGTACCTATGTGGTAGACACCAGGCTGTAGTCTCTAAAGGTTATCTCTCCGATTTTCGACCCGTAAAACATGGAGTCCCACAAGGTTCGGTCTTGGGACCTCTTTTATTCATTATATATGTCAACGATTTGCCTCATTTCATATCTCCGTACAAATCAGTACAATTTGCGGATGATACGACATACATAATATCAGGTAATAAAAATGAGGATTTAAAAATGGCTTACGAGGAAGTCTCTGATAAATCTAGCACATGGTTTGCTGCGAACAAACTAAAACTCAATACTGAAAAAACGCAGGACTTGATTATATCTGCAAGTGGTTTACATGGCGATCCAGATGACAAAGACACTGCTAAACTATTAGGAATAACCATAGACAATCGATTGAACTGGTCGGCTCATATTTCACAAGTAAATACGAAGCTGTCTAGTTCATTGTTTCTTATTCGTCAACTAGCAAGGGTTGTCAACTTTGAGACATTGAAGGTGACATATTTTTCTTTATTTCACTCACACCTAAGCTATGGATTAATCTTATGGGGCAATTCAACAAATGCTCTTCAAATTTTCAGGATGCAAAAGAAAGCTATCCGGATTTTAGCAGGGGTTAGTTATCTGGAACATTGCCGACCTCTCTTCATCAAATTAAAAATTATGCCGCTACCCACTCTGTTGATATATCAAGTTCTGACTGAAATTCACAGAAAAAGGTCCCATTTAACAAAGCAGTCTGATGTTCACGTTCACAATACGCGATACTCTCACTATTTACGAACAAATCGCTCTAGATTGCGTCTTTCAGATAAAAATTGTCTTAATTATAACTACTACAATATTTTACCAAAAGATATTAAACAGCTAAGCTGTAACAGTTTCAAAAAAGTAATAAAAAGGTATCTGTTGAAACATTGCTTTTATTGCTCGGAAGAATATATGACTCATTGCAGAACATCTACTGAAATGCTTACCGTGACACAAAATATTTTTTGTTAATCTATATTCTTGTTTGTGATACATATTTATAAGTTGTGTTTTATATTTCTGTTTTATATACCTTGTGATTTTATATACCTTGTAATTTTTATATTCCTTATTTTGACTTTGTAATTTTGACTTGCTACAAACAATTTTTTTTTGTAAAGTAGTTAAATAAATCTATCTATCTATCTATCTATCTATATCCTATCCTCTGCCATTCTACTAATGTGTTCGTTCCACTCCTGTTTCCGTTTTGTCACCCATCCATTTATGTCTTCTATATTGCATGATCTTCTTATGTTTTCGCTCCTCTCCCTATCCAACAGACTTTTCCCTGATATTCGTCGGAGTATTTTCATCTCTGTTGTTTCTAGTAGTCGTCTCGTTTTAGATGTGTCAGGCCTTGTCTCCGCCGTGTATGTTAATATAGGTCTAATTGCTGCTTTATAGATTCTTGCTTTTGTGTCTTGTCTTAAGTGTTTGTTCTTCCAGATTGTGTCATTAAGAGATCCCGCCGCTTTACTTGCTTTTAAGCTTTGTTGTCGTACTTCCTCTTCAACATCTCCGTAACTGGTTATATCAATTCCCAGATATCTAAACCTTGCTTCCTGCTTTATTATTTTCCCATCAATTTCGATTTTACATCGTAGTGGGTATTTAGATGTTGTCATACATTTGGTTTTTTCTGCTGATATTATCATATTGTATTTCTTGGCTGTTGTATTAAAGATGTGTGTTAATCTTTGGAGATCGTCTTCTGTCTCGGCGATTAATGCGGCGTCGTCTGCATAACACAATACTTTGATTTCTTTATTCCCCATTCTGTAACCACGACCTTTACGTACTGCTTCTATTATTTCGTCCATTATTATATTAAAGAGCAGTGGGCTTAATGAGTCACCTTGTCTGACTCCACTTTGTACTGGTATAAACTGCGTTAGTTTTCCATTTATCTTTGCCTGCATTCGATTATGAAAGTAGATGTTTTCGATGGTTTGTATAATATTGATTGGTATGTTTCTTCCATACAGTAAATGTAAGACGTCTTCGACTTGGATGCGATCGAAAGACTTTGTCAGGTCTATAAAACATAGATATGCTGGTTTATTGTACTCAATGGCCTTTTCTGTGATTTGTCTCAGTACAAATACGGCGTCTACGCAGGATCTTCCGGATCTGAATCCTTGTTGTTCATCTGATAAAGTTGTTAGTTTATTGATTTTGTTGGTTAGGACTTTTGTGGTTAGCTTAAGTGCATAAACGAATACGATTTGGTAAAATCGTATTCTATTTTTGAGCTATATGAAGTTAGCGAAAGTAAAGAATTTCGGCAAAAACTTTGCTATCGCTTTCATGCATTTAAAAGCGAAATATAAATAACGTACGAAATTATTTTTAAAATTATTTATAGTATGGTATAACTAGACCCAAACCCAGACATCCAAAGTGAAAGTTATCCTCCAACACCAAATTGTTCCATATGGTCCACAAAATGTTCAGAAAAAAGTCACACCAATTTGACCATCATCGGGTTTGGGGGGAGGGGGGGGGGAATCGGTAAATTCGTAGTTTTTTACGTTTTTCGTCAATATTTCTAAAACTATGCGGTTTAGCATGAACAACCTTCTATACAAAAATGTTCATTCAATTTAAAATAAAAAAATACCCTATGCATAATCCTTCCCATAATTGGTCCAAAAAAAGGCCTAACCCAGATATCTAAAGTAACAGTTTTCCTCCAACATCAAATTGTTCTATATGGTCCACATACTGTTCAGTAAAAAGTTACACCATATGAAACGTCCGGTTTGGGGGGGGGGGAGATGGGGGAGAAGTTGGTAAATCAGTAGTATCTTTACATTTTTCGTCAATATTTCTAAAACTATGCGGTATAGCATGAACAACCTTCTATACAAAAATGTTCTACATTCAATTTAAAATAAAAAAGAACCTATGCATAATCCTTCCCATAATTGGTCCAAAAAAAGGCCTAACCCAGATATCCAAAGTGAAAGTTTTCCTCCAACATCAAATTGTTCTATATGGTCCACATATTGTTCAGTAAAAAGTTACACCATTTTGAACGTCCGGTTTGGGGGGGGGGGGAAGATGGGGGAGAAGTCGGTAAATTAGTAGTATCTTTACGTTTTTCGTCAATATTTCTAAAACTATGCTTTAGCTTAAACAATGTTCTATACAAAAATCTTCTACATAAAATTTAACAAAAAAGGTCCTATACATAATTGTTATAAAATCAACAATTCCAGAGTTACGGAGGAAGTGGAGGTTTTCGATACTTTTTATATTTTTTGGGCAATTTGTAATATTATTACCGATGAAAGAAATTTTCTTTAACAGGATTGTGTTTTGTAAATAAAATTTGCTATTTCAGTGGCCGATGGTATGTTAGTGATAAGCCCTTGAAGAAACGTCAACCTCACCACCCAAAATCATCAATTGCCCAAAAAGTATAAAAAGTATCGAAAACCTCCACTTTTCACCCTCCGTAACTCTGGAACCGTTGATTTTATAACAATTATGTATAGGACCTTTTTTGTTTTAAATTTTATGTAGAACATTTTTGTATAGAACATTGTTTACGCTAAAGCATAGTTTTAGAAATATTGACGAAAAACGTAAAAAATCTACTAATTTACCAACTTCTCCCCCACTTTTTTCTTTACATTATGTGGACCATATAAAACAATTTGGTGTTGAAGAATAACTTTCACTTTGGATGTCTGGGTTATGTCATTTTTTGGATCAATTGTATCATACTACGTATTAGAAAAACTCACACTGTTCAAGATAACATAAAATAAAAAATATACAATAATAATATAAAAAAGTTTGTTAACACTTAATTAGTTTAAAGGTAATATTACTCATTATGACACTATAAAAAATTACATTCAACTTACCTTATTCACGAAAAGTGACACAACTCAAAAGTGACGGACGATTTTCTTTATTGGTTTAGGCACACCTTCCAGTACGAACGCTGAAGTGACACTGTTCTTCCTGTAGCGAATGACGAACTAGCCTTCGATAAAAGTGACACAAGTGCCCTCTCGTGAAGAAATTTATAGTTAGAGATGTGACGATTTTCGTGAACGTTGGGACACTTTATTAATACGCATCCATAGTATAACCCCAAAATTCCCATTTTTTGACTTGTGTCAGTTTTCTTGCTGGCGTGCGATATGGCTCAAGAGCACTATTAAACAAACTCTCTGTATATGAATTGGTATCAATAGGATCTTACAACGTTCTTCTTCAATTGCGCTGTCCGTTGCGAACGTTGGCTATTAACATGACAATTCTCATCAATTCTGATGTTGCTTACGGCACTGCTGAATAGTTCGACTGATGCAAGCTCGAACCTTTTCCGCAGATTTTGGAGCCACGAGTGTCTTCTCCTGCCTGGACCTCGCTTACTGTCTATTTTCCCCTGGAAAATCAATTGCACTAGACAGTACTTATCGTGTCTCAATGTATGGCCTAGATATTCAATATTCAAGGTTCTTTTGTTTAATTGTGCTCTCGATTTCTTTCTCTTTTCTGATCCTGTAGATTACCTCTGTTAATGACATGTTCGGTCCAGGAGATACAAAGAATTCGTCGTTACACCCACATTTCGAATGCTTCTAGTTTTTTTGTGAGCGTCTCTGTCAGTGTCCAGATCTCCTCACCATGCATAGTAAGATCGGAAAAATGTAGCATTTATCTAAACGTAGTTTTATAGGAGGAGAGAAATCTTTGCTTATGAGGAGCTTTTTCATATTGTTATATGTTGCTCTAGCTCGTTCTATTCTCACCTTAATTTCTGTGCCCTGTTCCCATTTTGCATTTACGTTGGTGTCAAGATATACATAAGATTCTATATGGTCAATTAGTATGTTGTTTATCCGTAACTGTCGAGCAGGTTGTAGTCCAAGTAATGAAGCTTAAAATAGGACAAAACCTTGCAATTTTCACAGAATGGATCGATTTGCTTGAAAATTTGAAAATAAGTAGTGGATAATCCAAGGATCAAAATCTATATGATGCCGAAAGGCGCTTTTAACATGGGGTGGTTGCCACCCCATCTCGAGGGTGGAAATTTTGTATTATATTTTGACCACAAAAGTTGGTAAAAACATTCTTTCTAAGCAAAAATCGTTCTATCCTTTTTTTGATAAAATTAATAGTTTTCGATTTATTCGCTATCGAAAGTGTTAGTTTTATATCGAAAAAATCAATGTTTTTAATAGGTTTTCTGCTAATAACTCCAAAAGTTTTTGTTTTATCAAAACAACTTTACTTAACAAAAACGTACCTTTTAAAAAATAAACAAAACCTTTTTTTTATTTTCTTTAAGACCAATAGTAGTCTAGCTATACCTACTTTATTATGTTGGCTCTTCTTCGTCAAATGCTAAATATTGTAGTTTCAAAGTCAAAAGACGGGAAAACTATGCATTTTTCGAGGACAACTTGTTCAAACTAGTTTAAAGTACTTCAAAATATCTATCTCAGGATAATTTGTTCACACTAATTTAAAGTACATATTTAAAAATGTCTATCTCCAGAAATAAAATGAAAATAATGTCAGTCCCTATTTATGAATTATTAATAGGTTCTAGAAGTTTGACCGGTCCAGAATGATTAGTTTTTAAAAAAAATGGAGTTAAAAGCGAATGGCGAATTTTTGTAGTTTGGAAAAAAATGGCCTTATCTTCAGAATTGAAAAATTAGCATCAGAGATACGAAAAAATATTTAAATATGAAATTGTAGCTTATTTAATTCCTAAGAACCTAGTTTGCAAAAAAAAATTTTATATCAAAAATTGAGTGAGCTATTGACAATTAAAACTTGTAATAACATACAAAAACCACCTTTAGTCTGGGCTGATTATCGGAGAATAGGCCATTTTTGGGAAAAGTTATTTACCAGCAATTTTATTGCTGGAATCGAAGCTTATGATTATATATATATTAATAATATAGGTGTGCAAAGTCCGCAGATAGTGTGCTACTTTTTTTATTAACAAAATGGCGCCTACAAAACGTGTTCTTTTCAATTTTTGCTCCATAACTCCGAACATTTTAACTTTACACCAAAAACACCCCAATAAAAATTCACCGAAATTAAATTCTGCATAAAGAAATGTTTTTCCCGATCTGCTCCGACGAAAATTTTCCTCGGAAAATGCGGGTTTTCCCAACAAAATCTCTAATTTTCAAATAAAGTTTTAGGTAAGTAATTATTAATCAATAATTAATAACTTAGTGACATCAAAGCTTTCTTGGTATAGATTGTAATTACAGCAGCCGGTGAAAATGACACGAATATTTTAGCAACAATTCAGTTGTTAATTAACAATTTACGATCGCAATAATAACCAAAATAATCATGATACATTGATCAAACTTATAAAGATTATAAAGATGAGATGCTTATTTTTCCTTGGAAAATGCGGGCTTTCCCAACAAAATGTTTAAATTTCAAATAAAGTTTTAGATAAATAATTATCTACCAATAATTAAATAACTCGGTGACATAAAAGCTTTCTTGGTTTAGATTATAGTTCCAGAAGCCGGGGAAAATTAAACGAATATATTAGCAACAATTCAATTGTTAATTAATAATTTACGGTCGCAATAATAACCAAAATAATTATGATACACTGATCAAACTTTGAAATCTTATAAAGATGAGATGCCTATTTAATATTTTGTTGACAGAATATAAATTTTTAATTTTTTTGAATAATCTTTAAATGTTTAAAAAAATAGTTACTTATAAACAAATTAACGTTTCTCAGAAAGTTTTTATTATATTCTAATTTTAAAAAATAGGTAAAATGCGTATTTCAAAGATCTTGAAAATGAATGCTTTAAAACTTTTTTGCAACCATTTGCAAAAAAGTTATGAAACAGCAAAGTAAACATACGATTACTACGTTGTTTCGTATGTTTACTTTGCTGTTTCATAACTTTTTTGCAAACGGTTGGAAAATATTTTTAAAGCATCCATTTTCAAGACCTTTGAAATAAGCATTTTAAGTATTTTTAAAATTATATAATAAACAATTTCTGAGAAATGTTAATTTGTTTATAACTATTTTTTTTTAACATTTTAAGATTATGCAAAAAAATGAAAGATTTATATTTTGTCAACAAAATATTAAATAGGCATCACATCTTTATAATCTTTCTAAGTTTGATCAATGTCTCATGATTATTTTGGTTGTTATTGCGACTGTAAATTGTTAATTAACAATTGAATTGTTGCTAAAATATTCGTTTAATTTTCACCGGCTTTTGCAGTTATAATCTATACCAAGAAAGCTTTTATTTCACCAAGTTACTTATTTATTGATAAATAATTACTTGTCCAAAAAATTTATTTGAAAATTCGAGATTTTGTTGGGAAAACCCACATTTTCCGAGGAAAATTTTCGTCGGAGCAAATAGGGAAAAACATGCCTCTATGTAAAATTAAATTGGGGTGAATTTTTATTTGAGTGTTCTTGGCGTAAATTTAAAATCTTCGGAGTTATAGACCAATAATTGAAACAAACACGATTTGGGGGCGCCATTTTGTTAATAAAAAAAGTAGCACACTATCTGCGAACTTTGCATACCTATATTATTAATATATAGGATCATAATATTCGATTCCAGCAATAAAATTGCTGGTAAATAACCTTTCTTTGTACTTTACTAATTAGACCAGCGTATTATAACTATTTTTTTTTTAAATTTAAAGATTGTGCAAAAAAAACGAAAAATTTATATTGTCGATAAAACATTAAATAAGCATCTCATCTTTATAATCTTTATAAGTTTGATCAATGTATCATGATTATTTTGGTTATTATTGCGATCGTAAATTGTTAATTAACAACTGAATTGTTGCTAAAATATTCGTGTCATTTTCACCGGCTGCTGTAATTACAATCTATACCAAGAAAGCTTTGATGTCACTAAGTTATTAATTATTGATTAATAATTACTTACCTAAAACTTTATTTGAAAATTAGAGATTTTGTTGGGAAAACCCGCATTTTCCGAGGAAAATTTTCGTCGGTGCAAATCGGGAAAAACATATCTCTATGCAGAATTTAATTGCAGTGAATTTTTATTTGGGTGTTTTTGATGTAAAGTTAAAATCTTCGGAGTTATAGAGCAATAATTGAAAAAAACACGATTTGTCGGCGCCATTTTGTTTATAAAAAATGTAGCACACTATCTGCGGACTTTGCATACCTATATTATTATTATATAGGATCTTATAATTCGGTTCCAGCAATAAAATTGCTGGTAAATAACTTTTCCATGAATTTTGCTAATTAGCCCAGAGTACTTTACCAACCCTTTCAAAGTCACCTCTTTTTGCGACTAATGATTTAAAAAAAATAATAATATTAAGGCCATGGGTACATAATTCGCAAATATTTTACGGCTATCCCTACCTTTTCTGTCTTTACATGACAAATTACGTGTAGTAAAATTCACACTGGTATGGATATGTAAATATTACTAGAATGTCATTCTACTTGACAATGTCATAACTAACTTAAAAAGAGATATCTTTTGAATGTTCTTGGATAACTGTTATTTTTTGTATAATTGCAAATTAATAATTCAGTTAATAAATGTGATAATTTTTTCACTAACTATGTATTCAGTGATTGTAATAATTTATATGTACCTACAACAAAAACTAATACTCGATCGAGAAAAGAGGAAAAGTGTTAAAGTGATTTTTTAATAATATATTGTTACTATGGAACGCTTACAATTTTGAACATCTTAAACAACAAAATACTTGGATCACAGAATATATCTTGATGTATTCTTTGCTTCTATCTTCCATAAATAATACACAATAAATAACTTTTCATAAAGTTCACGTCTTAAATAAGTTATGTATCAAATACACTATGTATCAATATTATTTAATCAACAACTGAAATATTCCCGATTCATGTCAAATATTTAAAATTGTCACTAATTGTCAGTGTCTGACTGACAATATGCTGACAATATTCTGTTCGACTGATTGCGTTGTATGACAAAGATAGATTTGGAAAATATTACCACGGACATTGTGTTCATTTTTTTCGAATCCTGAAAAAACCAATGAATATTTTTGAAAAATCTAAACGTAGAATGAAAGACTAAATTATTACCGAGGGCCGAAATTCCCTTAAATTAAATAAAAAGTTTATTTTGAATGAGATATTTGAAATTAAAAATAACACTAAATTTTCTCTTAGTTTTTCACCCCTGTAACTTATTAAAATAAACATTATAGAAGTTCTCAGGGACTTTCGGCCCTCGCTAATAACGTAATCTTTCATTCTGCGTTTGAATTTTTCAAAAATACTTATTAGTTTTCTCAGGATTCGAAAAAAATGAATCCCCATTTGAATAGCATTGCAGCCGAAAATACGTACCCATCCTCTTAACAGGCTATAGATCGCGTAAAAACCTACAAAATTCTTATTTACCAAACTTTCTAAGATAAATAATAAAAAAGTTACGGTTAAAAAATTAATATATTTTTTTGAAAAAAAAAAGGAGAAATTCAATTGTAAGCATAATAATGTATGTTAGCGATGTTTTAGTCATCGACCTTATTCGTTCTTCTTTATTTATGTATTATTAATAGATTCTAAACGTTTGACTGGCTTAGAATGATCAGTTTTTAAAAAACTGGAGTTAAAAGCGAATAACGAATTTTTGTAGTTTGGTAAAAAATGCCATTTTCTTCGGAATAGAAAGATTAGAGACATTAGAAGACATCAGAGATACGAAAAAATGTTTAATTATGGAATTGTAGGTTATTTAATTCACAAGAACTTGGTTTGAAAAAATTTTTTCTACGGCGAAAATTGAGTGAATCGTAAATGAGTGTTATCGAAAAACATTGATTTTTTCGATATAAAACTAACACTTTCGATAGCGAATAAATCGAAAACTATTAATTTTATCAAAAAAATGTATCGAACATTTTTTGCTTAGAATGAATGTTTTTATTTAACTTTTGTGGTCAAAATATAATAAAAAATTTCCACTCCCGGGATGGGGTGGCAACCAACCCCATGGTAAAAGTGCCTTTCGGCATCATATAGATTTTGATCCTTGGACTATCTATTACTTATTCTCAAATTTTCAAGCAAATCGATCCATTCTGTAAAAATTGCGAGGTGAAATGCTTTGGTTCCTGGACTATTGTTGCTTTTTGCTTATCAGCATCCATTTTGTCTTTTTGAAGTTGAGGCTCAGTCCGTATTCATTACTAACTGAATTAACCCTTGTTTACCCGGGAACAGTCGCGTCGTTAGAAAAAATCCAAAAACATTTTATCCTTTTCCGTGATAACTTGAAAAAAATTTTCAACATAACAAGTGCCTCGGGGAAGATCGTAGTAATGCGTGGGATTTTTTTACTTTTTTATTTTGTTTGTGGAATTTATGGTTTTGGTGAGAACAAATTAGCTTTAAAATTGTTAGAAATAGATTTTTTTAACGTAACAAGTAAATAAAAATATTATAAAATAGAAATTTGTTTTAAACTCGTATTTCAATTCGTATTGTTAGCTTTTTTTCTCATCGCGCGACTGCTTACGTGACAGAAGTAAGCGCGACTACTCCCGGGGTAACGTTGTTTCAGCATATCCCTGCATCGTAAGAGATCCGGTGGGAAATATCAAGAGACATTCTTCGGTGTCTGTATACGGATTTGTATCAGCCCGGATCTCTGACGATGCAGGGATATCCTGAAACAACGTTGTATGATTAATTACTTGTACGGCATTGTTGCCAACGTTTAACAATGCCAACGTTGTAAGGAATTGTTAAACTATCATTGCACAAAAGAATTGCCATTCTGCAACAAAAACTGAATGAAACCTCCAGTTAATAAAATATCTTCATGAGTACAGGATTAAGAAACGAGATTTGTTTCTACGTTTGTCTTTTATATTATGATTGCAGTGTTCTCTAATTATTGTATACTTATATTTTTTAACTTAACATTCTGTTGTAGATTTTTTTTGTTAATTGGTTTTAAATTATTTATAATAACAATTAACAAATAACGACACAATCAAATAATCACTTTAAATTTAAATAAACAATAACACTACGTCAATAATATTTATATGCTACAAAAAAACATCATTCTATTTAAAAATTTTAAATATACAAATTTTAGAGTTTTTAAATTTGTACTACGCTACATAGATTTTCAGTAGTAATTGCACGAGAGCTCTAAATTATCGATTTGTTTCCCGAGCGACACTTTGACAGTTTTAATTTCACGACCCGAAGGAGAGTGAAATTATGTCAAAGTGGCACGAGGGCAACAAGTCGATAATAATTTTAGAGATCGAGGGTAACTCGCTGAGATTACTTCATGAATAAAACTGTCTTTTTAAGTTATTTTTACTAATATTTTATTGATATCTTCACCTGAATATGTGCTAAACCTGTTTCTTGGTGTTCTCTGTGACAAGTTGTAAAACATTATATTATTGTCATGTAACAATAATTATTGTCATTAATGTCACTGAATGTTCATTTTTGCATAGTAACGAAGGGTATCTGACGTAATGCTTGACGACGGGATATTATCAAAAATTATCGGGTATAATATCACAAGAGAGTGAGAATAAATTGACAATAATGCGACAGTTTTTCGAAAATTTGTTGTCTGGCAATAGACACGAGAGCCCGCAGGGCTCGAGTGGCTATTGACCAATGACAACAAATTTGAGAAAAAATGAAGCATTATTTTCTTATTTATTCTTACTGTCGTATGATATTCGTAAGATTATTTTTGAATACTTACATATAAAATTCAAGCCTTTATATAAAAACAGTCAGTGACATTGTTCCCAATTAATGTGACACACATTTTTCAACTGGTCAAAGTGAAAAGCACAGTTTAGCAAATATTTAGATGAAGATATTAATAAAATATTAGTTAATTTATTTATAAATATAGTTTTATTCATGAAATAATCTTACCGAAGTAAATCGAGTGCTTAAATTTGCCTATTTGTGTTCTCCTCGTGACAATTTGACATTAGATGCAGAACTAAAAGTATATTATGAATATTTTCTTAAATGTGACAGTTGTCAAAACTAGGAAACTGGTTGCAATTAAACAGAAACAATCTATTTAAACAAATTCTCACTGTAATTTTCTACAGTTGAAAATTACCAATGTAACAATAATCTGATTGGACAGAATTAAGCACGTGATCAAAAATCTTACTATACGATTGGAACTTAAAATCATTAAAAAATAATCACTTTAATTTTTATTTCTGTAGCTTTCTATTGGTCAGAATCTCCTATGAATGAAATAATCAATACATTTTAAATATATTGTTTTCATTTGCCATGTATTTCAAGATTCAGACAATTTAATAGAGAATCGAAGTAAAAGGTTTACATTTTAAACAAATATATGCCGAACATATTTAAACAAATATATTATGTTCTTGAAAGTCATAGAAAATTGTATGAAGCTAATATTTTAGTTTATATTCTATATTCCATATTTATTGGCCACTTAGCTTTGCAGCCTCACCTGCTTTTTTATAAATTGTAGGTATACATATTTTTTTTAACTTTCTTAAAAATTTGTATAATGTTTGTATCGTGTCAAAATTTGCTTCTTAGGTAAATGTTCCAACACTTGTTTTTATTAGTAGGTACTAGAGTCAAATATTTATGTAATGTAGTTAAAAATGTTTGCAAAATATGTTTTTGCAAAACAAAACTGTTGTGATTGGGATTTAGCTCCTTAGTTAAGCAAGACATGGTGTCGTTTTGTTACAGTTGAGTCCCTGAATCTCTACCCGTGCGTCATCATTTAAAGCATACGAAATAAGTCGATGATGAGCCGGAAGTTGAAATTTACTAAACGCAATAGCAAGTCACTTACTGTCACTTGCTGTTGCGTTTACTAAATTTCAATTTCCGACGTATCATCGACTTATTTCGTATGCTTTAAATGATGACGCACGGGTAAAGATTCAGGGACTCAACTGTACTTTGTGACATATTCGAAGAAATTTAATCAGCAATCTTAGGCAAGGCGCTACCAACGTGGCAACCAAATTGCGTGGCAATGGCGTCGAAATAATGTGGTGACCCAGTGGCAGGTAGAATTGCTAAACCTGCATAAACAGATGTAGTCGCATGTATCGAAAGGTCGCACATACAGTTGAGTCCGCGAGTCTTTACCCGTGCGTCATTAATACCTGGCGAGATAAAACACATACTTTTTATCTAGCATCATTGTCTTCCACGCATGAGACTAAAGACAAATCAGATACCTCTTGTTATTAAGTAAAAACACATGTTATTTATATTAATCTAGACTCAGTACATTGAAAAGAGATAGGTACCGGGTGTCACAATAAGAATGGCTCTCGGCCATATCTCAGGAACCGTTTATAGTACAGCTTTGGGAAAAACATTTTTATAACAAAAGTTGCCTCGAGAAAAGCCTGGAAATTATTTTCATATTTGTAAGTCCACCGCTAGAGGGCGTAATTGAATATCAAAAATTTAAAAATCAAAATTTTACAAAATTTACATAATGAAAGGGCACTGAAAATCCGATCATCATATTCTTCGCAAAATTCTGCGAATATTTGATTTCACAAGTGTAACTCTACCTTTGCAAATAAGAGGTGGGGGTGAGTGGGAACCTTGTTATGAAAAATGGCTGTAAGTCCGGTTCTGCTTAATCGATTTTTGCAAAATTGGTCTCGTTGAAAACAGATCTTTTTCTTTAATGTAAGAGTTATAATTACGAAACAGCCTAGTAAGTAATATGCCAGCTAGGGGGCACTATTTTATGTTTTTCAGAAATCTAGTTTTCTTTGGAAAATATTAAATACAAGTATGCACTTTTAACCATGTATTACAAAATTAGACCAAAATATCAACAGAATATTAAAAACCGCATGTCGATACCTTTTTTCTATCTCGAGATATCTTAAGAAACGTATAAATTGTAAACAAACTGATAATGTCACCGGTGAACGAAGTTAAGGAAATCAAAGTGAAAACAGGTAGTGTGCTATGGAAACAAATTAGAGCGGGACACTTGCGGAGTGCCGACAGAAGTGAATATTTCTCATAGATTCAATTATATTCGGTTCGATTCCATTTAATTGGATTTAATTTTATTTATTATAATTGTGCTTATAATTTAATATATTTAAAATATACCCAATTTAATACATAATATATATGGTTTGTCAAACGTAGGAAAGAGTTTGAAAATCATAAAATCGCCGAAATTTTTAAACTTTTTGCTACGTTTGACAAACAACTGTACTAGTGATTTTACCCATTAATTTTAGAATTAACAAACTTTCAAAAGAAGTTTTACTTCAAATTTGATAGTGAATTTAATTATTATTATATAAAATGAATAGGATGTTTAAAAATACAATTTGAGGATAAGTAGTTTGAAAGGAATAATGTAATCAACAAATTTAAAAAAGTCACTTTTGTATAACGGCCTCCCCTTTAATGACAGTATCTAAAAATAAATGAACTCTTCCATGCATTATTTACGATTAAAATTTACACGAAGTATTTACTATACTTCATCAGTAATTAAATTTTTAAATTAAAAATTATCGGTTACAGTATTAAGAAAAATAATAATTTAAAGCTTTATGTATCTATATATCTTATTAATCCTAATTTTAGCGGGTAAAATCACTAGTATATAATATTATGTATTAAATTAGGTATATATTATATATTTATATTAAATTATAGATATATATATATATATATATATATATATATATATATATATATATATATATATATATGAAATAAAATTAAATCTAATCGAATGGAATCTAATTCAATCAAACGAATATAATCGAATCTATAATAAGTATTCACTTCTGTCGGCATTCCGCAAGTGTCACGCTTTAATTTTTTCCACAGCACACTACTTGTTTCCACTTTGATTTCCGTAACTTCGTTTACAGGAGACGTCATCAGTTATGTTTAAAAATTAACGCGTTTCTTAAGATATCTCGAGATAGAAAAAAGGTATCGACATGCAGTTTTCGATATTCTGTTGATAATTTGGTCTAATTTTGTAATACAGGGTTAAAAGGGCATACTTTTATTTAATATTTTCCAAAGAAAACTAGATTTCTGAAAAACATAAAATAGCGCCCCCTAGCTGGTATATTACTTACTAGGCTGTTTCGTAATTATAACTCTTACATTAACGAAAAAGATCTGTTTTCAACGAGACCAAGTTTGCAAAAATCGATTAAGCAGAACCGGACTTACAGCCATTTTTCATAGCAAGGTTCCCACTCACCCCCACCTCTTATTTGCAAAGGTAGAGTTACACTTGGGAAATCAAATATTCGCAGAATTTTGCGAAGAATACGATGATTGGATTTTCAGTGCCCTTTCATCATGTAAATTTTGTAAAATTTTGATTTTTAAATTTTTGACATTCAATTACGCCCTCTAGCGGTGGACTTACAAATATGAAAATAATTTCCAGGCTTTTCTCGAGGTAACTTTTGTTATAAAATTTTTTTCCCAAAGCTGTACTATAAACGGTTCCTGAGATATGGCCGAGAGCCATTCTTATTGGGACACCCGGTACAAGGAAAGACGATCAGGGATGTTTTCACATATTTCACGTACAACTTCTGACGTTTTGGTTTATTTACTTTTGTGGCTGTCAGTTTGTTGAATTTTTGCTGTTATTTGGTCGAATTTTTGCATTTTGAAGTTTTTTATGGTATACAAACAGTTGTTTTCACAGCTAATTTTATATTGGAGTTAGAAATTTTATGATAAGTTCATGTTATTTTACGATAAATTTTGACAACGTACAAAGCTAACCTCATTGTTGACACAGTTAAGGAATGCTTGTGTTTAATGTTCCGCCAAAGTGAATAAAATAACAAAAAGAAAATATGTTATTGCATTTTTTTATAAATTGTTTATTTATTTATTAATCAATGATAATAAAAGAATCTATTAAGCTACTTTAAATGTAGCTGTAATTATGCACCAAAATTTTAAAACAAAACTTAAATTTGACATTCTATTTATTTGATAACGTCAAATTTTATACTATTAACCCGTGATCGGAATAATTCCCACTTTCTGTCACTTGCTGTTGCGTTTAGTAAATTTCCGACTTATTTCGTATGCTTTAAATGATGACGCACGGGTAAAGACTCGTGGACTCAACTGTATGTGTATACAGGTTTAGCAATTCTACCTGCCACTGTAGGCGAGCGGCACACCCCTAAGTTGAGGCTTAGAAATCGAAAAAGCGACTATGATAGATGAATGGTAAATTTTGGTCATTCTTTATGTTTTGAGGTCGCTGAATCCGAATATGAAGTTTATTTTTATCTACAATTGGTAGAACATGTTCAAAAATCAAATTTTATCCAAAAATACGATTTATTTACTTCGCTGTATATTTGGTCACTGTAAATATTTCCTTTTGAAAATTTTATTGTGTCAATTTTAAAGAATCTAGAAACAATGAAATTCGTTCGAGATGTTTAAACAAATTAAAAGAGAAGTTGTTAATTATTAAACATTTTGTCGTCAGATTTCGTTAGTTTCATGTTTACTTAAAAAAGTTGGGTGACAAAATGTTTACTTTATAATTTTAATTACCACAGCAATTAAACATAAGTCATGAAGAAGTTTTCTGGAAAATATCAAGCCAAAATATGCAATAGGAAAAAAGTTATGTGATTTTATAGACGAGTGACTCTCCCCCAAAAAAACGCTTATTTTTCGAGATACTGACCACGGTGTGGTGAATGGCTATTTTTGGTCTTACTTTATCTTTTTGATGATGCAACGCAAAAAAACGTGATTTCATTTTTTTTATTTTTAGCGTAAAATTACGATTTTGACAAAGTTCTCCCACGTAAAATTCAAAATAAACTTAATTTTCGTTTTTAGCACCATCAAAAACATAAATTATGGCAAAAATTAGTCATTCGCCACGCCGTGGTCAGTATCTCGAGAAATAAGTGTTTTTTGGGGTGTGCCGCTCGTCTATAAAGTCACCTAACTTTTTTCTTATTGCATTTTTGACTTAAAATTGTCCAGAAAGCTTCTTCATGAATTATATTTTATTACTGTGTTGGTTAAAATTATAATCTAAAAAGTTTGTCACTCAACTTTTTAAGTAAACATGAAACTAACGAAATCTGACGACAAAATGTTTAAAAATTAACAACTCCTCCTCTAATTTGTTTAAACATTTTGGATAAATATCATTGTTATCTAAATACATACTTCAAAGATGACACAGTAATATTTTTAAAAGAAACTATTTACAGTGAGGTAAATTTAAATAATCATCAAAATTGATTTTTCGCATTTACGTATAAAATTTTATTTTTGAACATGTTCCACCAACTCTAGAACACAATAAACTACATATTCGGATTCAGCGAACTCGAAAACATACAGAATAATCAAAATTGGTCATTCACCTTAAAGTTGATTTTCGTGGTCGGTATAACGTAATTTTAGGAAATCCACAAGGAAAAGAAAATGTTTTTCCTGTAGTTGGCTGTATACCATCAATCACAAAATTGGAAAAAAATCCTTTGTAAAAGGTATAAATTTTTTTTATTAAAATCCCTTAAAGGGGCTACATCACAACAAAACGTTTTCGATTTTTATATAAAAAAAATAATTTTGGGGGTTGCTACAGCTCGCCTACTGGGTCACCACGTCACTTCGATGTCATTGCCACGTTGGTGAGCGCCTTGTCTAATGGTGGTATATATTACTTACCCCATGATATGTGGAATGCAGGGGGAATATGTGGAATGTTGTACGTAATTTTCACGTTTTTAAAGTAAATTATATTTGTTATTTACATTATTTTTTGCTGCATGGCTGCTTTTTTAACGACTATGTAATAAAGTGATTTCAGTGCCCGTTCAAGGGTGAGAGGTCATCTGGAACTATACCACGCGTTTTTGTTTGATTCAAATCTACCTCCAATAGCTGCTCCGGAAGAACCCAGCGATGAACGAGATTGGGAGATCGTCCACGAAGGAAGAGAGGAAGAAGCAGCGCAGGTGAGTAATCTGTAATACTATAGTTTGCAATAAATTCGGCTTTTAGTACAAAAATGTATATGTTGCAAAATGTTCCCCGTTTGTCAACGTAAAACAGCCGTGCCGCCCCGTCCTAACATAAATCCAGCCGAAGTCGGTATTTGAACCCTTAATTCAGAACAGAAAATCGAGTTCCACTTTTTAATACGCGTATGTTGATTTATCACATGTACTTACGTATTTCTGCGGCTATAAGGTGGCAATTTCGGTTACAACTTTTTAACCGGAAGTGATGTAACAACTGGTATAATTGTTCTCGTCTTGCCAGGGAGCATCGAATAATATATCGCTTGTACTATTTCGGCGACTTTCAAACAGTACTTCCTGTTGCAACTCTGGATCCGGAAGTCCGAGGTCAAATGTTTCACCTTTAATACCATCTTTGGATTAGAAGCTTTAATTCGACACATCATGTATTAGACCGGGGCGCATCTGTAAAAATATTAGTACATTTGGACGTTGAGAGGTGACTCATATTTTTTTGCAGAAATTGCTTGAAAATAACTCATACAATAATATTTGGGTTATCTTTCCATTCAAAAAGGTCCGGAACATTGTTTAAATAATCAAAATGTCAAAAAATAAAGAAAAAATTCGATTTTTTCTTCGTTTTTTTTTTATTATAACTTTAAAAGTATTAATTTCCGAGAAAAGTTGCACTGATATAAAAGTTGCGTAATTAAATTTTCTACAATATAGGATTAGTTAAATATGTTAAAAATTGTCACCCTTGTTGCAAAATAGCAATAATTGCGAAAAAAGAACATAAAAAAACAAGTATTCGCATTTTACGTTTTTCAACCATTTATGCTACACTTAGGACCTTCATGTTTTACCCAGAAAAACTTTATGATATAGTAAAACAATATTGTGAATTTCATTAAGATCGGTTCAATAGATTTTGCAAAATAAAAGTTGCAATTCTGTTTTCGCAAAAAAAATTAATTTTTTCAAAATGTTGCATGACTGAAAATAAAGCAGACAGCAAGTTGATTTTTTTTACATATAGAAGAATACCGTACCTTTCATTTGCAATTTGCAAAATTAAAATCAGTTAAGAGGAAACAGTAGCGATCAACAGGTAGCAAAAACGCATTCCAAGATTGCGGCTGTAATTTTGAATATTTTTTCGAGATATTTGGCACACGTATTCGTAATATAATAAAAAATGGCGGTACAGAGCCCAATTTAAAAAATATATTAATATGTGGAAATTATCCTGTAATTAAATACAATATTAAAAAAACGAGCCTGTACCGCCATTAAGCAGAACAAAAAAATACACTTTCTTCAAATAAACTTTTTTATCCGATGCCTAGATTTTGTGTCATTTTGGAACTACTAAAATTTTTTATTTCATTAGTAGTTCCCAAATGACACAAAATCTAGGCATCGGATAAAAAAGTTTATTTGAAGAAAGTGTATTTTTTGTTCTTAATGGCGGTACAGGCTCGTTTTTTTAATATTGTATTTAATTACAGAGTAATTTTCACATATTAACATATTTTTCAAATTGGGCTCTGGACCGCCATTCTTTCTTATATTACGAATGCGTGTGCCAAATATCTCGAAAATATATTCAAAATTACAGCCGCATTCTTGGAACGCGTTTTCGCTACCTGTTGATCTCTACTGTTTCACCTTAACCACGACGGCGGCGTCAGGAATTTTTTTAACCCGGCACCTGCCACGTGGGGTGCTACCAGCACCCCATAACACATTTTTATCAAATATTTGGTATTTCAACTTTGGTAACGGAGCTGTGCGTCATAGTAGCTTTCTATAATATTATATAGCATAATGTGTTAGTGTTTGAAGTGGTTATTTAGTGTCATTTTGAACTTATAGCTCTAAAATCGAATTGGGGTGTCATCATTTGACACTTTAAGTTTTAATTTTTTTTTTTGTATTTTTGAAAAACAGGTCAAATTTACATGTTTTACTGAAATAAATAATGATTTAAATTATTAATATAAACTATATACTCACTAGATCTTAATTTTTTTAGATATTTTACTTGACTTAATTTATTATGGCTTGGTACTTGCTAATTTGCTTATGACACCTTTTTCATTTTATTTTTTAACTTTTATAACATATTAGTGGCTAATAAGTCAATAAAACATGTTTTTTATATTCTTGTGTTACTCAACACATTATTTTGTTTTTTAAACAAGTAGATCACAGAAAATTTTTAAGGGGTGCTGTGAGCACCCCACGTGGCAGTTGGCGCCTTGCAAAGCCACGTGGCAGGTGCCGGGTTAAATAAACATTAATTGTTGGTGCTACGCGCAGGACAGCGGATAGTTTGCTCTGATTGGGTATTCCAATGACCTTTGATAATGATTGATAAATTTTAATTTTTAGTACATTTCGATATAAATAAATAAATTTGTTTATTGCAAAATGAAAACACATACTCTGCCCTTTGAAATAACACTTTTTTTAGCAAAAACTTTCTGTGTTCATATATTTTTACTTATAGAATAAAAGTTTACTATTTTTAAACATATGCAATTGTTTAAACAATATTTCACAAACAATAATCAAATTAGTTTGATTTTTGTGGAAATAAAATATTAAAATACAACAAAATATAGAGTAAGAAAATAATATATTAGATAAAGATTGGAAGAAATTTTGGTGGAAATCAACTTGTGTGAATCGAACACCGCAGTCCTGCGCGTAGCACCAAAAATTAATGTTTATTTAAAAAAATTCCTGGCGCCATGGTAGTTAATCGATTTTAATTTTCCAAATTGCAAATGAAATGTACAGTACTCTTCTATATGTAAAAAAAATGACAACTTGCTATCTGCTTTATTTTCAGTTCTGCAACATTTTGAAAAAATTAATTTTTTTGCGAAAGCTGTATTGCAAAATTTATTTTGCAAAATATTTTAAACCGATCTTAATCAAATTTACAGTATTGTTTGATTATATCATCAAGTTTCTTTGTGTAAAATATGAAGGTCCTAAGTGTAGCGTAAATGGGCGAAAAACGTAAAATGCGACTACTTGTTTTTGTATGGTTTTTTCGCAATTATTGATATTTTGCGACAAGGGTGACAATTCTTAAAAAATTTAACCAATCATATATTGTAGGAAATTTAATTACGCAACTTTTATGTTAGTGCACCTTTTCTCGGAAGTGAATATTTTGAAAGTTATAATCAAAAAACGAAGAAAAAATCGGATTTTTCCTTAATTTTTTGACATTTTGATTATTTAAACAATGTTCCGGATCTTTCTGAGTGGGGGGATAACTCAATTAATATTATATGAGTTAATTCCAAGCAATTTCTGCAAAAAAATATGAGTCACCTCTCAACATCCATCTCAAAACAGATGCGCCCTGGACTATATTCTGTTATATGTTATAATAACAGAGGAGTTGTATTTACGGACGGACAAACAGACATGGATAATTCAAGGATTTCACATTATTTTAATGTTGTATGATGGGTGAAAATCTGTCCTGGGTAAACTGCGACCTTCCGGTGCCCTAAGACTCAAGTTCGAGTGACGTTACCGAAATCTCTTGTTTCGTTTGATTTTTCCCAGTTTCAATATTTTTTATATAACTGTGTTGAAAGCCAGCTAACAACATTCTGAGACCTTAGCGAAAGGCCACACGGGCGATAATTTACGGCGCCGTAAGAGCAGTAAACCTGACGAGGCATTGGTTGACTAACCAATTGTAGAATTGTAGAATAGGAGTTAGTCAACCAATGCCTCGTCAGGTTTACTGCTCTTACGGCACCGTAAATTATCGTCCGTGTGGTCTTTCGCTTACTTAAATCATTTTTACATGTTATAATGTATGTACTCTACTGTAGAATGTTCAATTTCCAAAATTTCCAATATCTTGTGTTTTTCAACGAAAATTTTGTTTACGTTTATATATTTGCAAACTCTTTTCGTTCATTCGTTTGTGCGTCGCCGCCCCTGCAATACTTAGAGCCGATCTACCGCTGGATTCATATAGAGTTTTATCTCCTGAATCAAAATCTGAAAATTGCATTTTGATATTTCAAAC
This sequence comes from Diabrotica virgifera virgifera, assembly GCF_917563875.1. Classification (NCBI taxonomy): domain Eukaryota; kingdom Metazoa; phylum Arthropoda; class Insecta; order Coleoptera; family Chrysomelidae; genus Diabrotica; species Diabrotica virgifera. The sequence goes on from NC_065444.1 coordinate 171,463,672, forward strand.
CATCTTCGAGGTAACCAACCTCAAAGTCGAAAATTGTGACGTTATAATTCTTTAAGTAACTTACATCTCGGGACAGCAATTTAGGACCCTTTAGCAATTCTAGATAGCGAAATAATTATACAATGGAAACACTGCTAAAAGACTCATTGAACGTAATAAACTACGTAAAAATGCAAATGAAAATTTCATATTTCAAACTAGCGCGTGACTTCGGATGACGTTGGCTATAAACGCCAGTCCCTAGATCTGTCCCGAGTACCATATTTATGTATATTTTACAGTCCAAGTTGATTATCCAGTTGGAGTTGACTATTCCTATGGTCTGTTTTTAAACCAAGAGGAGTAATTCAAATTTACCGCGCCGTAATGCTTATTTGTAATTGGTTCAACCTCAGGCATGTTTACTCCACTGTTATTAAATTATGACACTAATGATTTTTATCAAATTTTGACACTACTGACATTTCATAGGTTAATTAAGTTATATCGGCGATTTTTTGTGTTTTCTGCGTTATTCCTTTAATTTTTAGATGTTTAGTCCGCTTTTATATAAAAAACTGTTTTTAGAACTGCGACGTATTATAATATTAATGGATTACCGTCGAAGGCCGACATGATCAACCAAAAAAGAAGATGTATTTGGTGATTTTTCTATTGACTTTCTTGGGTGTGAATCTGTCTTTTTAGTTTACTCCTCTTGGTTTAAAAACAAACTATAGTTCGAGTCAACTTAAACGGCCAGTTTTAGTAAAAGTTGATTATAAATATAAAATGAAGATTTTTATTCAACATTTCCTAGTAAAAGTAGACTCCAACTAAAAAAAGTATACTCTTTCCAATGCCATTTAGTAAGAGTTGATTCACACAAACAACCGATTCCAAAAAATAAATGTTACTGGATATGTTCAAATCCTGAAAAGTAGTTGAAACGGTCAAAACAAAGAGACGCACACTCATCAAAAAAGCACCTGAGATTATACTCGTATAATCTACATTTACTGAATCGATCCAGGAATAGTCAACTCAAACTAGTAAGAGTTGATTTTATTTTTACCGCGATCTACTTTTACTAACAAATAGCTTCAGAACAACATTACTAACAAGGGTTAGGAAGAGTCTACTTCAACTAGTAAAAGTTGAATTAAATTTTTCAAATCAAATCTTACTGCTCGTTTTAGTTGGAGTTGACAAAAAGTAGTCAAGAAATATGTATGCCGCTCAAGAGTAAAGTACCTTTATTTTTCACAATATTAAAAATTGTTATCATGAAATGTTGTTTAGTATTAAAAACTATGTTCTAATACATACATATATGCAATTACATCCTTCTAATTAAAAAAAATGGAAATTTTTTCTCAAAAATTACGGATACCCATCATTTTCATTTATGGTCACTCTTTTATTATTAATATTACGAAGAAAAGTTATTCTTCATAAAAAGCTCTGCAGTCTAAATTCTAAGATGCAATCATCATATATCAAATTTTATCAATTCTATACGAGGTATGTCAAAAAATATTCATTTCGCTCAAGAGTAAAGTACCTTTATAGTTCTTCTTCTTCTTATATTAGGTCTCATGGCCTGTTCTTAACCGATTTTGAGCTTGTATTCGTAGCTGTAATGTTAACTGCCAGCTATCTCGCCATCTTTTAAAGGGCCTTTCTATTGGTCTCTTGCCTGTTGGCTTCGAATATCTGGCTATACGGGCTATTCTCTCGTTGTCCATTCTTGTCACATGCTGATTCCACTCTCGTCTTCTCTGTCTTCCCCGTCTTCTATGTCTTGTATGTTACAGAGATCTCTTATTCTGTCGTTCGGTATTCTGGCTCTCAGTGTTTTCCCAGTTATTGACCTGAACGTTCTCATTTCTGAAGTTCTCAGTATCCTCTTGGTTTCTGCTGTGTCACATCTTGTTACTATCGTGTACGTCATGATCGGTCTTAGACATGATTTGTATAAGTATGCATACTTTCCCTTCGAGCCTCATATCTTTATTTCTCCAGATGACATCCCTCAGACATCCTGACACGTAATTGGCTTTATTTGCTTGCTTTCGGATGCTCTCTTTAACCTCTCCATAACTACATATTTCGACTCACAGATATTCGAATCTCGAGACTTTTCAATTAGTTCGTTGTGAATTACTAATTTGCATTTTATGGGTTCCCTTGACACTACCAGGGATTTTGTCTTAGCTGTTGATATTTTCATGCTGTAGTTCTTCGCCACTGTATTGAAAGTTTGTGCCATTCGCTGCAGGTTATCCTCGTTGTCGGAGATTAAGATTGCGTCGTCAGCATAACAGGATTTTTATTTGTTTTTCTTCCATTTTATATCCTTTTCCAGTACTTTTAATGTGTTCTGTAATTTTGTCCATTACTAAATTAAAAAGCTCAAGCTATCCCTTTGTCTGTTTCCCGAGTTGATTTTTACTTTCGATGTTAGTTCATTCTCGACTTTTATTCTGGTTTTGTTCTTCGTATTGATGTCTTTAATTAACCTTATCATCTTGTTGGGCTGATTTTTCTCCATTAGTATTTTAGCACATCTTCTAATCTTACACAATCGAAGGCTTTAGTCAGATCTATAAAGCACATAAATGCAGGTTTATTATATTCCAGTGCTTTTCAGCAATTTGACTGGCTATGAATATGGCGTCTATTGTGGACCTATTTTTCCGAAAACCTTGTTGTTTCTCACTAATTGTGTATTCTTCATTTATTTTATTGGCAAGGATTTTTGTTAAAAGTTTAAGAGTTGTGCTCAGCAAGGTGATGGTACGATAGTTGGTATAGGGTTTTTGCTGTTTCCTCTCTTGTGTATTGGTATTGTTATACTCGTCCTCCACTGGTCTGGTACACGCTGGCTACATATTATTTCTTGAAAGAGAGTCTCTATGTTTTCGATTAAGGTTTCTCCTCCGTATTTTAGGAGTTCATTTGGTATCCCATCGGGTCCTGGGGCTCTTCTGTTTTTTAATTTACGAATGTTATTTCTTATTCCTTTATAGTTAGTTCACAATATTTAAATTAGAAGGATATAATTGCACATTAAAACATAGTTTTTAATTCTGAACAATATATTTATAATAGCAATTTTCCACAGTACGAATTTAAAAACGTAAATAAGCGAAGTTTTCGTTATGATAATCCTCGCATTTTTAGCTTGTTTTTACTTTTTGTTTTTTGTTTTTGATGTCTCGAGCCCCTCTAACCTTTCAGTGTCGTTGTTCTTCTGGAAAGATCATCCGTGTTTTATTTAATTGAAAATAATAACAGTGACAACAAAATACGAGTGAAGCAACGGACGAAAATACTTTTACAATATTTATGAAATTATATTGTATCAATATGTATTTTTTAAATAAAGATGTAGGTACTTTCTTTCTTAAAAAAAATTGTTTTTTATTTCTGTTTGAGCCATATTTAACGAGGTTCTGAAACTCTTTTTTGAGGCATGTTTTAAGTTAGGTATTATTTTATAAAATAATATTCAGCTAGGTATATTATTAATTTTCTTTAATAATATTTACGGATATTTTCTACACAAAACAGTTTCCATGTTTACGTGTTTCTAGTTTCCTACATCCCTGTACTTTTTTTACCTTTTTTTTTTTAAATAAAACCAATATGCCTTTTTGAAATGCGCTCGTATTAATTCCAACTTAATTAATATTTTTTTAATTGTACTGAGAAACAAAAAATATCGTTTGTCACAAATTAAATAAATAATGTGAACGGCACAATTACATCCTAATTTCATAACAGCTGGCCCACTGAACCGTCCAGAATTAAAAATAAATGTGAATAAGATTCATCGGCGTAAACATAGTTTAGTATCTCGGAGAATATTGAAGAATGTACATAGGTATTTAAATGTATACACTCCTTCGCGCCGCCTACCTAGATAGTAAATTTTCATTCGCGTTACTGCAGAGCGTCTATACTACAATAGCTTCAAAATGTTTTTAATTTGTAGATAGTGACTAATTTAGTAAAGTGTTTTTAATATGGAACGATTAAGAAAATTTAGTTCAGTGAGTATAACTATGTGATATATTGAGCTTGGGAAAAACTATAACACGTATCATTTATTTTTTCAAATTCGGTGTAGGATGCTTGAAAACAAATAATATAAACAAAACGTTTTGACTGATTATAAATATTAAACACGATAAATTTTTTTTCAATTATTAGAATGTAATAATATAACTCCTTTATATTATACAGTGCGTTTCATCTAAACATTAAACATAGATTATATTTTGCTCACTGGCGAAGCGTCCGTGTAACCACTGTTACCATTGGTAATAGTTAAAAATCTTGAAATTAAATATTTTATGACTACTGTGAAATAATTCCATTTATATTTTTACCAATAGAAATATATAATGTGTTAATAGTACAGTAAAACCTCGACAGAACGGACCTCTATTTAACGGACTTCAGACATAACGGACAAAAAATCCGATAAATGTAAAAAAATTAATTGTATGTTTTTGCCAAAAAATACATCACTTATTGAACCCATAGATAAGTGAATAATTTTGGCAACCATACGAATATATCACAGAAACCTTTTAGATGAAATAATCGTTATATTGCACGATGAAGATAATGCAGACCTACCACACAAGAGGACAGCATACCTTGCAAATCTTAAAGTGTTACAATTTCAAATCAGCAATTGTTAATTTTGCTGCAGCATTAAAAGAGATGAAAGAGCAAACATACGGCAGCGTACCTTGAAAAACCTAAAGCGTTACAATTTAAAATCAACAATTGTGAGGTGTTAGGTTTGCTACAGCATGGAAAGAGGTGAATGAGCAAACATGAAAAAATGATTGGAAAAATTTGTTTTCCGGCCAAGATATGGTCAAGACATAGATTTAGAAGGGTTAAAAATTCCTGATTTCTGTAGTGCAATACATCACATGAGAAGTAGCTAAGCAAGATGTTGTACAGTGGCTAGAAGTAGATGAAGGTGACCCTGGGTACAATATCGTGACTGAAAGTGAAATAGTAGATGAAGTTATGAACCTAAAAAATGAAGATGAATGGAAGTGAAGATAGCAAAGAAGACAAAACATCACTGATGAAAATGAAGTTATCAGAGGTACGATGGCATCTCGACGATCTAATACATAACACTAATTGCTTATTCGTCCGATAACGAAGTTTTTTTTGCTTGAAAAATGGCTTTGGCTGAGCCAATTAGCCAGACGAATTAGATAATTAGCCAATTAGATAACGAAGTTCAACTGTATTATACTCATCTTCATAATTTTAGAGAGTTGATTATAAACAAGCTGAAAATGCGAGCATTATCATAACGAAAACTTTGTTTATTTACGTATTTTAATTCATAATATGGAAAATTGCTATTATGAAAAGTAGTTTAGAATTATGTAATAATTATGTTTTAATGTGCAATTATATCATTCTAATTTAAATGTTATGAACTATAAAGGTAGTTTACTCTTGATCGAAATTCATATTTTTTATATACCTCGTATAAAATAATAAAATTTTATATATGATGGTTGCATCATAAATCTTAGAACATGAAGAGCTTTTTATGAAGAATAACTTTTCTTAGTTATAAATGAAAAGGTTGTTGGTATCCATAATTTGAGAAAAATCTTTAAATATTTTTTTCCATTAGAAGGATGTAATGGCACATATCAGACCATAATTTTTTATACCAAACAATATTATTTCATATACCGTCGGTTCGCTAAATTCAAGACACAACTGGCTAGTGATTTTAGTCAATAATTTTGCCAATTGGGCAAAAGAAATGATTACTAATTAGTTAATAATTACTAAATAATTAGTAATTTTGCCAAAAAAATTCGCAAAAACAAAAAAATACCTACTAAAATCACTAGCCAGTTGTTGCGTCGAGTTTAGCGAACCGACTATATTTTAATTTCATAGCAAATGGAACAGTCCATTTATCATAAAGGGGAGGACGTATACTCGTATAAACCTTTTTAAAGCTGTTAATAAATTATTGCTTTTAAAATATACTCAAATTGTATTTTTGAACATCTTATTTATTTTATATAATAATTAAATTCACTATCAAATGTCATTGATATTTTATTAATACTTAATTTAAAATTTAGTTTGACATTCACGAAGTGTCAAACTCAAATGTAAATAACCTATGCTTTGCTTAACAAATCTAGATTAAAAAACTAGCCTACTTAATAGCAACGATTTCAGCTGGACGTGTAGTGTGTCGGCACAAAATAATGCGATTGTGACGTCACATTTTAGACTTTGAGGTCGATTATCTCGAAGACGGTTAGAAATATCGAAATGCCGTTTTCAGATTTGGATTCAGAAGAAAAAACTACATAAGAATCCATCGATAAATCTGATCTGAGTATTGCAGGAGCGGCAACGCAATAACACACACACTTTTGCGAAGTTATAAACGAAATGTTTTCGTTGAAAAAAACAGCAAACTTCAAAAGTGTAAACAAAACTAGATTCCTTTTTCAAAGCAGGATTACCAAAAGCAAGCGCGTCGATATCAAACAGCAACGTCAGACAGACTAGACACCGTTAAGCTATTTACAAATTTTCAGCTTGCTATTAATCAACTTTTTTCTTGTATGCGGGATCCAGGCCTATTTGTCCTTTGTCCCGTGTGCGTTATTTGGATCGTTAATTTTAAGCATGCACCTAAATGTCTACGACATTCTGTGATATCTTCCTTTTATGACGAAGTAAGTTTACAACGTTATTATAATTTTAGTTTCTTCACTTTTTTTCTATCTCTACAATAGTGTTTTTTGGCTTATTTCAGATGTCCCTGATGGTGCTCTGAGAGCGAAAGTATACCCACATTTCAAAGGCCCCTAACTAAGGCCGTCCGCACATGGGTCGATCGAAAACACGTCTCTAAGTTCGCGCGTCTTGCTCGTCTTGTACGAACCCTGCGGCACAAGCGATTGCTCTCCGCACACTTGTCGATTCAGTTTGCTCACATCTTCCAACCAGGAAGAACGCATTTTTATATATTAACCAAAACGGCTATTTCGATCTGTAAAAGGTACGGTATTGTTACATTTTTAGTATAATTTGTATACAATAAGCATTATTCAATTGAGGGTATTTTTCTACTTCCTCAACGAATTTTATATTAAACATCTAGAAACAGAAGTTCAATGTTTTCAGAATTTTACATTACAAACAATATATGTATTTCCACAAAGCTAATAATAGTATTACAATCAACGAACATAACATGCACCGATCTTTAAATAAAAGTAAAATTTCATTCAGCGCAAAAAACAACAAAAAACGAAGGAAACAAATAAATTAAACTACCTATTATGACTAAAAACATGCGTCTCACTCGAACTTTCTCGTGCACTACGGATCGCAAGCGACGAGAGCCGTACAAGACGAGGACATTTGCAATCCTAAACGCTCCGTGTACGGAACTCAATGCCACAACGAAGGAACTTTACTGGCGGGGAGAGACCTACGTGACTGGAATCGAGTCGAGTAGTTCGAGCGTCGCCCCATGTGCGGACGGTCTTATTCGCACTCTTTATCCTTAGTCCACGTTTCGGCTCCACGGAGAACAGATCAAACAAAACATTTTGCAAGTTTCAATCTTAGTAGTTTGATATCTAGATGTGTGTCATATAGTAGACCACGCATCTGGAAAAATCTACCTCTAGCTTGAGGATGTCTCGCTTTAATTTTTTGTTCTGGACCAAGTTTGTAGTTAATCCAACCCTTATTAAATATTCAGCTATTATTTTCTTTCTTCGGATCAAAAGATTCACTTTCGAAAAGAAAGGCGGATTGTACTTTTTAATTTACCTAACACTCATAAAGTTGACCCAGGTCGGGTTGCCACTATAAACTGTATCACCGATACTAATTTAATTCTGTCTATCTACCTTCAATATGCGACTTGCGTTATTTATACAAGGTTCCCCATTAGTGAATATATATAATGCATTATGATACCAATTACATTCCCGTGTTTACCCGATTAATAGAAATGCAAAACTTTAAAATCATATAGTAAATATTAACTGTGAAACACATTTCTAGAAAAAATTGTCTACCGAACCATCTTAAGAGGAAACAGTAGCGATCAACAGGTAGCAACAAACGCGTTCCAAGATTGCGGCTCTAATTTTGAATATTTTGTCGAGTCATTTGGCACACATATTCGTAATATAATAAAGAATGGCGGTACAGAGCCCAATTTCAGAAATATGTTAGTATGTGGAAATTACTCTACAACTAAATAAAATATTGAAAAAAGGAGCCTGTACCGCCATTAAGAAAGACAAAAAAATACACTTTCTTCAAATAAACTTTTTTATCCCATGCCTAGATTTTGTGTAATCTTGAAACTACTAAAAATCGATTTTTTTATAACAAGAAATGGAACGTCACTGACTTGGCAACATTTCGCACCTATGTGTATAAAAATAGTTGTTTTTGGTAGTATAAACGTCACTGTCAGTGTCGAATTACCGACGCACTGTTGCCTCACTTTTGAAAGTTCGCAGAACTTTCGCAATATTGGACCGCGTTTGTTGCCACCTGTTGATCGCTACTGTATCATCTTAATGATGAAATTGTCTACCATATACCTAACTGTCGTTTAAAAACTATGCATCTGATTCCAATTTCCACATCCAAAAGACGTCTATAATATTTAATAGAAAAAATATGTACTTAACCTACCATTAGCATTATTTCCTATCTATAACCTACCATTAGCATTATTAGCATTTTGTATATAAGCATCTTTTTCCAATCTCTGCATTCAAACGAAGTTTATAAGAAATATTACAAAGGTTAAAAAGTTGCAATATTACCTGTAAAATTGCCCAATGATGTCGCATGTTGTAATGCTACTGTAAGATAAACCTTTCAAAAATTGATGATCTTAACTCTGTGGTACTAAGGCAAAACCCGATATGTCAAAAATTATCGATTTTTCGTTTTTAATGCCAATATGTACATTGAGCGACGAAGAATATGATGGCAAAACCCAACATGGCTAAACGCATCCATGTAACCAGTAGATGATAAAATTAGTCTCTGATATGTCCACTATTACAACAACACCGCGAACTTTTAAACTCATTTGCTGCAAAATCAAGTTTTTTGACATATCGGGCTTTGCCTTAGCACCACAGATACTATAATACCTTTTTTTATAACAATGTCTTTGTAGAATATAAAACGACCAACAAATAAAGTTAATAAAATTCCTGAGTTTGAAGTATAAAATATTAGATAATATGTATTCAACAAATTAACTTGTCTTTTTCTTTTAGTACGTGTACATTTACTAAACAAATTCAATATTTATTTTCTGATAATTAAAAAAATTAATTACATGTATGTTTATTAACAGGATTAAATAGTTATTGTGAATGATATATTTTCCTAAGAAAAATATTTTTTGTATAATTTTGAATGTAACTTTTATCTGATACAAAAATAATCTATTTTGTTTTATTAAAATAGTACATGCATATAAAATAATTATGAGTAGTGAAAGAGAATTAAGTTATTTTAAAAAATACATGCATGTGTTGTTTTTTTCATAAAAAACGCGAAGCTTCCTCATTCGAAGTATAACTTTTAAAAAATTTATGGTTAACCTACAAAAACAAAAAGATAATTAAATAAAAGCAAAACGAAACAGATGCACCCATAAAGACAATCTCCAATGGCTAGAAATTTCTTAAAAAGCTAGAAACAGTGCAGGAACTTTTCTTTCGTTGACATCAAAATGAAAACTGCTCCACAACAGGACCAATTTCTACTTTTTTCATCCTAACGTCATTAAAATTTATCACTAGAAACCTGTAGAATGATCTACAGTATTCTACAGCAATGCAATGGGGCTGGAACCAGTGAAATACGAAGTGGATAATGGTTTAAGTTTAAGTGGTTTAAGAATGCCTGTTCGAAATATCACAACATACCGCAACTACGATATGCAAGGATCTACGTTAACTAGAAACTCCTGTATTAGAGACAGTGTGAGTCTATTTATTTTTTATTTTATTTTTATGTATTTTGGTTTATATAACCAGGCAGGTTTCCGACCCAAAAGAAGCTGCGCAGATCAGGTTCTTTCACTTACCACATTTATTGAGGCAGGGTTCCAGAGAAAACTTAAAACTGCAGCTGCATTCCTAGACCGAACAGCGGCCTACGATACAGTCTGGAGAGAAGGCATGATATACAAGCTCCTCCGTACAATCCCCTGTAAATCAATCGCTCGAATAATCAACAGCATGTTAGCCGACCGAATGATTCAAGTGGTCATGGGAACCGATATCAGCACCTCAAGAAAACTGAAGAATGGACTACCTCAGGAATCTGTCCTAGCTCCTTTTCTCTTTAGCCTGTAAATCGCTGATATACCAGAAACCAGATCAAGGAAGTTCGGATACGCCGATGACTGGGTCCTTGCAACAAGGTGTAAGTCATTTGAAAAACAGAAGAAATCCTCATGGCGGACTTACACACAGTGGGAAAGTATTTCTGTAAATGGAGGCTCCAACCAAACGCTACGAAAACAGAGATTTTAAGTTTTCACCTAAATGACAAGCTTGCAGGAAGAATACTCAACATCCAATTCGAAAATAACACAAGCGCCTACAATAAAACACCACACTCACCTACAATAAAATACCAAAGTACCTTGGGGTAACTCTTTTGGTCTTGGTCTTAGCTTCTCAACCGCGGAGTATTGCTCTTCAGTCTGGCTTAACAGCCCACATATATAAAAAGTAGATGCCCAATTGAACAATACAATGAGAATGATTGCTGGCATTATCAAATCCACCCCTACGCAATGGCTCACACTACTGAGCCACATTCCACGACGCATACACTCACTCACTAGTGAGTACAGAAAGATAATTGATAACGAAAGCCTGCCAATCCATCAAGATATAGATGCTGCCAACGGTAAAGATTACTGTGGAAAATGAGTTCAATTTAACGAGCATATGGACTCAAGAATGGATGAAACAACAAAATAGCAGCTTACCCTGCATCACACAAAAACCTCCAAGTTTTGACTTACCACGCAACACATGGACTATGCTGAACCGAATCAGAACCCAATACGGCAGATGTGATTACATGATGCCCAAATGGGGTAAACGACCATCCCCACTCTGTGACTGCGGACAACCACAAACCATTTGTCACATCACAGAATAGTGTCTCACAAAATCATATCATGGCAGTTTAGAGGATTTTCTAATGGCGACTCAAGAGTCCCTAGACTATATAAATGAGCTAGATGTCCGTTTGTAAACCTTTGTATTATGTTTTATACAAAATATATGTAAATGTAAATGTGTCAAGTGCCATACGATAAATAAATAAGTATGAGTCTCTATCTAACAGGTTGGTCGTCTTCGTGCATAGAGCGGATCAACAATGCATATTTGTTTGCAGATAGGCATTCTATATAGAACAAAATGTGAGCTTGAATTTAGGCACTTTGTAATTTTAAAAATTATATTTTTTAATTGTGTTTTTGGGCCTTAAAAATAGTCATTTTTCGTTTATTTTTTAGTTTTTAATTATTTATAACTGGAAAACGACAAACTTTAGAGAAAAATGACAAAAGATCCTTTTTGTTCCCAATGATCCAAAGAACCTAAAATATTTTTAATAATTTTTTCTTAATAAATGTAGCAATAATTCCGAAATTGCTTCACTCATGTATAGGGAATATTACATGAAATAATCAGTATTTCTTAAGGCCTTCAAAACGCAAAAAATATACAAGTTGTCCCATTTGAAACAAGAGAGTTCATTAGATTTCCAGAAAAACGGAAGATCTGACAACAATACAAATACCACCATAATATCGGCCGCATCACACGACTCTTACTCACTAAAACCTATAAAAATCGTACAATCCGTTTCCAAGATAATTGAGGCGTTCCATACATAAAACTCACTCCTATATAAAAGTTTCTCGAATAATCTACATCATTCATGCACCATTACATTTAGGAAATTGGACAGGTATTTCCCAATATCACAAAGAGTCACATTATTATCTTGCTATATTAGTTCATGTGTAGCACCTATTACCTATGTTTCCTTTTACAAGCAAAATGAACTGTTACGACAGACAGAATTTTCCGAGCGACGATTAAATTTGGAAATCCAGCAAAGCATGGTGAATCCTATAACTATCCCACGGGGTGGCGAGAAAGTCCCTTTACAGTCATGAATTGTTTTTGTTATACTACACAGGGAAAAAACAATAACACAATTTTGTTTGTGAGTTATTCATTAATTATTTATTTATCCAAAACATCGGTATGCACACCTCCATTGTCGCAAAACAACTTGATACGACGCCATATTCATATGTTTATCTGTCTCATGTACGAAGTAAATGACGTAAAAACTTGACGAAATCTGCTTCGCAAGTCCTCATTCGAAACATATCTGCGTTTTCCAACCTCTCCTCTTTAATGAAACCCCACAGTGCATTTTCTGGCGTTGTCAAATCTGGACTTCTTGAAGGCCAAGGCATTGGTACTTGGTACAGAACATTTTGGAAATCCTCGTCCAATCCATCGGGAAAATGGTATACTGCAACTGATAATATATGGGTAAAATAGAGAGTAAACGCGGATCCGTAAGAGGGAAACACTCATGGCTTCAAAACTTACGCCAATGGTTTGGACTAACATCGATCGAGTTATTCAGCCGCAAACAAAATTGAAATAGGGAACTTGCACATTTTTTTATTACATAATAATGATCAGTTTTGTATAAAAATGAGATTTCCAAAATTTCACGCTTCAAAAACTCATAATAACTAAGAAGTACTTTAAAGTCTTCTTTTTTTTTTTGAAAAATGGCTTTGGCAGAGCCAATTAGCCAGACCTGTTTGTGATTGATTGCAGATTCATAGTCATAAATTTCTTATAAACATAAGTACATTCTACAATATTATTTTTATAGATACATTGGTACATTGTGTAGCTTTTTTTTATTTTGTTTTTTTTTAATATTTTACTGTTTTTTTAATATATATTTTAATTTGTGCGAAACACTTTTTTTTTACTTCTTTTTTTTATTCTTTTTTTATTTTTGTTTCTATTTTTTTTTTCTTTTTTTTATTTATTATTTTTTTGTTATTATTTTATTATGTGTTTTTTTTATATATAATTTTTTTTTTAATTTTTTCAAACCACATTAACAAATTGTGCCTATTATATTAAATTTACAACTTGTATTTACATAATTTAATGTTTATAAATGAGATGAAGAATTTCCATATCATTTGTAAATATTAAAGTATTAAGGTTTATTGGGAAAAAACATTTTAAATCTTTTAATTCCTTATAAAGGTCGTTTATGTTATTTATGTTTAAATGACATTCTAATATGACATGTGTTAGATCTCCGATTTTGCCACAAGTACAATTGGGAGTATCTGACAAGCCGATTCTATGCATGTAATATGGCGTAAGAGCATGATTGGCTCTCAGCCGATTAATGGTCTTTATAAAATGTCTGTTATATTCTGTGTAAAACCATCTTTTTGAGAATATCCTAAGGTTACAATGAGCAAAATTTGAGCCAGTATTACATTCTCTGTAATGCAATTGCCAATTATTTTTAAGTTTTTGTCTGCTAAAAGTATCAATATCTGAAGCTGGAATTAAATTTTTGTTTATTTTTTCTCCGATCACATAAGCTGATTTAGCAAAATTGTCAACTATTTTATTCCCGAATGACCCTTAATCCAAGCAATTGTTACATTTACTCCTAATTGTGTAATTTCGAACAGAGTTTTAAGTATATTCAATTCAATGTGGTTTATGTGTTTGACTGTTTGAATGTTACTTAATCTGTCCACCACGCTTTTACTGTCAGTAAATATAACATAATTGCTAGTTGGATTCAGTAGTACATACTGAACAGCAAACATTACTGCTATAATTTCTGCTGTGTATATTGAGCATTCAATAGGTAGGCTATATTGATGATGGTAATTTTTATTTTCGTGGAATACTGCACAGCCCGTTCCATTTGCGTCTTTTGACCCATCGGTAAATATGTACTGAAAATTTGACCATTTTTCTCTAATAAGTATATCAAACATATTTGGCGGTAAATGTGAGTTTAAATAACATGTTTTAACCTTGTTAGAAAATAATGTTTTTGTCATTGCACTGTAGTAAGGCGGAATTTGGCTTTTATAGATAACTTCACTGTACTTTACCGTACTTAGATAACTTTCTACCAAAGATATAGATTTTTTAGTTCTCCAGTACCTATGAGTGAGGTCTAAAACTGATAGCTTAAAGGTATTTACATTTTTTGGACAGAATTCGAGTTGTAAATTTATCACTGAGAAATTGGCGGCGTAAAGTCTTCTTTATCTTAAAATAGTTCAAACTACCCGTGACGTCACAGAGTTTAACTATGTGGTTCCGTTTATGGTTATATTTACGTATATTCTTCTTCTTGTTGTTTAGTTTATTGGTCTCCACCTACTTGGGTATTTGCCCAGCTCGTCGTCGGGGAATAAAGGAAAAATATTTATATTCTAATGACATTTATCGTATGTCGTTGTAATAATATACAGTGAGTACGTAAAGGTTGGAATAAATTCATTTTCTCAAGAACGGACGATTTTGGAAAAAAATCCCGAAACAGGTCAATTTTTATTTTTAAATTACGACTTTTTGGCATATATATCATACTAGTGACGTCATCGATGATTTTTTTAAATGAGAATAGGGGTCGTGTGATAGCTCATTTGAAAGGTAATTTAATTCTTCATTCAGTAATATAAACATTAACATAAATATTTATACAGGGTGTCCAAAAAAATTTTTTTTAATTAAATTTATTGACATAAAAAGAAGAATGTGTGTAATTTATTTAATTTAAAATACATTTTACTACTATCAGAAAACAGGAAAAAATGTGTTTTTGGCAAATAAATATTGCTTTTTTGCTTAAATTCAATATTAAAGCAGCTACCCAGCAGCCTAGTGACAATTTGAACATTTAATTTAAGCGAAAAGCAATGATTATTTTTCAAATATACATTTTTTTCTGTTTTCTGACAGCCGTAAAATGTATTTTGAAATAAATAAATTACATACATTCTTCTTTTTATGTCAATAACTTTAATCCAAAAAAATTTTTTTGGACACCCTGTATAAATAATTATGTTAATGTTTATATTACTGAATAGAGAATTGAATTACCTTTCAAATGAGCTATCACAAGACGCCAATTCTCATTTAAAAAAATCATCGATGACGTCATCACGCCCAGATGGGTGACCTCACTAGTATGATATATATGCCAAAAAGTCGTAATTTAAAAATAAAAATTGACCTGTTTCGGGAATTTTTTCCAAAATCGTCCATTCTCGAGAAAATGAATTTATTCCAACCTTTACGTGCTCACTGTATACCAGTTTGTTGAGATTGGAGTTTGATACAGTTTTTGAAGGAAAGGAAAGAAGGTTTACTATTGAAAATAAAACCATTTTGTAAAAGTACAAATTTTCTATGAATAGTTCAAACGATCAAAAACACTTTTAACGTCACATAACTGTATTTTTTACTGACGTTTATAATGTCTAATTTAAAATTATATACAGTCGGAAAAATGAAAGAATACCCATGAATCATCACATCAATCACTTATTTTGTATTTGCTGTCTTTTTTTATAACAAACATTTGTCATTTATAGAAAATGACAGCAAATACAAAATAAGTGATTGATGTGATCGTTCATGGGTATTCTTTCATTTTTCCGACTGTATATAATTGGTGTAGAATGTAAACAACCCCGTGACGTCACGACGCGTTTTGGGGTGGCTGGTATAAGTTGAATTTTTAGTCGTCTTTAGGGGCCAAACGAAAGACAAACAAAACTTTTTTATCTTTGATACAGGTTCTAAATTATGTTCTGTTGTGATTTATATCATTTTTTTCGAATTTAAAATTTTATGCAAGTTCCCTATTGCTATGATGATAGCCAACGTCCGCAACGGACAAGGCGACAAGGCACATGAAGAAGAAGGAGAATCCATCGGTCCGGGAAGATTTCATTCATGCGGTTGCCAACAGTGAGAGTAAAATGGGGTGGAGCGCCATCTTGTTGACAATAAACAGTGTCAGCAGTTCCCTGATCTGTCCATTGCGGTTCATGCACCGTAACGGCAACAAACATTGGCGCGGTGTTGAAACATTATTATTAATGTAAAGGGATCTTTCGGCCACCCTATACAAAGTACGGTGAATTCTATAAAACAAGTTTATGTGTATACTATTCTGTATCCATTTCGAAAATCGTAAAAAACTTCGCATAAAAATGTTAACTAGTTAATTTTATTACTATTATTTTTAAGTTATGATAAACCTTGCTCGACCGATGGATTTTCTTACTAAAGATGATTTACTAACTCAATACTTTATTATTCTTTGCAGCCCTTATACATCACTCCAACGACAGACTCGCAGCCAAGTCCGTTGCCATCTGGTTGGGAAGAAAGACAAGATGCCAATGGACGAACGTATTATGTCAATCATATAGCAAGAACTACTCAGTGGGAGAGACCAACATTGAGGTATAACGATTGTTTTAAGTAAAATAATTCAAAGAAAATAACGCTATTTACCTTATACGTAATTCTAACAATACTTTTTATTCTAACAATACTGAAAACTTTTGTTTTCAATACTTGCACAAAATGTATTATTAATTAATGTCGCTACAGCTGTTTCGGCAGAGTGCCGAAGTGACGTTTCTCAGGTGATGTGATTTAATTATGCCTCTACACTTCTTTAACTATCTGGTGGTGGAAAGATTAATTTCAGATCTTTTTTATGCATTTTCTGGTGTAGTCTAGTTAGATATAGTTAACTGTTTCCAGCCCTCTGCTACAGAGTGTGCAGCTTGTCTTCAGAAACAGTTCCATTGTATCCAGGTGTTCCTTGACTGGCACATGTCCAGTAAGGAAATCTGTTATGACTTTGAGATTATACCAGCTTGTTTCAGCAGTACTTCAGCCCTATTAGCACATGCCCGTTCAATATGCTTGTCTGGATATATTTCCTCAGTGAGATTACCTGGGTATATGTTTCCTCTTCTGGCAAGTTCATCAGCTCTTTCATTGCCATGTAGTCCAGCATGTCTGGAACCCTTACCAGTGTAACACTGTTATGTTCCGCCAATGTATCGAGCTGCTCTCGGTATTCCCACACTAGGCCAGAGTTCAGCTTAGGGCTTTTGAGACCCCCCGTCATGTCAATGTCGCTATCCTCATGTGAATTTCTCTTGCACAGTACAAGATTGCAGAAGTCTGCCGGAAATAGAGAGGTATATTTTCCTAGTTGAATAGAAATGTTTAAATTTCCACCACTAATGAAAACTCCTGCACCAGGACCTTCTTCAGTTTAAACACGTCTGTGTACCAGGCATAACCCTGCAGTCTGGGTCGAGCGTTGTGAAAATAATTCAAAGAAAATATAGTTATTCACCTATGTGATTCTAAAAATAAAACACTGAAAACTTTTGTTTCCAATACTTGCACAAAATGTATTACAAGATAATGTCACTACAGCTGTTTCGGCAGAGTGTCGAAGTGTGAAGTTTTTCAAGTGATGTGATTTAATTATGCGTCTACACTTTGTAGTCTAACTAAATAAGTTAAGGAGGGGAGAGCTGTTTGTCTCAAGGTGGTCATTGAGAATTATGTGTATATTTTTTAACAAGAATAAAAAACCGCTAAACGCCGTAAAAATGAGTGGCGCATACAATATTCCAGCTACAAAAGATCTGATATGAATATTACGTGGCGCGAAAATGTATTTTCATTTTGATGCAAAACAAAATTCTAGTTTTAAAAGATTTTTCCGTAATATTTGCTAAATTTGAAGCAAACGCGCCACAAAAGAGTAACATTGATACAGTTTGAATTTTGAAACTCTTTTGTGGCGCGTTTACTTCAAATTTAGCAAATATTATGGAAAACTCTTTTAAAGTAAAACTAGAATTTTGTTTTGCATCAAAATGAAAATACATTTTCGCGCCAGGTAATATTCATATCAGATCATTTGTAGCTGGAATATTGTATGTGCCACTCATTTTTACGGCGTTTAGCGGTTTTTTATTCTTGTATCAGGAGTTTTTCACAGTTATGTATAAATTAAATGTATGAAGTTGAATGCAATGTTTCTCGAATACACGTTAAGCTTTATAAATGGTCACCTTTGTTGCATTATCTCCCAAATGATCTAGTGTCCATGTTTAAAGCCTGTGTGTAAAGCCTGTTTAAAATTTAACTGCAACCGTTTTAACCGTAGTTGTTAACAAATTCTTTTCCAAATATACTTAAATTTTAATCTTAAACATCTTATTATTTATTCTACGAGTATGTAATACTTAAATTTACATTTTATTAATGATTTAAAATAATTCAATAAATTCAAACATAATAACAATTATGTTTGCTCCTAGCGCCACCTGCTAACGTATCAACAAAACATGCTTTGTTTACTTTTAACAGAACAGTCAAAGTCAAACTGTTTTTTTTTCTTTTTCTTTTCTCCCTTTATTAACAATCAGATATAATACATATATAAGTCAATTTGTTGGTTGTAATAAAGTAAATTAATTATTGTACGTGTGGTGGCGTGGAGAGGTAAAGATCCATAGATGTTTCCTCAGTTTCCTCTTAGGTCGGATGGCCAGCTTCTTCTGTGTCTTCTATTGTGGACAGGTTGCAGTAGTGGATGCAGCAATGTATTAGGGTGGTCTTCTAGTTTGTTGTGGTGTTTTCTGTTGTTTTCTCGAATGACTTAGTTTACATAATATGGCATTTTTAGGTCAGTGTGTAGAGTTTGGTTTGATACATACTATGGTGCATTAACTGTTGCTCGAAGTATCTTGGATTGTGCTCTCTGGGGAATCACGGTATTGGATTTGCTAGCACAGCCTCACAGTTCAATGCCGTAAGTCCAGATTGGCTTTTTGACTGCTTTATATTTTAGCAATTTGTTTTCTATTGAAAGGTGGGATTTTCTTCCTATGAGCTAGTAAAGGTCTTTGGTTTTTAGGTCAAGTTGTGTTCTTTTCTTTGTTATATGGTGTTTTCAGTTGAGTTTGCTGTAAAAGTGAAGCCATAGATATTTGACTTGATTACTTTGTGGTATTCTTATTTTATTGATAGTTACTGGTGGGTAGGTTCCTGTCCGGAGAGTGAATGTTATATGGGATGATTTTGTTTCGTTTGCCTTAAACTTCCACTTCTTCAGCCATATTTCAAGCGAGTTTAGATGATCTTGGAGATTATGGGTTGCTGCAATAGGATCGTCATGCTTGGCAAAAATAGCAGTGTCGTCTGCGAAGTCCCAATGGTTGTTTTATCATTTGTAGGTAAGTCATATGTATAGAGTATGTACAATAATGGTCTTAGTATGCTCCCCTGTGGTACGCCAGAGTGAATAGGCTTATGTTCCGATACTTCTTTAAATTTACTTTAAACTGTCGTTTGTGTAGGTAGGCTTTCAGTAGGTTGTAGTAACTTGCAGGGAGAATTCTTTTTATTTTGCCTGGATGCCAGACTTTGTCAAAAGCCTGACTGATGTCTATGAAGGCCGCTGTGCAGTACTGTTTATTTCAAGTGACTGATGGCGTTTACTATGCGATGACATTGTTGTATCGTTGAATGATTTGTTGAATATTGTTGAATCATCAGACACATTTATCATAAACGAAGGAGTACGGATCCTTTGTCATCATTATTCTTTAACTTATGCATAGAAAAAATAATGCGAGAAGCAAAAATCAATAGAGAAGCACTCCTATATCAAAAAAGACACCAAGTTTTGGCATTTGCGGATGATGTTATCCGGGTGTTATTGTCCCGGACAAACATCGTTTTAGCTTGACGTGTTGTCTGTTAGCTTTTCTATTGTTTTTTTTTTAGTCTTTTTGTTTCTACTCATTAATAATAATTTTCCTCTTTGGATCTTCTTCTTCTTCTTCTGCTTCTTCTTCTTCTTCTTAGCCTTCTATCGTCCACGTTTGGACATAGGAATCTCCCAACTCCTTCCATCGGCCTCTATCCTGAGCAACAGTTTTCCAATTTGTTCCTCTTTGGCTACTTTCCTTTAATTTTATATATCACGTATGTACATACGTTCCTTTTGGTTTCTTGATAACGGGCTCAATGTTTGTGTTCAGTTTAGTCTTACTCTTCAGTTTAGTTGAAATTGTTATTTGCAAAATTTAAAATTCTATCTAAATTTTTCTTTCAGCAATCAGGATATTCACAGTGGAGAAACCGAAGAACAAAGAGAAGTATTTGAACGTCGTTTTCACATAAGTGCCGATGAAGAATCAAACGATCGTGGTGATGTAAATCAGGTATGTTTAAATAAGCTATCATTTAAAAGGTCGA
Source organism: Diabrotica virgifera virgifera (assembly GCF_917563875.1). Classification (NCBI taxonomy): domain Eukaryota; kingdom Metazoa; phylum Arthropoda; class Insecta; order Coleoptera; family Chrysomelidae; genus Diabrotica; species Diabrotica virgifera. The sequence continues at coordinate 171,484,158 of NC_065444.1, forward strand.
TGTCAGAGTTTTTATATTCATATTCTGAATACATGTTTGAGATAGATTTTTGTAATTAACAACATAATATAGAATAAGGGACACATATACAAAATATAAGAAATAAGCCGACCCAGCATAAGGATGAAGGTAAAGACATGATCAAGATAGCAATGATTTAGCAAATGAGCAACATTAGGAAGTAAACATACAATGTAAAGCAGATATATGGAACAGCTGAATTATTACACACGGTTAATAAGATAATATTGAAATTTATTTCATAGATGTTGTGGCAGTAACGCCGATTTTCATATGGTATTAGGGTTTTTTCAGAGCTTTCATTTTTTTATTTAGATATTTTATTATTCTCAGTATTTATTGAAAGTAAAAAATGACTCATATGTCTGAAAAAGAACATATCTTAGTAATAAACGGAGGCGTTAGCAAGAAACTTGTAATGCTTTATATCGTAACCGAAATCTCATACAACGATTCTACTGTAAATGAATTGCTAAAAAAAATTTAAACAACAGATTACTTCATATTTCACAAAGATCTGGTCTAAGAATTTTAGGTAATAATAAGTTTTACCCATTCAAAGCAAAATTAGTTCAAGATTGTTTGAGATGATAATTTTGACAGATTTGTAGAATTTCTTCTTCTTCCTCTTTATAAGCAATTCTGCTTGTTCATTGGCGGATTGAGACCGCTGTGGAAGATTGTCACTCCATCTTTTACGCGGTCGGCCGATACTTCTACCGATTGGTGATTTATCCCGTGCTATTTTGACCACACGTGTCTCCCCCATTCTGGTTATGTGATTGTTCCATTCTTTTTTTCTATTTACTGTCCATTCGTTTATACGCTATTTATACGTTACATTGTCTTCTAATGTCTTCACTCCTCTTTCGATCTCTCAGCGTATTTCGTGTAGTTCTTCTCAGTACTCTCATCTCTGCCGTTTCCAGTAGTCTTTGTGTTGTGGCTGTATCGGGTCTTGTTTTTGATGCATATGTCATTATGGTTATTACACTGGATTTATAAATTATGTAGATGTTTTATAAATATTGCAGAGTTTGCTGACACAATAATACATCAATGTTACAATCGAAAGGATCCATTTTTTTTTTAATAATGTCATACTCTGTTGCGGAGCAGCTTTTTGTTATTAACGGAATAATTGTAGATATTAACGTATGGTTTGGAATAATTGCCAATAAAATAATTGGTCCCTTTTTCATTGTAAAGAATATAGATACCAACCAATTTAATTCTAAAGTAGCTCGGTTTGGCTCCAACCAAAATAAGTATTTTTCATGCCTTAGTTAAGAAATTTCATTTTGTATAAATTTTAGACAATAGCAACACTCCCAAAGCTGTTGTTCGGTGGCAACAGGATAGAACTCTTCCTCGATAAGCTGCTGAAGTGAGATAATATTTAAATAGTACTAGAAAGTACGAATCATCATTCTCTTTGCCTTGTCCCTATGGGGGGTCGGTTTCCCTAATTGTATTTCTCCACACAATTTTATTTTGGGTCATATCATTGTTCTTCTTTCTTTTTCACTGCCCAACATTCAGTTCCGTACATCATAGCCGGTCTTATGGCTGTTTTATAGAATTTTCCCTTCAGCTTCATTGGAATTTTTCTGTCACACAACACACCACTCGCTTCTTTCCACTTCATCCATCCAGCCCTAATTCTACTGCATGCATCTCAATCTATTTCTCCATTACTCTGTAATACCGATCCTAGGTACTTAAAACTATTGCTTTTTACAATCAGTTTACCCACTTCCCGTCTACCTGAACAATTTGATTTTTTCTGAAGATATATTAAAAACAATTTACGAACATATCAAAAATTGTAAATATAGATTGTAGCAATAAAATTTACCCTGTATTTAAGAAATTTTGTTAAAACAAAGCAGGCATGTTTGTTAAAACAAAACAAACATGTTTGTTTTGTTGTTATTTTGTTTTAAATCCTGTAGATTTAAGTAATTATTGTATATTATAATTGAAAAAAGAAAAGAACAAAAAAAAAAGAGAAAAAGAAAAGAAAGAAAAAAAAAATTTAAAATGCAAAAAAAACAAAAAAAATAAAAAATGCAAAAAAAAAACTAAGAAGATGTAAACCTCCGCGAGGATGAATCGGGTTCACGTCTTAGCGTAGTAAAAAAAACAATTTATAAAAAATAACAATAAAAAAATTAATAAAAAAAACAAATTAACAATATAAAAAAATGCAAAAAAAATACAAAAAAAAAATAAATAAAAATTTACAAAAAAAAAATGAACAACCAAAACAGAGTATTATTTAGATAATAATTGTAGATAATAATGTTAGTTTGTTATGTATTTAGAGTTAGAAATACAGAACAAATTCCTCTGATTGAAAAATCAAATTTGTTTGTTTTTAAAATAACAAAATGTCTGGCTAATTGGCTCGGCCAAGGCCATCAAATTCACTCAAAAAAAAAAAAAACTCCCACACCTGTCCTAACACTAGTCGTTACTCTCTCATACATATCTCTCACAATCTTTACATACTCGCCAGGGACTCCTTTCTTATTGAGTGCCCACCACAGAATCTCTCGAGGAACTCTATCATATGCTTTCTCAAGATCAATGAATACCATATGAGCGTTGGTCTCTTTATTCCTGTATTTTTCTATCAGTTGCCTTACAATGAAAATTGCATCTGTTGTTAATTTGCCCTGCATAAGGCCAAATTGATTATCGGATATTTTGGTTTCTTCACGTATCCGTCTATCAATTACTCTCTACCATATTTTCATGGTGTGGCTAAGTAGTTTTATAACCCTGTAGTTTGTACATTGTTGTATGTCTCCCTTGTTTTTGTAGACAGGTGCTAATATACTGCTTCTCCATTCGTCTGGCATTTGTCCAACTTCCGTAATTCTATTAAATAGACCTGCTAGCCAACTTATTCCTGTCTCTCCCAATGCTCTCCATACTTCCCCAGGAATATCATCTGGTCCGACTGCTTTTCCTTTCTTTATTTTTTGAAGCGCTTGAGCCACTTCCTCGTTTGTTATTCTCCGTTAACTCCACAGGCTGTCTGTCAAATTCTTCATTTAACAAACTGTCAAAATACTTTCTCCACAAGCAGCTTATGTTGTTGGCTTATGGCTTACTGTCTCACTAACTATTACCTTACAGTCCTTGCATTCACGTATGTCTTCTTTCATTATCATGCAGTAGTCTATTTGGGAGTGATGTTGTCCACTTTTGTAGGTAATAAGTTGAGTTTCTCTCTTTTTAAAGAATGTGTTAACAATCGCCATATCCAATGCTGTTGTTAATTCAAGCATGTCATCTCCAGCTTCATTTCTAGTTCCAAGGCCTAATCCCCCATGTATTGTTTCACATCCTGTCTTGGCTTGGCCCACATGTGCATTGAAATCACCTCCTATTATAACTTTCTCCTCTGCTGGAATATCACTCAGTACGTCTCCTAAGTGTCTCCTCAGTACTAGAACGTACTAAAAGAACGAAAAAAACAAAATCTAATAGAACTTCGAAATGGTTACATTTCGATATAGAAAATATTACGTGAAAAATAGTCAGTATTACTTACAGTAATAGTCAGGTACGAAATAATAGGAAAAACGGAATATCTGACAACAAACACCATATAAAAATCTGACTTATAAAATTTCATAATTCTGCTATAGAGCGTTTCACGTTAAAAATAGAACATTGCGGAGATAGCCCCGTATATTTCTTATGGACCATAGAAGCGCGCCGATGGCACGCCGTACTGACTAGAATGAATCGTATATCGGCAGTCGAGTATCCATCCATGCGCGAGAGGTTTGGCAATACTGATCTCCCTAAGCGTAACGTTCTATTCTTAACGTAAGACAAAGTATAGCCGCTTCTGAAATCATTCAAGCGTTCCATATATTTATTTGCTTCATATATTGTGCATAAGCCATCTGAAAAGTTTCAGATATTTTAAAATGGTGTGATGGGAAGATAAGATAGCTAACTCAGTTTATCAAAAATGATAGCGTGGCCTCAAACAAATGGATCGCCATATATGAAGAGTACAGGGGAAAAACAAGGAATGTCCCATTTTATACATACATATTGAGATAAAACCAATAAAGGTTTAATTCTTGCGGTATCTAAAAAAGAAGATTCTTAGCAGAATTCTAGCAATTTTTATTCTATAATCTTAATATAATATTAATTCATATTAACTTATTAATTTAATAATGCTTCAAAAAACTGCTGACATTCCTTGTTTTTGTTCGGTAGCGTATGGACAATCATCGTTCTTCGCCTGGATACAAATTCTTAGGAAATTTATATAGACTGATCTTTCTGGTTATTGTCCTGAATCGATAGGTTAGTCGATAGTACTCAGTTTTTGCTACCACATGGCGAGAAAAGCCAAAATTCATGAAAAAGTGACATTCCTTGTTTTTTCCCCTGTACTCTTCATATAGGGTGTCCCAAAAGTAGCGGAACTGTCGAATATTTCGCGAAATGAACATCGAATTGAAAAACTGAAAAATACGTTTTCAATATTTTTCAAAAATCTATCGAATAACACTAAACACGACTCCCCACTCCACCCCCTGGAGGGGGGTGTGGGGTAACTTTAAAATCTTAAACGAAAATACCCATTTTTTATTGCAGATTTGGATTCCTTATGTAAAAGTAAGCAACTTTTATTCGAAACATTTTTTCGAATTGCGGATAGATGGCGCTTTAATCGGTGAAAACGATTTATCGTGATACCATAGGTAATTTATAGAAATGGTCTAATATTTTGAGAAATACACTTTCAAATGAAAAACCAAAGAACACGTGTGTAATATTTTTCAAAAACCTATAACATGACCCCCCACTCCACACCATGGAGGTGGGGGTGGGGGTAACTTTAAAATCTTAAATAGGAACCAGGAACCACCATTTTTTATTGCAATTTTGGATTCCTCATGAAAGAATAAGTAACATTTATTCAAGACATTGTTTAGAATTGTTGATAGATGGCGCTAATAAATTGCATTTTTCCGATTATGGCGCCATCTATCAACAATTCTAAAAAATGTTTCGAATAAATGTTACTTATTTTTTTATGAGAAATCCAAATCTGCAATAAAAAATGGGGGTTCCTATTTAAGATTTTAAAGTTACCCCCACGCTCACCTCCAGGGTGTGGAGTGAAGGGATTCGATAGGAGGGGGTCGTTCGATAGGATTTTGAAAAATATTAAAAACATGTTTTTTGGTTTTTCATTTGGAAGTGTAGATCTCGAGATATTAGACCATTTCTGTAATTTATTTATGGTATGACGATAAATCGTTTTTACCGATTATAGCGCCATCTATCCATAATTCGAAAAAATGTCTTTAATAAAAGTTACTTACTTTTACGTAAGGAATCTAAATCTGCAATAAAAAAATGTAGGTTTCCATTTAAGATTTTAAAGTTACCCCCCACCCTACCTTCAGGGGGTAGAGTGGGGGATCGTGTTTAGTGTCATTCGATAGATTTTTGAAAAATATTAAATTTCCGTTTTTCTATCCGATGTTTATTTCGAGAAATATTCGACCGTTCCGCTACTTTTGGGACACCTTGTATAAGCTACCATGTATGTATATGTGTTCTTTATTTAAAATAAAAAGAGATACTGTAACTATTTATGTACTCCGAACAGTTTCAGAATTTGAATGACAATTGTTTGTTATAACAACAAATCACATTTTTATGGCAATGATATTATTCACTTTGCATTATGTTAGCGTTACATGCTACTTTTAAGGGATTTTCATTTCATTTAATGAAGTAACTAACTCTTTATCATAAAAGAACAATGGGTAAATTTCATAAGTCCATATTCGCTCCGTGCATGACTGACGCGACACCTATCGCCTTCACCTGACATTTTTGGAGTATGATAAATACATATTGTGAAGTTGCAAATTATTAATAATTAGTTTTTTAACGATTATTTTCCAATTTATGTATAAAAGGGATATAGTATTAAGAACTGGGTTTCTAAAAATTCATCACAATTTATATTTTATATTTATATTTTTAAACTAGAAGGAGTAATTCAAATTTACCGCGCTGTAATGCTTGTTTGTAATTATTGGTCCAACCGCAGGTAAGTTTACTTCACTAAATTATGAAATTTTGACACTATTTACATTTAAATTTCATACGTTATTAAGTTATATCGGCAATTTTTTATGTTTTCTGAATTATTCCTGTAATTTTTAGATTTTTAGTCTGCATTTATATAAAGCAACTATTGTTTTTATAACTCTTTAGTGAATTGTTATTAGTCTTATAAGTTGTCCGATACTGATTACTGGATTACCGTTGTGGTCAACCAAAAAAGAAGAATCTGGTGATTTTTATAGTGACATTATTTGGCGTGAATCTGTCTTTTGAGTTTACTCCTCCTAGTTTAAATCTTTTCTCTAATTTATATGTCATTATTGGAGATCTATAGAAATCACACTTACTATTTTGTTATTATTAGCTCAATTAAATACTTACGCAACATTTATTTACCATCTTTGATAAATTTCTTATTTTCTTATATGTACAAATAATGGCAATGACATTACAAAAATATCTCCAATATTGTCATATTTCGCCGCTACTCACGCTGGCAACGTTTCAGGGTACTCCCACCATGGTCGTGCACGGAGAGAACAGTAAACAAGTAATCAAGTGTATGAGAAGTTCAAGTTTAAATGTTTCCCAAATTAATACCTATAATAAATTAAAGAAACAATAATTTTGTAATAAAACTTTTTGTAGTAAAATTATTTTTTGACTACATTCGTTTAAATATATATTATATCGATAGCTTTGGAACATACCTCTTTGGTTTTTGGTCGTAGATTTTTAATTGTGGAAATAGTTATTTTTCTAACTAGTGCGGAAAGTGATACTTTCACGCACGAGACTGCCGTTAACCCGAACGACGCGATAGCGGAGTTCGGGCAAGCAGTCGAGTGCGGGAAAGACACTTTCCGCATGAGTTAGGAACAATATTTTTTCTATGGCCGTACGTTTGGAAAAAAGCCACAAAAAAATGAGTTATATCAATTTTTATTTAGAAGTGAAAATATACAAATTAATTCTTTGGCAAGGTTGTCAAAGCCAAACTTTCAATATAATGGGTTACCACGACGACGATATTGGTTTCCATGACGACGATTCAAAACCATTGTAATTTTCTACTGATCTGACTTTTAAATATTTTGTCAAAATAATTTTATTTCATCGAATTATCGCGCTAATTTCATTAAAACATGAACACAATAAGATAAATTTGAAATAAATTAGTACATAATATCTAAATATTAGTTTATTGCATGTATTATAATGCCATATTATAAGGTATTTTACTTTCCCAATTTACTTACCGTGCGGGAAAGTGCAACTTTCGGAAATGAAATGCGTGCGTGAAAGTGGCTCTTTTAGCACGGCCGTAGAAAAATAAATTTTCTGATTCAGTTCACCATAGAAATAGAGAACAAAAAAATGTATTTTTATTTTTCGGAACTGAATGTTTAGTAGATTGAAAACGTATCGGAAAGCGCGCACACAGCATACCTAAAACAATCAGTTGTGCTACCCGAATATTTAAGGAAAAAATTGAAACATCTAGAAAAAGCATTTTGATAGAATGGATATGCTCCAAGAGCAATCACACGACCCATGTAATATACGCTATCTGTTTCAATATGGTCACGTCTCAATATATTGAATCTCTTCAAACTGAGGTTTGCATTTTTTTCCATAGATAATGGGAATGATGCCATTGTAGATACTATCTTTTTAACTCAGTATACTAACACCACTAACACGCACACATTTCAGTCACAATTATTAGGAAGGATTCAATCAGTTTGAAATTCTCCTAGTTTCTAGTGCATTTGGTATAAATAATATTTTATTATTTTAATGGATATTGAAAAGTTGATTAGAGAACATCCATTAGTGCAGTCACTGAAGGTGGATATGAGCTATTACTTGCCAGCAGCATTTTCAATCCAGCTGGATTTTTGCAAGATTGACCTAAATCCAGCTGGATCCAGCGCAGATCCAGCAAAATGTGGAATCAAAATAAAAACATAGTTTTTATAATAGAAATAGTTTTTTTTAGTGAGACCTTAAAAAACATATTTTATCTATCGTCTAACCTACTTCGCACAGAACTGCACATTGCACATATAGCCGGTTGCGGAGGAAGTCCTTTCGGCCTCTATGCTGGTCGGTTTTAAGGTCAGCAAATAGTCATAGACCATGGACAAATGATCGCGTTTCATTTCTTCTGTCTCATAAGTGGTCATTTCCTTTCCCAAAATATTTTGGTTATAAAAGTTGTTCAAGTTGCTCAAGTTCTTGTTCCAAATTAAAATTCACGGGCTCCGGATTAGCTGGCCCATCTCCTTTTATTATCTCCTCTTGTACTGGTTCCACAATCACTTGTGTATTTATACGACTCAACAAATTTTCATCTCTTGTCACATTGCATTCTTTTTTGGCATGGGGAAATACCTGGATTGTTTAGTCCTTCGATATACTCTTGGTAAGTATTTACACTAATGTAAATTTCAAAGAGGCACCGTTCCGCGATTCTGTTGCGTAATGCTTCCGATGGATCGGCATTAAGGCTAGACTCCTGGCTATCTAGTTTGTCTAAGACAAATTCCATGGTTATGTCGGCAGTTATCAAAGTGGACTCTCTTCTGCAAAGAGCTTCTGCAGCCAATTTTACCGGTTAAAAAGTGGCGATCAACTCATTGATTATTGACCACTCGTCAGTACAGAGTATTTTCGCAGAATCGATGTCTATCAACGCTTTATCGATGCAAACTTTTAAGCTGTTGAAGCTTCTCAGCATACTGAGCTACTGGGATCTACTGGGAGTTGCCGACTCAGGACTTTGAATAAAGAGGCTAACGATGACATTAAGTAGTAACTTATTTCGAATTTAACACGTTTGCGGATCCACGCTGCTAAATCCAGCACGCTTTGCTGGATCCAGCATGTAAAAAAAGCGCTGGATGCAGCTGGATTGCCGAATGCTGGATCCAGCAATTGCAATCTCTAGCTATTACCTCCGATTTCGTTGAACCTCCATCGATTTGCATTAAAATTGGTGAGTGGTTAGAGAATACCTCAAAGAATAAAGGTGACATGGTGCCAACTTGCGCTTTCACCCTGGGGGTGGATGCCACCCCGTCTCGGGGGTGAAAATTATATTATTAAAAATAACCCAATAATTCGATAGAGGGACGAATTCCAAGCATTTGTCATATAAAGTTATTGAAATAAATCATAAAGATTTTAATTTTTCGTGAGAAAAATGCACGTTTTTAAACGATTTTTCATAAATAACTCAAAAACTATAAGCTTTTACAAAAAACTTATTATTATCACAATTGAAGCTAATAAAAAATTAAATAAACTCCTTACTCTAAAAACCCTTGAGTGTTAACTAAAAGTGAGTTATAAATAAATGAATGTATACTTTTTTCGGCGAGTGCCCAAATCTAAGTATTCAAGGTTAAATAACGGGAAAATGATGCATTTTATACATAAACTTATTAAACATTTGTTAAAGTACTTAGAAATATCTACCAAATGATCTCCCGAACAAGTTGATAGCATTAAAATTTATGCTTCAAAAATTTTTCAAAATTGATCTTTTAAAATTTTTTCCAAAATATGTTATTGTTTTTTTTTAATAACTCCGTCAATTTTTACGATATCAGTTTACCTAAAAATTTGAAAGTTAATTCCAAGTGCTATGAAACCACGTTGAATTTAATCTTCTAACCACTTACTTTTTAAAAAATTAAAGGTTAAATGACCTCGGTTATTTTTTACCCTACCGAAATAGTAAAAAAGGTAAAATATTTGGTACAGAAAAAACTAAAATTTGGTTATAGTTACAATATATCATTTTTCAGGTATTTTGAGCATTTTTGGAGTTATTGTCAAAAGAAAATGAAAATTACGATAATTCTAAAAATTATGATTTTTTTATATTATATCTTTTTTTCAAAAATATGCATTCTAAACCAGTCAAAATTGTTGAAATCATTACTTATGCTAATATAAAGTCTTGTAAGGATTACTATAAATTTTAATTTGTGTAGAAATGGCGTATATTTTATTTTTACTTTTTCGTAAAAAAATCGAAAGGGTTCTCTTATTTTCATCATAACTTGCTTAATTTTGATGCAATTAACTTCCTCTGGAACTCATTTGATAGGTATTCCGAAATACTTTGACAAGTGTTTAGCAGATATATTTTATAAAATGCATCGTTTTCCCGTTATTTAAGCTTTAATACTTAGATTTGAGTAATCGTCGAAAAAAGTATACATTCAGTTACCCATAACTTACTTTGAATTAACATTAGTTTCGTTCTTTAAGTCAGGAGTGTATTAAATTTTTTAATATCTTTAATTTTGGTAATAATAACTTGTTTGTAAAAGCTTATAGTTTTTGAGTTATACGTAAAAAACAGCTTTAAAACATGCATTTTTTACGAAAATATAAAATTTTTGATCTTTGATATCTCAAAAAGTATTAATTTATATTAATAACTTTATATAACAAATTTTGCTTATAATTTGTCCTACTATCGATTTGTGGTATTATTTTTAATAAAATAATTTTCACCCCGAGATAGGGTGGCACCCACCCCCAGGACAAAAGCGCAAGTTGGCATCATGTCATCTTTGTTCCTTGAGGTATCCTCTAACTACTCACCAATTTTCATAAAAATCGATGGAGGTTCAACGAAATCAGAGGTGAAAACCTTCAGTTAACATAAACTTCGTCGTAAAAATTAGATAATACTCTCCCTTCCCTTCATCGAAAGGGGTATTTACAGCCGAGGTCCTCCCTAATGTCGACGTCGCAATTGCAACTCATGACTCCCCCGTTTCAGTGATTTTTTTTAAATTCAATGTTATTTCTGGATTTTTTAAAATTAACTGTAAAACTTAATCTTTATCTTTAACTTTATTTGTATAATGTTGCCCTGTGGTAGACGCTAGTAAAAAATTATTTTTATAGAGAGAATAGCGACAAATTTGAAGTACACCAAACGACATCGGATGTGCCCCATTCCCAAAGTCTCCCATTCCCTTCTTTACGCCGTAGTTTATGGATGTTCCCTTAATATTGTGCATCAACTTCCGGCACTGTGTGGTCAGGACAAATACAAAGTAGTCGAAAAGTATTTTTGCTCATTCGGAAGTAGCTCCAAAACCGCTTCTTATCATCTCGTAGTTAGCGGTACAAATTGTGATATTCTACATATGTACTTCTCTCCCGATTGATATCATACACCCATTGACGTTTTCTTTTAATTTTTAAAGCACTATTCAAACAATAATTCTGCCAGACAATTCGGGCATCAAAAAACTGCACGAAACACTCAACTGCGCGAACTGTCTACTCGTCTGTTATCGCTAGTAGTAGTATAAATACAGTATCGCATCGCACCGCTTTGAAATTCGCAGCTCCTTTCGTTTCACGTACATTGTCAAACTTAACCGACAGTAATCAAAATTAAATATTTTACTTAAAATATTTTTAAATCAATTAATAAGTAAGTACAATGGTGAAATATTCTAATCTATGTATTTATAATCTAATCTAATCTGTTTTTATTTTTTGAACTACTCATATACTTGGGTCTGGTTTAATTCAAATTCAATAAAGGGAAGTTCAAAGGCATGAAACGCAGACATTTTGTTAATTTTAATAGCGAACATAACTCGACTTTTGATGAGCTTAAAAAAAGTGTTTTTTTTTTATTTGAGGCACTATTTTCCAAACAAAAGAAAGAATACAAATTATATAAATATAATGACATCTACTACGTGTATTATTGAGTATGTTGGAAACTACAATAAATAAATATATAGAAAAGCTGAAAATCTGTAATAAAGTCCGAATTTAAATAAAAAAGTCTGTACAGAAATGACCTAAAATGTTGATAATATAAAATGTCATTTAAAACCTTGTTTATCATATTTCAATGACATCTGGATTCGAATTCAACCGGGTTGAAAAAACCAAATTTGGTATTAGATTCCCAAGCCAGTAATGCCAAAAAGTAATATTTTATCAAACAGATCCATTTCTATCATGTAAATCTAAAACTCGTAGGGTAGATGAGAAAAAGAGGGGACAGAACATGAAGTACAGTTCTTCCAACTGATCTTCGCACATACGTAAAATTATTCACGAATTACTTTTCATACTAGGTCTCTTTTTTACTCACAGAAACTAGTATCACAAAATTAAGCCGCTTATTCATAGAAACCACTATAAGTTAAACAAGGATAAGTGATTCGGCATGTCTTTGATACATTATTTATTAAGAAGTTTGACGTTTTTAATATAATTTAAACTTTTTTGGTACATTTCATTGTAATTGTTAGAACGACTAATTGTTGCTCCCTTATTTGATTACCTCCGGTAATTATTTATTTTTAAGCTAATGAGACAAGTAATATTTTCCAAGGTACAAATTGTAATTTTCATCATATAACCTCGAATTGTAGTCCTGTCGAACGGAAACTTACTATTTGTTTATTTTCGAGATTACTTTTTGACTTTTTGTTTTTTTGTTATTTTATTACCGTTTTTTATTACCGTTTTATATTTATCTTTATATTAGTAATAGTCGGTTTGATGTTCAAGCTGTTTAATGTCGAGACCATCAATCTCCTCAATAGTGACAAAAGATCAAACACTTTAATAAAATAACTTTATAAAATAAGTCAAGCGGAATAATAGCCATTTCCCAATAATTACATTGATAGTACATGCCGACGCACGTTTCTCTTAATGTTTTGATTTAACTTGTTTGCAAATCAATCATTAGATTTGCGCAAAGATACATTGGAACAACTGTATACAGTGTCATAAAAATTATAATGGTTGTTGTTTTAACATGGTTGAAATGCAAAATAGGTATCACTAAAGTGCAAAATAAAAGTTGAAACTAAACCCTCACATATTTTTAAGTATAAAATGTGATTGTAATAAATGTTAGGTTTAATTTTAAACATTGTTTAAGATAAATTATTCTTATTCGTGTCACCGTTTTATGTCCCTTTACTTTCAATGGTTGAAGGCTTGTATTTTCTTGTTTAACACATTGAACGCCACGCGAGTTGTATTTAACTCGCGCTTTGTTTGGCCCAGGCGCTCAGCGAGTTAGATATAATTCACATTAACATTGAGATTTTGCACGTGGAGCCTGACGGCACAAACAAAAAATTTTAGTGTGGCGGTTAATGTCTTAATTACTGATGATAAAAACCACTGAACAGAAAACATAATTTGAATAAAAATGCCGGATATATTTCTTTCCGAGACGTCGCTAGTCAGCCAAAATAGTAATATGTATTCTCCGTCACATAATTTGAATTTGACTGTAGAAGAAATTCGGTTTTTAGGAAGATTAAAAAACGACATTATGTTATACTCTGGAATGCTATTCTATAAACGTTAAAAGATTTAAAATTATTTGGGTTTAAAAAATGGTTAATACAGTTTATTAAAGCTAATCGAAAATTTCATAATTAATGAAAAATAATAGGTACTGTTAAGACGGTTGTTAATGTTTTAACTTGTCACTTTGCATGGCAAAAAAAAAGCGATGAATTTAAGGTATCATCTAGAAATAGTTTTCAATTGATTTCTTATTTTGGTAATCATTTCATCTATTTTATTCCTCAACATTTTTAATAGAGAATGAGTTATTTAGATCCCATGTTTCGTTGCATGTCAAAGCTTATAATTAACGTGGATACAGGTATATTAATGTTTGCATATTCGTAAAAAAGGGAATAATTTTTAAATATACCGATAAAACTGGCTTTCCAAAAATTCTAAACAAAGGGGCGAAATCATGCACTTTAATAATAATTTAATCTTAATTATCTTTCTATCACATCGGAAATTATAATTTTACGGCGAAAGTAATGTTTGACTTTATGTTACTAGGTTGGATTAAACCTTTTAGAGTATTGTATATTTTATTCGATACTTCGAAACATATAATAAATATATTTAAATGCCTATCAATCAACTATACGATTCCGTCTCTACAACCTACATTTTGCTGCCGTACCCAATTTGGACGTGGATACTCGACTATAATGAAAAATATTGACCAGTGTATCAACTCCACGCATTAAATAATGGACGTATTGCAGTTTTATTTCTTTTATTGTCCTTTCAACTTTATTTTCTTTCTTCATTCTTCTTGACACTTCAACGTTCATAATTTAATCCACCCGAGTGATTTTCCACATCTGAAAGTTTCTTTGTGCATTCCTTCCATCGGCATAATTTCTGTTCTGCTTCCACAATAATATTTCCCTATGTGTTGCTCTTTCTTACTCCAGCTAGTTTTTTAATTTCTTGTGCAAATTAAAGGTGTCATATTTGTTTTTCAATGTCCTTACAGTTTTCTGAGTAATAGACTTCGTTTAAAGCTCTTTCTTTCCTTTTTGGTATACTTTGTAACTCTTGATATCGGACCTTGTTTTTCTTGAACTTCCTTCTTTCATTATCTCCAAAATTTCATCTGTCATCCAGTGTTTTCCTTGTACCTGTTGTACGTGTTTGACTCCATCACACACTCCATGACATCTTTCTAGGTTGCCATTGATGATAAGTGGGTCGTGATCAGAAAATACATCAGAACTTAGAAACCTACGCTTGGCTTGCTTCTCTTGCGTTTCGATATCGAAGACTATGTTTTATTAAACGTAATCAATTTGATTTCTGACTATCTGTTATTTTATTTGCTGGTGACTTCCGTGTACAAAAGCGTGTTTTAAGTAGTTAATAAAATAAAAGGTATTAATTACTACCAGTAGGCAAGAATTCGATCTAGCAGACGATCATCTGCCGTTGTCAACACCAAGTACGTATCCGTAATAGTATATATGTACAGATAGTCTAATATCCATGAGTGCTCTTATAAAACCCTAAAGTGGATTATAGGCTAATGTAGGAATGCCGAGAACTCGGCAGACAAAAATGCCACCCTGCTATGGATTCCATTTCATCAGGAAACACAGGGAAAGGATGAACTGGTCAGAATGGGATCAGCTACAAAATACTTCAGTCCTGAGCCGGAAGTAAAAGTGCTTAAAAGACGCCCCCCGCGGCAACAAAAAATCCTGTATCAGAACACAATTCTTACTGACAAAGTAAACCCGATCAAGTACATGGCAAAATGTATATTGGACGGCCATGTGGAAGCATGCCGAAGTACCACGGAAAAGAAGTAGGGATGAGTCATAACAGGCTTCATTATTGAACATGCGCCAATCAATGCCTGCGTACAAGGCGGCTATTTCATGGAGGCTTGCAGAATCTGCATCAGAGAACCTGATACGTTTAACCATATCTTGCATGACTGCGAGGCATTAGATCGCAGACGGCAAACACTTTTTGAAGACTATCACGTGACTCCAAAGGCATATGGTACTCATCCACTAGACCTGTACAAGCCATCACAATGACCAGGAAGTTAAATGAGCTAGACCTGTACAAGCCATCACAATGACCAGGAAGTTAAATGAGCATAGGAATGTGCATATGAAAAAAATAACAAAAATAATTTTAGGCAGAAGCGTGAACGACAAAATTGAGAGTTGCGAAGATTATAAATTCATTGGAACAACAATAAACAAACACAGAACAGACAATCAGGAGATTAAGGAAACGATATCGCAAGGAAGGAGAGCAGTTTGAATCGAAAACAGATTGAATAGTATAAGGTGGCACAAAAACATTAGTAAAGGAAGAAAAATTAACACCTAAAATCGCACTCTATGATGCAGAAACCTGAACATGGACAGAATATAAAAAACGACTTACTGTTATGGGGTTTAGAAGGTAATGTATAATATCCAAGCGGGACATAGAAAAAAACTAAAGGATAACCGGAACTATCAGGATCGTAAGACAATGGTGCAAGACGTAGAAAAGCAACAGTTAGGGCTGTTTCACATTATAAGAATTTTGAACGTGCGAGGGTTTTCTCGTGCGGTAGTTTTGACGCACTTGTCCTTTTCACACAATAAGAATTGAGTCGCACGAAAATATTTTGCTGTGTTGTTTGGTATATTATTTTTATTTACACTTTGTGGCTGAGGTAGGTACATGGTACGGTGTTTGATATGTATCATGACGATGTATCATTACAAATGGGTATTTTTGTCCATACTTTTGTCCTAATGTACTGTAATGCGTATTTAATTCATTTGCAATTTCTATTTTGTCAGTTATTATTTCTTATGTTTTTAATTAAAAGTCTTAATTTGTTTTTATAATCGTTGTTCTACTAAGTTATTTGTGGGATCTTGGATTAGCTCATCTAATTAGCTTATACAATATAATGTAATAAACTATTCTAAATGGGAAATAAGCCACAATTTAACTAAAAAAAAAATGATTTTATTAACGTTTCGACATCCGATTTGAGCGTCGAAAAGTTAATAAAATCATTTTTTTAGTTAAATTGTGGCTTATTTCCCATTTAGAATAGTTTATTACAAAAATGCCATAAGGAAATAGCTTCAGAACAACATTACAATATATGTTTTTCATGTACAGAATTTGAAAGACCCTCCGTCATCCACTGATTTTTAAATGTTGTTCCCCTCGTTTTAAATGTTGTTTTTAGATAATTTCACACAAGACGTGACCGCCGCCCTACTCCAGTCTTCACCGAGTCGTTTACCCTATAAAACTAAAATATAATTTCGTAGAATAAAAGGTATAGTTATATTATATGGAGCGAAATCACATTATAGCGTTGTGGATACTTTATCGTCGAAGAAAGAGAAATAAGAGGAACTGAATTCATTGGGTCCTTCCTATGAACGCAAAAAGATACGATTTATGTATTTTTATATTCACACATATTGATGGAACACCCTCTACACTCAACGTTAATTGCAACTATGTAAAATAAAGTTTATTGTAGTATACTTAGCAGTTTTAATTACTGTTGTTATCAGTAACATATAATTAATTTTGCTGTACTTGCCAAATGTGTTCTTTCTTTATCACCTAATTCGTCAAATTCATTGTTAAGTGCACGGCATACGCATTCCAAGCATTTCTCGTCAAGTTTCTATCTTTATATATTTCTATTGTTTTGTCCCAAAGAACAGGTCTCGCTTCAATAGGGAACTTGCACATTTTTTTTATTAGATAATAATGTTCAGTTTTGTTTAAAAATGAGATTTCCAAAATTTCACGCTTCAAAAACTCGTAATAACCTAGAAATACATATTTAAAGTCTTCAGCGGTATAAAATAGTTCAAACGGCACGTGACGTCACATAGTTTTGCATTAGTTTTTATTATGGTTATATTTCGCTGTGTCTAGGTACACGCTAACGTGTACGCAAATAAAAAAGTTAGGTAGACGCGAATTAAACTTCATCAAGCCAGTGACGTCATTATTTAGATTGCGCAGTTACTATATATTTTGGTACATGCTATTTTGATATGTTTAGTGTTTGTTTGATGGAAACATATTTGTTAAGGGACGGGAAGCAGAACTATTCAGATGTTTCAAACTTAATTGTAATAAATCAATGTGTATATATAAAAGTATATATTTAGGTTAGCAAAATAATTATATGTATTTAGTTGACATGACATGTAGGTACAAAATATTGTTAAAATAATTTTTATACATAAGTGAATTTTTATAATCAACTATTCTAAATGCAAAATAAGCCACAATTTAACTAAAAAAATATTTTATTAACGTTTAGACGTCCAAATCGGATGTCATTGTCAAAATACAAAAATTAGTCAGATTAAATAAATTATTGGAAAAAATTTTTTACTAAGCAACAACATTTTTGTTTAATTTAATAATATTTTGTATTTTGACAACGACATCCGGTTTAGAAGTCGAAACGTTAATAAAATCAATTTTTTAGTTAAATTGTGGCTTAGTTCCCATTTAGAATAGTTGATTACAAAAATGCCACAAGGATAATAGCTTTAAAACAAGTTAATTATTATTGTGAAAGCTTTAGGTCTTCCTTTTATTTTAATCTTTTACGGTAATACTATTTCATTTATAACTAAAAAAAATATATATTAATTTATAGTCTCTTATCTTGTGCTTACTGTTTTAAAATGTTCTTAAACTCATTAAAAGAACTAAATAATTGTCCGCACTCTGTAGTTAATTTAAAAGCAAACACTAAACAAATAAAAAATAAGAAATCACTGACACTCTAACTTTTTTATTTGCGTACACGTTAGCGTATACCTAGACACAACCTTATATTTAGGTATATTCTTCTTCTCATTCTTTAGTTTATTGGCCTCCACCTACTTGGGTATTTGGCAAGCTCATCGTCGTGGAATAAGTCAAAAATATTTATATTCTAATGACATTTATCGTATGCCATTGTAATAATATATACCAGTTTGTTAAAATTGTAGTTTTATACTGTTTTTGAAGGAAAGGAACGAAGGTTTACTATTGAAAATAAAACCATTTTGTAAAAGTACAAATTTTCTATGAATAGGTCAAACGATCAAAAACACTTGTAACGTCACATAAATGTATTTTCTACTGACGTTTATAACGTCTAATTTAAAATTCTGTTTACTTTATTGGAAAAATGTAAATGTAAAACCAAGTGACGTCACGATGCGTTTTGGACCACCTGTTTGAATTTGAATTTTTAATCGTATTTAGGGGCCAAACGAAAGACAAACAAAACTTTTTTATCTTTGATACATGTTTTAAATTATGTTCTGTTGTGATTTATAACATTTTTTTTCGAATTTAAAAATTTATGCAAGTTCCCTATTAATGTTATTAATATTTGACTATCAATCTGAGACATCATAATATAAAATATATGCATCTACTTCAAACAGCCACAAAGTGTAAATGAAAATAATGTACCAAACAACGAAGGAAACTACCTTCGTGCGACTGAACGACAGTATCATATGAAAGGATGCATTAAGTCCCCTATGCTACTGGGTGTGTAAAGACGTCACGGCTGCCGTCTGTTGTTGTAGCAAGGGACGACATAAACACGGCGACTTCACCGAACGTTCCAACCACCGTCTAGTGAGAAAGGCTCAATATGATTACATGAGTCACCATTGGAATGTCGTCGTGCGTTTTAACCCTCGCTTTTTGGTGTACTAAAATTAAAAAGGCAATAAGTGTAAGGAACTTGGACACGTGGAGGATTCTAGAAAACGAGTAGCGTTCCTTTTGTATACTGCTAGGTTGTCCCGTTTTGATGTACACATATGATTTCTCATAGAGATAAGTAATTTCCTTTCCCCCAAAATTGTCTTTATTGTCAACCTCTGCTAATTAATCTGCCTTTTTGTTGGTCCCCACTCCAACGTAATTGGTAACGTCCTGTGGACTGCCTTACTATTTATATTTTCCTTATATTTCGAAATAGTTGTCAATAATTTTCCCAAAATGCCGGGATCGACTAAAAATTAACATTGCATGAATAAGTGTATCATGGGCATTTTTCACTTACATACATGTTCGTCGTAGTTTAATATCTTTTATCAAAAACATCATTATTGCTTCTTGTAATACATAATTGTTACATTTTTAACTAACATTAAATAGAAACCTGCATGAGCATTTTATTTGCATGATCATCAGGCCAACGTACCAGCAATTATAGTCGATCAAGGACCAGTAGACAGTAGCAGAGAAATGACACAACTCGATGAAGCAGATGACGACGACGAAGAGGTAGTAGTAGAGGAGAGAGATAATAGGCTAAGTGTCAGACCTAATGTATGTGGTACTGAAAACAGAAATAGTGTCGCATCCGATATCTGTGATACTGATTACAATGCTTCCGCAGAAAGTAGTGATAGCAGTAGGAGAAGTTCTATCGACATGCCCCAATATCAGTTAAATCTACAAGACGCTAATGGAAATGGAACTGACGATGATGAGGTTTGTAAGCTTCCGCTTTGAATGTGTTTGTTGTGCTCTTGTTGTTAAACTTTCTTTTCCTTGTATTATGTGTGGTTTTTTCTTTTCTTTCTGATTTTATTCTCTAAAATTCTTTCCTCTAAATGACTCTGTAATATTGTTTTCCAATTCATTGTTTACTTTATAATCTGTGAAGACTCGTTACCAATATTTTATCTTAATGCTGTTAAAGATAATTAAAGAAAACCGCAACAGTTACTCTGTTAATAAAATATCTAGGGTATAATCTTTTCGTCAATACATAGCTTGCAAGAACTTGTAACGGAAAGTGTTTGATTCACGATTAGTTTAACGTGAATATACGATGCTATTAAATATTACTTTAGCAAGTTAAAATAACATTCGACGACATTTTTCTATAGAACTGTTTATTGATTACAATACGTGCTTACAGATCTAAGTTTTGTTCGCTACTACTACCATAGATTAATAATATAGTATTACCGGATAGATAGGCAACTCACTGTAAAAATTTGGTTCCTTTCGCCACTTGCGACCGTAGTGTTAACTAATCACCATTTGGCGGGAAATTTAAATGGACAAGCATTAATTTCATCCGTTCAGCGCCTCTTGCGGGCCCTTTCGTTACTAATTAAAATATCTTCTTATAATCTCACCTATATTATTAAAATAAAATACCAGAACTTACTAAGCTTGTTAAAGTATTTTATTTAAATAATATCTAAGTAATACTCATAAATTATTCGGAATTCCCAAGTTACAAAAATATGTTATTTTTGCTGTCAAATTTAGTAAGGAAAAGGGATATAAAAAAAGTTATGACAATGTTTTTCTAAATATAGGTACGTGTATTTATTTGTTGTTTCAGATAAAACAGTTATAAACTAATTACTATTTACCTATCTATGCATTTTTCTAACTTTTCTATGATTTGTACACAACGGTACACATTTTTTTATTAACACAACACAAAAGTTCTTTCGTTTCGTAACTAAAACAAAACTACACTTTATCAACGAAGGATAAGGAACCAACTTAAATTGAAATTACTAAGAACAAATCGTTAAAGGTAATACAATAAAAAATAAAAACTGTAAACTAAACTAATGGAAAAATTTTTCCACTAACTGTCATTACTTTTGACAGAATTGACATTGCCGAGTTAAGCCTCGTTTCGTTTGATTATTTTATTTATGACATTCAGATATGGCGTTAACATAAATGATTGGTTAAAGTCTTCGTGAGCGAGATAGGCTGTCATTTCTCTTTATTAGCTGACGGTAGTGAAAGTGATGGGGGAAATTCCCCAGTTTGTTCATATAAGATTCCGGGGCATGACTACTACTACTACTACTAAAATTACAAAAAGCTCTCGACCAGAAATCCCGGGTGGTGGGGAAAGCAAAAATGTCTCTATCTGTCCTACAGAATTTCACTTTGGAAAAAACGTAATTAACAAATCGTCATCACTGTCCTTCTAAGAAGCTGCAATATCGCTTGCCTCGCACAACTTTCCAAATACTTACTTTCTAAAGAGGATTATGAATACAAATGATAAATGTTACTCAGAACTATGGGTAAGAATGAATGTATTTTAATCTTTAATAGTCCTGTCGCCAGGGGGGGTACAACGGCCTCCTTAATTCAGATGGACTTACCCAAGTTTTTTTTATATATTTTGACCCGCAGAATACGAATTTTTTGGGTAACAGTTGATCCGGATGTCGATAAGATTGTTATAGACAAAGAACTTGAGGAATTACATAACAGCGATTTCTCGCAAAACAAAACATCTTTTTGTATTTTTTGGGTCATTTTAAGCAAAAAATATTCCTACAAGTTTTTTCGTAGAATGCATAGTTTTCGAGATAACCGCGGTTGAACTTTCAAAAAATCGAAAAATTGTAAATTTTAAACCCGAATAACTTTTGATTAAAAAATAAAGTAGCAATTCTGCTTACCGCATTTGAAAGTTTAAGTCAAATTATATCGGTTTTGATTATTTGCATTGCTAAAAATTTATTATTTTATTGTTAAACAAAGCTGTAAACTGTAGTAAACACCTAGTATGTGAGTGATGTTTTCTATGATTTCTCATTTAAAATCGAACGAGTAGGTAGAGTAGCTACAAGTGCAAGCGAGGCAATTTCTACGTAGCATGCGTTAAAACGAATGTATTAGGCACGGGAAACCTATGTGTTTATAGATTAGTTTAACAATAAAAAAATTAATTTTTAGCAATGCAAATAATCAAAACCGATATAATTTGACTTAAACTTTCAAATGCGGTAAGCAGAATTGCTACTTTATTTTTTAATCAAAAGTTATTCGGGTTCAAAAATTGCAATTTTTCGATTTTTTGAAAGTTCAACCGCGGTTATCTCGAAAACTATGCATTCTACGAAAAAACTTGTAGGAATATTTTTTGCTTAAAATGACCCAAAAAATACAAAAATATGTTTTGTTTTGCGAGAAATCACTGTTATGTAATTCCTCAAGTTCTTTGTCTATAACAATCTTATCGACATCCGGATCAACTGTTACCCAAAAAATTCGTATTCTACGGGTCAAAATATATAAAAAAAACTTGGGTAAGTCCATCTGAATTAAGGAGGCTGTTGTACCCCCCCTGGCGACAGGACTATAAAGAGATTTCTGGAAAATAATTTACCCAAACTTTAAGAATGGTCTGATATGAATTATGATATGAAAAAACTAAAATTAACTAAACCATAAGGAGACGGGACAGAAAGCTTAATCTATTAATATGTAGAGAATAATTAGACAAAAATAATTAACTCTACTGGATTCTTGGAAGTACATTTTGATAAAAAAAACACATTTGTATAAGTACGACAAAATAATATTACAACCGGGACGCCGTACGTTGTAAACATGTAGTACTGCAATCCACCAAATGCAGCGAAAAGCAGGCCCACCAAATGCAGTGATTTTAGACTAATCAGTTTGATGAGTCACGCATTTAAGATATTTTTACGAATCATACAAAACCGAGTACGAAAGTAGAATGGGTAATAAACATTTTGGATTTAGAGATCGTCTAGGAACTAGAGAGGCACTATTTTGTATGCGCCTTCCCTTACAAATAAGTTGTGAGTTCCGAAAGAACGTTTATGTTTGTTACATCGACTTCGAGAAGGCATTAGACGGAGTACAACCCGATACACTTTTCGATTGCCTGCTAACAGCAGGACTTGACTACTACGATATAAAACTGCTAAAATACTTATATTACAATCAAGTACCCTCTATCCAAGTTGCATATTGAAAAACTACCCATTAAACGTGGAGTACGACAGGGTTGTGTTTTGTCACCCAGTCTTTTTAACCTGTACTCTGAAGAAATATTTAGGGAGGCTTTGGATGACAGACAAGAGGGAGTAAGACTGGGCGGACAAGTAATCAACAATATCGGGTACACTGACGATACAGCCATTCTTGCAGAAAATTTACTAGATCTCCAGACACTAGTAAATCTAGTCGGTGAAGTAAGTTATCGGAGAGGCCTTAAAATCAATATTTCAAAGACAAAGTGGATGGCAGTTGGAAAGACTGATATAGATTAAGGTCTGCTTTCTCTTAATGGAGAGGAGATAGAACGGGTAAACCATTTTAAATACCTTGGCAGCTGGTTAAATCTAAATTCTGACTCTATGAAGAGATCGAAATATTACGAATGTGAAGTATATGATGATGAAGTATATGTGTATATAAAAAGAACCAGGATCGAAATATTACGTAAGGCTTTTATGACCTGGAAACCAGTTCTATGTCACAGAAAGCTGTCGATGAATATTCGCAAGGTCCTGAAATGTTATGTGTGGTCTATCTTATTGTATGGTTGTGAGACACGGATGTTAAAAACCACAATGTTAAACAATAAGAAGTATTCGAATTGTGGTGCCATCGACGAATCCAAAAGATATGTATTTCTTAAACTTCCAATGAATATGTTCTTCAAATGATGAATTTAGAACGTCTGCTCATAAACATCATAAAGAGGAGAAAAACAGAATAGTTGGGACATATAATTAGAGGACCTAAATACCACCTACTTCACCTTATAATACAATGAAAAGTGGAGGGAAAGAGATGGATTGGTCGAAAGAAACTTTCATTGTTGCGTAATATTAAGATAATGATGTGATTCCACAGTCTTTTTTCGCACAACAGCCGGTCAAGAAAGGTTTCAAGAACTAGTAAACATGATGACGGCCAACGTCTGAATACGGGCACGTCACCTAAAGAAGAAGTACTTCAACCAGTTGGCTTATTTTACATCTTTCATTTTTTCATGATACTTAGTCCAGAATTCTGGAATTATGTGCCAATTTATACAGGTCTATATACTAAGTTTAAATTCAAGATGCAGTAGAAATAAACAAACAAAGACACTTTAAATTTACTGTCTTGGACTACACCAAGACACATTTAACGTGTCTTGGTTTGTTTATTTCAACTGCATTTTGAATTTAAATTTAGTATAGTGGATTTGTTCCATATTTTTTTGGAGTCGCTGTTTGCCGCCTACGAGCTAGTTCTTCGCAGTCATGCAGGATATGGTTGACGATTTCAGTTAGTTGTTAAATAGTCTGCAGCAATATGAAGGAGTTAAAAAGTATATATGCAAGCTCACGTGCACGATTAAAAATCGGGAATTATCGTAAGAGTTTTATAACAACCAAAGGGCTAAAACAGGAATGTTGTGTCTCTCCAACCGTTTTTAAAATCTACGTTGCAGCAGCCCTTAAATGTTAGACGAGGAAAGAGGCTACATAGAAAGGGGTATCGAAGTTGGCAATACCTGCTTATATATTCTCCAAATTGTGGACTATCAGTTGTTCATGATTGATATTTTTTTGGAGTCGCTGTTTGCCGCCTACGAGCTAGTTCTTCGCAGTCATGCAGGATATGGTTGACGATTTCAGTTAGTTGTTAAAGAGTCTGCAGCAATATGAAGGAGTTAAAAAGTATATATGCAAGCTCACGTGCACGATTAAAAATCGGGAATTATCGTAAGAGTTTTATAACAACCAAAGGGCTAAAACAGGAATGTTGTGTCTCTCCAACCGTTTTTAAAATCTACGTTGCAGCAGCCCTTAAATGTTAGACGAGGAAAGAGGCTACATAGAAAGGGGTATCGAAGTTGGCAATACCTGCTTATATATTCTCCAAATTGTGGACTATCAGTTGTTCATGATTGGATGTCAATATCATTAAAACAAAGTACATATGTATCTATTGGTTCAGAAGAAAACGAAATTTTTCTCGATATGGAGAATAACCAAGAAAGTAAGAACTTTCCAAGACTACAAGTACCTTGGAGTAATTTTGATCGAACTGAAAATTCGAGAGTACTCAAAAGCCAGAATCATACAAGCAAAAACAGAAATATAACGTCTTAATAATATTAAAGAAAATATATATTATATAAGAATAAAAAAAGAAAAAAAAAACGTTTATGAGGTTATTATCAAGAGCAGTATTATATGGTGCATAAACTTGAAGCCTAGCAGAGAAGACCAAAAAGAGGCCGAAGTACTGGAGATAGACGCAATTATAAGAGATAGAATAAGAAATGAAGACATTAAAAATCGTCTGGAAATAGAAGGAACGATCATGAAAGACAGAAAGAAATACGGTACGGATACGTATACCGAATTAATGACGAAAGGTTTACAAAACAATGTCTGGAATGGCAACCCACTGAACATAGGATGCAAGGAAGACCAAAAGCTATTTGGACGGCCAATGCGACGACCGGAGCCATTTCATTTTAGCTAGTTGCATTGCCAATACAAGTAATTGGTTGTTTTTTTTTATATATGCAGTGTCGACACTTTTATTAGTTTTGGTTTAATCCCATGTACAATACTAGTGCTCTTTTAGAAGCAGCGTCTACCATTTTTTCTGTTATGAGGTATTTGTTTTTTCAGTCTTATTTTCTGATTTATATTGAAATGAAGGTTACCCAGTTTATCAATAATTCTTATTCGATATAAAAATTTGGCGAGCATTTTTAGACGAGTTTGGTCAGGTTTCGATCATTTCTATCAAAAAACATTTCTTTTCACTTTCGTCTTCTTAGGGTGCCTGTCCATTCCGGACGTTGGCGATCATTCTGGCGATGATGACTTTGTTTGTTGCTATACGGAATAGTTGCGGTGAGGTCTTTCTATACCATGCTCTCAGGTTAGCAAGCCAGGAAATTCTTCTTCGTCCTGGGGCCCTTTTTTCTTTAATTTTACCTTGTAAAATGCATTGGAGTAGCTCGTATCTGCCTTGATTTCTTTTCACCTTAACTAAACCAAATCTGTAATTACATCATCAATGTAAAGGTGTGAAGTATGAAATATATTTTCTGTTGTTCATTTTGCGTTGTATTTACACTTTCATTTGTAGATTATAGACTATTATTTTGGTAAAATTCGATTCAAATTTTTCAATTCCAATTTAACTGAGCCGCCACCATGCTTCGAGGGGCACGTAAATCCGTCGGTCCCAACTACGTAAGTAGTCGTTAAGTCATGTTAGGGGCGCTTGCGCGACCTTAAAACCCTAACACTAGACCTTAGCCAAAAGGTTACACGATCTTTACTTTTAATTTAAAATAAACCCTTTAGAAAAAATTCATATTTCGGAATTATTTCGGAATTGGAAACCCAAATTAAAAAATTGGGGTTGATATATCAAATACCAAAAATGTAAGAAAAGTTTTCTGTAACTTGATGTATATAGTCAATCTTTATTTGAAATTCGTAAAATACCAAAATGTTATCACAATTTCAAGCTACTTACCTTTCATCAGACATGCACAAGCACATGTGTCTACAAATTTAAACTCGAAGACGGGCATAATGTGTATGCCTATTTTCCCATATATTCGCATTATGATAGTCTCTTAGTTTGAATTAGTAGGTAAATGATGATGTCTTATGATACGCACGTACCTTAACATCGCGATAACATGTTGATATTTTAAAAAGTTCATGTACAGAGACTAATAAAGCAATGTAGATTCCTTTCGCACATGATTACGGCTAGTGCAACGGACATATAACAATAAAATCGATAAAGTTTTTTCATTGTGGTAAATAGTGTAGATGACGTTTTTTAAGCACCATTCAGGGTTATTTAGCATGCATACTATACATTTAGTAGACATACTATAATTACACTCCTTTTTGTTATGTACTATTAGGCCTTTACTATAATCCTTAAATCTACTATAATTTTCAGAAACCATATTTTTAGTCCGAAAAACACATGTTATATTACGGGATCCGCATAGGAGGTCGAAATGTACCCATCTGCTTGCCGGATGAAACAATTTTTTTATTAAATTTCATACATAGACAAACACGACCAGCATGGGTTGCCTATTAAAATCGTTTCATAGCTATCCTTCAGGGCCGTAGGGGTTGAAATCAACATTTTTTTGTGAATTTTTTTTTGAAAGTATAAGAGAATAATTTTATTTTTAAATTAAATAAGCATTTTAAGTATAATTCAAAGAATATTCAAAAAAAAATTCAAGAAAAAATATTGAAAAATAAGCCTACGGTGCCAAATTTTTAAAGACACCTCAAAAAAACAATGAATTTTGCGGTGGACATCAGAATTTATCATTGGATCATGGTAGACAAAAAATTCAAAAAGATTTTGTTAGCTTCTTAGTTTCTCGAGGTCACGCTGTTGAGTTCCTTTTAGTTTTAATGATATTTGACTTTTTAGTATCACTCAGAAGTCAAAACAACGAATTTTTTACAGAAAAAAGGCTGAAAATCAACATATTTATTATTGTTAAACAAAATATAAGCATAAAACAAAAAATATCTCGACAGTGTTTCCTCAAGGAATGTCTAAAGAAAATATGTACAAAATTCCAGGTACGTTGGTCAAGTAGTTTTTGAGTTCAATGTCTACAGGCATTGAAAAAAGCAGTTTTGAGAAAAACGCTTGTTAACTTTTAATTTCAATTTTTTTTGTCTGTGAAATCGTAAAGTGATGCACACCGGAATATGTTTTTGAATCGCGGGGTAATTTACAAAAGAAAATGAGAACAGCTGTTGATCGTTTCTCACTACGCTCAAGCGCGCTGGCGCGAAAATGCTGCAAAGCGAGTCGAAGGTAGAGAGATAGTGTTGAATATCCCTATCTTCGACTCGCTTTGTAGCAGGTTCGCATCAGCATGCTTGAACGTAATGAACAACGGTCAACAGCTGTTCTCATTTTCTTTTGTAAATTACTCCGCGATTCAAAAAGATATTCCGGTGTGCATCATTTTACGATTTGATAGACAAACTGAAAATAAAACAGAAATTGAAAATAAAAGTTGACAATACTTTAAAGGCTTCTTCCTCAAAACTGCTTTTTTCAAAGGCTGTAGACATTGTAACTCAAAAACTACTTGACCGACCCACCTGGAATTTTGTATACCTATATATTTTTTTAGACGTTCCTTGAGGTAACAGTTCGATAAACAGTCTCGATAAACATATAAGCTAATAAAATCTTTTTTAATTTTTTGTTTACCATGATCCAATGAGAAATTTGGATGTCCACCGCAAAATTCATTTTTTTTTCGAGGTGTCTTAAAAAATTTGCCACCGTTAGCATATTTTTCCTTGAATTTGTTTTGAGTATTCTTTGAATTATACTGAATACGCTTATTTAATTTAAAAATAAAATAATTTTATAATACTTTCAAAAAAATCACAAAAATGTGCTTGAAATGTTGATTTCAACTCCTAGGGCCCCCCCTTAAGGATAGCTATGACACGATTTTGATAGGCAACCCATGCTGATCGTGTTTGTCTATATATGAAATTTAATAAAATAAATATTTCATCCGGCAAGCAGATGGGTACATTTTGTCCTCCTATTCGGATCTTAGACTATTAATAGGACAGTATGTCCTATTAGGACAGTATGTGTTTCTATGTAGTGCTCCTAGCATTCAGCACATCAATTACTTCAATTGATGCATGTAAACATCTGCCAGTGCCAACTAGCCAACTGGCATCTTTAAAACTAAACATATAAGTTGTTAATATATAAACATCGTTATAAATAACGATGCTAGGCTCATAGAGCTAATTTTTAAGAGACCAGACCTGTACAATTCAGCACATAATGACTGTAGGGATGTATTAGAAATTACTTGTTAAATTCGATTGATATCTTTCTTCAACTTTCCTCACTTAAATATCATGAAGAATTGTATTCTATGTATTTGCAGTTCCTAGCACCATTTTTAACATGCTCTCATTAAATTCTTGCTCTTGTAAAACATAATATTATTAAGATGAACCTGTCTGTCTAGGCTCCATTAATATCAAACTTCCCAATCAGATGTTGTGTCGCATCCAAATGCATAAGATATTGTCCAAATGCATAAGAGCAACTACCCCAACTTAAGTCGATTAGCAGAACCAAACAGTCTTAATCTTCGTTCTTCATTTAGATGCATTAAAGTAAAATAATGAAAGAGTTACCAAGAGTAATATTACCAAGTTCACCGATTGTTTATAACCGTAACGAGAAATTAATCCAATATTCCTTACTTATATCCTCGGTATAAAGATTACATTAACTTAAAATTTGAAAAATTTGACTATTTTTAAATTACATTCAGCGTTGGCATTCAGGTCAATTTTTATTCCAAAGCTGACATCTTTTAACGTTTAGATATCTATCATTTGTCAACCCGTCCGTTCCAGTACCACAAACCAATTTTAAATAGGAAATAGACCATGTGTGGCACATTATTGGTACTGATTTGTTTTAAAAGGTCCATGTTTTATAGTAAGGGAGCGAAGTATGCTAAATGTGCAGTCACTCGAGCGCTTGGGGACCTATTGGGTTGTGAAGAGTAGGTCCTAAAACCAAAAAAAGTTAAATAAAGTTTTTCATTTAAGTGGGCGCTTGCCATTTTTTTTATTTAATTTTCCATTTCCAACAATCGTTTTTTCCGATTTAGCGCCATCTATCCATATACTTACAAAAAATGTTTCGAATAAAAGTTTCTTATTTTTACGTAAAGAATAAAAATCTGGAATAAAAATTTGGGCTCCTATTTAAGATTTTAAAGTAACCCCCAACCCCACCTCCGTGGGGGGTCATGTTTGGTATCATTCGATAGATTTTTGAAAAATATTGAACACGTATTTTTTAGTTTTTCGATCTAACGTTCATTTCGCGAATTATTCGCTTTTTTTTTGTGAAACTTTTTAACTCGCCCATTTCCTTACGCCCCTCTCAAATCGTCAGATTTTTGAAATATACACTGTTTTGCATGTCCTTAACTTACCTTATCTTAATCTGACAATATCGAGTATTTTTAAGGATAGATTTTTTTTTCGGGACCCCCTTAACGAACTCCCCTGTGTTAAGAGCTAATATATGGTAGAGGTACATCTGCAAGGCACAAGGTTTCTCCCCATATGATAATCTGACGCGCTCGAGTAACTGCAAAAATCCCCGCTTGGGCTCCCTTACCATTATACATTGTGTGTAAATTTTTCAAATTATAATTTAATAAATTATGCTTTTAGAGTGATGATCAACCTGATAGTTTATCAAATAATTCGTCCAGAAGAGACTCAACTGTTTCAACGTCAACTAGCAACTCTCAAAATAATCTTGATGGTTTGTCAGAAGGTTTGCCCGCAGGTAAGATAATTTTTATTAAATCTCCTTGTCAGAATCACGTTTTTCTAAAAATACTTTATGTAATCTCTATGTGAACATTACTACACCATAAATAATGTGTCATTGATGGAATAGGTAACTAACTATAAAAATGTGATGGGGAAAACATAAGATATTGTCAAAGATTAAAAACAAAATCTACAAGAAAAATAATTTCCTGTAGCTTGCTGTAAACCATTAATCACAAAACATTTATTTAATAAAATCCTATAAAAGGTATATACATTGTAAGTCCCTTAAAGGGATACGTCACAATCACAGAACGTTTTCGATCTAAAAAGATCACCATCAGTGCTGAAACATAATTATAACATGCTGAGCCACCAAAATATGTGGGTAAAAACCCTTAAAAGTAGTACAATGATAAAAAATTGACATTGTCATGTTTAATTATAATTGATGGTTAAAATTGTCCTAGATATAGCACCAGATATCACAGGACTCCCCACGTAAGTTGCTCACGTCCGGAGGATATGTCCTCACATTACGGACGGTAATTAGCAACTGTTAATAGCTCTTCTCAGGGGTAGTTCGGCTAATCCCCAAGAGCTAGCAAGAACATTCACAAGGGAAATCAAAGCATAACACAAAAATTTAAACAAACATTTTATTAGTAATTAGATAGACATGTCCTGTAACACTCTATGTTACACGTCCTGTACAAGATTGCTAAAAGCCTAGAAAAATGACTGAAGGTCCAAACAAAATTAAATGGCTGAAAGCCTAAAGGCAGCAAGGGGAGCGTTCAAGTATTACGTAACGCGATTTTTGAAGATTTTTGACCCCCTCCCTCCTACGTAACGCACTCTAATGGGCGTTTAACTATTGCGTAACGCAATTAATGAAGATTTTTGACCGCCCCCCCCCCCCAACCTGCGTTACGTAATACTTGAACGGTCCCAAGGTGGCTGAAGGTCTTAATATTGTAACAATAAAACGAGAGGTTCGTTTTTATATACGACTTTATTAATTTATTTATACAAGTTTAATTTTCAAACTCTAGCTTAAACTAAAATGGATTTACAAAATTCGTGTCGTTATATACTCTAGCCGATATTTCTGGAACGTTCTGTCCATCTCTAGTTATGATTACGACATTCGGTTAGATCGACTTAACATCTGAGCGTCCCGATCAGCAACTCTAGATGAAGGCCCAGGATGGCAGAATCTACAGGAGTTTCCAGCTCTGCATACACCCTTCAAGAAGAAATAGCAGTCTACTGTCTTTTAAGGGTACGACATCTTTAGGTTAATTCAACACACAGTAATTCGTACGCCGGTTTCTCTGAAAGCAAACATGCTTCTCACAATCTTCCAATCCAGATTTTCTACTGCATGGCCTATTTTTGGTAAAGCCAAATTTTTGATGTCATAATTACACACGATTTTCTTCAAATTAGTTAGAGCACGCCATATGTTCTCATAGCTTGGCGTGTCCGTATAAGACTTACTGGTCACCATATACAGCAAAGATCGAGGACCATCTTCCAATCGCAGTACTCTTGCAAACTCTTTCTCTCTGAGTAATTTGACATAAATTCCTTAAAACTTGGCTGTGATGCATCTTTCATCTCCTGTTGGAGGACTCGGGCTTCTTCTGTTTCATTTGAGCCAGCATATGGTGCAAGAATATGGTGCAATTATGTGAATAACTTTTGGTTTGCCGTTTGGCAACTTTTTAATTCTATATATTACGTCATTTATTTTGTTCTTAACTTCATACGGCCCTTCCCATTGTCTTTGTAGTTTAGGACATAAGCCTCGACGACGTTGTGGATTATAAAGCCAGACAAGATCACCTACTTCGAAGCTTTCATTCTTGCATCGAGAATCATATTGATCTTTCATTCTGTCACTGGCTATCTGGATGTGTTGTCGGGCAAGTTCATGAATGCTGTTCATTCGTAACTTCAGGCGGTCGACATATTCTTCGCCTGCAACCTGTTCCTCGAAAGGTCTGCAGACAAACTCTAGGTCGCAGGGCAAACGAACTTCACCACCCAACATCAGACAGGTTGGTGTCTGACCTGTAGTTTCATTCACGGCCGAGCGGTGGGCCATCAGGAATAAATGAATGTGTTGGTCCCAATTTCGCTGATGTTCAGATACAACTTTGGACAAGTGTTTACCCATCGTTCGGTTCATCCTCTCGACCAGGGGTGTCGTTCTGGTCTTATTGACACCAATCAATTTACAAACGTTTTGAAAAAGGGCTGACTCAAAGTTTCGCCCTTGGTCCGAGTGTATCTCCAAGGGAACACCAAATCGGCTGAAGAATTCTTTAACAAGTACCTCTGCAACGGTAGCAGCTTCTTTATTTGGTAATGCATAGGCCTCGGTCCATTTCGTAAAATAATTCATGGCTACCAGGATATATTTATTTCCAGCATCGGTTTCCGGGAATGGACCTGCAATGTCGATCGCTACTCTTTTCATAGGACTACCAACGTTGTACTGTCTCATGGGTGCTCTCTTTTTACCAACTGGACCATTACTGGATGCACACAGTTCCCATTTCCGGCACCATCTTCTTACATCATCTTTACAGTTCACCCAATAGAATCATTCTCGAACCTTTTGTAGAGTCTTCGTAATACCAAAATGTCCACCTGATGCACCGTTACGCAACTGACGCAATACTTCTGACACTTTACTTTTAGGTACAACCAACTGAAGCTTAGATTCTGTACCATCATCACTCTCAAAGGTTCTGTACAGATAGTCTAACAGCTGGCAGCGGATTTTGTGCGTGATAAGTAATATGGAAAAACTATACAGGAATATGTTGAATTAGTTGTGTACATGACTTTCCCCAACGGCCGGAAACCAGAGTGGGGGACGAGGGTAGTTATAAGGGGTCAAAGTCGCGGTTTTTATTATTTTTTTTGTGACGCTCATGATCAAGATAGTGCACCAAAATTTGGGAATAAGTAGGTCATGACGTAACTAAGTAAAATCTCCAGGGGCGGAACGCTGCGTGGCCGACAAATGGGTGGGGCAGGGGTGAATATAAAAAATATAAGGGGTTTTTTGCGACGGTCATGATTGAAATAGTACATCAAAATTTGGGAATAAGTAGACATAACATAACTAAGTAAAATCCCCAGAGGCGGAAACCAGAGTGGGGGACGAAGGTAGTTATAAGGGGTAAAAGTCGCGGTTTTATTATTTTTTTTTGTGACGCTCATGATGGAGATAGTGCACCAAAATTTTGGATTAAGTAGGTCATGACGTAACTAAGTAAAATCTCCAGGGGCGGAACGCTGCTTGGGGTACAAAGGAGTGGTAGGCAGGGGTGAGTATAAAAATGTAAGAGGTTTTTTACCGTTCGTGATCGGATTTTTTGTGGCGTTCGTGATCGAGATAGTGAACCAAAATTTGGGATTAAGTAGATCATGACGTAACTAAGCAAAATTTCCCGGGGCGGAAACTAGAGTTGGGGATAAGGGTAGTTTTAAGGGGTCAAAGTCGCAATTTGTATTATTTTTTTGTGACGCAGCACAACATTTGTCCCCCACGCAGCGTACCGCCCCTGGAGATTTTACTTAGTAATGTCGTGATCTACTTATTCCCAAATTTTGGTGCACTATCTCAATCACGAACGTCGCAAAAAACCCCTACATTTTTTATATTCACCCCTGCCCCACCCCTTTGTCGGCCACGCAGCGTGCCACCCCTGGAGATTTTACTTAGTTACGTCATGACCTACTTATTACCAAATTTTGGTGCACTATCTCCATCATGAGCGTCACAAAAAAATAATAAATACCGCGACTTTGACCCCTTATAACTACCCTCGTCCTCCACTTTGGTTTCCGGCTCTGGGGATTTAACTTAGTTATCACGAACGTCGCAAAAAACCCCTTATATTTTTTATATTCACCCCTACCCCCACCCCTTTGTCGGCCACGCAACGTTCCGCCACTAGAGATTTTACTTAGTTACGTCATGACCTACTTATTCCGCCAAAAAAAAATAATAAAAACCGCAACTTTGACCCCTTATAACTACCCTCGTCCCCCACTCTGGTTTCCGGTCGTTGGGGAAAGTCATGTACACAACTAATTCAACATATCCCTGCATAGTTTTTCCATATTACTTATCACGCACAAAATCCGCTTCTATCTCTCCGACTAAGAAGATCATCTTTTACTACCAGGCAATTCCATTGGATCCAGTAGGCCTTGACTTCTGGACTACATGCACTAATGTTTTGCCAACTAGGTCTCTCACCTCGACGCATCCAATCCAATACTCTCTTTATACATGGATCATCTTCTTGGGCGTCTTGTAACTGTTGAGGCTGTCATTGCTCATTAACTACGATGGTTCTTCTCACAGGGCAAAGTTGTTCCTCTACTTTAAGCCGGTGATTACAACTTTCACCGCATGGTCGTCTCGAGGGAGCATCTGTATTAGAACGAACTGTTCCAGCCCTCTTCACGCGTCTCTTCGGCGTCGTGTCACAAATCACTCTCCGTAGCACTTCCTCCAAATGTTCATCTTTTCTCTTATCGCCTTTTTCCACGGTTAGTACTCGATTGTTTCGTGAAGCTTGGCTAGCTGCTTCGTGTTCCAAGGCAATAGCAAGTTTCATCTAAAACTTTCGGTCTTGCTAGTCGTAAAGCTTTCTGTAGTTCGCTCTCTTTCAACCCATTGACGAAGGTATCTACCGCAATTTCTTTTAAAACGCTGTCTGGCACCTCCGGATAAGCCAACCTATACGAGCAACATCAGCTTCAAATTCTTGCAGATTTTCACTTGCTCGTTGACTTCTACTTCGCAGTTGTGCTTTGTATACTTGTTGTAGATTGGCATCTCCATAGCGTTTTTCTAGACGAGTGAACAAGGTCTGGTAACATTTTTCTTTACCCTTAGGAATGGACCTTAGTATATCTGCAGCATCACCTCGTAAAGCAGCAGTCAAGGAAACAGCCTTTTCTTGTTCGGTCAAATTTTTTAGCAACGTTTTCGAATTTCTCGTCGCTTTTTCTAGGAAGTTTCATCGATCTTTTGAGAAACAGTGTCAAATTTCGATAAGATTACTTGTTCTGCTGACTGGAAGTGGAACGTCTCTGGGTCATCTCCGTTCTTCGTGAGGACATTCTCGAGTCGTGCTTGTAGGACTTTCTTGGACCCACTGCTGTCTTCATCCCGTTTCTCTAGCTGTTCTCGCAACTGTTTTACGGAAAGGTCTGCTAGCAGCATCTTTGGTCGGCACACACGCACTTTTCAGTCTTTCCGAATACCGAACAATTAATGCACTTTAATTATTCCCGACGAATAAAGTTCAAAAGTCTCTTTAAATTCACTTTTAATTTATTTACATTCCACACCGTTAACACCAACTGTAACAATAAATCGAGCGGTTCGTATTTATATACGACTTTATTAATTTATTTATATAAGTTAACTTTTCAAACTCTAGCTTAAACTAAACTGTAGTTACAAAATTCGTGTCGTTATATACTCTAGCCGTTATTTCTGGAACGTTCTGTCCATCTCTAGTTATGATCACGACATTCGGTTAGTTGCACGTCCTCCTCGCCGCTGCATCGCGTCTTATCTCGAAACATCGATATTGTTCTGTCTGTGTGGAGATGGACCTGTTATTCGAGGGTCGGTCAAAACTACTCTTTTGTTACAATATTAAAGAAAAATGTCGTTATTAAATACTTAACTTGGCATGCTGCTTTCTATGTAGGGCTGCTAAATGGAAAGTTGACGATGTTATTGCGATATCACGTAACCTAGTTATTTATTAGGTGGTGGAACCTGGTAAATGTATTACACCATTATTTGTTTTACTATATTCCAGTGGATGTAGAATTGAGTATGTTGGTTGATTAATTACGCTAGTCCTTGGATTTGAAATGGAGCCTGGTGGAATGGAGGATTACTTACCGGTTCATTTTTCTTACGGGACGAGACCTAAACTAAAAACAGAGTACCGTTAAGTTTTCGGCACAAAAAAACAGTCAAGTGTCCACACTCTATGAAAAAACCTAAATTCCCGAGAATAAGAAACTTTTCATAGAGACAAGTTTATTAAAGTTAAAGGAAGTGTATAAAATAAGGTTTTCAGATAAAGCAAAAAAGGAGTGTCAATTATAATATGAAAAACCACGTCATGAAACTAAGTTTAAACAAACCTACAATATTTAAAATAATATTTAAATAGCTAAAACTAATATTTTAATTTAATGTATTTAAGTAAAAAGAAATAAAACTTTAAAGTAAAATTTTGAATACATTTTACATACATTTCTTAGCTATACTAATTAATTCAATCAAATGGTTAGCGATTGAAAAGGGTCTGTTCTTTTCAGAACGAAATATTTAAACATTCGTAGTAGAGGTATCGATAAGAAAATTAATTGATGTATGGATATTGAAATGTTGAGATACGAGGGCATTGAAAAGTTAGTAGACAAAACAAACATTAAAACATTATAAGTGGGGCGCCAATTATTTTGGTTTTTAGGATAAAAATAAAATAATAAAGAAAAATAAAAGATCTTCGCTATATTAATATAAATTATTTAAAATCTGAAAGAAGGAATAATTGATAGAAAATTAGAGAAATATAAAATAAAGAAGATGTACGTTATATAGAACGTATCGTTCTATTCTTCTTATTCTTAGCTCAGGCGAGACTCGTTAGTCTCTGGCATTTGGTCATAAGGCCTTTGCACCACACGTTGTTTTTTTCCTTAAAATCTAAAGTTATGTGGCCTCAACGAAGGCCAACAGTTTTCTTATTGGTAGTTTTAGGATCTCATCTGGTTCAAACCTCACTTGACCAGTTAATTCCTGCCTTACATCACTTAGCACAATGTAATGGCATAGTATGTGTATGGCAGTCTCTTCTTCCATTACGCACTTTCTGCACCATGTAAATTTCTATTATTACCTGATAGTTTGCAATTTGTGAAGTATCAGGTGTGTATGAATAACAATATTTGTATCATCACCGAATCCACCGAGGAAGTATTAAGAAGATCAGGCCTCCAGGATAGGGAATGTTTTGATTATGTAAAAACTAAGACGACTACATATTTAGGGCACTTATTACGAGGAGCTCGATATACGTTTCAGCACCAGTACTGAAGGAAAATGGAGGGTAAGAGAGATCTAAGACGTTAAAAGATGTCATGGCTGCATAATATTCTCCAATAGATAGGAATCTACAGTAATAAAATGCTTCGCAATGCTGCTAACAATAGAATAATTTTTAATCCTGACTATTTAACATCTCATCTGATAAGGTAGTCGCCTACGCAGAAATGCACGGCACCTTAAGAAGAAGACGAAGGAGACCAAATCCAAAACTGGTCTCTTTTTTATCTCATTCCTTGTATTTATTTATACTAGTATGTATTTATTTTGCTGTAGGGTCTCATCTGTGATGTAAAAAGTTGTTTTTATTGTAGTTATTTTTATTTTTGTTTAATAAAATTAAAATTAAATTTGAATTAAATAATACTTGTAAAAAACTAGAACACTTACGTTCACTTTTTGCGTTTATTTTATCGTATTTTTAGTATGGTTCTTCTCAGAGGCATTTTTCAGTGCGACACAAGTGACAGAAAGAAGGCACGTCCGTGATACATACATATTTATAACATTTATTCCAGTTGTTGATAGATGGCGCTATAATCGGAAAAGAGATTATTTAGGTATTTACCCATTATTTACCTATTACATATCTATACTGAAACGAATCAGGCGATGAATCAGGCCCCACGTTGGGCGCCAGTGAAACGAATCAGGCAATGGACTACTCCAGCTAATTGAAATAATATTCGAAAATATTACCTCAATCATCCAAGATAGCCATCGCTACACCCTTAGCTTAGCTCAAGTTTCTCAAGGTGTGTGTTCGTCTTGTCCTAATTTTAGAAATGAACTATGAAAATTCGGAATGGAAGCAAACATTAAAAGTATTTTTAACTAATCATATTTATTGTTCATAAAAATATAATAAAAATGTGACTTATTAAGTGCATTAACAAAGATATTCAAATTCTTGCCAAAAATTAACAATTTGTAGATTATACTTATGGCTTTAGTATCTGGTTCGATGGTAACTTCTTGATGTCGATTGGTATAGCTGTTGACTTGTAGACCTGGGCAGATGTTGTGGCCCTAGGTCCCTGCAGCTACGGTCTTGGTGGTGTTGTAGATGTTGGGTGCTGCTGTCTATCTAGATGCATCCTGTTGTCTTCGCCTTATGTTCCATCACCGGTGATAGGCTTGAAGCTCCCGAAGGGAGCACTGTGATCTTTATTCCCAAAAACCCAAGAGAATAATAAGCTGTTATCAGCTCTGTAATTGCCTTTTATAAGATTATCACCACCATTTTGAGAATTGAAATGAAATGACAGCGTGAACTGTAGAAAGGTAGGCATGTTCCGTATTAAGACATATATTTACAGAGTAAGAATATACAGGGTACGTTCAATATGTTCAATTGATGATTTAAATGAAAAGAGATATAGTAAATAGAAGATACTAAAAGAGGATAATAAAAGAGGGCGCCAAACAAGTTTTTAACGAAAAAACAAGTTAAACGAATAGAAGATAATTATTAATGAAATATTAAAGAAAATAGAATAAAATAATTGTTTAAAAATAAAATATCAAAGATGTGACGTTTGTAACGTTACAATACGACTATAATTTAAAGTTCTTCTCAGTCTTTCAGTGTGTCATTAATTACGTAATATATGATTTTAAGAATGTATAGAATCATAGCGTGACATTTTAGTTAAATTTGACAGTTGTCAGAATACTAATCGTAATTTGGTATAAAAACAAATCAATTGTGTTTATTTCATTTATAAAAAGGTATGTTCTTTGATTTGTATAGTCTTATAAATTATACAGATTATAGTCGTATAGATAATATATAAATCATTTTTTGTTCGATTATAGCGCCTTCTATCAACAACTAGAATAAATGTTATAAATGATTTTAATCACGGACGTACCTTTTTTCTGTCACTTCCAACTCAATGCGTTAGAAAGAAATCGAAAAACTGTGACGCACTGAAAGATGCCTCTGAGAAGGAGTATAACACAGCATGCATAGATGGTTTTATCAATTTCATTTAATCTTAGGTTGGAGTATTCAACGGGCTCCAAATGGCCGTCTTTTCTTTATTGATCATAATGAACGGACAACGTCTTGGGTAGATCCCAGAACTGGACGAGCTAGTCCGATGCCTAATCAACCGGCAGCTCCAGTCATCACTAAGCGGCCAGATGATGATTTAGGGCCGTTGCCTGAAGGATGGGAGGAAAGAGTACATTCCGATGGAAGAATATTCTTCATTGATCATAGTAAGTATTGCATAAATTGGATATGTAATCGTTGTTCTGAAAAGTTCCTAGGCTAACATAGAAAAAATTGATAAATTTGATTCAATTCAATATAGTTATCTTAGAGGGCGATACAAAAATTATGGCAGTCATACAGCTTTTCAAATTTTTATAATACTATTTGTCTTTAGCCTCAAAATAAGCATCAGTTTCGATGACTACCTCTTCATTGGTGCTAAATTTCTTTCCAGCGAGCAGTCTCTTGAGGTCAAAGAGCAGGTGGTAGTCGCTGGGAACCATATCTGGTGAATATGGTGGCTGCGGAAGCAATTCGAAGTCCAATTCATGAAATATGGCCATCGTTTTCATTGATTTGTGTCTTGGTGAAATAGCAGTTTATTCTTCTACAAATTCATTTTTTTTTCGCGATTTCGCCCTTCAAACGCTTCAAAATGCAATGTAATAGTCGCTGTTAATGTTTTTTCCATTTTCAAGATAATCGATGCGACATCCCAAAATACTGATGCCATAACATTGCCAGCTCTTTCCTCGCTTTGGAGGCGGTCCATCACGTGCAGTCCCCTCGGATGACTGTCGATTGGACCCCGGTGTGAAATGATGCACCCATGTGTTATCCATTGTAACGTATTGATGCAAAAATCCGGTTTTATTACGATTGAACAGCTTCAGACACTTTTCAGAATCATCAATTCGTTGTTGTGTTTGATCGATTGTGAGCTCTCGCGGCACCCACTTTGCACAGAACTTTCGCATATTCAAAAATTAATGCACAATATATCCAACACGTTCCTTTGATATCTTTAGAGTGACAGATATCTCGAATAACTTCACTTTACAATCCAAAATTGTTTTGGGGACTTTTTGATGTTTTTGTCGGTAACATCCTCTTTGGGGCGTTCACTGCGTGCATCGTCCTCGGTGCTCATTTCGCCTCGTCAAAACTTAGCAAACCACTTCTCAACGGTTGATTATCCTGGTGCAGAGTCATAATAATGTTTATCAAGCCAAGCCTTGGCTTCAGCAGTATTTTTTTTTTTTTTTTTTCGTAAAAAAGCAATGCCTTATTAAGACACGAAATTCCTTTTTATCCATTTTTTATAAGCTAACACAAGTTGCATCACTCAAAATGCTATATCTCATAAACTAATAGTTCGACAGCTGTCTGTCAAATTTAAACTTTTCATCCCACCGTCAAAAAAATAATTTTTGAAGAAAATAGCCTTCAAATATTAATTAAATTTATTGGACAACTTCTTTTGAGTGTCCTGTTTTCACTCACAAAATATATTATAAACAATATTTTCCATTTTACAGATACAAGGACCACACAATGGGAAGACCCTAGGTTGTCTAATCCTCAAATAGCAGGACCTGCTATACCTTATTCCAGAGATTATAAGAGAAAATATGAATATATGAAAACTCAACTTAAAAAACCAGTAAGTTTCCGATTTTTCAAATTTAGATTGTATATTACGATTGGATCACTAGATGGTTTCACCTGCGTCATTATTCCCCAATAAGACACACCTTAACATTCACGTTACAAGAAAGATGAAATAATTATATGTGTCTTTGAGTTCATTTTTATAAGCACTTGCATATTATAAACATCTACAAGAGATTTTTACCTAAAAGCACAATAATGTATATCAAGTATAATTTTTTACTTAGTTTATAGTCTAGTAAAATAAAATTACACTACGTGTAAATCAAAATGTAAATTCGTACAGGTTGAAACAAATTTTATATCAAAGTTTAGGTGGGTACAAAAGATATTTTCAAGAAAGTATCCAAATCATGTAAGGGGATCATTGTTTAAATAATTAAAAAGGGGTCATTTTTGAAAAAAAATTTCTTTTTTAACTGCTGAGGTTATTCAACTACTAATGAAGGTATATAGGATTGTTTTCTGCAAATTTAAAGAGTAAATCTTTCACATAAGACTTACTAAATTAAATTTGACCCCCTATTTATTTAAACAATTATACATAAAACTTTAAAAACAAATTTGCAAAAAATTATTTTTAGCGTTTTAAGTAAGCACTATAAAATATCTTATTTTACAGGAGAAGTTGCGCTATGTTATCAGTATTAAT
Source organism: Diabrotica virgifera virgifera (assembly GCF_917563875.1). Lineage (NCBI taxonomy): Eukaryota > Metazoa > Arthropoda > Insecta > Coleoptera > Chrysomelidae > Diabrotica > Diabrotica virgifera. The sequence continues at coordinate 171,526,361 of NC_065444.1, forward strand.
AAAAAAAAAATTGGTCCAAAAATATTTAATATTTTTTGAGATATTGAATTTGTTTATTAAATGTTACTCTATTTTCAATTGCAAAAACGCGGTTGTTGCCAAAGAAATATTCACCTTTATTAAATCTTATTATTTTTATTTTTATGTATATTTTCGACAAATGTATTGATAAATTCAAATTTAAATTAAACTTCCCCCTAAAATGGCATTTGAAAATTATTCAAATTTGTTTATAATTTGTTTTTTTAATAACGTCGCGGGGATTAACTATTTTGAAATGCCATTTCGATAATTGGGTTCCTGGGAATTTTTCACTAATTAACAAATTTTTTTGTCTTTTTCTCCTCTTCTTTTTTTTTTCTTGGAGTTATATTACTACGGGCCCTTTTAGGGTTAAGTTTCATTAAGAATGTCGAATCTCTAAGTTGTAGATTCTAGACCTAAAAATATTAAGATTGTTAATGTTGTTCTGAAGCTATTTTCTTGTGGCATTTTTACAATTTTAACTATTTAGAATGGGAAATAAGCCACAATATTATTAAAAAATGATTTTTTATTTTAAAAATTTTAAAAAGAGAAAAATCAAAGAAGCGGCTCTAATTATGCTAAACGAAACCAATTGTGTCGCAAATTCCTCGGTGGAATGCAGTAGGATGTGGATACCCATACTGAAAGAGGAAGTCAATAGAAAGAAAATACCACAATTAGTAAGTCAATAGTCGAGTTAGTACATATTTTATATTTTAGTATTACTTATATACCCACGTATTATTGATATTATTTATAATTTAAACAAAATTATAGTAAAGTCAGAATTTGGTATTAATTTTGAGAGTAAATTAAATGTAAGACCAAATACTTACGATGTCGGGATAGTATCACGAAGTTTTTCCTGGTTTTCCCTCGTGATTTACTATGAGATCTCTAACGCGAGAATTTTAATGTCACCGTTGCATGTGGTTGTCTTTTTAAAGACAGATCACATGCTATGAATTTTTTTTGTGACGGATATTCTTGAGTTGGGGTTGATTTCATGTAATCGAATGAACTATCTTTCAGTAAAGTCGTCCCAGGAACGCAACTCATAAATATTGGCAATATCATTTTAAAGTCTTCTACTTTAAAATGTATCATATGTATCTGAATTGCCGATATAAATGAGTCAAATTAAATAAATTATTAGAAGAATTTTTTTTACTAAGCAACAACATTTTTGTTTATATTAATAGTATTTTGTATTTTGACAACGGCACCCGATTTGGGCGTCGAAACGTTAATAAAAATCATTTTTTAATAATATTGTGGCTTATTTCCCATTCTAAATAGTTAAAATTAAGATTGTTCTAAATTCACTTATATAAAATGTGGCTACTTACTGAGTTACAGGGTGTTTTATTTAAAAATTTAAAAATTATTTTTACCAAGTACTTTCAAACTATTTGACGTATCCTTATCATACTTGGCAAAAAGTGTGGGTACTATACAGTCTACTAAATTGTGATAAATAAAAGTTTCTAGCTACTACCAGAGGCGTACAACAGGGGATGGTTAATGGTTGACCCTTCCAAAATTCTACGCCACTGAGGGAATTACTATTTTAGCGAAATTTTTAGATTCTCCAATACTTTCTACATAAATGATATACTCTTTACTGGTAACGATTAAGTCATTAGTTTTCGAGATATTGGACGTTAAAAATGAAACAGCATAGTTATTTTGATTAATTCATTCATTCATTTTAAACTTCCAATATCTCTCAAACTTATGACTTTATCGATACCACTAAAGTTATTTACATACAAAGTATTGGAGAATCGAAAAATTTCGCTAAAATAGTAATTCACTCAGTGGCGTAGAATTTGGGAAGGTTCAATCACTCAATATCCCCTGTCGTACGCCTCTGGTACTAGCTAGAAACGTTTATTAATCAAAATTTAGTAGGGTGTATAAAAGCCACACTTTATGCCAAGTATGATAAGGATACGTCATATAGTTTTAAAGTACTTGGTAACAATAATTTTTAAATAAAACACCCTGTAACTCAGTAAGTAGCCACATTTTATTTAATAGATTTTAGTTAAATCCTAATATTTTTAGGTCTAGAATCTACAACTCAGAGATTCGACATTCTTAATAAAATTTAACCCTAAAAGGGCCCGTAGTAATATAACTCCAAGAAAAAGAGAAGAAGAAAAAAAGACAAAAAAATTTTGTTAATTAGTAAAAAATTCCCAGGAACCCAATTATCGAAACGGCATTTCAAAATACTTAATCCCCGCGACGGTATTAATAAAACAAATTATAAACAAATTTGAATAATTTTCAAATGCCATTTTAGGGGGAGTTTAATGAAAATTTGAATTTATCAATACATTTATCGAAAATATACATCAAAATAAAAATAACGAGATGTTAAGCAGGTGAATATTTCTTTGGCAACAACCGCGTTTTTGCAATTGAAAATATAGTACATAACATTTAATAAACAATCTCAATATCTCAAAAAATATTAAATATTTTTCGACCAATTTTTTTTTGCTTAATACTGGTAACATAGCGCAACTTACTATGTAAAATAAGATATCTTATAGTGCTTATTTAAAACGCTAAAAATAATTTTTTGCAAATTTATTTTTAAAGTTTTATATACAATTATTTAAATAAATAGGGGGTCAAATTTAATTTAGTAAGTCTTGTGTGAAAGATTTACCCTTCAACTATGCAGAAAAAAATCCCATAGACCTTTATTAATAAGTGAATTACTTCAGCAGTTAAAAAAGTATTTTTTTTTGCAAAAATGACCCCTTTTTAATTATTTAAACAATGATCCCCTTGTATGATTTGGATACTTTCTTGAAAATATCTTTTGTACCCACCTAAACTTTGATATAAAATTTGTTTTAACCTGTACGAATTTACATTTTGACTTTTTTTTATTTTATTAGGCTATTATGTTTTAATGGTTTTACTGCATCGTTTTTATATTTTGAAATGATTTTACTAGGCAAAATGGCTAATTATTATTTCATTTTATTATTTTAAAGGCTAATGCTTTAATGTGATCTTCTCAAATATTCCGTATGCTCTAATCTTAGCATTGGATATCGGTATTTCCATACTATAATAGAAGAATAATTGAAGAGGTTGTTTACAATTTTAAAGTATTGATGAAAATTGCATCTCACTAGAGAGGATTAATCATCGAAAATAATTCTAAAAGGCGCATGTTGAGCCGTTTTCGATTTATTTAATTTATAAATGAGTTACTACAAACATTTCATTTTGGAATCTAATATCTCAAAACTTAGCAAATATTCCGTCTTCTTTAAGACTTCGTCTCAATTATTAATAGTTTAAAAAAACACTAGGCCCAGAATACCTATCAAGCCATTATCAATCAGCTTGTGAAGCGCTTGGCACAATCCCAGTGAACAAAAAGCACTCCATCGTGGTGGACAAATGACATCGAGAATGCAGTACACAATAAGAAACAAGGATATCAAGAGTGCCTGCAACCAAATGACCCAGATGATATACTAGCATATGCAAAATCAAACAGAAATAAAACTCTAGTAGCTAAAGGAAAAATATCTTGGATGGAACATTACTCACAATGTATGACTGAAACAAGACCGCAATTCATGAACACACCATCACAACAACATATGAAGTGGAATACAATGTAGATAATGAAATTACAGTACAGTAAGTCCAACATGCAATAAGAACTCTAAAAATTTGAAAACAATGCTGACCACAAGGTATACCGAACGGATTACTAAAACACATTCCACAAGTACATATTACCGGAATTAGTAGCGTATGTTTTCACCTTATTTACTTTAGTTTTTGTGTTTGGATCCGACTACAGTTTTTCTGCCCAGTATTGGGCTACGTCTACACCCTTTGTATTTGCGAGCCATAAATCATCGAGGGTGCACTGTGATGGGCAAAGTCTGCATACTCTCAGATGTTCCACGTTCTGTATTTCCCCACATTCACAGTGCGTCGTTATCTGTCTTGATGCCTCATTTAATAAGGTTCTGTTTTACAGGGGCAACACCTGTACGTATGCGGTTGAGTGTCCGCCAGGTTCTCCAGTCCAGGTTCATTCCATTAGGTCGTTATGGATGTAGGGGGAATAGTTCGGGTGGTTCGACGCTGACATTTCTCATAAATCTTTTCCTTGATTTAAGTCGCCTGGTTCCTAGTGGTTCATCACACCCGTATAATTGGTGCCTTTCATCGAAAGTTTGCCTGAACTTCTCCACATATTGTGAGGCGCCTCTACGGTCGTCTGGTGATGCGAATCCAGCTGCCCGGTACAGTAGGGGTAGAGGGGTAGGCTTCATACAACTGGTAATTATTTTACATGTTTCATTTAACGCCGTGGTGACTGGTTGGGCGTGTTTAGATCTACCCCAGACGGGACAAGCATATTCCCCTGTTGAGAAACATAAGGCCTCAGCTGTTGACTTTAAGACCTGGGGGTTTGCACCCCACTTGCTCCCTACAAGTTTCCGGAGAAGGTTGTTTCTCGTAGAAATATTTTGTCTTGTTCTCTTCACCTTATTCTATAGAGGATATGAATTGCCACCGCAGTGGACAAAAGTACATATTAGGAACATCTACAAAAGGGGAGATATCATAAATTCACGCTCAAGACTATGGAAAAATAATAAAAAATAAAATTAAAATAGAGATGACAGATGCAGAAGAACAAAATTCGTGAATGGTATTCGTGCAGACAGATCATGTATAGACAGCATATTTGCTCTAAAGAAGGTTAATAAGAAAAGATTAGCCCACAAATCAACTCATATAGCCTTTATAGATATGACAAAGGCATACGATAGTATACCACTTTTAATGTTCTGTGGTCTAACGAAGGCAAGGGTTATTATAAACTATACGCTTAGAAAATTGAAATCGGAATACACCAAGTGGGTCTTACAATTAATATACGAGAAAGCGAGTACTTTGTTGCAGGAGAAAAATCAGAAAGCCTACAAATTGAACTGAAACTAAATACTGGAACTAAAAAATCAAAGCAAGGAGTAACGAAAAAATACATTCCAGGATTGGCCAAGTAAGAACTAAGTCGAGATGATATCGAAGATGCAATGACCGTCAGAGATTTAAAAACTGAAGCGTATTTCGATAGAAAACACTGGAAATTAGGATGCGAGAAACGGCGCCAGCTGTAGCAATCTAGCCTATTTTATATATTATTAAAAACCACAAAAATATTTTTTAAATATTTCCACTTTTACTTAGATTATGTCTGGTAAAACTCCTACCCTAAACAGTAGAACTTGTTTTCAAAAACACTTTAAGCTGTAGAAATCAAAACTGTTAACCCATTATAATATTTTAAAAGTAAAATCTAAACACAAAGTATTGTTTAATACAGGGCTTCCCAAACTGTGCGTCGCGACGCCCTGGGGAGTCGCGGCGTTGTCCCAGGGGCGTCGCGTATCAGCGCGGACTTTTAATACAGAACATATATATTTATTTTATATTAAATGATTATAAAATATATGTATTAATAAATTAATCAAATAAAGAAATTAGCATGGCAGAAGATATTAATGAGCAAATTGTGGGGAAACTTTTATGTTTATTTGCCATTCAATTGATATGTTATGTACGGTACAAACAAGAAACAAATATATGTGAGAATTTGTTATTTTGCAGAAAAATATGTGAAAATAAAAAGTGGTGAACTACTTTAAAACACGACCCATGAAATCAAGACTTTTCCATAAACTTTTTGAAAAAATAGGAGCCGAGCACACCTCTTTAATTTATTATTGCAACTCTCGTTTTGGCTGTCCAAAGGCAACGTACTCACACGTGTATAAGAATTAAAAAAAGAATTTTACACGTATCTACATACAGAATCACATAATGACGCGCAAAACTTTATTAATTTAGAGTTTATAATAAAATTAGCATACCTTTGTGACATATTTAACAATGATCTTAATAAGTCTTTGCAGGGAAACAATACTCATCTTGCAATTGGCATATAAAATTACTGGGTTTCAGAAGAAGTTGCTCTTATGGAAGAGAAAATTAGAAGATCAAGAAATTTACTGTTTACCTGCTTTAAAATATATTCTCCAAGAAAAATCGATAGAAATCCTCGGCCCCTCTTTAAAAATTAAGTTTACACAACACTACTTTCCAGTCATCCACACCATCGACACTTTCAACGGAGGAAGAAGAACAACTGTCAGAATTGTCTTGTGATTCCAGCCTGAAGCTTCAATACGACAAGGTCAAACTGTTTGAATTTTGAAGCTCAGTTTCTCATTAATATCATGCCATCAGCACTGTTGCATTAAAGGTTGTATTACCATTTGCGACTTCGTACTTGTGCGAAACGGGCTTTTCTGCAGTTGCAGTAATTAAAAACAAGTACAAATCAAACATAAACTTAGAGAAAGAAATGAGAGTAGCAATTTCCAAACTGGAGCCCCGGTTTCATATTCTTCTCCTTCTTGTGCCACTCCTGTCGGAGATTGGAAATCATCAAGGCTATCCTGACCTTGTTTACAGCTGACCTAAGGAGTTTATTAGTGGTGCAGCCAAACCACTCTCGAATTCCGCAACCATGACATTCTTCTACGGTCTGAATTCCATTTTCCTTCTATTTTTCCTTGCATTATATTTTGGTTTTCCCGGTTTCATAAGCTGTGCTCAAAAAGCAAGCACATCCCTCACATTAACCAGCCAGTTACATAAATAAATTTCCCTTTTTATTTTTGTGCTTATGTTTTGATTTCGTTCTTAATTTCTGATAAAAATCATAAATGTTCAAAGTACTAGTACTAAAATTGGTACGTATTATTGGGGCTTGGGTTGAGGGGCGTCGCAAAAAAATAGTAAAGACCCAAGGGCGCCACAGTACGAATACGTTGGGGAAGCCCTGGTTTAATAGATATAAGATCTACATACTAATTTTAAAAAATCGAACCATAAGTTTTATTTGATTCATCTGTCCATCATAGAATTCGGTCAGCCAAACTTGACATATATTCGAAGTCAAGAGTAAAAGGAAAATTGAGAAACCGCAATTTTTTACTTTCAGTAGTTGTAGCATTTGCGAACTTGAAATAGGGGTTGTTTTCTTCTAGACTCAATTGGTATGTTTTGATATGGCAGTAAAAATACAACTACATAACAGATGATTTTATACACCAAACTATTTTAAAATAAAGCAAAACGAAATCAGAGAGACCTAAAGTGCAGTATAATGCTAACGAATCAGTAGGATGACTCAGCAAAAATCTTTCGTTCTCTATGTTCCATTTTGGTGACGGCGCATCAAAAATTTTAGTCCTTGTGCAGATGAATGACAGTTAACGGCATCCTACGTTTGCCTGATTGGTCGTTAGCGTCGCGCATTTAAAATTTGTCTCAGGAGTGAATTCGAAAATAGGGACCGTCAAAATTCGAGAGTGAATTAACTGATTCTTTAAGCATTAAACTGTGTCTTAAGATTTTTACGTTGGAAAACAAATTCTGCTCACAACCTTAATCCCAGATTTCTACAATTTACAAAGCAAAGGGGCGGTAAATAAATAGACGTGGGGAATCTAGAATATGCAATTTATCTAGGTAAAAATCCATCGAATTTGATTCCTAGTACTCAATTTGTGAGTAAACGAAGGTAAAGAAAGACAAACTAAGATTTTGTTTTGATACAGAGACCACCACCATCCTCTACTGCACATTTCGTTCTCATGAACTGATAGAGGTACGCGTGGTGTACTCTGAATCGAAACCAAATCTCCCTGCCATGTTAGCAAATTATTAAAAATAATTTGCAACAACTTAGGGCTTCCAATCCCGCAATACCGAGATCTCGGTATTGCGGGATCCCGCGTCATTTTCCAATCCCGCTTGATGCGGGATTACAGGTGCGGGATCCGCGGGATTTGCGGGACTGAAAAAAGCGTACATTACTGCTGTAACTACGCTCAAAATTATCAAAAAACTGTCTTTGCGCCGTATTTTACAACGACGTAGAAATGTGACTGAACTACTGATTTATCTCCAAAAGCCTCGTAGTTACCAAGTGTCGTATGACGATGAAACTGTTCATCTCCCACCGAAAAGTTTACTTCGAAAAGAAATTAATGATTTTGTAACGGGAATGAACTTCAGTCCTTTAAATTCATCTGAGAGCAATGATGACGAAGAGGTTGATCAAGTAAGAAACACGTGAGAAACAATGTAGAGGTTCCATCATCGGGTTCCGATCTTGATCTTACATTGCAACAGGAGTTAGAGTTAACTATATCGTCAGCATGTAATGTATTTACTTTGCCCGTCGCCATCTCGAGCTAATACACTTGAGTCCATTATTAAAATAGAAATGACTCTATGAATCTGGTGAGTCAATGGAAAAATATCTTACATTTACATATAAATCCTAAAAAGGAATACCGTCGACATATGGAAGCCGAATGGGCACTTTCTGCTGCTGGCTATATTGTGTCTAAAATATGCAGGATTTTGGCAGATGACAGTTTAGATTTAGATATTGGCTCGTATGAATTAAAATGTAGTATATACTCCAAATTTTGGAGTACATACTCCACGCGGTAGTATCTACTCTTGTGTACGGTGAGTAGAAACTCATCACATCAACATATTTTTATTCATATGAAATGTAGTATAAACTTTTACTTTATGCTCATACTCATGAGAACGTACTTGGAGTTTATACTCCCTTTTTATTCATACCATCCAATATGTTGTGTTTCCTTTGCAAACATTTTCAATTGAAATATTTAGCTAAGCTAAATAATAGTAACTTATAGCTAAGTAATATAGCAACTAAATTAGTAAACTATATTAATTTTCAGTTCAAAATGGTTTTTTTTTTGTTGTTTTTTTAAATTTTGTTGGTGTATTTTTTGAAGATAGATATTTTGTTTTTTCTGTATTTGTTACTGTTTTTTGTGAAGAAAAAACAGTTTTGATCTCATACTAATAGTAATAATTAAATAAATGTGGAGTTAGTTGATTAATTTATTGCTTTATTTGCCTTATATAAATATGACTATTTTCAATATGCGGGATCACGCAAATACCGAGATCCCGCGGGATTGAAAATTCTTAGTCCCGCAAATACCGAGATTGAACTCAGGCTGCGGGATTGGAAGCCCTACAACAACTACATCAATTATAAGCAAAACGAAATCCAATGAGCCAGAGATCTAAAGATTGCTCAGGTTGGAAAACAAATTCTGGTCACAACCTAAGTCCGAGCTTTGTTTTAAAATTATTTACATAAGTTGGTTTATTCTAAAGATATAAATTAAAGTAATACATTAAGAGGAAACAGTAGCGATCAACAGGTAGCGAAAACGCGTTCCAAGATTGCGGCTGTAATTTTAAATATTTTTTCGAGATATTTGACACACGTATTCGTAATTTAATAAAGAATGGCGGTACAGAGCCCAATTTGAAAAATATATTAATATGTGGAAATTACTCTGTAATTAAATACAATATTAAAAAAACGAGCCTGTACCGCCATTAAGAAGAACAAAAAAATACACTTTCTTCAAATAAACTTTTTTATCCGATGCCTAGATTTTGTATCATTTTGGAACTACTAAAATTTTTTATTTCATTAGTAGTTCCAAAATGATACAAAATCTAGGCATCGGATAAAAAAGTTTATTTGAAGAAAGTATTTTTTTGTTCTTCTTAATGGCGGTACAGGCTGTTTTTTTAATATTGTATTTAATTATACAGTGCTAGTCAAAAGTCCGTACCCCCCCTCGTATCTTTTGAAAGGTTATACCTATAATAGTGAAATTTGGAGGGAGGAAATAAACGGACGTAAGCTTCTTAACTAGTCATGACAGGTGACGTAATAGTGACAGATGACTTTACAGCGCCACTGTGACAGATAATTTTAAATGGGTCCTTATAACAAGTGATACATCGTTTGAAAGGTATTGAAAATACCTATTCAGATATACTAATTTTATTCGAGTTTAAGCTAATTTTTAAGAATAAATGAAATAATATAAAATTGTAGTTTCGCATTTAATTAATAAAAATTCTAAATTCCGCCTATGATTACTTGTCAAAAAGGTTGATGTTGTCGTAAGAACTACTAGAGAATTGGAAAACGTCAACTTTTTGGACAAAAAAACCATAGGCGGACATTTGAATTTTTATTAATTAAATGCGAAACTACAATATTATATTTATTTAATTTATTCACCAAAATCAAAATCAACTTAAACGCAAAAAAATTAGTATGACTGAATAGGTATTTTGAATACCTTTCAAACGAGGTATCACTTGCCATAAGATCCCATTTAAAATTATCGGTGACAGTGGCTCTGTAACGTCATCTGTCACTATTACGTCACCTGTCATGACTAGTTAAGAAGCTTACGTCCGTTTATTTCCTCCCTCCAAATTTCACTATTATAGGTATAACCGTTCAAAAGATAAGAGGGGGGGTACGGACTTTTGACTAGCACTGTAGAGTAATTTCCACATATTAATATATTTTTCAAATTGGGCTCTGTACCGCCATTCTTTATTATATTACGAATACGTGTGCCAAATATCTCAAAAAAATATTCAAAATTACAGCCGCAATCTTGGAACGCGTTTTGGCTACCTGTTGATCGCTACTGTATCACCTTAAAGTATTATATAAACTATAAAGTATACTTTAAAGTATAAATTAAAGTAATAATTAAAAAATAAAAAAATCTAATTTGTGTTTCAGAACAACGTTCCAAATAAATTTGAGATTAAAATAAGAAGGAGGAGTATATTAGAAGATTCTTACCGAGTAATAACATCAGTATCTAGAATAGAGTTACTGAAAACAAAATTATGGGTGGAATTCGAGGGAGAAGTAGGATTAGATTATGGCGGCTTAGCTAGAGAATGGTTCTACCTATTATCAAAAGAAATGTTTAATCCGTATTATGGTCTCTTTGAATATTCTGCAATGTAAGTATGAAATATTTTATTTTACTACTACATAAAACACTTGCTGTGGGTTAGTAGATGTATCGGAAATATAATGGTATGTAAATGATATATAGATATTTTTACAAATAAAAGCACGGATATTGAGCACAGTTATTTATTAAATTTTGCCTAAGTACCCGAGCATCATCAGGGGCAGCTGAAATAAGCACAAAAACGCTATTCTAGAGATAGAAAAAAGTGGGAAAATGTCGACAAGAGCTCGAAGCTGATGTATAATAAAAAATTATAATAAAGTTGTAGACTTACTTTGTCAGAGAAATGAAGCTATACAGCACATCCTGGAATGTCGTAGACATTTACTTATATATAATACAAATAACACACACTGGACAAAGGACAAACAGATTAATATAATTGTTCGGAAGCTACATTATCGTCTATGTTTGGAGGTAAAATGGTTCTTGTTCTTTAGCAATTAAGTTTTCAAGTGATATTTGACAAAAGACAACTCAGATGGCTTTTACTAAAATTACTGACAGTGACAGTCCCTACAAAAGTGAACTACACATGAGCAAACTGAACATTGACCAATGATAATATACTGTACCGGGTGTCCCAATAAGAATGGCTCTCGGCCATATCTCAGGAACCGTTTATAGTAGAGCTTTGAAATAAAAAATTTTATAACAAAAGTTGCCTCAGGAAAAGCCTGGAAATTATTTTCATAATTGTAGGACCACCGCTAGAGGGCGTAATTGAATATCAATAATTAAAAAATCTAAATTGTACAAAATTTCCCTAATGAAGGGGCACTGGAAATCCGATCGTCGTATTCTTCATAAAATTCTACGCATATTTTATTCGACAAGTTTAGGTCTACCTTTGGAAATAAGAGGTGGGGGTGAGTGGGAACCTTGTTATGAAAAACTGGCTGTGAGTCCGGTTCTGCTTAATCAAATTTTGCAAACTTGGTCTTGTTGAAGACAGATCTTTTTCGTCAATGTAAAAGTTATGATTTCGAACCAACTTACTGAGTAATATGCCAGCTAGAAGGCGTTATTTAATTTTTTTCAGAAATCTAGTGTTCCTTGGAAAATATTAAATACAAACATGGATTTTTAATACCATATTACAAAATTAGACAAAATTAGCAACAGAATAGCGAAAACCGCATGTTAATACCTTTTTTCTATCTCGAGATATCTTACAAAACGTGTAAATTTAAAAACATAAATGTTACTGTCACCGGTAAACGAAATTCATTAAAAGTAGTGTGCTATGGAAACAACAAAGAAACATTTTCCAGCTGTCAACGTATATTAGGTCTTTTCAACGCTTCTCATTTGTTTCGAGCCTCGTTCATATCTCGTATATTAATATTATACACGGATTATACGGCATATGACAGAGGCTCGAAACAAATGAGAAGCGTTGAAAAGCCCTATTACAAAGAAATAAAAACAACTATTTAGTGATGACATAAACGTTCAAATTTTTGCATATCATTTTCGTTGCAAACGTTTACTCTTTCAAGAGTAGATTGAACAGCAGTCTCAATTTCTGCTCTCGATATGCTTTGAATGGCGTTTAGTATTCTCTGGATAATGTATTCTAGAGTAGTGTATAATGGGCAACAATTTGAATATTTAGGTCGTCACTAAGTAGTTCTTTTTGTTCTGTGTTATATTTAATTTTAATAGTATTGTTTCTCTTTATATTGTTGTTTTAATTAATTATATTTTTATACGTTGACATCTGGAAAATGTTATTTTGTTTATTTCCACAGCACACTACTTTTCATTAACTTAGTTTACCGGTGATAGTAACAGTTATGTATAAAATTTACACGTTTCTCGAGATATCTTGAGATAGACAAAAGGTATCGACATGCGGTTTTCGCTATTCTGTTGCTAATTTAATCTAATTTTATAAAGTATGATTAAAAATGCATACTTAAATTAAATAACGCCTCCCAGCTGGCTTATTACTTATTAGGATGGTTCAAAATTATCACGCTTACATTGAAGAAAAAGATCTGTCTTCAACAAGACCCAGTTTTCAAAATTTGATTTAGCAGAACCGGACTTACAGCCATTTTTTCATAACAAGGTTCCCACTCACCCCCACCTCTTATTTACAAAGGTAGAGTTAAACTTGTTAAATCAAATATGCGCATAATGTGATGAAGAATACAGTAATCGGATTTCCAGTGCCTCTTCATTAGGAAAATTTTGTAAAATTTAGATTTTTTTATTTTTGATATTCAATTACGCCCTCTAGCGGTGGACCCACAATTATGAAAATAATTTCCAGGCTTTTCCTGAGGTAACTTTTGTTATAAAATTTTTTATTTCAAAGCTCTACTATAAACGGTTCCTGAGATATGGCCGAGAGCCATTCTTATTGGGACACCCGGTACAACTGATCAGTAGTATAGAAGAAGCCACAGGAAGGAAATAAGAAATAATCAAAATATGTTAATTCCTAGATGTTGACTGTATAATACAGCTACCACATTCAAATACGTCAAACATAAGCGTCGTTGGACTGCGTTTTCACTCTAAAGTAGACGTTTATCAGTTTAGTTGCCATAAATAAAATGCGATTTATCTGTACCTACAGAAAATTATGCAAGAACATTGATTTAAAAAAATTTGCTTTGCGTAAATGTGTTTTCTAAACTATTTTCATTTGTTGTATTTTTGTATAAGCGTAGTAAATTTTTATTTTTAGGGACAATTACACTTTACAAATAAATCCGTTCTCAGGACTTTGCAACGAAGATCATCTCAGCTATTTTAAATTTATAGGACGAGTAGCAGGCATGGCCGTTTACCATGGAAAATTATTAGATGGTAATTTATTTTACTACAATTGATGTTATAACCCATCTTATTTAATCTTGTTTTAATATTGATATTAAATAATATTTTTTTTTCATTTTACAGCGTTCTTTATAAGACCTTTTTATAAAATGATGTTAACGAAAAGTATTGATCTAAAAGATATGGAGTCGGTTGATTCTGAATATTATAAGTCTCTTTTATGGATAAAGGAGAATGATCCATCGGATTTAGATTTAACGTTTTCTGTAGATGAAGAATCATTTGGTCATACATCAGTACACGAGCTTATCGAAGGAGGAGCTGACATTAATTTAGATAATTCCAACAAAGATGATTATATTAAGTAAGTGTGATTTAAAATGCCATTATTTTTTTAATTACAAAGTTTCATTATAAAATTTTATTGTAATCGGTGACGAACAAGAAATAACTTTTGTTTCGTAGAAAAAACTGTTCAGAAGTTTCTGGAAATTCGTCATGTAGAGTATCCGTTAGTCTACCGAAAACAGTGTCATTTGAAAAACATCTACACTCACCTGTACAAAAAACGGGCACCCCTTAAATTTTTGATAAAATTGTCGAAACACATTTTAATTTTTATTGTAACTTTTATCAATGATAGACATGTTCTGATAAAGGGTTTTAAAGTATGTTTTAAAAAGAAAATGCGTACGAAAAACTTTTATTTAAGAAGAACTATGCAAACTTACAAACTAATACAAAAAAAACTAAAATAACAAATTGGTATCGATTCATTTACTTCAGTGTTACAAAGAGCCTGCGCACTTTCAATGGCTTTTACTATGACATTTTTGTTTATTGCCGTTAAAAGTGTTTATTATTATTGTGCTTGTTTCAATTCTTGGCAATTTGAAGATGTCTTTGAGTGCAAAAAATGGTTGCTCTTATTCGGGACGGAAGAAGTTAAATTTACTTAGCTAACATATACGGAGTTTCACGCAGTACAGTGCAACGTGTATTTGCTCATTTTATAGAGACAGGAGCTTATACTCAACGTCCTGGAACAGGTCCCTAGAGAAAAACTACTCATCGGAACGACCGTTTTAGTATGTACCTTCAGTACTAAGAAATCGTCATTCATCTGCTATAGAGTTTAGAAATAGTCTTTAACATGTCAGGAACGAATGTTAGTGAACAAACCGTTAAAAGACGGTTAAATGAGGCTAATGTGAATGGTTGAAGACCCCCTACAGGGCCCGAACTTTCCAGGGAACATCGTGTGCCAGATTACATTTCGCTAGGAAGCATCGCGAATGGAATGCAGACGACTGGAGAAATGTGATGTTTACTGATGAGTCCAGATTTTGTCTCCGTTCCCCGGAAGGTCAAGAGCATAGAGAAGAGATGGTGAACCACATATCGAGTGCACTTTTATGGGACGGCTACACACAACGTCTTGCCTGAGAGCATGCCTGCAGAGACTCGTTTGTGCAGGTAAGAGCGTGTGTATGGACGGCAAGACTGTATCGCGCGCAGGCCTCCAAGCGCGGACTGTACTCTCGTCGACATGCTGAAGATTTTACCTGTGCAATTTTAGGTTCTACAGTTTTACTTGAACGTGTGGCCGGCAGTTCAGTCCGTTCTTCAGTTCCTCAAAAGTTTTCGAGGTGGATAGACCAAGACCAGACGAAATGAGCGGCATAAGAAGTGTTTCAAAACAATTCTTAACTGAATTTGAAGAAAAATGAAGCATACGCTTTTATTTAATACGTAATATTTTATTTTTAATTGATTCTAAAATAGGAAAATCTTTAAAATAATATAATTTTTTTATCGTTTTTTAAAGATTAACTATTATTTTTTCCAATATTGGTATACTACCATTGAAAAAAATTTATATACTTATATACCTCGTCCAATTTACTTACCGTTGCACGTCATCCGCGCCATAGCCTGTGACACGATACCAACACGAAATATTTAGGCGGTGGGTGTGTTCTTTTTTAGAATCAAAATAATTCTAAAGGGGAACACACCTACCGTCTAGATATTTCGTGTTGGTATCGTGTCACAGGCTATGGCGCGGATGACGTACAACGGTAAGTAAATTGGACGAGGTATATAATATACTGAAACTGTTTGTTTTCTTGTGGCATGTTTAATGTAATATTATCATTGTTTAACTGTCTAATTATACAATGCGATTATGTTTGTATGGGATTAAGCCATAATAATTGTAGGTGTAATGAAAAATACATTTCTTAATTAACTACTGTTTGACGTTTCTATTTCCACTCTGGAAATCGTCCTCAGAAAAAATTAAAAGAAAATTAAATATGAGAAATTTTCCTAGAATTTTCAAACCTAATTTTCTTTTAATTTTTTCTGCGGACGATTTTCGACGCGGACGAGTGCAAATCGACACGTCAAACAGTAGTTAATTAAGAAATTCTCCACAGGAGCCACTTTTTACTCCACTTACTTCTACAGCGTCGTTGCTTGTTTTTTGTTGCTTTTTTATTAGTAAACAATACAATAACGCTTCCATTAAAAAAAACCTCTTCCGTGCTGCTTATCGTGTTGAGTTCTCGAAAGACTGAAGTTTGCGCAGTCCAGTTTTTACGTAGTCTGCACGTGTGGACAACGTACGGTGTACCGTCTTTTTGTTCCGTCATGCCTGCAGAGTTTTGGACTGCACAGGCAAGACGTGTGTAGCCGGCCCATTAAAGCAGCTTTACATCAAGGCTATGCAAGTCTCATGCTATGCAAGTCCGTCTTGCATGGCATATCTCTTGCCTAGCCTGGCCTTTTTACGTCAGAGCTATTTCTGTGCAATTTTAGATACCACTTTCATTGTTGCCAATAGAAGAAATATATCAAAATATTAACTATTTCACTTGGAAATTTCAGTCCATAATTAAATATATTCAAATATAAATCACAAATTATTACATCCGATAAATACCATTTAAAGGCTATAGCGGGATAAGATGGTCAAAAATGCCCCCGCACCGATCAGCCCCGCTACTTATCTTTTCGATAAAGGATATAAAATTATGCCCTCATGCAAATTTTTAGCTTCCCAGATGTCCTAGAACGTCTTAACTCGAAAAAAGAAGAATTTTTAGGTTTTATTTTTTTTTTTGAGCGCCATTTTACTTTAAAAAATCTGAAAAAATTCAAGGGGTTGTATCTTTTGAATACAAAACAACCTGATTTTTTTCAGATTTTTGTAATGAAAAATAAGCTCAGGAAAAAAATTTTAAGTTTTCAAAAAAATTTTAGGTTATGATAATATGATTTGGCCAACTTTTAAATAGTATTTTTTATGTACTTTTTGCCGTTCTTTCGAATGGCAGAGGCAGAAATTTTAATATCTGTGCGGAAAGAACGAAAAAACCGAAAAAACGGTTTTTGGCTATCTCGAGATGCATCTTGGGACAGCCAATTTTAGAATTTAGGATCCTGACTACAACAACTGAAAAAAAAACTAAAAGTGTGAATTTTGTCATAAAATTTGGTATGTGAGGTTATAACACTATTTGTAACAACTTTTCCAAATAACTTTTCGATATCTCTAACGCGAAGCAAATCGAATCGCACATCGAAAATTCACCCTGTTTGTGGATTCGCAGTAGGCCGTGTTTAAAATTTAAAATTCAGTTAATTTTTTTAAAAATTGTGAACCATCAACCTGTATGCCTGTGCAAAATTTCAAATATGTACATATTTTGATAGCCGAAACATAGGGGTGTCTTTATACTCTGGGCTAATTAGCAAAATTCATGGAAAAGTTATTTACCAGCAATTTTATTGCTGAAATCGAATTATAAGATCATATATATTAATAATATAGGTATACAAAGTCCGCAGATAGTGTGCTACTTTTTTTTATAAACAAAATGGCGTCGACAAATCGTATTTTTTTCAATTATTGCTCTATAACTTCGAAGATTTTAACTTTACAACAAAAACACCCAAATAAAAATTCACCGCAATTAAATTCTGCATAGAGATATGTTTTTCACGATTTGCTCCGACGAAAATTTTTCTCGGAAAATGCGGGTTTTCCTAACAAAAACTCTAATTTTCAAATAAAGTTTTAGGTAAGTAATTATTAATCAATAATTAAATAACTTAGTGACATCAAATCTTTCTTGGTATAGATTGTAATTCCAGAAGCCGGTGAAAATTAAAGGAATATTTTAGCAACAATTCAATTGTTAATTAACAATTTACGATCGCAATAATAACCAAAATAATCATGAGACATTGATCAAACTTTTCAAGATTATAAAGTTGAGATGCTTATTTAATATTTTATCGACAAAATATAAATTTTTCTTTTTTTTGCATAATCTTTAAATTTTGAAAAAAAAAATAGTTATAATACGCTGGTCTAATTAGTAAAGTACAAAGAAAGGTTATTTACCAGCAATTTTATTGCTGGAATCAAATTATAAGATCCTATTTATTATTAATATAGGTATGCAAAGTCCGCAGATAGTGTGCTACTTTTTTATAAACAAAATGGCGCCGACAAATCGTACTTTTTTCAATTATTGCTCTGTAACTTCGAAGATTTTAACTTTACACCAGAAACACTCAAATAAAAATTCACCCCAATTTAATTCTACATAGAGGCATGTCTTTTCCGATTTACTCCGACGAAAATTTTCCTCGGAAAATGTTGGTTTTCCCAACAAAATCTCGAATTCTCAAATAATTTTTTTGGGCCAGTAATTATTTATCCATTATTATATAGCTTGGTGAAATAAAAGATTTCTTGGTATAGATTATAAATTCAGAAGCCGGTGAAAATGAAACGAATATTTTAGCAACAATTCAATTGTTAATTAACAATTTACAGTCGCAATAACAACAAAAATAATCATGAGACATTGATCAAATTTAGAAAGCTTATAAAGGTGTGATGCCTATTTAATATTTTGTCGACAAAATATAATTTTTTCATTTTTTTGCATAATCTTTAAATGTTTAAAAAAAATTGTTATAAACAAATTAACATTTCTCAGAAATTGTTTATTATATTCTAATTTTAAAAAATACTTAAAATGCGTATTTCATAGGTCTTGAAAATTAATGCTTTAAAAAAATTTTCCAACCATTTGCAAAAAAGTTATGAAACAGCAAAGTAAATATAAATTTTCTCCGTTGTTTATAATTTGTTTTAATTGTTTCAAAGCTTAAAAGTGAGTCTATGGTACAATCTAATTACTCACAAAAAATGTCAAAAATTAGTGCAATGGTTATATTTTAATCAAAGATTAAAAATACTTTTTTTGTAATTTTTAGCGCAAAAGTAGGCCTGATACAGAGTCGGAGCTAAAATGTTCACTCGAAGCGACTGACATACAGCATACATTATTTATTAAAAGTGTACGTCGCGCGGCTGATCGTCGCTCCGAGTGAAAATTTTAGCTACTACAGTACTGTATTACTCTACTTTCGCGCGTGTAAATTACAAAAAAATATATTTATAATCTTTAATTAAAATATAACCGTTAAACTCATAATCATTATTTTTTTGTAAATAATTAGCTTGTACTTTAAACTCACTTCTACGCTTTGAAAGAATTAAAAATAATAATAAACACCGTAGTAATCGTATGTTTACTTTGCTGTTTCATAACTTTTTTGTAAATGGTTGCAAAAAAGTTTTAAAGCATTCATTTTCAAGATATTTGAAATGCGCATTTTAGCTATTTTTTAAAATTATAATAAAATAAAAACTTTCTGAGAAACGTTAATTTGTTTATAACAATTTTTTTTAAACATTTAAAGATTATTCAAAAAACTAAAAAAATTATATTTTGTCGACAAAATATTAAATAGGCATCTCATCTTTATAAGATTTCAAAGTTTGATCAGTGTATCATAATTATTTTGGTTATTATTGCGACCGTAAATTATTAATTAACAATTGAATTGTTGCTAAAATATTCGTTTAATTTGCACCAGCTTCTGGAACTATAATCTAAACCAAAAAAGGTTTTAAGTCACCAAATTATTTAATTATTGGTAGATAATTACTTATCTAAAACTTTATTTGAAAATTAAAGATTTTGTTGGGAAAACCCGCATTTTCCGAGGAAAATTTTCGTCGGAGCAGATCGGGAAAAACACGTCTATATGCAGAATTTAATCATGGTGAATTTTTATTTGAGTGTTTTTGTTGTAAAGTTAAAATCTTCGGAGTTATAGAGCAATAATTGAAAAAAACACGATTTTCGGGCGCCATTTTGTTTATAAAAAAAGTAGCACACTATCTGAGGACTTTGCATACCTATATTATTAATATGTAAGATCTTATAATTCGATTCCAGCAATAAAATTGCTGGTAAATAACTTTTCCCAAAAATGGCCTATTCTCTGATAATCAGCCCAGACTATTATCTTAAATGCGACACACTGTATCTTATCAATGCGATAATTTATTGCAACTAATATAGTCGTATTTTTTATAGATTCAAAATATACAATCAAAATGCTGACTAATTCACTAATTTTATCATAAAAAGTTCAAATTGATTGCATTGAAGTATTGAACCAATTTATGCTTATTAATATATTATAATATTATAATAATTATAATATAACAGAGTTTTATGTATAGAAGCCCTCAAGTATCTCGGAAACGGCTTGCACGATTTTTATAGGTTTTGGTAGGTAGGGGTTTTCTAATGCAGCCGATATTACAGTGATAATTACATTGTTGTCAGATTTTATGTTTTTCTGGAAATCTAATGAACTTTCTTATTTCAAATGGAACTCCCTGTACATTTTTTTGCTACATTTATTAAATAAACAAATTATAAAAATCAATTTTTTCGGCCCGTGTAGACATTATTTTACGTTCTTTGGATCATTGGGAACAAAAAAGGTCTGTTGTAATTTTTCTCTAAAGTTAATCGTTTTCGAGTTATAAACAATTTAAAACTGAAAAAAATCGAATAATAACGATTTTCAAGGTTCAAAAACACAAATAAAAAATATTATTTTTGAAACTGCGGAGTACCCAAATTCAAGCTAAACACTTCTTCCAGCTCGCTATAAAATTTTTTGGCACGTTTTATCCTAAAACATTGCTTTTTAATAAATGTTAATGAAGCGCATATAAGAGGACGGGCGATCGGGCTGCATTAACAACTAAAAAACAATATTTTAGAATGAAACAAGCTCAAATTACTTACTGTTAACTGATAATATAAGGCTTTAATTTGAAGTTCTGTACTTCGCAGTTTCAAAAATAATATTTTTATTTGTGTTTTTAACCTTGAAAATCGTCATTATTCGATATCTTTTCAGTTTTAAATTATTTATAACTCGAAAACGATTAACTTTAGAGAAAAATTATAAGAGAACTTTTTTGTTCCCAATGGTTCAAAGAACGTAAAACAATGTCTACCCGGACCGAAAAAATTGATTTTTATAATTTGTTTAAAAAGTTTTTTTAAATAAATGTAGCAATAACTCCGAAATTATGGCCTTTAGGTATAGCGATTATAACATGGAAAATAATCAGTATTTCTTAAGGACTTCAAAACGCAAAAAATATACAGGGTGTTCCATTTGAAATAAGAAAGTTAATTAGATATTCAGAAAAACGGAAGATCTGACAACAATGTAAGTATTACTATAATATCGGCCACATTATAAAACCCTTACGCACCACATTCTATAAAAATCGTGCAAGCCGTTTCCGAGATAATTGAGGGTTTCCATATACACTGTGTCCGTAAAGTATGGAACAAATTCTTTTTTAGCTAAACAGAGCATTTTAAGAAATAATCCTGAAACACGTCGATTTTTGATTTTAATTTACCGTATTTTAAAACAATATTCTAATATACAGGGTGAATTACTTTCGAGTAATGACGTCACCGTCATTTTTTTTAAATGGAACACCCCCATTTTGTCTTAATTTTCGGATTACTCTAGCTGAGCTGATTCCAAAAATGTATCACATGTTGATTCAAATTGGTACAGGGTGGACAAAAATACAATAGATTTGTGTGTGTTCATACAGTAACGCGTTAGTTAAATTAACAATATTTTCAAAAATACTTATTTCATTTTTGATATTTTAATTATATTTTAATTTTAATTAATTTTTGATATTGTTTAGTTGAATATTTTAATTTAATATCAAAAATTAATTAAACTTTAATAATATGAGCATACACAAAACTATTGTATTTTTGTCCACCCTGTACCAATTTGAATCAATATGTGATACATTTTTGGAATCAGCTCAGCTAGAGTAATCCGAAAATTGAGACAAAATGGGGGTGTTCCATTTAAAAAAAATGACGGTGACGTCATTACTCGAAAGTAATTCACCCTGTATATTAGAATATTATTTTAAAACACCGTAAATTAAAATCAAAAATCGACGTGTTTCAGGATTATTTCTTAAAATGCTCTGTTTAGCTGAAAAAGAATTTGTTCCATACTTTACGGACACAGTGTATAAAACTCACTCTGTATATTATATTATATTATTACACATTAATTGGTTCAATACTTCAGTACAATCAATTTGAACTTTTTATGATAAAATTAGTGAATTAGTCAGTATTTTGATTGTATATTTTGAATATACAAAAAATACGACTATATTAGTTGCAATAAATTATCAAATTGATAAGATACAGAGTGTCGCATTTAAGATGAAGACACCCCTATGTTTCGACTATCAAAATATATACATATTTGAAATTTTGCAGTCGTACAGGGTGATGATTCACAATTTTTAAAATAGTCAACTGAACTTTAAATTTGAAACGCGGCCTACTGCGAATCCACAAACAGGGTGAATCTTCTATATGTGATTCGATTTGCTTCGCGTTAGAGATATCAAACAAAGATATTTGGAAAAGTTGTTTCAAATATATTATTATAACTCCAAATACAAAATTTTATGACAAAATTCAAACTTTTAGTTTTTTTCAGTTGTTAGGATCCTAAATCCTAAAATTGGCTGTCCCGAGATGCATCTCGAGACAGCCAAAAACGGTTTTTTCGATTTTTTCGTTCTTTCCGCTCAGATATTAAAAATTCTGCCTCTGCCATTCAAAAGAACGGCAAAAAGTACACAAAAAAATACTATTTAAAAGTTGGCCAAATCATATTATCTAAAAATTTTTTGAAAATATCAAAAATTTTTCCTGGGAATATTTTTTATTACAAAAATCTGAAAAAAATCAGGTTGTTTTGTGTCCAAAATATACAACCTCTTGAATTTTTTCAGATTTTTTAAAGTAAAATTGCGCTCACAAAAAAATAAAACCTCAAAATTCTTCTTTTCTTGATTTAAGACGTTCTAGGACCTCTGGGAAGCTAAAAATTTGCATGAGGGCATAATTTTATATCCTTTATCGAAAACATAAGTAGCGGGGCAGATCGGTGCGGGGGCATTTTTGACCATCTTATCCCGCTATAGCCTTTACACAATAAGGTTAAGTTTTTTCTAAACTATAAATTTTGTCATATTGGCAACGTGAATTTTGACAGGACTTGCATCAAAATAGCATGAAAAATAGAACATGTTTTAATTTTTCGTCTGTCACAGGAATTGCATGGAAATAGCGCGTGGGCATGCGGAGTAGCGTGATCTGTCTTGCATGGCTCTTGCCTAGCATGAAAATAGCATAATGTAAAACTGCCTTTAGAGTAAGTTTTCAAGGTGGTTTCGGTTAAAGTGTGGGCTGGTATATCTTTGTATGCGCGTACAGAATTGTATATTATCCCTGTGTGATCTCTGACCACTGAGGTATGTAAAAGAGATACTGCAACATTATTTTGTCCCGTATGAACCATTTATTGGAGAAAACACTAATAGTGGTAATGCAGCCCTCGTGCCGCCCACATTGTCGGAGAGTACTTGGTTTAAATGAAATTGGTTTTTCTCATATTGTATGGCCAGCGCACAGTCCTGATTTAAATCCCATCGAGCATGTTTGAGACAGGCTCGGTAGAAGTATTTGAAGCCGGGTACCTGCTTTTATGTACATTAACGATATGTCCAGAAGAATGAATGCCGTTATACAGGCTCGTGGAGGTAATACGAAGTCTTAATTAAATCCAGAATTAATTTGTTTGGTTTAATATTATCCAATATGTTTATCCGCTGTGAGCTCGTAGGTAGAGGGGATAATTAAAAGTTCGTGAGCGCCAGTAGTGACAAGTTGGTGAACTTCAGTTGGAAATTTGACATAAATGTGAAAGTGGATAATTTAAAACATTGAATTAAAAAGATTATAGGAAAAAATATTAGTTGACCAAAGCTGTGGCATATTTTTTTCTTAAATATACTTACGTTTCAAATAGTAAAATTTTGTTTTTTAACATTTTATAATATAATTAATCTATTAATCTAGTGCCATCTACACAACAATTGTGAAATTATCGGAAGCAGGAAAGAAGTAAAATAATATTCCAGTATTAGTTTAATTACATAAAATACAAATAAACTGTTTAAAATATATAATATATTTCGTTGAAATAATATAATAGACAAGTTGTTCTGAAGCTATTTCCTTGTGGCATTTTTATGATTAATTATTTATATGGGAAATAAGCCACAATTAAAATGAAAATAATAATTTTATTAACGTTTCGACGCCCAAATCGGGTGCCGTTGTCAAAATACAAAATATTACTAAAATAAACAAAAGTGTTGTTGCTAAGCAAAAAAATTCTTCTAATAATTTATTTAATCTCACTCATTTATATTGGCAATTCAGACATATATTATACATTTTAAAGTAGAAGACTTTAAAATGATATTGCCAATATTTATGAGTTGCGTTCCTGGGACGACTTACTGAAAGATAGTTCATTCGATTACATGAAATCAACCCCAACTCAAGAATATCCGTCATAAAAAATTATAGCATGTGATCTGTCTTTAAAAAGACAACCAAATGCAACGACAGTAAAATTCTCGCGTTAGAGACTTCATAGTAAATCACAAGGGAAAACCAGGAAAAACCCTGTGATACTATCCCGACATCGTAAGTATTTGGTCTTACATTAATTTACTCTCAAAAAATAATACCAAATTCTGACTTGTAACATGTTTAAATTATAAATAATATTAATAATATTAGATATATAAGTAATACTAAAATATAAAATATGTACTAGCTCGTATTATTGACTTACTAATCTTGGTATTTTCTTTCTATTGACTTCCTCTTTCAGTATGGGTAACCACATCCTACTGCATTCTCCCGAGGAATTTGCGACACAATTGGTTTCATTTAGCATAATTAGAGCCGCTTCTTTGATTTTTCTCTTTTTACTATCTGGTTCTTTCAGGACTATACTTGAATCTCTCCACTGAACTCTATGTTCATTATCCCATGCGTGTTGACATATTTGAGATCTGTCAAATTCTCTATTTTTAACATAAGATTGATGTTCACTTATTCGAACGTCTAATGGTCTTGATGTCTCACCTAAATAAAATTGTTCGCATTCACAAGGTATTTTATAAATGCAATTCTTTGTTCTTTCTTGATCATTGTTAGGTTTAGTTTTAGATAGAATAGATCTCAATGTGTTTGTTGTTTTGAATGTTGTTGAAATGTTGAATTTATTTCCTATTGTTTTAAGTTTCTCGGATAGTCCTTTTATATATGGTATTGATATTTTCCTCGTATTATTTCTGGTGAATGTGGTAGGATCCCGTTCTAAGTTGTTCTGTTCCATTCGATCCAATCTTGACAATTCCTTATTTATAAACGATAAAGGATAATCATTTTTTAATAAAACAGATGTTAACAATTGTTTTTCTGCTAAAAAGGAATTTTCATTAGAACAAGTAATTTTGGCTCTATCATATAAGGATTTAATGATTCCCTTTTTAACGTTGATGTTGTGATTTGACTTGTAATTGAGATATCTGTTGGTGTGTGTTGGTTTTCTATACACTTGAGTCTCATATCCAATATCCTTCTTTGAGATCAAAACATCGAGGAAAGGTAGGCTGTTATTATTATTAATGTATTACAATGGAAAAGGAATACAATAACAGCCTACCTTTCCTCGATGTTTTGATCTCAAAGAAGGATATTGGATATGAGACTCAAGTGTATAGAAAACCAACACACACCAACAGATATCTCAATTACAAGTCAAATCACAACATCAACGTTAAAAAGGGAATCATTAAATCCTTATATGATAGAGCCAAAATTACTTGTTCTAATGAAAATTCCTTTTTAGCAGAAAAACAATTGTTAACATCTGTTTTATTAAAAAATGATTATCCTTTATCGTTTATAAATAAGGAATTGTCAAGATTGGATCGAATGGAACAGAACAACTTAGAACGGGATCCTACAACATTCACCAGAAATAATACGAGGAAAATATCAATACCATATATAAAAGGACTATCCGAGAAACTTAAAACAATAGGAAATAAATTCAACATTTCAACAACATTCAAAACAACAAACACATTGAGATCTATTCTATCTAAAACTAAACCTAACAATGATCAAGAAAGAACAAAGAATTGCATTTATAAAATACCTTGTGAATGCGAACAATTTTATTTAGGTGAGACATCAAGACCATTAGACGTTAGAATAAGTGAACATCAATCTTATATTAAAAATAGAGAATTTGACAGATCTCAAATATGTCAACACGCATGGGATAATGAACATAGAGTTCAGTGGAGAGATTCAAGTATAGTCCTGAAAGAACCAGATAGTAAAAAGAGAAAAATCAAAGAAGCGGCTCTAATTATGCTAAATGAAACCAATTGTGTCGCAAATTCCTCGGGAGAATGCAGTAGGATGTGGTTACCCATACTGAAAGAGGAAGTCAATAGAAAGAAAATACCAAGATTAGTAAGTCAATAATACGAGCTAGTACATATTTTATATTTTAGTATTACTTATATATCTAATATTATTAATATTATTTATAATTTAAACATGTTACAAGTCAGAATTTGGTATTATTTTTTGAGAGTAAATTAATGTAAGACCAAATACTTACGATGTCGGGATAGTATCACAGGGTTTTTCCTGGTTTTCCCTTGTGATTTACTATGAAGTCTCTAACGCGAGAATTTTACTGTCGTTGCATTTGGTTGTCTTTTTAAAGACAGATCACATGCTATAATTTTTTATGACGGATATTCTTGAGTTGGGGTTGATTTCATGTAATCGAATGAACTATCTTTCAGTAAGTCGTCCCAGGAACGCAACTCATAAATATTGGCAATATCATTTTAAAGTCTTCTACTTTAAAATGTATAATATACGTCTGAATTGCCAATATAAATGAGTGAGATTAAATAAATTATTAGAAGAATTTTTTTGCTTAGCAACAACACTTTTGTTTATTTTAGTAATATTTTGTATTTTGACAACGGCACCCGATTTGGGCGTCGAAACGTTAATAAAATTATTATTTTCATTTTAACTGTGGCTTATTTCCCATATAAATAATGAATCATAATAGACAAGATTTACTTGCTATTATTCGCAATACTTTTCTCATTAAAGTTTCAACCGAAGTTGCACTAGTAATCCGCTAGTTGGCGATACCAGCGAAGCTCACAGAGAATATTGGATATTGATAGCTTCATACATATCTCTGTAAATAAACGGTTTTCATATGCATTTTCTATGTAAGACATACCTCAAAACCTTGTATCAGAGCGCTAATCGTCGATATTAGTTACAATAAAAAATAAAATATCTTTCGACAATTTTATCAAAAATTCAAGGGGTGCCCATTTTTCGTCCCGTTGAGTGTTAGGCCTGGATTCCGCGTACCAAAAAAAAGTTTATTAATAGCAAGCTGAAAATTTGTTAATAGCGTAACGGTGTCTAGTCGGACAAACTTTCGATGTACGGGTACACTGGAACAGGGGAAGTTTTAATTGTGGAACAGGTTAAAAATTTGGAACGTCATACTACGAAAACTTCCCATGCATTTTGTTGGACAGAACTTCCAATTAATTTATTACATTTTCATTAAACTCTCATGCAAAAATCAGACTGCTATTTATCAACAACATTCCTGTTATTTAACATGTTCTACGTGTCGGACTTATTAAAATGCCTCGGACAAACATTTTTTTATAATATAAAATTTGCTATTGAATAAACTTAAAAACAACCTGCTAGTTTTCACAATCATAAACTTGCCAGGATGACACGATCCACAATTAAAATCACGTTCCACAATTAAAACGTCCACTGTTCCGGTGTTTTTTTTTTGGTACGCGGGATCCAGGCCTATGTATATTGTGCAGAATATAATCGAGTTTATTATTCGTCTTTTTTTGCAATGAAACCTGCTTACTTCTCGACTTCTAAAAAGGGCGGTATTTCTACACAATTAGTAGTTATTGTAATTGTATTATAATAAAAATATTACAACAAGAAATGAGGAGGGTGACGCCCATGTAACAGATGTACGAAATTGTACTAATTGTACGAAAAACTCAAATTCATCATTTACTAATAAGAAAATTAAACTAAATAATGTAACTTATTCTGTAAACTGTAAATCTAAATAATAACTGTAACAACACACATGTAATTTTCTTATTAGTAAACCAAAAATTTGATTTTTTCGTACAATTGGTAGACTCATTCTGTTACATGTACATATGCGTCACCCTCCTTATCTTTGCACGATACGTTTTAGGAGATTAAAATTTGGCTAGCACAAATTATCCGAATCCTTTGCTCTATATCAGTGACGAGTGAAATGAATGTCGACAACGAATCAAGTAATCTGTTAACCCAGGTACTAAAATACCAAAATACATCTCATACATCTCAGATTACCCATCTGATTCGTCATCATTTTGTACTCTAATACAGAGTGGGGGGGAGTGTCGGAAGATGGCAAGGGCCCCGATTTGAATCAAAACGAAACCATTTATTTTCATTTTGTTTTATACCATACTCTGTATTAGAGTACAAAATGATGACGAATCAGATGGGTAATCTGAGATGCATTGTTGGAATATTTTCCTACGCGTCGCCCATTTGGTATTTTAGTACCTGGGTTAACAGATTACTTGACTCTCTGTCCACATTCATTTCATAGTTCCCCGTTAGACGTCGTTCTAACCATACTCCGGTATATATATTTCATTATTTATACCGAGCAGAACGGGCATTTTGATTCAGATTGGTCTTCTTGCAAAGCCTCTTTGATAACGGGTAAACCTAGAAACACCTGTCGGGGGATGGCAAGGGGCCCGATTTAAATCAAAACGAAACCGTTTATTTTCATTTTGAAAAACATAGTTGTTTATATATTTTCATATTGACTCACGTTAATTCGTTTATTGTAGATGCATAATCCAATGGAGGTTTGTGGGACGAGTACAAGAACAAATGAACGCTTTTCTAGAAGGATTCAGCGATTTAATACCATTAAATCTTATAAAAATCTTCGACGAACACGAATTGGAATTATTGATGTGCGGTATTCAACATATTGATGTTAAAGATTGGAAAGTCAACACATTGTACAAAGGAGATTATCATGCAAATCATATTGTGATCCAATGGTTTTGGAGGGTAAGTTTATATCTACTCTTATAAAATTCTAATGCGACAAGTCACACTGTCGGGGTCATTTGCACAGCACACTCCAGTTGAATTTATCTGTGGACATTTGTCGATATGTAAATAACGTTTAGAAGAAAAAGAAAAAACAATACAAATACGGACGCTCTAAACGAAATTTGTTAACTACCACAATGGAAAAGACTCACGAAGATTCTACCAACAGATGAACAGCTGCAGAAAAAAATTCAAACCCAGAATAATAGCCTGTAAAATAGGGACGGCTCTATAATTAGTAACAAGGAACAGATGGACGAAACATTTTGAAGAATTGCTTACTGGCAGTCAAGAAGATGGCGATATGGAGGGTCCCATGTTTCAAATGAATGAAGATTATCGGAAGCCACTCCCCATCAAAGAAGAAATCCATCTTAACACTAAAAAATCATAAAGCCCCCTGTTCGGATAATCTCCCTGCCAAACTTTTCAAAAACGGCGGGCGGCGGCGACACCCTCTTGAAACACATGCATAAACTGATAACTGCAATCTGGCACCAGAAAGAAACACCCACAGACTGGAAGTTGGATGTACGGTGTCTTCTACACAAAAAGGAAGAAATGATGGTGTGTGATAATAATTATAGAAGCATCACTCTACTCAATATGGCATATAAAGTGTTGTCCAACGTATTGTACAAAAGACTCCTCGCCTACGCCGAACATATAGTCGGAGGATCTAATCAGTGCGGTTTCCGCCCTAATAAATCAACGACGGACCAGATCTTTACAGTGAGGCAGATCCTTGAAAAACCGCTAGAGTTCGGCGTCGAGACCCACCACATATTCGTGGACTCAGTTAATAGAAGTAAACTTCTACTTGCTATGATAGAATTTCAAATACCGCTTCATCTTATCCAATTAATTGAACTTACACTTACAGCAGCAGAGAGCATGGAGAACATCCAAAACGATTTCTCAAGACCCCTCCATTGCAAAAATGGACTAAGACAGGGTGATGGACTATCGTGTCTCTTATTTAACCTGGCATTAGAAAAAATAATTCGAGAGTCCCAGATTAATACGAATGGTACTATCTTTAACAAATCAGTACAAATTGTCGGACACGCAGACGACATAGACATCATAGGTAGGTCCACAGAATCTCTGACTGAAGCATTTGGGTCGTTAAGAGCATCTGCACAGAGAATAGAACTAAATAAATGTTGAAAAGACCAAATGTATATGTTGCACTGGGTCAAACAACTCGACACCTACAAGAGTAATAATTGACGACCTAGAACTGGAAGGTGTCCACACCTTCATATACCTAGGCTCGCTGCTAACTAAAGATAACAATGTCAGTGAAGAAATTAAAAGAAGAATAGTGCTCGCCAATAAGTGTTAGTATGGCTTAAGAAGACAGATGGCCTCAAAACTACATAGAAAAATTAAATTGACTGTCTATAAAACACTAATAAGACCAGTGCTAACATATAGTTCAGAAACTTGGTCACTTACACAGAATGACCAAGAACTGCTCAAACGTTTCGAGCGAAAAATCCTAAGAAGAATATATGGAGGGATAAAAGAAAAGGTTTGTGGCGTAGACGTACAACTTTGAGTTGAATAAAAATTTTTAAGAACCTGACGTTGTAAAATTCATTAAGGTAGCACGCCTTAGATGGATAGAGCATGTAATCAGGCGAGAGGAAGATGTCATAGTCAGAAAAGTTTTGACCGAAGAGGGCCGATAGATAGGACAACTAGCAAGAGGAAGACAGAGACTTAGGTACCAAGACAACTTAGAGAATGATTTAAAATCTATTGGAATTAGAGCATGGAGAAGATTTGCCAGAAACAGGGGCGAATAGAAGATTGTTCTGAAGAAGGCTTTGGCTTGATGATGATAATTTTATTGTTTATATTTTAAACAAATTATATAGGTACATTATATTAAAATAATATTTTTATAATTGAATAAGGGAATTTTATTATTTATTTATTAGTTATATTTTACACAAATTATCTTATATTAATATGTCTTTAGTTTGACTTTAACGCTTCTGTCAAAATAAAGAAGGTACATATGCTTTATTCATACGTTAGTAGATGGCGTTAGGAGTTTATTGCATTATTTTAACCCATTAACCACCAAGGTATGAAATATATAAAATTTTTATAAAAATGATATTAGGCTTAGTTATTTATGGTGTTTTAATGGCAAATTTTGATATATTTTTTTAGCTTACAGGGTGTTCTTAAAAAATAATGTTGCGTTTTCGCATCAATTGTGGAATATGTTAAGAAATTAATGGAATACACTTTTATGGATCATGAGATTTATTTCAAAATTAAAAGTACAAAAGTAGTAAAACTAAATAAAATTTTTCTAAACAACAATAAAACTTAATATTGCAATGTATGAAAGCTGTTAAAACATGCAGAGTGTAAATGTACATTGCACTTTTGGTACACATATTATAATGGTTTGTCTTTTACATTGTCTGCATCTTCTTCTTGACTTTTGAGGGTGCCGTATTACGATGAATGTGGTTGACTATGTCAGTTCTCATTTATGTTGGTAATTCTGAATTTGTTGGCTTTTCTCGACCTTTGTATTTAGGAGCTTATGTACCCTTATTTTCGATGGCTGAGAATTACAGTCTTCTGACATTATTAGTACCATAACAATATAAGAGCGAAATTATAATTGCGATATTTTGTCATTTACCAATTTATAAATTGTTCATGCATTGACGATTGTACGTCTATAGTATTTATAAAAAATATCACTAGATGGAAAATATTGCGGAAAGACTCCTTAGAATAGATATGAGTAAAAACGAGAAGACAACAATTATTGTTGGGTATGGACCATCGGAAAATGAAGCCAAGGAACTCAAAGATAGCTTCTGGGAACAATTGCAGGACGAAATGGACCAAATAAATCATAAGGTCATAATAGTAGGCGATTTTAATGAGCGAGTGGGGTCAAGCAATGAATATGACTACCCTATAGGACCATATGGAGAAATGGTCAGGAATAATAATGGACAAAGAGTCATCGAGTTTTGCATCATGAATGATATGCAAGTTAGTAACACATTTTTTCAACACAAGGAGATTCATAAATACACACGAGTGATGGATTCGCGGAACGAAAAATCCGTTATTGACCTAGTATTAGTACAGAACAGATACAAAAATGAAATAGCGGACGTGCGTGTTAAAAGAGGCTATGAGATCAGC
This sequence comes from Diabrotica virgifera virgifera, assembly GCF_917563875.1. NCBI lineage: Eukaryota > Metazoa > Arthropoda > Insecta > Coleoptera > Chrysomelidae > Diabrotica > Diabrotica virgifera. Next base: position 171,558,984 of record NC_065444.1, read on the forward strand.
TCGGATCATTTTCTCGTTGAAACTAAAGTAAAGACAAGGAGAGAACAGGCATTTAATATTAAAAATGAAGAAAATCGCTACGAACAACCAAGTATTAAAGTATACAAACTTCAGTCTGAAAATATTAGGAAAGAATACTGTCGTAAATTAAATGAAGAAATACGTAAAACAAATTGGAAAAATGAGGAGGATATAGAAATATTATGGAACATTTTTAAGGAGCTGGTGTACGCAACTGGGAGTAAAGTATGTGGGGTAACGAAAGGAAGATATCTGAAAGGTACAGCTTGGTGGAATAATGACATAAAATTGGAAGTTTCGAAGAAGGAAAAATTGTGGAAAAAGTATATAAGCAATAAAAGTGAAAGTAATTATCAAGAATATAAGGAACAGAGAATACTGGTTAAAAATAAAATTAAAGAAGCTAAGAATCGACAATGGGAAGAATTTGGAAATAAAATGGAAAGTGATAGTAAGGGGAATGCGAAGTTGCTTTATAGGACTTTAAAAAATCTAAGACAAAAGAAATCAAACGGATTAACAGGTTTAGAGGACAAAGATGGTAACATATTATTAAAAAATGAAGAGATTACCGAAAGATGGCGAGAACATTTTATGGAGTTATTAATGGGAGACAACAACGAAATAGAGAATGACAGGGAGGAGTACAATTTAAATGAACAACAAGATGATGATGACATAACATACGAAGAATACAGGGAAGCAATTTTAAAATTAAAAAATGGCAAGGCTGCAGGACACGATAATATTAAGGCTGAGCTAATTAAATATATGGAAGGAGAAGGATTACAATTACTATGGAAGATCATAAGGAGCTGTTGGCGTACCGGATGCATACCTAGAGATTGGACGCTTGCAACTATTCTACCATTACACAAAAAAGGCGATAAACATAAGTGTTCTAACTATAGAGGAATGTCATTGTTGGTAGTTGCTAGTAAAATCTACGAAATAATACTAGAGAAAAAGCTGCGAGAAAAGATCGAGGCCACACTGGATGACAGCCAATGCGGCTTTAGGCCAGGGCGAGGTACAACCGATCTCATATTCACGGTGAGACAGTTATCAGAAAAAGCCCTAGAGCATAACAGTAAGTTGTATCTCTGTTTTGTGGACTTGGAAAAAGCATTTGATCGGGCGCCACGTAACAAGATGTGGGAAATATTAAACCGTAGAAATGTGAAACCGAAGTTAATCCAAGCAATAAAGAGTATATATAAATGTACACGTAATAATGTAAGAACGAACAATTGCTCATCTCTTGAATTCTACACAAGGACAGGTGTAAGACAAGGTGGTGTTCTGAGTCCTTTGTTATTTATCACTCTAATGGACGAAATTGCAAAAGAATGCAGGGGTAAGGTAAAAAGAACTAGGGTTGGGGTGTATAAACTTCAACAAGTTTGCGTGTCAGAGTTGATATATGCCGATGACCTGGTTATTGTGGCAAAATCAGAAAAATACTTGCAAGTAAATGTGAATGTTTGGAATGAAGCCTTTAAGAAATTTGGGATGAGAATAAATATTGAAAAAACAAGCTTTAGTAATATCGAAAACACAAGAAAATATAAATGTTAAGTTAAATAATGAGACCATTACACAAGTTGAGGACTTCAAGTATCTAGGATCAACAATGAATGGGCAAGGAAATATAGAACCAGAAATAAACAGCAGGGTAATGAGTGCAACAAAATTATACTATGCACTAAATAAAAGTTTTATTAGGAAGAAAGAAGTAAGCCTGAAAACAAAAATGAAAGTATTTCAAACCGTATACGAGCCGGTGCTACTCTACGGTAGTGAAACGTGGACAGTGAACGACAGCATCCGTAGTAAAATCCAAGCATGCGAAATGCGATATTTACGGGCGGTATCCGGGGTGACCAGACGTGATCGTATAAGAAATGAAGACATACGTGAAAGGTGCGGTGTTGGAAGGACCTTAGACAGACTTGAAACAAAACAGTTATCGTGGTTCGGACATATGGCGAGAATGAGTGAAGGTAGAACTGTAAAGAGGGTATGGAAAGCGGCATCTGACAACAAACGAAGAAGAGGTAGGCCAGCAAGAACGTGGAATGCAAATATTGGAAAGGCTTGCGGAAAAAGAAATATTGGGTGGAGAGAAGCAGAAAGACTAGCTACCGACCGAAAGGCATGGAGACGTCTCATTTCTCCACTTACCTTGACACCGTAAGGTACAAGAGGACGGCTTAAGTAAGTAAGTAAGTATTTATAAAAAGAGGCCACCACCTTTTCTTTCCTCTTACTCTTACATGATAATTGGTTATGCTGTTATCGTGTAGATGAACACCAACACCCCAGCACAAATTGGCAAATGACTCTACAATATCGCAGTTACAGTTTCGCTCTTATACTATTATGACGCTAATAAAATCAGAAGAAGGTAGTTCATTCGCCAGCGTAGATCAGGGTATATCAGCTTCTAAATCCAAAGGACGGGGAAGACCAAAAATTTCAGAATTACCGAAAGAAATGAGCACTAACAAAGAGAACCACATTCATGGTAACGGTACCCTGAAAAGTCAAGAAGAAGATACAGACAATGTAAAAGTCAAACTATGTTACCATGTATGTGTCAAAAGTGCAATGTACATTTACACTCTGCGTGTTTGGACAGCTTCCATACTGAAATATTTATTAAGTTTTATAGTTTTTTTACAACTATTTTATTTAGTTTTAATACTTTTGTACTTTTAATTTTGAAATAAATCTCATAATCCATAAAAGTGTATTTCATTTATTTCTTAACAGATTCCGCCATTGGTGCGAAAACGCAACATTAAGTTTGAATGCATGTAACTTTTTCTTGATAAAATGATTTAACTTTTTTGTTTGGTTATTGCTAAATATGTAGTTTATACTTTATAAAAATCATGTAAACTATTATATTATAAGCAAAGTGAAAATTTTACGAGAAGATTATACAGGGTGTAACTGGAGAAACCTTAGCAAAAAATACGAAGATTTAACCCAAAACACTTAAATAAAATATTCTTCCTTGTCGAGATACAGAGTGTTTTATTACAAATGTTCTAAAATGATTTTAGCCCATTGTTAAAGCACCTTTTAATATTTTTTGTTCAAACTTGACACACAGTTTACACATGTTAGGATTTTTTTTTATTTATTTAATGGCATAGACATTAGTCATACAGCCAGTTGCAATAAACAAAATACAATCCTAATCCTAATACAAAATTAAACAGAAACAATATAGTAACACAATAAATAATACAATACAATAATAATACAATAAAAACAATAATGGAACTCTGATAAAATGATAAAATATTTATGACAAAAAAAGAAGATGCAAATCTGAACTTAAATCATAAAAAATCTCATGCCCGCGTACAAATCTTATAGGACCGTGCGTGTATCTGACAAGAAATCTATAATGATATTGTATATTTGTTGTGAGCCTGTAGCCAGCAAAGACTGTATATTGAATGGTGCATGCATATCAAGTTTAATTAAATTTTTATAGAGAGAGTTTGAATGCTGTTGAAACTTAGTACATTCAAAAAAGATATGATCAAGATCACCCTGCTTTCCGCAATGTTTGCAATTATTGTCTTCAATCACATTTATTTTATATAAATGTTAGGATACTTTAACTAGTTTTAGGATACTTTAACTAGTATCCTAAACATGTTAACATTTAACTAGTATTAATATAGTTAATTATAAACATGTTAACATTTAACTAGTATTAATATATTATTAATTAGATACTTTAACTAGTATCCTAAACATTTAACTTTAACACATGTTAGGATACTTTAACTAGTGTTAAAAGATAGTTTTCCGCTGTTACCAGAGGCGTTCTGTAGGAATATATACTTTATTTTCGGCCCTTTTCCCCCCTCACAATCTACGCCACTGTCGTAATAATCATTTCAGCATGTTTTTTTGATTCTTCGTTAATTTTTACGGAAATATCATCCTTTTGTCTCAATGCGATAGAGTGAGTAGTTTTCAAGTTATTTGCGTTTAAAGGAAATGGATTCAATGATATTTTGTATTTTAAACATTAAATCAGATTATGTGTTTAAAATACACATAATCTCATTGAATTAATTACCTTGAAACGCAAATAACGTGAAAACTACTCACTCTATCGCATTGAGACACAGGGATGATATTTACGTAAAAATTAACGAAAATCAAAAAACATGCTGAAATGATTATTACGACAGTGGCGTAGATTGTGAGAGGGGAAAAGGGGAGAAAATAAAGTATATATCCCTACAGCACGCCTCTGGTAACAGCGGAAAACTATCTTTTAACACTAGTTAAAGTATCCTAACATGTGTAAACTGTGTGTAAAGTTTGAACAAAAAATATTAAAAGGTACTTTAACAATGGGCTAAAATCATTTTAGAACATTTGTAATAAACACTCTGTATCTCGGTAAGGGAAGAATATTTTATTTAAGTGTTTTGGGTTAAATCTTCGTATTTTGTGCTGAGGTTTCTCCAGTTACGATATGGACAATTGTTAATGAAACACCCGGTATAGTCATGACGGACAATGTAAAAAATTGCTAAAGTAAGTCTTTTATAAATTATAAACAATTAGATATATTTGTTCTATAAAATATATTTCAATATCATTAAACCTTTAACCATTAAAACACATACAGAATTTTCTAAAAAAATAATATTTAGTTATAAAAAAAATTCCTTTGAGAATGTTGCGTTTTCGCATCAATTGTGCTTAATGGGTTAAATTATTAATGAAACATAACTATTATTTGATATTAAGTTTAATTATTATATAAAATTAAAAAGATTAAAAATAAAAATTGAAAAAAAAAGTTTAAAAATAAAATTTAAATATAGTTTGAAAGGAATTATTAACAACTAACGTTAAAAAGGTTGGTAGGTAGAAATATATCGCTTTTGTATTTATTACTTCATCAGTACTTATTAAATCTTCCGCAAAATTAACAAAAATATTGGTTACTTTATATTTATAGGTCATTCCACGAATATACGACTGTTTAGGATTATTGTGACAACGAATATTTTACTGTAGGTACAACTAGAAGTACGAAAGTAAATTGGTCTAATAATTATTCCAATAAAAAGGAGTGAACTCTCCCTTGAATGGACAGTAGTCAATCCGTATGAAGTGTCCGTCGATAGGAAAAAATAAATATGTCAACTTAAAATTTTTAACGTTTAATAACTGTAATAACTAAAATTATTTCAGTTACTTTAATTATATAGGTAGATATTTAGATAGACACAAAATTTATTGTGAAATTTAATCCGAAAATAACAAAATTTTTTACGAAAACGCTCATACAAATACAATGATGTCCATTTAACCCAAATGTCTTCATCAGACATTTGGGCAAACAGTATTTATTATCTATCGTGGCTAAATAGATCAAGCAATCCAAAGCCATTAAAATAAATAATAAATAAATTGTGTCAATTGTAGTACTTTTTAAAGTACTTTGAAAGAATTAATATTAAAAGTTATTATTGTAAATCCAATATACATTTTAGCAACTGTATATTATAACTATTTAGTAAAAAAACTATTTGGTTTTTAGGTTGTGTTATCATTTAGTAATGAAATGAGAGCTAGGTTGTTACAATTTGTTACTGGAACTTCTCGAGTACCAATGAACGGTTTTAAAGAATTGTACGGCAGCAATGGACCGCAGTTGTTTACGATAGAAAAATGGGGAACGCCAGATAATTATCCACGTGCTCATACCTGGTAAGTAAGATATTTTTCGAAGGATATTAAATACATTTTAATCGTATACAAATTCATTCAAGCATACTATTTATTATAATAGATATACCAAAGTTTATGACTCGATAGGTTCTACATGTCTTGACGGAAGAACAACAAAAATAGTTTATGGAATTGATGATTAATTGGTATTTCAATTAATCTAATGATTCTAAAATACAGTAGGTACTGTGTTTCCTCAGAAAAATAATAATAACTACTTTTGAGTGCTAACAATTCTTATTTATAAAACAGCTTAATATTTTCAAATATAGGCAGTAACTTTGTCTTTTTTTTTTCGGAAGTCGTCTATTATAAACCGTTCTTACTTATTGTACCCTTACTTATTATTCCCTAGAAATCAAATGTAGGTCAGAGAAAGCAAGATCTGCATTTAAAAAAATGGCTAAGCTATATTCAAGTGGCATGATTTATCAATACTCATAAAAATAAAAAAATACAAGATCCTTTGTAAAAGGTATACTATTTAAAAGACCCCAATAAGGGTTACATCACAAAACAAAACGTTTTCGGATTAATAGGTAATCCATCATCAGTGTGAATCCCTAAAATAGTAAGTATAACCTAATTAATAATAGATAATGTTATAAAAGTTGACTAAGGTTAAGAATTGACAGAGGCCATACTTACAATAGCATGCATGCGTGAACCACCAAAAAGTTATGGGTAAGAACCCTTTAAAAGTTTCAAGATTTTAAATGATACTACATATTTTTAATAAAACAGAAGGATGTTGCAAATATTCCTGGATATAACCCAGGGCAACACAGACTCACACCTTACTATTTTGGGGCTTAAAACTGTTGATGGATTTCCTATTAATCCGAAAACGTTTTGTTTTGTGATGTAACCCTTGTTGGGGTCTTTTAAATATACCTTTTACAAAGGATCTTGTATTTTTTGTGATTTATGGTATACAGCCAGCTACAGGAATTTTATTTTCCTTGTGGATTTCCATAAAAATTGGTTACTACGATGTTATATTTTTCCTATACTGTTGTACGGAGTCGTGAACTCTCACAGACGCCACCTGAAAGAAAATTGAGGCTTTCGAAATGTGGCTTTATCGTCGAATCCTAAAGATATCTTATATCAACCACGTTACTAATCCGGGTGTTTTGTTGAGACTGCAAAAAAGAAAAAGAGCTGTTGACCACAATAAAAACAGCCAAAATCGAATACCTCGGTCACACCATGAGGAACAACTAGAGATATGGATTGCTGCAACTAATCTTGCAAGGAAAAGTAGAAGGAAAACGAGGATCAGGAAGGCGAATGATTTCCTGGCTGAAAAATCTACGTACGTGGTTCAACACAACAACCACGTATCTTTTCAGAGTAGCAGTGTGCAAAGTACAGATTGTCATGATGGTCGCCAACATCCGAAACGGATAGGCACTACGAGGAGAAGACTTATTGTACATCTTTCATTTTTCATAATACCCATTCCAGAATTCTGGAAACCTGTCCAGATTGTACAGGTCTAGGATACCATATATGTAGGTATGTTTTTGAAGTCACTTGGCATTCTCCAAAAAGTGTTTGCCGCCTCTAAACTAACGCTTGGCAGCCATGCAATATCTTAACTCTTTCAGTGTATCTGTTACAGAATCTGTAGCTTAAGTCTCCATGAGACTGCCCGATTGTATGCTGGTGTCTTTTAACTGGCGTTAATGTTTAGTAAGGAATTCTATTATGATCGTGATTCATGAACTGATTCCTGCTTGTTTTCCATAGTACTTCAGCTCTATTAGCGCATGCCCTCAATACATTTTGCCACGTGCTTGGCTGGGAGTACTTTTCCATTCAGGATTATTTTGTATACGGATCCTGACCTTGTTTGGTCACGAATATTTGCTATGCTATTTTCATCCGGTCTGTCGGGTTCTTCTTGGCATTCCTACACGAGTCTTCTTCTAAAAGCCCTCAGAGCCGCTTGACTATCTGTGCATATATTGATCCACTTCAGTTGGAAAGCCCCTCGTATTAATTTTTCTTCCACAGGACAAGATTGCATGAATATCTGCCTGAAATGCACAAGTATACTTGGGACACCTTCTGGCTTGATATTTTGTTCCCATGATTTACGATGAAATGCTGTCAGGCACGGCAGTATCAGCTGTTTCACATTATAGGAATTTTGAACGTGCGAGGGTTTTGTTGCATGGGTGCGATAGGGTGCGATATTTTGCTGTTTTGTTTGGTATATTATTTTTATTTACACTTTGTGGCTGAGGTAGGTACATGATACGATGTCTGATATGTATCATTACGATGTATCATGGGTTTTTTTGTCCATACTTTTGTCCTAATGTACTGTAATGCGTATTTAATTCATTTGCAATTTCTATTTTATCAGTTATTATTTCTTATGTTTTTAATTAAAAGTCTTAATTTGTTTTTATAATCGTTGTTCTACTAAGTTATTTGTGGGATCTTGGATTAGCTCATCTAATTAGCTCATACAATATATGTAATAAACTATTCTAAATGGGAAGTAAGCCACAATTGAACTAAAAAATGGTTTTTTTAACGTTTCGACATCCGATTTGGGCATCGAAACGTTAATATTTTTTTTTTTTTTTTTTATTTAAATTGTGGCTTATTTCCCATTTAGACTAGTTTATTATAAAAATTCCACAAGGAAACAGCTTCAGAACAACATTACAATCTATGTTTTTCATGTACAGAATTTAAAAGACCCTCTGTCATCCATTCATTTTTAAATCTTGTTCCCCTCGTTTTAAATGTTGTTTTTAGATAATTTCACACAAGACGTGATCGCAGCCCTACTCCAGTTTTCACCGAGTTGTTTACCCTATAAAACTAAATATAATTTCGTAGAATATAAGGTATATTTTATATGGAGCGAAATCAAATTTTAGCGTTGTGTTTACTTTATCGTCGAAAAAAGAGAAATAAGAGGAACCGGTTTTTTTCTTTATCATCTAATTCGTCAAATTAATTAATTCAAATTAATGCGCGCACTGTTAAGTGCACGGCATACACCATTCCAAGCATTTCTCGTCAAGTTTCTATCTTTATATATTTCTATTATTTGAGACATCATAATATAAAATATATGCACCTACTTTAAACAGCCACAAAGTGTAAATGAAAATAATGTACCAAACAACCAAAGAAACTACCTTCGTGCGACTGAACGACAGTATCATATGAAAGGATGCATTAAGTCCCCTATGCTACTGGGTGTGTAAAGACGTCACGGCTGCCGTCTGTTGTTGTAAGCGAGGGACGACATAAACACGGCGACTTCACCGAACGTTCCAACCATCGTCTAGTGAGAAAGGCTCCATATCGCACCCTAAGTGCAAGACTGCAGTAAGTCAAAATAAGTAAGTTTCGAGATAAAGACGATTTTGTTTATTTTCGTGCTAATATCGGTGAAATAAGACACAAGTTTTAAGAAAAATTAACATTTAATTATGATTTTGCATGCTTTTCAGCCTATATTACATTAACCAAAAATAGAAATTTAAATAAAATAATATTAATGCAAAAAAAATTAGGAGTTTCAAAGTTACAACACTTTTGCACGGAAAAAATTGTTAATCACTACACATTTAGTATTAGAATTTCAAAGTTACAACAGTTTTGCACGGAGAAAATTGTAAAAAGTGTAGACACATTTACTTTTACAGTAAAACCTGTGTTACCGGCCACCTGTACTAACGGCCAGTTTAAAAATTCCCCAAACCAATTATGTATATCTAGACTACAAAAACTGGAAAAGCGGCCACCTTTCTATATCGGCCAATAGTTCTTCCATTTTTAGTGGCCGTTGCTGACAGGTTTTACCGTAGTTGTTGTCCTCTTCTCGTACATCATCTTATGCCAAAATATTTTTATAAAAACTATGGTGGACTTCTGGTATCATACCCGAATGGCATAAGTATACCAAATCTTTCTTTTTGGTCATTTGAATTTTTGGCTATTCTTTGGCAAGTTTGCTGAGAATAGATATTTTTGACCTCTCAGTATTGTCAATACACAAGTTTTAAGATAACTGTTTTTCCTTTCATGAGAAAAAATACTTTTTGGTCGTAAATAATTAGTCTTAATTTATGTGGTTTTAGTCCAATCTAACAAATAAATGGTCAAATGACATCGCACACATCTTATGGAAAATAAATATAATATCACATAAAGGACATAAAATTTACATGAATAGATTGGTCTCGAAAATCTTTGTTTATTGTCTCAGCCGTTAATGGATTACGTAGACGCGCTGTATATTAAAATTAAACACCACAGATATAGATATTAAAATAACAAATATCTTACTTTTTTCATTGCTTGTTATCGAATCCGTTGCAATGTTCCGTGCAAAACTGTTGTAACTCTGTTACATTAGAGTTACAACAGTTTTGCACGGAGCTTATGTTCAAAAACGCAAAATAGTTAAACTGTTGTTGTTGTAATATTTAGCCCATTAAGCATTTGAAAGTTACTAAAGTTTTACAGGGATAGATATGCATGTTTACAATCGAATTTCATGATTACTTCATTTTCATAAAATTTTGAGTTTTGAATTATCGCACCCTCAGTCTTGCACTGAGGGTGCGATATGATTACATGCGCCACCATTGGAATGTCGTCGTGCGTTCTAACCCTCGCACGTTTAAATTCTTATAATGTGAAACAGCACTATTGCTTTACGGTGCCAAGGCTATATTTCGCCAGAGTTGGCCAGCTCTCTGTGGCATCGCTTAAGAAAGGCAACCTTTGTTACCCTGTACCATCCAACCTCCTAGACAAGATGGTGTTCCACTTCGGAATTTGATCACACATCTGATTGCATGATGAGCCAGTTGTGGTGAGGCTGCCGTGATTTTCCCACTGAGAATAGTGTATGTATTCGCGCGTGTGTATGAAAGTTTGGGTCATGTTCAATCAATAAATCCACAGTAGTGACATAGCTTCAGGCCGTATGTCATGTTCTCAGTTAATCCACGGGTGTTTATTTCTTCTTCTTGATGTGCCTATCCGTGACGAATGTTGGCGATCATCACGGCAATCTTCACTTTATCTGCAGCAACGCGGAAAAGCTGCACAGATGTTGTATTGAACCAGGTTCTCGGGTTCTTTAACCAGGATGTTCTTCTTCCCGGACCTCGCTTTCCAAGTATTTTCCTTGCAGGATGGCTTGTAGGAGGGCATATACGGATTTATTTCGCATAATGTGCCCAAAGTATTCAAACTTTCGAGATTTTATGGTGGTTAGTACTTCTCGGTTCTTCCCCATTCCTCTAAGGACCTCCTCATTTGTGACCCGATCAGTCCATGGGATTTTAAGAATTCTCCAATATATCCACATCTCAAATGCTTCCAATTTTCGGCACATATCTTCGTTCAAGGTCCATGATTCAACACCATAAAAAAGTACAGAGAAGACGTAGCATCTCAGCATTCTTACTTTTATACCAACAGAAAGGTTGTGGCTCTTGAAAAAGGCCCCCCATACGGTTGAAGATTGATCTAGCTTTTCCGATGCGCGCTCTTATCTCTTGGTTGTTGGTCCATTCTTCATTTATTATGGTGCCGAGGTAGTTGTAGATGTTCACTCTTTCTACAGGGGTTTGGTTGATATAGAGTTGACCTTCTGTGTTTATTTGGTTATATCTTATTCTCACTTCTATATGTCCATAAGACGTTCCCAATCAGCCATTATGACACGCTTCGTTGGTCTTCAGAACATTACGGCAGTAAATAGGTTAAAAGATCCATGATTTGTTCAGCCAAGTATACTTACTGCCTTCTGCTTTCTTTATTAAGAGAAGGCTGTTCCCTTTTTCAGGTTGAAATCTGTGAAATCGATGGGATTTTATTAAGCTTGAATATTTTGTCCACTCAGAATTCCCATTTGTTTTCTACTCAACTTTATTTTTTGTTGTAACAAAAGTTGATATTCCAGTTTTGCTTTCCGGAAGTACTTATTTCGGCGGATGCTATTATTCATATCGCCTCTGCCTAGTAGATGGCAGTGCCTTGGATATAGCAAATTGAGGCTTCTTTCCTCTAGGGCCCATCCTTCAATATTGTATTTGAACCAGAAGTCTAACTATCGGTAATTGTAGTACTGTAGGATTTATCTAAATTGTATTCCTCAATTATTTCACTCGAGAATATCAGGAACGTTTCCAATCTGAGATTGAGATGAGGATACCCTTTGGCTGTGTGCTCAAAAGAGCGAAGTTTTCTATTCCTGATCAAGAGATGGAATTTCTATTAGTAACTTGAAAAGATACATGAATTATTGAGATAGGGTTGCTGCTTATCCCGACTCAATGTAAAATATATATATTGAGGAGGCATTCAAAATACCTAGTGCAGAAAATGTCATAAAATTAGTATAGTAATTAAAAGTATAGTAATGGCGCAAAGCTCTCTGTACACATTGGTACTAGCTGATGGCTAGGAGGTAATAGGAAACATCGAGGAGTATATCTCATTCATAATGAGAAAATTACTGGAAGAATACAAAAAGTAACTTTAAAAATAAATTTTGATAGGACGATTACCTAAACATTGGAAAACCAAAACTTAATAATAATTAAACTATTTTTGTTTTAGTTTCAATCGACTAGATCTTCCTCCTTATGAAAGCTACACACACTTAAAGGATAAGCTAATCAAAGCAATCGAAGGTTCGCAGGGCTTTGCAGGTGTCGATTAGTATCTATAATTAATCTAAAATGTTGCATTTTACCTTAAAAAATCTGTCCAATACTGGTAACTTAAGTTTTATTTATAGTCTATTGAATTATACATATATTATATATTTTATAGCTATATGTAAGTTGTTGTTTTTATTCTGTATACTTTGTAAATAATTCAAGTCTATTATTATATATTAATCGATATCATATTGTATGATGTATTTCTCTTGTGTGAAGATCCCGCACTTTGTGGTCATACAATGATGGAAGGCATGACAGAGAACAAGAGGCTAGGCTTATAAGACGCAACTGCTATTATCGTGTGTTTCTTAAACAGAAGTGAATAGTAACACTGTTTTCTTGTAGCACTGATGGTAGCTTTGAATTTCGTACTATCTTGTATCGCATGAACTGCTCATGCATGGCATGTAGTACTAAACAGGCAGCTGGTCTATCTTATGAAGTTTGTGATCAACTCTTGATTAGGGCTTACAATACCGGGATTCCTTTGGTCCGGTATTAAAAACCGGTATTTATGTAAAAATACCGGTATTTTGGTAGTACATTACCTGATAAAAATTGAATTTATGCACAATATAAATCTAATTTAAAATAATATTAATTAATTACAAGAAATTTTTTTTGAAGATAAACAATTTCGTTGTGTTAAAATCTATAGCAGGCATATTTATTATGGTAGGGGAGCCCAAGCGGGGATTTTTGCAGTTACTCGAGCGCGTCAGATTATCATATGTACCATATATTGGCTCTTAACACAGGGAAGTTCGTTAAGGGGGGCCCGAAAAAAAAATATATCCTTAAAAATACTCGAATTTGCCAGATTAAGATAAGGTAAGTTAGGTACATGCAAAAGAGTGTATATTTCAAAAATCTGACGATTTGAGCGGGGCGTAAGGAAATGGGTGAGTCAAAAAGTTTCACAAAAAAAGCGAATATTTCGCGAAATGAACGTCAGATCGAAAAACTAAAAAATACGTCTTCAATATTTTTCAAAAATCTATCGAATGGTACTAAACATGACTCCCCATGGTGGGGGGGGGGGGGATTTAAAATTTTAAATGCAAGGCCTGCGATATTTCGCAAAATGAACATCAGATCGAAAAACTACAAAATACACTTTCAAAATGTTTTTGAAAAATCTATCGAATGGTACCAAACACGACACCCCACGGAGGTGGGGTGGGGGGTTATTTTAAAATCTTAAATAGGACCCCCAAAGTTTTATTGTAGATTTGGATTCTTTACGTAAAAATAAGCAACTTTTATTTGAGACTTTTTTCGAATTATGGATATGGCGCTATAATCGGAAAAAACGATTGTTGGAAATCAAAAATTAAATTAAAAAATGGCAAGTCCCCACTAAAATGGATAATTTTACTTAAATTTAGCATACTTTTAGCCATTACACATACAGTATGGCACCATCGAGAAAGGCGGTGTCGGCAATATAAAGCGATTGTTTTAGGTCTACTACACAATGCCACATTTGCTTGCGAAATGCCACATTTCGCAAGAAAAAATAACCCGGTGGAATTTTGGAAAAAATACAAATCCAGTTTCCCTGAGCTTTATTATTTGGCTATAAAATATTTTCAATACCTGCCTCATCACTATCTTCCGAAAGAGTATTTTCAAAATCTGGGCAGTTATCAAACCTAAAAAGAAATCGTTTATCGCCCAAAAATTTGGATCAAATTTTATTTTTAAACAGCTTATTTTAAAATCCATGTCATTACACACACAATTCATTCATTCAAATTTAATGAAACGGTTGTTTTTTTGTCAAATAAAAGATTTGTAATTTTTAGAAATTAGACTAGACCATTGATTAATAACTACTAATATCACTGAGACTACTACTTGATCTCTTAGGCGATGGAGTTGACCTAACCATACAATCGCCACTTGTAGATTTTTTACGTTTCGTACCGCAATAAACGTATGTAGAGCATAATACTGGTGGGGTATCACCTAAAATAGGTAATCATTGAAATGTATGTGTAATAATTTTAATTAAAGCAAAACAAGCATCTCCGTTATTTCTGGAGTGATACTAACAACGCATTCATATTTAAAAAAAATCTCTTTTGATTTAATTGTATAAAAAATATATAAATCACTCATATCAACTGATTTTATATAAAATATATTTTAATAGTATTATTCTCATTGACAAAGCGCATTAGGCAAACATAAAAATATTTCCAAAGTTGAGTACTCACCTAAATCAGTTGCTAACTGTGCAAATTTTAGAGGAACAGCATTTTTCCTTAATAACTTTGTTTGGTCACTTTGGTAAATATGTTCCACTGCATAATGATGCTGGCAAATTACCCTCTGTTTCAGGTCACTGATATCCATCAATATAATATCAATATTTCCGCAGTTTTTTTGCCAAATTTTTGTGCGTTCTACTAGTCCGTTCGTTAACGGTAAAATATTGCAAAACCTCTAAATTTTAAAGAACCGCTTGGATTGACATGAAATTTGGCATACACATAGCTAACAAGTCAAAGAAAAAAAGTGATATTGTGCCGATATGTGCTTTTGCCCTGGGGGTGGTTTTCACCCCCTCTTATGGGTGAAAAAATATTCGTCCAAAGAAAGTCAGGAAATGGATAAACTGGCTAATTTTAAGTAACTTTTGTTCTATAGAGTTTTTTCACTAAGTCAATACTTTTCGAGTTATTTGGCAATGACTATGTTCATTTTTTCAACAAAATAACCACGCTTTTAGACGGTTTTTCGCAAATAACTCAAATAGTAAGTATTTTGTCGAAAAAACATTCTTAGCAAAAATATAGCCTGTAAAAAATTTAAAAAAATGGTGTATATATCACGTCTCTACACCTAGTAGAAGCAGAGTTATAGCTAATGAAAAATAGGTTCATATTCGTCAAATTCCAAATGGAATATTTTAACGTGAAATAACCAAAAATGAAGCACATTTCGGGGAAAACTCATTACAACTTATTTAAAGTGTTTAAAAATCTTCATTTTTGTTTTATAAAAAAAAAATTCTAGCATCAAAATTAAACAAGTTACGCTCAAAATAAAGTTAGTCCCTTTTGGTTTTGGTAAAAAAATCGAGAAAATCACCCCCTAATTAGCATCTTAAATGAACTTAATCGTTACGACTTCACGTATCTTGACTTGTGTATATATTGTTTATATGATCTGTAAGTTTCATCGGTTGAAAGTCCTTATTATTGAAAGGGCTGTAGTTAAAAGGGGTTGAACGAGTCACTGATCACGAATGTATGCAAATTTAGAAACACCAAATCTTGATCAATTTTTGTCTAACAGAAAAACAAAAAAATACATGATATTCAGAAAAGCAAATCTGACTATTTTTGTTTTTCGAGATTTTTGGTATCTCTAACAATTTTTAAGTTATTTTGAAAAAAAGCATATTTTTCAAAATTTAAATTTTTAAAAATTTTACTTTACAGATCATATATATAAACACAACATAAGTAAAATAATTTTTGGAGCGGTGACGATTAATTTCATTTAAGTTGCTAATTAGAGGGTGGTCCTCCCGATTTTTTTTTTTTTTTGCCAAAACACAAGGGACCAACTTTATTTTGAGTGTAACTTGCTTAAATTTAATGTTAGAAACTTTTTGTAAAAACAAAAATTAAGCTTTTTTTAAACACTTTAAAAAAGTTATAATGGGTTTTCCCCAAAAAGTGCTTAATTTTTTGGATATTTCTCGTCGATATTCTATTTGAAATTTGGTGAATATGAATCTATTTTTCATTGGCTATAACTCTGATTCTACGAGATCCAGAGACCTAACGCGTACAACATTTTTTTTTTTACTTTTTTATAGGCTATATTATTGCTAAGAACGTTTTTTTCGACAAAATACTTATAGGTCTGGATCCCGCGTATGAAAAAAAAGTTGATTAATAGCAAGCTGAAAATTTGTTAATAGCTTAAGGGCGTCTAGTCGGACAAACTTTGATATATGGGAACACTTGAACAGGGGCAGATTTAATTTTGGAACAGCTTAAAAATTTGGAACGGTCAGACCACGAAAACGGCACATTTATTTTGTCCGACAGAACAGGCTTAAACTCTCCGAACAGAGATTAAACTCTTATGCAAAAATCAGACTGCTATTTATCACCTTTCATAATTCTCTAATAGAACTAATAGAATAATAAAGCTCTATAGAACAAAAGTTACTTAAAATTAGTCAGTTTACCCATTTCCGGACTTATTTTGGACATATATTTTTTCACCCAAAAGAGGGGGTCAAAGTCACCCCCAGGGAAAAAGCACACATCGGCACAATATCACTTTTTCTCTTTGACATGTAAGCTATACGTATGCCAAATTTCATGTCAATCCAAGCGGTTCTTTAAAATTTAGACCAAAAACCGTGAAAGAATGGACTATACGTCTTTCAGGGGAAATTTAAAGAAAGATATATTATTATTTGTTCCATCGTTTCTTTCAAAACATCCCGCGTAAACACACTTATGCGTTACAGAGGCCATTTTATCTAAAATGTGAGTCCTTTTTTTTAATTTTGCTATAACTTGTCACAACACTTGTCACAGATAATACACCTATAGGGTAAGTTCGGCCCTGACACTACTCCTACCTCCTCGCAAGTCAGAGAGGGAATGAGAAATCTCGATACGGTTTTCGAGTAGCGCTATCTAGTTGTTGATACGTCTTTCGGTTACCAAGAGGTAAGCTATCTAGAGGAATATTTATAATCAATGACTAGACATTAGAATGTGTTAATAATTTATATTATTTTTTAAAAAGTCAATATAACAAACCTGCGGTAAGTAAAAATAATAACTAGTAAATTTTTTATTAATAATACCGGTATCCCGATATTTCAAATATCAAATACCGGTATTCAGATTTTAGTTCGGTATTGTAAGCCCTACTCTTGATCTGCAGCAGTCTCTTAACAAGGGTATAATGTTAAAAAACATTAATCTAAAAATATTAACTACACTTGCAAGAAAAGAAAATCGTCTTAAAAATAAAATAAGTTATATGAAGTAAACGAAAGACGTACTCACAATCATTTATTTTCACTATGATTGTGAGTACGTCTTTCTTTTACTTCATTTAAAATGAACTCACATATGCAACCCATTCAACTTTTAAAATAAATTATATTTTTTTATTACGCTGTTTGGCAAGTGGTTATCCACATATAATATATGTATATTATGTAAAATTAGAAGTAAAATTTTGTGAACAGAAGTAATTTTTATTGCAATGACACAAATATTTATAAAGTTAACTAAAGAACATAACAAAGATAACTTAATATTGTATGTGAGAAACCATATACAGGGTGAGTCACCACTAACGCGACGGAAAAATACAGAGAAATGGTACAAGATTTGAAAAAAAAATTTTAATTAGTGGTTTGTAAGTTCTATATTTAAAAATTATTTTGAAATATACAGTCCCAATAAATGGCGGCGTATCAAAGTTAGTTTTTTTCTTTTGGAACACCCTATATTTTATTTAATTTTTAATTGTCCGCAAAAAAATAAGGTATAGTTTCATAAGGCTTCCCTATACCTAGGTACAGAGTGTTCTGAGTTATGGTGACCTTTCTTAAAAAGAAATTTTAAAAGAAGGCTTATTCTCAAGTTATTTATTTAAGAAATTATAAAAAAATACTTTTACATCTAAATATTTGGATATTGGTTGAATGTATTTCATGATTAATTGTTACACATTTATTTACAGGGTGTTCAAAATTTACAGTTTTATTATTGGATTATTCAATGTGTCATATGATTCTTATTTTAAATGGAACACCATGTATGTTAATAAATAATTATACTAAACAAATTTACCTCTTTCGAATGGTATATGGATGTCCTATACCTAGGTGTCATAGTTTTTGCGTAATTTACAATTATTAAAATTCGTAATCTGTAAATCGATTTTAAAACAAAAGATGTAGTTAATTAATGGCATTGTATGACATTGTCAATTTATGACAGTACGGTCTGGTAATTATTTTATAATTACAGTACAACCTGCCATATCCGGACCTGTCATATCCGGACGGTTCTGCGCCGTCCAGATCTACCGAAATTTGCCGAGAAAGGCAGTCCTGCTGTTGGACAACGCACTAAAAGAAGAACTAAAAGTGGGCGAAATAATGTATTATAGAATCTATAAAACGTGTCTATTGACGAAAGTTATCGACGGCGTTGATTACTGGAATGTATGAAGGAGAAAACGTTTCAGAGACTATAAAAGAAGTAGTGGTCTTGATATTCGGATTTTTTCATATCCGGATCGGTCTGTCGCCACATTGATCCGGATATGGCAGGTTTGACTATAATGTATAGCATGATTGATTATTACACATTTATTTACAGGGTACTCAAAATTTACAGTTTCATTATTGGATTATTTAATGTGTCATATGATGCTTATTTTAAATAAAACACCATGTATGTTAATAAATTATTATACTAAACACAGGTTCCTCTTTCGAATGGTATAGGGATGTTCCATAACTAGGAGTCATAGTTCTTGCGTAATTTACAATTTTCTTAAACGGTAAATTGATTTTAAAAATAATATTTATGCACTCTCGATTTTTAAACTACGAAATAAATGTTTGTTTACTGTATCATAATGAAATGAAAATTATGTCTATTTACTAGACCATTATTATGAAACGTAGGTAGATTGGTCTGTGTACAATACATTTTAAAAAAATCAGGATCTGCTCCAAAGTCTAAAGTCCATAAACGATAAGTTAAATATTTATCATAATCCTGTTCGGTCTAATATTGGTGTAGTTGAGTTTTTTACGGATAATAGTGGTTTCTCTTAAGTATTCTAACAGTCGTTTGACTGATTTACCCGAAATTTTTTCTTTACTAGTATTTGGGTTTTCCGTAACAGAAAGCAGGACATCAAGTTCCTTGACGTGATCACAAATAACTGGTTTATTTTTATTTAACTTTCCGAAATTTCTCAAAAACGTCCTTTTTTGGGTGTCTTTTATCAGAATACCTACTTTTGAGCGTAAACTTTAGAAAGTAAGATACAATTTTGCAAACACTCCCCAATGCAAAGTACCATGTCTATTCTTTCGTAGATAACGTGGTTATTAATTTTTAGGAACAATTAAATTTGAATATCATACATGGATGTTTATATTTTTGATAATATACCAGACCGTACTGTCATAAAATGACGATGTCATACAATGAGATACATCTTTTGTTTTAAAATCGATTTACAGATTAAGAATTTAAATAATAATTGTAAATTACGCAAAAACTATTAGACTTAGGTATAGGACATCCATATACCATTCGAAAGAGGTGACTTCGTTTAATATAATTATTAATAATTAATATACATGGTCTTCCATAAAATAAGCATCATACGACACATTGAATAATCCAATAATGAAACTGTAAATGTTGAATACCCTTTAAATAAATGTGTAATAATCAATCGTGGAATACATTCAACCAATATCCAACTATTTAGATGTAAAAATAATGTTTTTATAATTTCTTAAATAACTTGAGAATAAGCCTTCTTTTAAAACTTTACATTTTAAGAAATGTCAACATTCAGAACACTCTGTACATAGGTATAGGGAAGCCTTATAAAACTATACCTTATTTTTGAGGACAATTAAAAATGCAATAAAATACAGGGTGTTCCATAAGAAAAAATATAACTTTGATACGCCGCCATTTATTGGGACACCCTGTATATTTCAAAATAATTTTAAAATGTAGATTTTATCAACTTACAAACCACTAATTAAAAAAATTTTTCAAATCTTTTACAATTTCACTGTAATCTTCCGTCGCGTTAGTGGTGACTCACCCTGTATATAAAAGTAAATTAACATAAAAAAATCAAAATTAATACTGAGGAGTTCTTCCTCTGCGTTGTATTACACTTTCCATGCGAGATCTTTATTAAGTTTCTGTAATTCCTGAAGAATCGCTTCCCACTCTTCATCTAATGCAGTTTTTAAATCCGCCACTGTCGGTGGTGCTGGATTACGGACCCGAACCCTGCATTTGAGCTTATCCCATAGGTTCTCGATGGGATTCATATCCGGACTCGATGGAGGCCAGTACATTGTTGTTGTATTGGTGTTGGCCAGGTAATATTTCGTAATCAGCGCTACGTGACATCGAGTGTTATTATGCATTAGTATTGAGTCGTCGCCTATGTAACTGGCGTAAGGAACAATATGGTCTGGGAGAATATCCGTAATGTAACGATCCGCTGTCGAACCCCTCCGCGACCACCACCGGGCACGAAACAGGCTGTTTTTCCTTCTAAAGATATACCACCTCAAAACATACAACGAACCACCTCCATAGCTCACTGTTTTGACACTGAAGCAATGGGCAAATGGTTCTCCGGGCCTCTGATAGACGCGTCTTCTTCTGTTATTGATTTACAAGCACATTCGACTCTCGTCGGAGAATAAAACTCTGCTCCATTGGCCAAGGTCACAATGGCTTGGGCAAACTGAAGTCGAGCTTGTTTGTGACGTGCGTTCAATTTGGGCCCTGTGTTAGCTTGTCTGCGAAGCAAAGTGGCAGCCTTAGGTCTTCTCCTAACTATCCACTGAGTGACAGTAACACCTCCAATATTCCATAAGGATTGTTGAAGCTCAATTCCTGTCTCGGGCCGATTTCGCAAGGCACTCAGGACAATGAATCAATCATCCCTCTCTGGTATTACACTATAGCTACCGGTCTTCTAACATCGACGGTAATTCCTTGAGACTGCAGACTGCGTCATAAGAAGGCGACGGGCGACAGTCGTCTGACGATAGCGCTCTCGTAATTATGCAATTACGTGGGCCGCCTTCACTGGTGAAGTATCCAATTATAAAATATTAACTTACTGCACTTTGAAGTGTTCACACACGTCGACGTTTGAAAAGCGACAGAGACGATCACCGGCAAATTCATAAAGGTCTAAATTGCGTAGAACATACCCGTTACAATGTTTGCTGCATTTCTTATGCCATACAGATGTTTGGCAAATTTTACAATACATTGCCAATTTGCATAAAACAATTATTTTTTGGAAGCTCTATAATGGACAATATTTTTTGCATTAGTTGTTTTTAATTCAAAGAAGACAACATGAAATTGCTAAGCATAAACTACAATTCATCGAGTGAGTCGATTTTTTGCTCGCAAGTGTACAGTCAACTCCCGTTTATCCGCGAGCGGATTATACGCGGGGCGGATTATCCGCGACTCTGAAGAAGCTTTTTTATATTAATGAAAACCTATTTTATGACGCAAGGCGTTATTGCGTCTATGAAGAGAAACTACAGAATAATGTTACTTCCATCAAAAATTGAAGAAGGATATAACTTAAATGAGTTTTTTCTTCTTCTTCTTCTTCTTAACTCGGGCGAGACTCGTTAGTCTCTGGCACTTGGTCATAAGACCTTTGTACCAAACCCTGTTCTTCTCCTTAAACTTTAATAAGTCCTGTGGCCTCAACGAAGGCCAACAGTTTTCTTATTGATAGTTTTAGGATCTCTTCTGGTTCAAACCTCATTTGACCAGTGAAGTCCTGCCTCACATCACCTAGCACACTGCAATGGCATAGTATGTGTATGGCAGTTTCTTCTTCCATTTCGCACTTTCTGCACCATGGTTCATTCACCTTACCTAGTTTGTATAGGTGATTTCTTAAATGACAATGTCCAGTCGCCATTTCAGTGACCGTTTTGATCTCTCGTTTATTGAGGTTCAACAAACTGTTCGACAGTTTTTTATCAACATTCTTGATTATTTTTTTAGTCTGGATTTGCCCTTGAGTGGTTCTCCATTTATTTTGATGATTCTTTTTCAGCCATTTCTGAACCTCGTTTTTCATAGCATCTTTAGTGATGCCACAGAAAGGTTCTGCGCCTTCAAAAGTTTCTCTCGAGCCTTGTTTCGCTAACATATCTGCTCGTTCGTTCCCATGCACCCCTTCATGACCCGGCACCCATATTAAGACACTTTATTGTCTTTTGCCAGGTTATTGAGGAGATCTTTGCAGTTTCTCACCAGTTTTGATTTGGTGAGAGGGTTCTTTACAGCCAGAATAGCCGATTGGCTATGTGTGTAAATGTTGATTCTCTCAGCTTTAGTGTCTTCATCTATGATTTCATCAATGGAGGCCACCAAAGCAAAAACTTTAGCCTGGAACACCGTTGTATGTTGGCCTAGGCTGTAAGATTTATTATAGTTACATGTTTGCCCAAAGACTCCTGATCCAGTACCATGGGCAGTTTTAGATCCATCAGTGAACCATATTAAGTCCCCATTAATGTTTGGGACTTTTTGTTCTCTAGATGGCATAATTGTGTTAATCTTCTCAGTGAAGATTAGTTCTGGTGTCATCATATCTGAGTTCATCATAAAGATGGGTTCCTCAAGTATAGTCCCAGTAATGTTTGTGTGGCTATTCAATACATAATTTGGCCTCCAAGTATTGTTTGCTTTGAGTCTCAGGATGGTCATAAAGGCTACCGCCGAAATATATAATTCCAGCGGAGGGAGACCTGTGATAGCCTCTAATGAAGCCGTTCCTGTACTATTCAAGACTCCTGTTATATTTAGAAGCGCTTGTCTTTGTAGGGTGGTGAGAGTGGTCACACAAGATTGCAAAGCCGTCTTTCTCCACCAGAGTACTGACCCATAAGTGACTGTCGGTCGTATCACTGATGTGTAAAACCAACATATCACCTTTGGTTTCAATCCCCAGGTTTTACCTACAACTCGTCTGCAGTTCCAGAAGAGTCGCTTAGCCCTATTGGTTATATTGGTAATATGAGTATTCCAATTGAGTTTCGAATCCAGGGTTACCCCTAGATACTTAACCTCATTGGTTCTTTCCAGTACCTCTCCAAATAATTTCAGCTCACCCAGTCCAGTAAGCTTCCTCTTATTTGTAAAGGCTACCAGTTTAGTTTTAAATGAGTTTTGGAAGTCATTCACTATTCTCGACTTTATTTACGAAATCGCATCTGCGTGAAATTTTATAAAGTCTTCAACAATTGTGAAGTCATGGAGAAAACTGTTACCAAACATCGAAAGTTCTGCCGAACTAGCAGTTGGAGAAACTGAAAATGAACTGTCTGTACTTAAAAGTTTAATGAAGTCAGTTCCTGAGGGAGAGAATGTGGACGCAGGAAACCTGCAATAGTGGTTAGATTGCGACGCTATCAACCCGATATTTGAGCATCTAACGGATGAAGACATCCGAAGGGTAGGTTTGATGGGTGATGAAAACGAAGGCCACGAAGCGGTCTTGTGTCATGTGAATGAACTTCTAGAATACCTAGAGGGCCAGTATGACCTGCTACTTGCTGAAAAACTGATGCTACTTAAAGTGTAGTGTAGAATAAAGAAACAGGTTTTCCACTCAAAGAAGCAGAAACAAATGGCAGACTACTTTCAAAAAGTAATTAAATGTAAGCACACATTGAAAATTGTAATATTAAAGTTTTAGGTGAAACTACCTTTTTATTTTTTGCCTGTATGTATTTGACTTCCAGTTACGGCTTAGCCGCGGTTTTCGTTATCTGCGATAACCGTGCCACTCAACCCCACGGATAAACGGGAGTTGAACGTATTTTAATTTCATACTAAATGGGAAACTTAAATAAAATTTTAAATTCGAAAAAAATGTTATAAATCACAACAAAACATAATTTAAAACATATATCAAAGATAAAAAAGTTTTGTTTGTTTTTAGTTTGGCCCCTAAAGACGATTAAAAATTCAAATTATACCAGCCAGCCCAAAACGTGTCGTGACGTCATCGGGCTACATGTTGACATTCTGAACCAATAAAGTTAACAAAATTGTATATAATTTTAAATTAAACATTATAAACGTCAGTAGAAAATGCAGTTATGTGACGTTACAAGTATTTTTGATCGTTTGAACTATTCATAGAAAATTTGTACTTTTACAAAATGGTTTAATTTTCCATAGTAAACCTTCTTTCCTTTCCTCCAATAACTATATCAAACTCCAATCTCAACAAACTGGTATATATTATTACAACGACATACGATAAATGTCATTAGAATATAAATATTTTCCTTTATTCCGCGACGACGAGCTGGCCAAATACCCAAGTAGGTGTAGGCCAATAAACTAAAGAAGAAGCAGAAGAATATATCTAAATATAACCATAAACGGAACCATATAGTTAAACTATGTGACGTCACGGGTCGTTTGAACTATTTTAAAATACAGAAGGCTTTAAATTTGTACTTCTAAGTTATGTTTTTGAAGCGTGAAATTTTGGAAATCTCATTTTAATACCAAACTGAACATCATTATGTAATAAAATAAAAAAAAATGTGCAAGTTCCCTATCCAATAGAAAGTATTAAAAACTACTTTTAGAAGATAGAAATAAATACTCCAACTATCTTACTAATGCAAAAATTAGTTTGACTCTGCCTTGCTATGAGAACGCACTGCAGACAATTAAATGTTTTGAGTATTATCGGATTTCGTAATGTCATTCGTAGTTGCATAGTTTCGTCACCAAATGAGTGAGTCAGGTTCAGGAAATTTTGTAAGACCTATACATGTGCACGAAAGGTTTATAACCAATGTGTTTTACCGTACATGGACCGGTAGGGTTCTTAGCTAGAACACAACATGGACGGTGGATAAGACGAATCATGGAATGAAGTAGCGGGAAACTGGCTATAATCTGCCCAATGTAGAGAACACTGGAAAGCATTGAGGGAAGCCTATGTACAGCAGTGGACGCGATTGGCTGAGTGATGATACATTCTTCTTCTTTGTGTGCCGTGCTTGTTTTCAAGCGTTGGCTATCGTCGTATTAAGAAGCTGATGAAATGTTTCTCGGTCAGCAGCTATATGAAACAATTCCTCGACCGTTCGACCTGTCCATTGTCTAATGATGATACATATTATGCACTATAGAATAATTTTCTAAACGAACATTTAAATTGTATCATTATTTCAATAGTATTTTTGTTCTAACTACACAATACTTCAAATAAGAAGTAACAGCGTCGGGCATTAATCAATAATAATAATTAATGTACTAATTATTAATTATATTAATTATTAATGTACTAATTAATAATAATTAATGCAAAATTAACGAGAGATTTAAAGACCAATTATATTACAATCTACAACAAACATAAGTGTATTTTCCAATTAGTATAGAATATCTACTAAGTTGTCATGAAATGGAAATAATTAAATTACTCATAAACTAATTGAAAGAAACAAATATAGTCATTTAAATGAAATAGGTATAAATATAACAAAATTAATAGATTACGGTAAAAATAAAATACAAATCTGTGGCTAACGGACCTGCATCCAAGCCATTTTTTCACACACATACAATGTACAAAATCTTCACAAGAACTGCAGAGTATATACAGTATAAGTAAAACTTAAGGTGAGTATTTAGAATATGAAGGAGTAAGAGACAGCTAAAAAAATTGTGAGACAATATGCTTCGGAAGCTGTTGTCCTGAGCTATGTTTTACATTTTTGACACTATATTTTTTCTGGACTAAAAATCGAAACGTCAATAAAATATATGATTTCGAACAGTTGTTATGATTTATTCCCAGAAAAAAATATACCAGTCGTACATAGTTATAAATTTTATAATGCCGTCGTAGTAAGAGCTCTAGGTATTTTCGTTTTTTTTACAGAGGTAAAGGCAAACAAAGGAGTAAAAACAGTTTAGAAAAAATTTTAAGCCGAGGTAAAGGAAATTAAACAATTATTGGAGTGTTTTAAAACTATATTTATTCCTGTTTGAGAAGTCAACAAGTGAACACCTGGTTTCCTCTAACTTGTATTTAATAAAAACTCGTCAGTTAATACATGTATGTTTTTTCTACGACCGTTTAATAACATGCTCATTATTCACTATTTTTGAATATATAATAAAATATATTTTAAATAAGTAATAGTTCATTACTCACGGGTTGAAGTTAGGTTCAAGTGGTGCATGCCACTTTTAACCTTCCGTTACTCGCGTACGGTGCAGAAGACCGGGTCCAGAAATATGGGTCAGCAATATTTAAAAAAAAATTTTGCAAAATTGTGTACTATTATATTATTTAATGAATATTATGATCATATAATTTTGTAGATATGCGTTTGTGTCAACATTATATTACTTTAAATACAGGATCCTTTGTAAAAGGTATATTTAAAATACCCTAATAAGGGTTAAATCACAAAACGTTTTCGGATTAACAAGTAATCCATCATCAGTGTTAAGCACTAAAATGGTAAGTATAACCTAATTAATAAGAGACAATGTTATAAAAGTTGACTAAGGTCATACTTACAATAACATGCATGCGTGAGCCTCCAAAAAGGGTAAAAATCCTTTAAAAGGTATACGATCTTATACTATACTACATATTATGTTTAAAATAGTTGGATGTTGCAAATATTCCTGGATGTTACCCAGGGCAACACAGGACTCTAACCCACGTGGATGTGATATGAGAGGGATGAACCTCACATATTGAAAATTGAGTGTCAAGTGTCAACTGAACTGAAAGGTGAAAGAACTTCAGAAGTATGACAGAGACAGATTGTCAATAGGACGTTATGAAGTGTTTTGTTACTCCAGCTAATTAATTTAAAATTTATGTTGCTGTTAAAAATAAAACATCAAATATCCATATATTGTTGTTAGAATTAATCGAATTTAAATGTAGAAAATGGTAAAGTATGTAATGATTAAATATATTAACATGACCATTGATAAATAGGTACTAGGAGTTATACAGTAAGCAATACATTAGAATGAAGATTTTTAAATAAACTTAGAATTATTGAAAAGGCCTTTTACGTATTCACGTCTAGGATATCAGAATTTGTTTAATGTGTACATAAATGTACAATTCTAAGTTATTAATTAATGTGCGAGTGTTTTGATGACTGATAATTTGATCTAATTTGTTGAGTAAAGATGACATAACAAAATTAAGTGATGATATATTTCGTTTGGCTGAAGAAATTTGTTGTTATGTGCGAATGAGAAAGAGACTAAAAATCAATTGATGAGACTGAAAATCCAAGAGAGTCAACCGCCCGAAAGTGAATGAATGAATAAGGAAATGAGTGGAGGCTTAGGATGGTATGATGTGTTGATAAACAATAATATAACAGATAATGTTGAAGTATATGTCTAAACTACTGTAGAAGGAAAATAATAAGAGTGTGGAACGATGAAATGCGAATAAAATGTATTGAGAGTATGAGGTAGGATGTTGCTTATAGAAAGTTAGTATAGAAATAAAAACATAGATGATATTGATAGTATGATGATACACATAAGATGAGAGGATATAGATGATATGTGTTATGAAAAAAGTTGTCGATGTAGGGGTTGAAAATCTCGATTAAAAGAAATATGGCGATTAACACAATTAGGGCTTTTCTGCTTCTCTTTGACTATTTCTAAGTCCTCATACAGGTCCAATTTTAAGAAGTTTTTTTGAGGGTTGTTATGTAACAATGAGACGTCTTCTGGGATGTTGAGAGTATGTTTATTTTGTATGAGATGTTGTGAGAAAGTTGAAGTGTTCTCTCTTTTGGTATGTTCTAAGGAACGAGAAGCTAGTGATCTACAGGTTCTTCCTATATATGTAGCATCACAATCGGAGCATTGTAATCTATAGACTCCGCTACGATTCATATAGTTGATAGGGTCTTTAGAATAGGTAAGACACTGTCCTAGATTATTTGGTACTTTAAAAGAAATGTGTGTTATCAACTGCTCTTTTAAGAATGTATCTGATATTACCGGAAAGACGTTCATGATGTTACGGTAATGAAGCATACGAGGGTTTGAATTGTCTCTAGTCGGTGTACATAGCTGTGAAAGGCTGCATATTTATGTGACATTGGGTGATAAGAGGATAACGGTAGGGCATGATCAGTCTGTGTAGGTTTCCTATAGATACTGAAATCGAAATGGTCGTTTAATCTGGAAATGGTAAGGTCAAGAAAGTTGGTTGATTGGGAAGACTAGTTCCATAGTGAAGTTGATGTTCGGGTGGATTTTATTAATTTTAGAAAGTAATAGATCAGCTGCTTCAGAATTACCTGAAATAAAGACTAAAATATCGTCAACATAACGAAACCAATGGAGTATTTCAGGGTTTCTTTATGATATGTGTGGATTCTAAATGATCCATAAAAATATCAGCTAAAAGAGGAGACAAACAACTGCCCATAGCTAGGCCATCAGGTTGTCTGTAAATTAGTATTATTAAATACAAAGAAGTGTTGAGCTAGACAAAATTGTAGTAATTGAATAATGGAGTTGGTGGTAGAAATAGTGATAGAGTTGGCTCTTAGAAGAGAGTGTACCAGATTAATAGTTTCTTGTTTAGGAACAGAAGTGAAAAGATTGCTAACATCAAATGAAAGCATAGTAATGTTGGGACGAAGATTTATTTGTTGGAGATTGTTGACAAGATGACTAGTGTTTTTTACTGAAAAACGAGGGGTGAAGTTCGTCAAGTTGTTGATGAGGTTCAAAATGAATTTTGATAGAATAGAAACTGGAGTGTTTATGAAACTAACAACTAGACGAATGGGGATGCCCTCTTTATGTATCTTAGGTAAACCGTATAGTCTGGGTGTGCATTTTGAACCTCATCAACAACTTGACGAACTTCACCCCTCGTTTTTCGAGGATTGCTTGACAAACCAAGCCATCCGCTGACACCCAGACTGTAGGGTTTACCTAAGATACATAAAGAGGGCATCCCCATTCGTCCAGTTGTTAGTTTCATAAACACTCCAGTTTCTATTCTATCAAAATTCATTTTGAACCTCATCAACAACTTGACGAACTTCACCCCTCGTTTTTCGAGGATTCCTTGGTAAACCAAGCAATCCGCTTGGTCCACTATTCCACTATTTCTATTAATTAGAAAAGGTGGCAAAATATTTTGATCTAGAAGTAAACCAGGAAAAGTCAAATAGAAACCAAATAATAATATGTATTCACAGACTTATACACACAATGAGGCTAGTGCTATCTCACTTGAGTACCTACTTCGATCACACTCATAGAACAAGCACTTAAAAATGAACTTGGATTACAAGTCACTTCCCCTATCAATACAGATACTAAAATTTTGAGTTAGATACTTATGATTTACTCTTTATCACTTCAAACGAACTTAATGTTTTTTATGTAAACAATCTGGACACACTGCAGACTCCTGTCTTAACCCCCAAGAGATATCTAGCAGTCTCTCTTAACGTACAACTTTTATTCAAATCTCACTGATTGTCCTCCTAGTATATCTCTTCCGTCTCCCTCCTCAATCGAAGAAACCAATGCAAATAACACACCTACTGACTTAACGATCTTAATTGAACAATCTTAAACACCAACGTATTTTCCTCCTGACACTGGTATCAAAAAATAACTCATTTCACCGACACAAGTCTTGAATCATTCATTTTATTAGTTACTGCTAGCATCCAAAACTTAAACTATAAAAACATATTACCTGTCACAAGCTTCGTAACTCCTAAATCAGCTTCTAAAAAAAGCAAAAATTGACGACAAGAAATTAGGAAAATTAGTCCCTCTGCTCAATTACGTATTGAAAAATTAATTGGTACTATCCCAGAACTAACAGCTTTCCTGAAAAATTCCTTCGGTAGTGGTGATGCTCTTAAAGAAGCTCACCACTTGAACATGAAGCCACCATCATGAATTCCCTTCTTGGAAGACCTCACACAAATATACCAAATTTTATCTGATAGATCGCTTAAAAATTACATAACAAGAATAACGTATAAGCTAAAACTCATGTTAAACCCCATAGACGTTGACGAACTCGTCAGCCTTACGTCCCATAATGAATATGGCTCTAATCGCAATGATATCGATATTTTAAAAAATCCACGTAGTTAGTACACTTCCCGTCATATAAAACTGGTACACTTTTTTTCCAATGTAAACCTGTGTTCAGACTTGATACAATAGTTCGTGAATCAATTCGTTGTTGCCATCACAGATAACGGAATTGCACTAAATCTAAAAAAAGAATGTGTGTGTACTTTATACGCACGTAAGAAGTTATACTTCTATTATAATATAATCTAACTTCATATTATGATTTCAACGAAATCAATATACCTATCTACTTTAAACAGTTTTTTTGTATTGTATTTAAATATTAAACTTATTTTAGAAAGAACAAAAAGAATACCAAAAATTAAAAAAAGAGGATATGACTTTGTCAGGATTCGAACAGGGGACCTCTCGATCCCTAGGCGAATGCTCTACCGATCAGCTACCACCGCTTTTGCATTCAGTCGATCATTTCTCGGACATAATTACAATCACGGTGACAGATACATTAATTAAAAATAAACATTTTCAATAATACTTATAAGGAGGAAGACAAATCCACAGACATAAAAATTATAATAAATATATTTACTAAAAACACTAATAATATATTCTTTTCACGCACACCTTATTTGCGCTACATAATTTAAAAGATGTAGCGACTAATACCATACTGTCGGTGTGCGCATGCGCCAGGGAATGTAAAAATTCACCCTCATGCCTAAAGAAGTATAACTTCAAAAATAACATAAAAATGTATATTGTCCTTTTCATGAGCATTTTTCAGTGCGTAACAAATGATAGGAAAAAGGGTAAGTCTGTGATAATACACATTTATGACATTTATTCTAACATGACATTTTAGTTAAATCTGACAGTTGTCACATTTTATTTTCAATTTGGAATAAAAACAAATCAAATGTGTTTCTTGCATTTATAAAATGGTATTTTCTTTGATTTGTATAGTCTTATAAATTATACAGATTATATTTGTAATATTATTATCTAATTAAAAAAAATTATTTTTTTTTATTATGGCGCCATCTATCGACAACTAGAATAACTAGAATAAATGTCACCGACGAAATGTAATCACCGACGTGCCTTTTTTTCTGTCACATACAATTTAATGCGTTAGAAAGAAATCGAAAAACTGTGACGCACTGAAAGATGATCATGAGAAAAAGAATACCATTTTTATTCAGTTGGAATGCGAAGGCCAAACTGTCTTATTTTTCACTTAGAACAGGGAGCGCAGTCCAGCACTCTGAATCGACGATTTTCGACTCTTTTTGGAGTCATCATCGGAGAGGCGTAGGCTTGCTAAAAAAAAAATAAGTTTAAAAATGTATAGTTTTAGATACGTATTATATATTCGCAAAATAGAGGGCAAAAAACAAGTTTCTTGGTTAAAAAACATTCGTGAATAGACTCAGATATCAAATGCAGGACAATTATTCCATATTGCAGAAGATCGAGAAGCCTTCGCAATGGTGATCGCCAACGTCGGATAATTCTGATATGGCACGTGAAGAAGAATTATATTTTGTGTTATACGTATTATAGGGGAGTGCAATTAGAACGAAAACAAGCATTGTTTCTGAAAAATTCAAACAAGCTTATATTTTTCTAAAACTTTTTTTGTTAGTGTATATACATGTTAAAGTAAAAAGTTCTACTCGCGGATTTAGCCGCTAATTGTTTAAACATTCATATACATTCGAAGACAGTCGTTCGGTGCGGACGTGTTTATATTCGCTCTCAATTTA
This sequence comes from Diabrotica virgifera virgifera, assembly GCF_917563875.1. Lineage (NCBI taxonomy): Eukaryota > Metazoa > Arthropoda > Insecta > Coleoptera > Chrysomelidae > Diabrotica > Diabrotica virgifera. The sequence continues at coordinate 171,591,198 of NC_065444.1, forward strand.
CGGCGATATTCTCAGTCTTACCGTAAACGATATTGTTTAAATTTTCACTACAGCAGAGTATTGTTTTAAAGTATTAGTTGGTGTAGTTTTTCTGTTTGCATATGGATTTTGAATGTGAGTAATTAATTCATAAATTTGATGGTTATAATTCTATTTCAAGTCAGAAATCAAATACACTAATTACTGTAAAAAGTTTCGTCTAGTTTTTACTTAATAGACTATTAATCGTTTCTTGTTAAACGATGCCAATCTGTGTACTTTGTACTCAAGGAGTCACCGGCAAATCACCTGGTCTGAAATGTTGTGGTGGTTGTCAGAAATTCTATCACGCTAAGTGTGTTGGTTTAACTAAATCGGATGTCTCACGCTTTCAGACACCAGGTTTATCTTGGACGTGTACTAATTGCAGAGGGACAGTTGATAAGAGGCGTTCGGTCATTGTTGCTGATGAAGATTCTGATGACTTTCCTTTAGAAGAAACCTCCTCGTCACAAACGTTGAAAGTTTTGCATAGTATTCAGAAGGATATGGCATCAATGAACATTAAATACGGAGATTTGTTGCAGTCTGTTAATTTTTGCAGCGATTCAATTACAACTTTTGAAAATACTATTTCTACTCTTACTAACAAGATTAAGGAAATTGAAAAGTTGACAAAAGAAAATTTAAATTTAAGGGATGAGGTCAAGTTTTTAAATTCTCGAGTGGATATACTTGAGCAACAGTTAAGAGCCAATGATGTTGAGATATGCGGAGTTCCTTTTAAAGATAACGAGAATGTTTTAAAAATAGTTTCCGAAATTGGTTCGGCTATCGATCTCCCTATAACCGAAGGTGATGTTGACTCTTTTTACTGTTCCTCAACTTTTCGTACAGATCTACCTAAGCCTATTATTGTAAAATTTTCTAAAAAAATTAAAAATGATGCATTTCTGGCTGCCGCAAAAGCAAAACGTCGTCAAAATGGTAGTTTTAGGGGATTGAAAATAGCAAATATATCTGACCAATTATATGTTAATGAACACTTGACCCCTAAAAATAAAAAACTTCTACGAGATACGAAACTAGCTGCGAAATCAAAACAATACAAATATATTTGGACAAGAAACTGCGTCATATTTGTGCGAAAGGATGATAGATCCCGAATTATAAAAATTTCATGCGATGGGGATATCGAGAAGTTGGATTAAACTACATATTTATTTTTTTGACATTGTTTTTTGTATTTTTTTTATGGATATGGCTGGTGTTTCTAATCTGTCTTTTTTGTATCAAAATGTTAGAGGATTAAATTCAAAAGTTAGCATTGTATTTCGCAATATTCTTAATTGTGAACAAAACATAATTTGTTTAACGGAAACGTGGCTGAATACATCAATTTTAAGTGAAGAAATTTTTTCTTGTTATAAAGTGTATAGACGGGATAGGGAGACAAGTTCTTCTAGCAAACTTACGGGAGGAGGTGTTCTTATAGCTGTGTCCGAGGAACTTACTAGCTATTCCGAGGAGTCTTGGTGTTCTGAAGCAGAAGATGTTTGGGTCACCATCACTCCTCTGAATAAACAAAAAGTACACATAGGTTGTGTTTACATACCTCCCAGAGACATGGCTGCATTAAATTTTTTTTTGTAATAAGCTTGTTGATATCTACCTAAATAATATTAATGATATTTTTGTCATTTGTGGAGACTTTAATCTCCCTGAAATTAAATGGTTACTATATGGGAATGACCACTGCAAACCAAGTAATTATAATGATCCTAGTAAGCTTATTAGTTGACACCATGTCTTTGGTTGGTATGGTTCAGTACAACCCAAATGTCAATAAATCAGGTAATACTTTAGACCTTATATTTAACAATAGTTTTTTGATAAAAAATGTATGTTTGTCTACGAATCCACTATAGTTCCCGAGGATAAATATCACAATACTTTAGAGTTTGATGTAGATATTCCTTTTAATATTTGCACTAGGGTTTTAAACCAATCTCGAAGAAATTTTAAACTCCCGAATTTTAATGAAATTAACCGTCTTTTATATGCAGTTGATTGGAAAACTAAATTTAAGTTAAATGATATAAATGAAGCTGTAAATTTGTTTTATAATATTATTGATAAAATCATTGATTTGTATGTACCTACATATCCTAATTACTATAAAAGATACCCTCTTTGGTTCTCTACTTCTACAATAAAAGTTATTAAAGAAAAGCTTAAATTTCATAGTCGATGGAAAAAATACAACAATAATTTAGATTATTTAACCTTCAAAATTTTACGGGGCAGATCTAAATTCTTAATAAATGAAGATTATAAAAAATATTTAACTAACGTTGAAACCAATATTACTGAAAATCCTAAATACTTCTGGCAATTTGTAAAAAATAAGAGAAATTCCAATAGTTTTCCAAACAGTTTGCTTACTGCTCAGGGCTCTACTACTGACGTACAGAAAATTTGTAACGTATTTTCTGATTACTTTGCTTCTGTTTTTGTACCTAGTAATGTTAGCAATTTTGGTAATATTTACACTAACACGCCTTTAAATATCTGTAAATATACTATTACTCGCGAAATTATTGAAAATAAACTTGAAAATTTACCTCATAAAGGGCCTGGACCAGATGAGCTACCTACTGATTTTATTAAAAACTGTAAACAATCTCTAACAGAACCTGTCGAGTCATTATAAAATATGGCAGTGTCCGTGTTTAAAAGATATTTCTGCTTTATACATACGGCGAGCCATATGGTTTGTTTTTCGTTGTTTTAAGGTGAAGGGATGATGGGCTTACTAGCCTGCCCACTTGAGATTGAAACGATAAGAATGTATTGCAGTTTTAAGGAATGTGTAGATATTGGATATTATGTTTTTAAGTCAGTCGAGTTTGTAACATTCTTCGGATAACATCCAAATAAAAACTTTATTTTAAGCTACACTTGCGTATTTTTAATAGGGGTAATTTTCTGTAAACGAAAGTTATTTTCTTTAATTTGATTTCGAACCAGGGATCTTTGCGTGAAGTAACTCGTGGACATCCCTACGTAACATTTTGGCGACCGCGATAAGGACTTAGATATATACGGGTGTGCTTAAAAGTTAGTTGTTTCCGCTTATTTGAGTGTAAACTTTTTTCCGGCGAATAAATTCGTTTGTCGTGAGGCTCGGCCGAAGTTGTTACCCTTGTAAGCGAGAAATATGGCATTGGAATTAGAAACAAAACGCCGAACAGTGCTTCGTACTGCTTTTACGACAACTGCTAATGTTTTGGACAATTTGTTATCTGAAACGGTGGACACTCGACCCTGGCAACAAATTAGTGTACAGTGGGAACTGTTACAAGTTAAGTACAATGAGCTGTGTGTCGTGGAAAGTGCGGTGTTTGAAGCTATGGTCGAAAAGGCTTCCGAGGCAGAATTAATCAGTGAGATGGAGGCAAAGGATAGATACAGCACACGCTACTATGAACTGAAGTACAAATGCGAAGACAGACCCAGTTTAGTAAGTTCAGAGTCATCAATAAAAGGTAAGCGCAGTTTTAAATTACCTCCAATCGAATTCAAGAAATATTCTGGGGACTTGATAGATTGGCTTCCATTTTGGTCGCAGTTCAAAGTAGTGCATGATGATCCATCGATTGATTTAAACGACAAAATAGCTTATTTGAGACAAGCCACTGTAGACGGTAGTAAGGCCAGACGTTTAGTGGAGAGTTTTCCTGCAGTAGCCGATAATTACTCAAAAATTATAAAGAGTTTGAAGTCTAGGTTTGGCAGAGAGGATCTCCAGATTGAAGTATATATTAGGGAGCTCTTAAAGTTAATTTTGAGTCGAGTTTCTAGTAGTTCTTGTAATGTTTCTGCACTATATGATATGATAGAGAGTCAACTTCGTTCACTTGAGACCTTAGGCATAACTGCTGACAAATATGCGGCAATATTGTATCCCCTTATTGAGTCATGTTTACCGGAGGATATGATCAGACTATGGCATAGATCTTCACAGTTTTTAAGGCCTTCTGGTTCCGTATCCATGCACAATATCGAAGAATATGCAGAAGTTTCAACTTTGGAGACAAGATTAAGTGGGCTAATGAGTTTTCTACAAAATGAAGTTCAAAATGAACAAAAAATTAATTTAGCAACGGAAGGTTTTGGTTTATCGACTGAAAATAAATGTAAATATAATAACCTGGTTGAAAAGAAGAATATAAAATTACCAAAGCAAGGAACTGATCAGCCATCAGCGACCGCGGCTGGGTTGGTAAATTATGAGGTTGACAGGTGTATTTTTTGCGAAGGACAGCATGACAGTATCAATTGTTTTAAAGCACAAAAATTGTCTATGGAACAGAAACGACGAACATTGTCAGAGAAGAAAGCCTGTTTTCGATGTTTGAAGGTGCGACATTCTTCGAAGAACTGTAGAGCACGTTTGAATTGTATTTTGTGTTGTAAATCCCATGTTGTTTTGATGTGTCCTGATTTACCTGTTAACAAAATTGATACATCGACCTCAAGTATCAGCCGCTCGGAAGAAAATAGGACTGAGGATCAGACGCTTGCGAATTTGAATAATACACAGGTTTTTTTACAAACTCTGCGAGTAAACATAAGAAGTGCACATGGTACTAAACAAGTAAGGGCACTTATTGACACTGGATCGCAGAGAACATATATTTTACAGCGTACCGCACAAGAAATGGGTTTTTCTGCTAAAGGAACGGAAAATATCGTACATACGTTATTTGGCGGTAAAAGTACTTCTGAACAACGACATAAATTATACAAGGTAACTACGAGTGAAGGAGCTTACTCTTGTTCATTTGATGCCTTAGATCAACCAAAAATTTGTGCAGATGTCTCTCCTGTTTATCACGGCCCTTGGGTTGAGGAACTTAGTGACATGAATATTTCGCTCAGCGATGTCGGACATATAGCACCAATTGAGATTTTGTTAGGAGCTGATGTTGTAGGCAAATTGTATACAGGAAGGAAATATCAGTTACAGTGTGGTCTTGTAGCAGTTGAAACTTTGTTAGGTTGGACTCTTATGGGCAAGGTGCCGGCAGTTGCTTCTAATTTCAGCACATCTATGATGTCGATTGCGTTGTTTGTTGATAGTTCTTCTGTGGCGAAACTCTGGGAGCTTGATATTATTGGGATAACCGATCCTGTAGAAAAATTGACACGAGAGGTGGCGGCCAAGGAGGCTAAGAATTTTTTCTATGAGACTATCCGATGTGACAACGAAGGTAGGTATGAGGTTATGTTACCTTGGTTGAACAAGCATCCTTTAATTTCAGATAATTTAGTTGTCGCTAGAAGAAGGTTAGATACTACTTTAAATAAGTTGAAAAAGTCAAATTTGTTTGAATCGTATAATTTAATATTCAATGAGTGGTTGAACGAGGGTGTGATCGAAATAGTAAATAATCCCGAAGAGAATAATTGTGTGCACTATTTGCCTCACAGGCCCGTTATTAAAAATACTAGCGAAACCACGAAAATTAGGCCAGTCTTTGATGCATCATCTCATGAACAGGGTCGTCCTTCTTTGAACCAGTGTTTAGAGGTAGGGCCTAATCTTATTGAACTTATTCCTTCTGTGTTATTACGGTTCAGACAACAAAAAATAGGTGTTGTGTCGGATATTCGAAAGGCTTTTCTTCAAATTTCTGTACATTCGAAGGACAGAGATTTTTTGAGGTTCCTATGGGTAAACAATGAAGGAAAGGAATTTGTATTTCGACATAAGAGAGTTGTTTTTGGAGTCAACTGTAGTCCATTTCTTCTGGGTGCTACTATAGAATTTCATTTGATAAAGGCGCTGGAGAAGTGTTGTAATGATATGCCGTACTCTAAAAATACAATTGAAAGGCTTATGATTGGGTTCTATGTAGATAATTGTGTGACTAGTGTTACTGATGAGAATGAGTTGAGAAAGTTCGTATCAGAAGCAACTGCCATCATGGAGGAAGCTAAGATGGATTTGAGAGGGTGGGAGTCTTCTGGTAGTACAAAAACAGTTGTCCCTGTTCTTGGTCTTCTCTGGGACTCCTCAAGAGACACACTAAAAATCAATGGTGAAATTTTTCAGGGAGTGGTCGGAAAAGAACCCATAACTAAGAGACTGATGCTTTCTGTAGCTCAGAGTATATTTGACCCTATTGGTTTTACCTGTCCAGTATCTCTGTTCCCTAAACTGTTGCTGCAGAAACTTTGGGAAAAGCGCCTGGGATGGGATGCACCAGTCGAGAATGACATGGCTGAGGAATTTTGTCAATGGGTTACTCATCTTCCTGAACTGTCGAGTATTGAGATTCCACGTTGGATCCAGGCTGGGCCCATTGAAGCTGACCATTGGAGTTTGCACACCTTTTCAGATGCAAGTAAGAAAGCTTATGCAGCCGTAGTGTTTTTGAGAGTTCTTCGGAATGATGGTGTTTCGATTTTTCTTATAGCAGCTAAGAGTCGTGTGGCTCCTTTGAAGAAGATTTCTATACCTAGATTGGAACTGTTGGCAGCCACTATTGGTGCTAGACTTTATCAGTCAGTCAAAAGACAATTTTCTCAGCATGTTGAGTCTTATTTTTGGAGTGATTCCACTACGGTTCTTTCTTGGATTCAACGTAAGGATGACTGGTCTGTTTTTGTTTTTAATAGAGTTCAGGAGATTAGAAATTTAGCCAATGCTGAGTGTTGGAAATATGTGCCTGGTTCTCTCAACCCTGCCGATCTTCCATCAAGAGGCTGTGGTGTTCGGCAATTGTTCGAATCTCGATGGTGGGAGGGCCCGGAATGGTTGTACAGAAACGAAAATTATTGGCCCCAACAAAAAGTAGAGGTTGATGAAGAAGAAGTCGGCACTGAGAAAAAGAAAAAAGCCATTTCGTCACTATTGAATATGACGTCCGACGATTGGCACCTGCGTTACTTTTCTCAGTACACAAAACTGTTAAGAATGATGGCTTGGACGCTACGATTTTGTTACAATACGAGAAATTCAAATGGAAAACTTACAGGCGAATTGGTCGCGGAGGAAATCGACAAAGCCGAAATGTTTGTGTTGAAGTTAGTGCAGAAAGAAGCGTTCGGTTCAGATACGAAACGAATTTCCTCGCTAAACACGTTTGTCGATGAATTTGGACTTATACGTTTAAAAACTCGCGTTACCGAGAGAATTGACACGGAAGATTTTCGTCTGCCTATCTTACTTCCGGGTGAACATTTTATAGTGCGCAAGTTGATTTTGAGCTTACACAAAAACTCTTGTCACGTTGGTACACAGGGACTGCTTAGTTTGCTCCGCGAAAAATATTGGACTTTAGGGGGTAGACGGATTGTGCGGTCCATTTTAAAAGAATGTGGTGTGTGCAAGAGACAAGATGGGAAATCGTTCGAAGTACAAACGCCTTCATTGCCGGCCGATAGAGTTCGAGATGCTGCAGTGTTTGAGATTTCCGGGGTGGACTTAGCTGGGCCTCTTTACTTGAAATCGGGCGAGAAGGCATGGATTTGTTTGTTCACTTGTGCCGTTTATCGCGCAGTTCATCTGGAACTCATTACCTCCTTGTCAACAAATGCATTTATTCAAGCTTTCCGTCGCTTTGTTGCCAGGCGTGGACGCCCGAGAACGGTTTATAGTGACAATGGAACGAATTTTACGGGACTTGAGAACGCGCTTAAGCAATTGGACTGGAACATGATCGTGGAATATAGTTCTACACAACGTATTAAGTGGCGTTTCAACCCCCCTACAGCTGCATGGTGGGGTGGATTTTGGGAGCGATTAATAGGTATTGTGAAAGGACTTTTGCGAAAAGTTTTGGGTCGAGCGTCTCTCAATTATGAAGACTTATTGACATTGTTGTGTGATTGTGAGAGTATAGTCAACTCGCGGCCATTGACGTATATTTCGGATGATCCTACTGAGTTAGCCGCGTTGACGCCAGGTATGTTTTTACGTGAGCAAGTCAGTTACGAGTTGCCGGATTGTGATTTGCTAGAGCAGAATTCTCTCACACGCAAAATACGCCGTTTGCAAGAGTTGAGAAGTCATTTGCGAAAAAGATTTCGTGCTGAATATCTGGCTCAACTCAAAGCGGGAACGAAGAAGACGAAAGTGTCTAAAGTGTCTATCGGGGATGTCGTTTTAGTAGGCAACGAAAACATCAAGCGTCTTCAGTGGCCTTTAGGAAAAGTTATTGAACTTTTACCCGGTAGAGATAATCAGGTGCGGTTAGTTCGTCTTGCGACAGCACAAGGCCAACTTCTGAGACCGTTGCAAAGGCTTTACCCAGTGGAAGTCGTGGAGGCAGTTACTGCTGGCGAGAATATCCAGGGCATTACCCTACGGGATGCGGCTCCAAAGACAGTGCCTCAAGAGAACGGTTGTCAGCTCCAGGCTGAGGAAGAATCAAGTGAAATAAGTGCGGGAGTGACAAAAAGCAGAGCACCCGATCTAAATGAAAGATGTACGCGAAGTGGCCGGGTAGTTAAAACTCCTGTAAGATTCAAGTGACATTTTCTTGACTTGATTTTTTCATGACTCTGTTTGTTTTTGATATATTTTACTTTTTACTTTATTTGATATTTTATTGTAATTTTTCGTGACTCTGTATTTTTTGAGAAATTTTGTCAAATTCCCCAAGGTGGGAGAATGTCGAGTCATTATAAAATATGGCAGTGTCCGTGTTTAAAAGATATTTCTGCTTTATACATACGGCGAGCCATATGGTTTGTTTTTCGTTGTTTTAAGGTGAAGGGATGATGGGCTTACTAGCCTGCCCACTTGAGATTGAAACGATAAGAATGTATTGCAGTTTTAAGGAATGTGTAGATATTGGATATTATGTTTTTAAGTCAGTCGAGTTTGTAACATTCTTCGGATAACATCCAAATAAAAACTTTATTTTAAGCTACACTTGCGTATTTTTAATAGGGGTAATTTTCTGTAAACGAAAGTTATTTTCTTTAATTTGATTTCGAACCAGGGATCTTTGCGTGAAGTAACTCGTGGACATCCCTACGTAACAGAACCTTTATTTCTGTTGTTTAATAAATCACTTAATGCCGGTCAATTTCCTGATAAATGGAAGAATGCTTTTATTATTCCAATTCATAAATCCGGAAATAAAAGCAAAGTTGAAAATTACAGACCTATTTCTAAGTTAAATATTTTTAGTAAGGTATTTGAAAGTATAATTTCTGATTTTCTTTATTATGTTGTAAAAAACCTACTTAATATTGAACAACATGGCTTTATGAAAAAACGTTCAGTCGATACAAACTTATTCTTATACATTGAATACATACTTCAGTCTAAATGAGAGAAAAAGCGTTGATTCAGTTTATACTGATTTCAGTAAAGCTTTCGATAAAATCGATCATTCGATTCTTGTTTTGAAACTATCTGAAATCGGTATACATGGTAATTTATTAAGATGGTTTGACTCATACGTCAGAAATAGATCACAACAAGTAACTTTAGGAGCTTTTAAATCCAATGCTGTGATCACTACTTCAGGAGTGCCTCAGGGGTCCCATTTAGGTCCTTTACTTTTTAATTTATATGTTAATGATATTTCTGCCTGTTTTAAATTTGCTAAATTTATTATGTATGCCGACGATTTAAAGATATATCACTGTATTTCATGTCCTAATGATAGAATTCAATTTCAAGAAGACTTAAACAATTTATCTGATTATTGTGTAAGAAATAACCTGTTTTTAAATGTTTCAAAATGTAATTATATACATTTTTCTCGGAGCAGCCCTGACTTAAACTATAACACATATGAAATTTCTAACTGTGTATTGCATGCAGTAGAAAGCGTTAAGGATCTTGGTATACTTTTGGACCGTAAGCTACTCTTTGATCAACATATCTCTAATATTACTAGAAAAGCCAGTAAGCAGTTGGGCTTCATATATAGAACTTGTTTTGAGTTACAAAGCCCTTTTACCATTAGAACGTTATATATGGCATATGTCAATAGTATTTTAATGTTTGGTTCTATTATTTGGAATCCGCGTTATTCGGTATACATCTCTAAAGTAGAATCTATTCAAAATAAGTTTATTTCCTATTGTAAAAGGAAATTTTATCCTGATAGTGATAGACAACGCATTCGCTTTAATTTAAAAATAATTTCTCTTGAGCATAGTAGACAAATTGTGGATGTCTTATTTGTTCACAAGGTCCTAAATAATAATGTAGATTGTATCGACCTTATAAATTTCCTAAAAATTCGTACTCCAAGCCACACTACTAGAAATAATTATACTTTTGTTACGGACCAAGCATGCACAAAGTACTTTTTAAATTCACCTGCTCATAGAATGACAAATACTTATAATAAATTGTCTAGCGTTGTGGATATTGATATCTTCTTTCATAAAGCGGATATGATTAAAAAACTATTGAAGAATCACTTTCTTGAAACTTAGTCTTTTGGTGTATTCAGTCTTGTTTTCGCTTATTTTCTCATTTTTTTTTTCTTCTCTTTTGTTCATACATATTATATCATTTTCTGTATTTATGTTCTTACTTCAATGAATATTTTTACTTTTAGTTTGTAGTTATATATCAGTTTGTAAAATTGTAAATGTATCTGAAATTCTGTAGTGGATACTTTTATGGGTTTGTCCTGTCTGTATCCCAAATAAAATAAAAAAAAAAAACAATAACAATTGTTTTGTATTAATAATTTTAAAAATATCGTTAAATTCATCATTTTACTTTGATCAAATATGTTTTTATTTTGTTTTTGATTATACTGAATTCGAATATGGCATTGCAATTTGAAAATTCTTATACAGAAGCTCTTATACAGTATGTCTGCGTAGTTAGGAACCACATGGGAAACTTTTTTATTATCAATTTTACGAAAAAAAGTATTCTTCATAAATTGCTCTGGATAGTCAAAAATCTAAAACTCAACCATGAGTTTTAGATTTGATCAGATATCAAATTTTATCAATTTTATACGAGTTATATCAAAAATATGAATTTCGTTAAAGAGTAAAGTACCTTTATATTTCAGAATATCAAAAAATGCTATTATGAAAAGTTGTTTGAAATTAAAAACTATGTTTAAATATACAATTACATTATTCTAATTGAAAAAATTTTTTCAATTTTTTCTCAAATTACGGATACTCATCATCATTTTATTACAATTATGATAGGTAACTATTTTATTATCACTTTTACGAAAAAAAGTTATTCTTCATAAAATGCTCTCCCTGGTCTAAAATCTAAGATACAGCCATCAGATATTAAACTTTTTTAATTTTATACGAGGTATGTAAAAAATATGAATTTTTCTTAAGAGTTAAGTGCCTTTATTATACACAATATTTTAAATAGAAGGATGTAATTGAACACTAAAACAATTTTTTTAATTCCAAACAACTTTTCTTGATAACAATTTTCGATATTGTGAAATTTAACGATAATTTACTCTTGAGTGAAATTCATAATTTTTAACATACCTCGTATAAAATTCATTAAGTTTGATATTTGATGATTGCATCTTAGATTATATACTATGCAGAGTATTTTATATAGAATAACTTTTTTCGTAAAACTGATAATAAAAAAAGTTATCAATAGGTTCCAAGTTACGCAGAGATAGGTACTGTATAAGAGCTAAAAAAAATTTTTTTCCTGAACATTATGAAGTGTGAAACATTATGAAAATATTTTTGCTGAAGTTTATTATTAAATATATTTTAGGTAAGTTTTACAGAAAAAAGTTTTGATCACTTTATATATGTAAACATTTTTTTAGCTGGTAATTTTCGGTTTTTGTATTACATTTTTGTTATCTTTCTTAATTTTCTCAAAAAGAAATAGTCTATTTCACTTCTAAAGTAAAATAATTTAGTGAATTTTAAAATTATATCCTAAGCTTTAAAAAAGCACTTAAGAGTAACACCGTCTTAAAGTGGTGGTAATTCTATAAAACTACGAAGATTTTAAAAATTACATTTTTTAAGACGTCACATCATTTGAATTAAATTTTTGAGATTTTTTTTTGAATGAAACATCATTTAGTACGATGCTTGAAAGGTAAATTGTGCAAAATTGAGGGTTTTATAAGAAAAATTGTATTAGTTACACATGTTTAAATCATTTTTAAACAAAATTCATGTAAGGCTCACTTTCCGCCCCTACCGTACTTATGCCCATACATTTTATTTCTTTTTATTATAACCATAAGATAGCTTAATTATTCTTCTTTTAGGTTCAATTTGTAAAATTTCATTTGATCCATTAGTTAAAGATCTACATTAAAATAACTCAACCGTGCACTTCGCCGTACGCTAGTTTACAGTGCGCCAATGTTTGTGAGAAGGGTGACTTTAGCGTTATAAATAAAAAAATTATAGAAGATGCAGATTGAATTTTAGAAAATTCTTTCTATAAGGTTTTTTTGTAAAATTTTCTGAATTTTTCAATGGTCAAGTCAGTTTGGTTTTAAAATTTATATTTTCGGAGTTATTAAAAAAAACATCAAACTTCGTAGTTCATTTGTTTAATAAAAAATGAAGCACCCACTTCTCAAGTAGAACTTTTTGATATGTTGTTTATTAAACATTTCTTAATGAAATTACAAAAGTTCTATCTTGTTTGATTTTTTCCGAAGTGAAAATCTATATGCACTCCCCTATTAGTATTATATTTTGTCATTAACAACAAAAAACCTTATCTAATAAATTTAATAACCAGAGAGAGGGTTGAGTTAATGTTCAAAATGTTTGAAGGATCTTTAAACAACTCGATACAGTTTTGTGCTACACTTTACGAGAAACCAATCACACCTCTCGATTTGAATTAAACATAATAATTTAAAGTCATGTCTAGATTTATTATCTATTATTTTTGAATTGAAATATTTTCATGAATTATAATAATAATTATAAAACACGAATCAATGTATGGGTACTTAATTGAGATGATGGAAATTATAAAATTATTAGGAGAATTTTTTAAGATGCATGTTTAAATCTGACTGACTGATCGAAAATGTTCGATATTGTCGCATAGCCCTGCTTTAGCTGGTTTGATGTAATATTTTCGTTAAGCTGGCAACGTTTTCCTAGAAATTAGGCAATCCAAACCACGTGATTTTTAATGACAGGACGTATGGCAGGCAATTCAGCGTTGCCAGAGTTGTTAAAATTGTACCAATTTGATACAATTAACAACCAAACTTTTGATACTAACTAAAGTCTCCTAAAGTAAAAACCTAAAATTTTGTGACATAAGAAATTTGCTTCAAATAATATTAAACGACGTTTTTTTAAGTTTTTGTACAAAATGTGTTGGTTTAGTACTTTGTGTCACTATTCCAGTCATTCCGGTGCATTTACAAAAATTTCTCTGGCAACACTGCACACAAGCGATTTTATTGGATACTTTATTTAAATTAAAATTTCAAATTTAAGATACAATGTGGTATTACTAAGTACCTAAAATAATAAAATATATATTACCCCGATGATTTTACCTAAAATCTATTTTAGGGATGCTCAATATTATTTTTTATTAAACTTATAAAACATAAAATTTGTTAACCTAGCTTTCTTCAATCTTCCAAATTACTTAGTTAAAACTTTTTAACTACTTATTAAAGTTTATTGACGTAAGAAATATTCGTTACTATGTCACAGAAGTATTTAGCAATACTTACATGGACATAAAATACGAAAATTACTTTAAAATACTAAAATAACACTATACTATCATATGCCTTCAATGTATTGCATGCCAATCGCCAGACATATTGGAATAGTTTGACAGATCGTTGGATTCCCTAATTAAAATGTCACATGTGACAAGATCAACTTACACAACTTGAAAAACACGATTTTGCGGTTATATATAAGAGTTGTACCAGTTTTTTATGACGCGAAGTGTACAAGGTATATCCGTTCTACAAACTAAATTAATTTTTAAATAATCAACAAACGTCTTATATGGTACCTATTTTTAAAAAGACGATTATTCCAAATGAACAATCTGGCTACCAGAGGCAGCACAAGAGATAATCTTCACTACTTCAAACCCATATCTCAAACGCATTAATATAAAAAACAAGATCAAAAACTTCGACATGTCCACGTCAACCAATAAGAATGACGTTGGATGTACCACGTGGCCAAAGCACATGTAAGACTAACTTGCGAGTTGAGAGCGAAATCCAGTGTTGTTTATGTCGTACTAACCTACGAGACTGCAAATTAATTGTATAGTTTTTCTTGTGGTTAACAATAAATATCCTGATAATGAGCGAAATACCTTATGGGAATGTGTTACTCCATCCCGAGGTAACAATTCTCAGAAAGAGTTAAATTATTATCCAAACGCGAAATTGCAAAACGAAACAGGTAAGTTTGATTGTACCTCGTAAAAAGTATCACTTTCCTATAGTTGCATTTTCTTGCCAGAATTGCGTACACATGCACTCCCACCTTACTTTCCACTTTCCACCACCATCTATGTGTGCAAGGAGATGGATCATCAGCTACGAAATAAAACGAGGTTCGCCAAAATTGAGAGGAGAGTTCTACCGAAGTATTGATCTGGTAACCACTCCACTGGCCCTAGAGTATTAGGTGTTGTTAATTATTTATATGGGAAATAAGCCACAATTAAAATGAAAAAAATAATTTTATTAACTAAATGAAACCAATTGTGTCGCAAATTCCTCGGTAGAATGCAGTAGGATGTGGTTACCCATACTGAAAGAGGAAGTCAATAGAAAGAAAATACCAAGATTAGTAAGTCAATAATATCGAGCTAGTACATATTTTATATTTTAGTATTACTTATATATCTAGTATTATTAATATTATTTATAATTTAAACATGTTACAAGTCAGAATTTGGTATTATTTTTTGAGAGTAAATTAATGTAAGACCAAATACTTACGATGTCGGGATAGTATCACAGGGTTTTTCCTGGTTTTCCCTTGTGATTTACTATGAAGTCTCTAACTCGAGAATTTTACTGTCGTTGCATTTGGTTGTCTTTTTAAAGACATATCACATGCTATAATTTTTTATGACGGATATTCTTGAGTTGGGGTTAATTTCATGTAATCGAATGAACTATCTTTCAGTAAGTCGTCCCAGGAACGCAACTCATAAATATTGGCAATATCATTTTAAAGTCTTCTACTTTAAAATGTATAATATATGTCTGAATTGCCAATATAAATGAGTGAGATTAAATAAATTATTAGAAGAATTTTTTTTGCTTAGCAACAACACTTTTGTTTATTTTAGTAATATTTTGTATTTTGACAACGGCATCCGATTTGGGCGTCGAAACGTTAATAAAATTATTTTTTTGATTTTAATTGTGGCTTATTTCCCATATAAATAATTAATCATAAAAAATGCCACAAGGAAATAGCTTCAGAACAATATTAGGTGTTGATTTAGTAGCAGCTCCCAAACCCGGTCTTAAAGTGATGATTTAACGCCAAACCATCCTGCCGCGCTGACCAAGTATTGATCGGTCACTTTCTCGTTCTTTACCGGATCGAGTATTGATCGATCCGTCCATCTCTAGCTTAGAACAAGTACTAATTATTATTTCTCCTTGGCGTGTGCGTATACTGATTAACGCGTCGTATTTTCGTTTCAGTTAACCGTATTTATTGTTCGCAGGTACCAACAGTGGATCGTAGCGGCGTTGATACCTTCGCAAGGATTAAATTTTACTTTTTTTATTTATTGTACAAAGAAGATAATTTTATTTATGTTATTTATTTATTAACAATACATTTTTAATTAAAATAAACTTGTGTTTTACTGAGTCTAGTGTCTAACAGAGCTACCCTTACAGTGTAGATAAACTTTTTTGGACATTTAATTACTGAAAAAAAAGAATTTTTAAATATTGCCAAAGGGTTTAAAGAATGTATCGAAATACTTGGGGGAGACAGAGCGAAAGGAAAAAGTGATAACAAACTAGTCACTATTAGAAATTTTGTGGAGGCTTTATTTACCAGCAGAGCCAGCCAACCATGCGGAAACTCTGGAAAATGTTTAACTAAGTAAGTAGAAAAAGTCGCGCTAAACGTTTTTATGAGATTCTAATATTAAACTAAGGTTATCCTGACGTAGTCACATTCAGCTTTGATAAAAAAATTTAGTACTGGCAGACCAAAGTAGCCTACTTTAGTATGCAACTAAATTTCTACCATTTTGCAATAGTTGAAAAGAAGTTTTAAGAGAAAATTAAATAAATCTACAGTTAGATCGTACGCTTCGACAGAACTGGATAATCAGATGGCGTCCAATGAAATAGCGTCGCTCTATACCACACCCCCACAATATTTGAATTTAGTAACAATGCAAAAACCGTTCTGCGACGGCTGTGGCGCTTAAGATAAGAACTCGACAGTTATGGGAATTTTATCCAACTCACATTCAGCTTTGATAAAAAAACTTAGTACTCCCAAAATGGCAGACCAAAGTAGCCTACTTTAGTATGCAACTAAATTTCTACCATTTTGCAATAGTTGAAAGAAGTTCCAAGAGAAAATTAAATAAATCTACAGTTAGATCGTACGCTTGGACAGAACTGGATAATCAGATGGCGTCCAATGAAATAGCGTCGGCTCTATACCACACCCCCACAATATTTGAAATTAGTAACAATGCAAAAACCGTTCTGCGACGGCTGTGGCGCTTAAGATAAGAACTCGACAGTCATGGGAATTTTATCTAACTGGCTATTTAAGTTGAATCTCCCCAGGAATAGAAAAGTTAAAGTAATTTTTACCGTTGTAGGATATTCCACGAGACATACTTTTTGGCTAAATTGAAACCATTTACAAAATGCCTAAAGTTATGTGTCCCGAACAGTAAAAATAATAGAAAATTGGGGCAGTCTACAAGTTGTGGTCGATACCACCGTTCTTGACTGGAAAACTAACTTGCAGCTTGTTATGAAGTCATCAGCCCAATGGCATTTTAGATTTCGAAAGTCAAAACGCCAATGAATTTCAAAAGCTCCAAATGGTATTGCAGATAGGGGGTGAGCTTATATAAAAACAATCTCGGTACCGATAAATCTTTGCTGAGAAGGGAACTGAAACTGCTCGTGCAACTTGCAGTTGTGCAGGTAAAACCAAATAAAAACAGTGTAAATAAAGTGACTGAAAAGCACACGAAAAACGGAGACTTGGCAAAACGATGAAACGTTATTCTTTTTTAAGGAAGCCTAATTGACGACTGTTCTACAGCATCTACGTCAAAAGAAGCTATTATAAGTTGCCAAACATCGCAAGATGCTTTGAGGGAGGAGGTATCAGACAACAACACTGAAAAATTTTGTTGGAAGAACACTTACATTTCGATATTTAAATATACCTATTGTATTTCTTCATATTATTGGTGTATGCCCATGACCATAAAGGAAGGATTTGCGAAGTTGTGCAAGGAAGCATCCAAGAGTGGTTTGACAATAAAACAAAATACCTAATACCTATGCTCAAGAAAAAAATACTCTTAATGTGACAAAAAATATAGGCGAATATGAGTTTGAAAAGGTAGAACACTTTAAATATCTTGGAGTCTCAGTGGAACTAATGACAATGACAGCAGCATAGTAATAGTAATCAATGAAAGAATCCTGACAGGAAACAAAACCTACTGGAACAACAACTTCCTCAAAGATAAAGACACTTACTCATAATACCAAACTAAAAAATTACAGAGCAGCAATTAGAGCAGTAATCAATATGGAGCTAAAGTAATGTGTGTGCTTGACATAGAAAGATGAAGACAGATTGATGCTCCTAGAGAGAAAAATCATTCGGAGAATAGCAGGCCACTAAACTTGGGTACTAATGAATTTAGAAAACGGATGAACTATATACGATGTAAGAGATCTTTTGGAAGGAGAGGATATCATCAGATGTATCATGGCACAGAGACTCAGATGGATATAGGACATACTGAAAGGAGAAGAAAATCCCAAAAATTATCAAGAAAATCCCAAAATGGCGTATCAGTATCAGGCAGACCACGAGGAAGACCGAAAACGAGATGGGTGAACCAGATAATTGCGGACCTTAAGAAGATGGGAGTTGGAGATTGGACAATAAGCAAAAACAGGAACGATATGGAGAAATATTGTAGAAGACGCCAAGTCACACAACTAATTATAAAACCAAAATGTTAATGCGGACTGATTTCCAGAGACACATGAATCGGATGTGCTCAAAGAATTGGCAGTCACTCCGCTGAGAGTGTAGATGCCATGATGATGATGCCCATGACTACATGAATTTTGTTTAAAAAATATCAAAAATTTAAAATTTTTCCGATTCCTGTCATTTTAAATGCATTTTAAGCAAAAGTTTGTGGTCAAAATACGACGGTGCATGTCCAAACCAATAACATGCAAAACCCGGCATATCCAAATTTTAATTTTATTTTAAAAATTTAGGTACCATATATTTATGGGCATCGTATATTAGGTGCAGAACAGCCAAACAAAAATAAAATACTTAGATGCAGATTATTAAACAAAAATAAAGTTCGTGTAGGTATAATATGTTTTTTCGGTTTTACTTAAAATGCGTTTACTATTTTATTTGAGAATAAAGCCACAATTTAAGTTTGAAATTAATGAATTAATAATTACTTAATTATTGCTTTTTAAAATTTAATTTCAAACTTTAAACCCAAATAAAATAGTAAATTGCGCTGGACGTGCAATGCTTTGAATTTAGACGTTGTTCTGAAGCTATTTCCTTGTGGCATTTTTATAATAAACTATTTTCAATGGGAAAGCCACAATTTTACAAAAAAAAAAAATGATTTTATTAACGTTTCGAAGCCCAAATCGGGTTTCGTTGTCAAAATACAAAAACTACTAAAATAAACAAAAATGTTGTTGCTAAGTAAAAAAATTCTTCTAATAATTTATTTAATCTGACTCATTTATATTGGCAATTCAGACGTGTAGGTATATTATATACACTTTAAAGTAGAAGACTTTAAAATGATATCGCTAATATTTATGAGTTGCGTTCCTGGGACGACTTTACTAAAAGATAGTTCATTCGATTACATATGAAATCAATCCCAACTCAAGAATATCCGTCACAAAAAAATCATAGCATGTGATATGTCTTTAAAAAGACATCCAAATGCAACGATTACAGTAAGATTCTCGCGTTAGAGATTCCATAGATATATTTTATAGATTCCCTCGTGATTTACAATGGAATCTCTAATGTGAGAATTTTACTGTAATCGTTGCATTTGGTTGTCTTTTTAAAGACATATCACATTGCTATGATTTTTTTGTGACGGATATTCTTGAGTTGGGATTGATTTCATGTAATCGAATGAACTATCTTTTAGTAAAGTCGTCCCAGGAACGCAACTCATAAATATTGGCGATATCATTTTAAATCCTTCTATTTTAAAATGTATAATATACGTCTGAATTGCCAATATAAATGAGTCAGATTAAATAAATTATTAGAAGAATTTTTTTACTTGCAACAAAATTTTTGTTTATTTTAGTAGTTTTTATATTTTGACAACGAAACCCGGTTTGGGCTTCGAAACGTTAATAAAATCATTTTTTTGGTAAAATTGTGGCTTATTTACCATTGAAAATAGTTGATTGAATTTAGACGACTGATATTATATGTTTATTAAAATTAAAAGTATTTATTGAAGATATTCCTCTTTAGCGACGAATCGATTGAGGGTAAAATTGTACATCAACCACGCCCCTGCGCACACTGACAGTATGTAGTTCATTGCTAATCCTTCAATATAGGTATGTATGACAATGTATGTATCTGTAACCGTGCAAATAAGTCATTAAAAGAATATATTAGTGGTTTTAGGAAATGTATTATTTATTATAATTCTTGTGTTTTTGGATTTGTGTTTCCCTGTAGTAAAATAATAAAATATGTAGGCATAACATGTTTACAGTTTGTCGCCGTCTTGTGTAATTATATCCGAAACTTACGTGTCAATTCAAGTGGCTCGATGGCGTAGTTGGCAGAGCGGTGGGACAGAGAACGGAAGCACACGGAAGGTCGCGGGTTCTAATCCTAGACGATTCATACTTTTTTTTATTTTTCGTTATTTTAATAAAAATTTTTTGGAAGTGGTAGATAAGAAAGTTAGTTTAATTTTTAAATAAAATACAAATAACCTGTTAAGTATATTTACTTCGTTTAAATTACCTATATAATAGAAGAATATCTTCTTACGTGCGTACAAAGTACACACACATTCTTTTTGTCTATACTACTTATAAAGCATATAAAAATCACCAATAAAATTCTAAACTATTACAAGACCCTGTAAGCTTATTTTAAGAAAAATGGCAACATGGATTTTTTCATAAGTCATATGTCAAGTATGTCAGATTAACTGTCATTAGTGTCACCGAAAATATGAATATTTGGCAATTTTGTTTTCCCGTATCGCCTTGTCTTCTTGCGGATTCGGATTGTCATTTTGCTAACTTGTTCAGTTCATGTTCATGTTGAGTTTGTCTTAGGAAATCTTCTGAGAAAGAGGTAACAATTACTGTTTGTTTAAGAAGTAAACATCGATATAAATTGGTACAATTTCTTTTTTACTAACTCAATATTAATTTGAACACAAAGTAGCAACTTAACAGTAATAATACATAAAGTGGGCACAAAGAACCAAATATGGTGTTGGTTATATCTCAAGAAACCTTTGACGATGCTGTTCGTGAAAATATTGAAGATTTGGGATTATCACCAGAAGAAGCTTTGAGAGAAGCAGTGACCCAATTTGAATCCCAAGTAAGTGCCTGATTTCATGTTTAATGTAACTGTGGCTATTTAAACAATGAAAATGTTTTATGCAAGCTGGCAAATGAATTTCAGAAGAGATTCTGCCAATAAATAACATAACTTCTACAATAATAAAGACTATCTAACTTTTATGCCTTTGGTATTATTCTGCATGTTAGTGATGTTTATTTTCCCCAGTTAAAATAAGTGAATTGCATTGCCTTGTAACATCATAGTAATGATAATTTAGTGCTCAAATTAATTTTTTGATTGTTCTTTTCTTTTAATACAGAATTGTGTGTCAGTTAGCAGCTAAAAGTGATTTGATTTGATGAGATGATAGATGATCAACAAAATTATTTACATCAAAGGATTACTGCACACAGTTGCCAATTTTATTTAATTCTAATACCTAATCTGAAAGAATTTTAAGGGTGGAAAGTTTTATACATTTAAATTTAATGTAATCTATATTTCAGAGCCTTTGCCACTAATAGTGGCAATGATGTTTACCTTGTAAGAGTTAAGTACTGGTAATTAATGTTCTTTGCCTTGGCCTTCCCTTAATCATACAAATCCTTGAATATACATTTAACATTACTGTTTGATGTATTTCTCATTGTAGCATTGATGACTATAAGATGTATTGAAAAAGCTTACTTACATACTAGTTAAATTATTATTTATTTTATTTTTATGATTTAAGTTAAGCTGTTAGGTATTCTGTTAATTTTGGTAAATAATTTGATAATTTTTCCATTGCTGTAATAACAATATACAGTAGAACCCTGATTATCCGTGTGTAGATTATCCTGGCTGTGGATTATCCATGCTATGATTTTCACTCAAATGGCATTTTTGAGGTTTTATCAACATAGAGTCACTTTAAATCACTCCACGAAAACTATATCCCAAGAGGTCTATTCATAATGAAATATGCATTTTTCTGTCCTTTTTTAAGGACAGAAGATAAGGTATCCCTTATCCCTTAAAAAATTTCCATCAACCTACCAAACACCCTGTATATGTTTGTATATACGTACATATGTATTATATATAAGAATAAATGTTCGGATTATCCATGCCACGTCTGGTCCCGAGGAGCACGGATAATCGGGGTTCTACTGTACTTAAAACTACAGACAAAAAGGTTTGTCAACAAAATATTATTCTTGATAAATATTGTTTTTACTAAAGTTGAAAAATGTTTCTCTTTGTATTAAAAATTCTTCATGGGCTTCAGAATATTGTACACATGAATTCTTGAGTTTACATAGTAGTTTTCTTCTTCTTCATGTACCATGTCTGTTACAACTTTGGTTACCATCATAGCTATCTTAATTCTTTTCACTGTCACCCTAAATAGTATGCTTGAATCAATAGCATAACAATGTCACAAGTTCTTCAACCATGAATTCTTTCTTCATCCTGGACTGGTTTGCCTGCTATTTTCCCTTGCATAATATTTTGCAGCAAGCTATAGGTATTTGGGAACTCTTATTACATATCTGAAGTACCCCAGCTTTCTTTTAATAATAGTTTTGCCATATGATAACTGGACAATACATATATACACTGCACGTCATAGAAAACGGGCACCCTAAAAAATGGGTAATTTTTGAGGTTGCGTATCTCCTAAACGTGTTGTCCGATTTAAGTGACTTTTTGAATATCTTATAGCCTTATTCTTTTTCAATATCCCTGTAGTAATATTTTTGCTAAACAGGTAAATTTTCATTGTATACCGGGTGTACGAATCAAACTGTGTTTTTTTCTCAAAGTTCGCAACACCCTGTGGAATATCCTAGTATTTATAAAATACTGAAATTAAAACCCAACTATAGCCCCAGGTTTTATCAACATTCTGTTTTTTGATTCATTTGCTTATGTCACATAATACAAAAGTTAGGTACTTTAACAATTAGCCATGTTCTTTTTCAGTACAGGGTGTTTCTAAACAAGTGCGACAAACTTTAAGGGGCTATTCTGCATTAAAAAATAAGGACAATTTGCTTTATAATCGTATGTCCGCAAATGCTTCGTTTGCGAGATACGGGATTTTGAATTTTTTCTTACAAACTGACGATTTATTTATTGCTTTAAAAGCGGTTGAGATATGCAAATGAAATTTGGTAGGTTTTAAGACGTAGTTATAGCACATTTTTTGACATACAATTAAGAATTTTATATTCACCATTGGCGTGCATACGGGTAATATGATCGGTCATATTGCCCGTATGCATGTCAATAGTGAATATAAAATTCTTGATTGCAAGTCAAAAAATTCGCAATAACTATCTCTTAAAACCTACCAAATTTCATTTGCATATGTTAACCAGTTTTAGGGCAATAAAATAAATCGTCAGTTTGTAAAAAAAAAATCAACATCCCGTATCTCATAAACGAAGCATTTGCAGACATAATTTTATAAAGCAAACAGTCATTATTTTTTTATGCAGAAGTGCCCCTTAAAGTTTGTCGCACTTATTTACAAACAACCTATACTGATAAAGAACATGACTAGCTGTTAAAGTACATAACTTTTGTATTATCCGACATAAGAGAATGAATCAAAAAACAAAATGTTCAGAAAACCTGAAGCTATAGTTGGGATTTAATTTCAGTATTTTATAAAGGCTAAAATATTCCACAGGGTGTTGCGAACTTTGAGAAAAAAACTCAGTTTTATTCGCACACCCGGTATACAATGAAAATTTACCTGCTTAGTAAAAATATTATTACAGTGATATTGACAAAGAATAAGGCTATAACATACTCAAAAAATCACTTAAATCGGACATCAGGTTAAGGAGATACGCAACATCAAATATGACCCATTTTTTAGGGTGCCCGTTTTCTATGACGCGCAGTTTATTCTCCATGATTAAATCTAGTGGTAATTTGGAAAGAATAATAGGTAATTTATTAACACGTTCTGTGCGGACGGCATACATGTGAGCCACATGATGCCTTTACCAATGTGCGGACAGCAGTCATGTATGCTATTGATTATACACATTTTTAATGTGTGTTATTTTTGTCTGTTCACAGTTTAAATCTTAGGATCAGACATCCGCACGCAATGTGTTAAAGCCTTAATTAAAGAAAAGATAAAAGTAGCTATAAAGAAGTGGATAGCATGTAACATTCATCACATTTAATGTGATGAGGTAGTTCATATTATGTTGCATGATAATTTAAACCCCCATAAAAAAACTAAGTATTGGATATAAAAATGAATTCTTGAGTGCACACAATAGTTTTGCCATATGATAACTGGATAACACAGTATGTTCTCCATGATTAGTCTCATTATAGTATCAGTAGTGTCAACATGCTGCTCTGTTTCAAATATGTTTTTATAGTGGAATAATTTAAGCTATTACAATAAATTGCATACCAAAAGAAGCAGCTAATTCTTATCTACAATTTGATACATCAGATAAGTACCTACAATAAGTAATAATTTAGGAAACTTAGTTTAAATTGCATCTGTATTTCAAGAATAAATATCAAATATTTCAACTATCATAAACGAGGACTAGTTTTTCTTCAGTCTTTTTGTTACTGTAATTAACAGTTCAATTATCTGCTTATAGTCCAGGAAAAAATCACGGAGATTTTATACACAGTCGTTATAGTCCAGTAAAATTTGGAACATGGCTGGTGATAATTGTGTGCATTGTGGTGATGCATTAGGTGACAAGTATGGAGACCTACACAGAGGAGAGGAATCGAGATAGGACGACCTTGAAATTTTTGTACACGATTTTGCCTGTTTGCTTGGTTTCTCGCTAGGGCGGCGGTGGCGTAGAGATAGATGCTACTTTTGCATTGGAGTGAATGTGAAAATTTCGAAAATAATTAATTATTCGTAGTTAATATAAGATTATTGGTTTTGGTGGTTAATATTATTTAAATGTGAGTGCCAAGAAAGCTTACACTAAAAGAACTTGCTTCGTACCGGGATTTATATCGAGTTATCGTTCCGATAAAAAATTCAAAAGGGAACTTAATGAAGTTAATAAAGACTTTTTATAAATATTTGTCTTTATGTTATTTATAACGTTCATGGATTATACCTATTCGTTTGTATGTTATTTCCTTCGGTGTAAATAAAATTTGTGCCTATTATTGGTTTTTATTTTAACCTGAAAATTATAGTGATAATAGTAGGAGGATCTTGGAAAGTTTTTCTGTCGAAACAATGCATTTTTTGCGACAAAATATTTCACAAAAATTAACATTAATTTTATAAAAGTCAGACTATTGTCTGCGTAGTTTATAGACATATTTTTATTAACTAAATTTAAACATCTGATAGGTAAGCTTTCAGAATATAGATAAATGATAGTATTCAAAAGAAAAAGCAGTTTAAATTTTGATAAAAAGAATAATTAAAAAAAATTGATCAATAAACTTCAAATTATTTAAATAACTTTTTAAACTTTTTAAAAACAATTACGTACAGTTAAGTCAATTTTTTCAACTAACAAACTTTTTGATATCAGTTACAAAGATATTAAAAAATTAATTTGTAGTTGAAATACCATTGGTATATAAATGTGGCAGTTAGATAATATGACAAAATATTTCCGCTTCAAAATAAGCTGTCCTACATATTAAAGTAATGACAAATTTCAATTTGATGTCACATCTCCATCTACAATGGTATAAAAAGAATACACTTTTTACCACACGTCGATACGTTATAAGGTTAAATAATTTATTTTTGGCATAAAACATATTCAGCTACAATCCACCAATAAATTAATGTCTAATTACGCTAAAAACAAAAATAAAATGAGTTAAATATTAAATAAGTCCATAAGAGCTAATGTATTTGTAGCACCTATTCGAACATTTGCGCCTCTAGCGGCGATTGCTGAAAGTTGAATTAGAGGTTGAAAAGTTAGCCCACAAACGATGCATTGCGTTTCCACTCCTTCTTACAGGTCCCCATAGTGACAAGCTAGTAGCGTGTGACAGCTGTCATATTACAGTGCACCCTAATGAAACCTACACTGGTTTAGCGGCTTCAGAACTTCGTGCCGTTATTATACAGAAAAGAACCCTCAACTATTTCTGCAGTGACTGTCGATTATTGTTTAAGAGTGTTCCTAAATTAATCAGAGAAATAGAGAACCTTAGATCTGAGGTTTCCTCACTAAAATCAGAAATCAAGAAACTGAAGGAAAATAAAGATGCTACCCCTTTCTCGGCAGAAGAAGTGTTAAACGAATTGCACGAACGTCAAAAAAAGGCAAACAATCTACTGATTTTCAATCTTCAAGAACCAAATACAGCCACAGATGATATTAATCAAGTTAAATAATTCTAAACACGATTTCAAACAATCTTATAAACTCAAATAATATCAAAATTTTTCGCTTTGGAAATAGGAATAAGAATGGACATCGCCCTCTTAGAGTTATAATGTCTTCCTCAATGGACGCCCATGCAGTAATAAAAAACAAACACAACATCTGTCGAGATAAAAAAATCTTTATTCAGCTGGACCAAACACCGCTTCAAAGAAAAGCTTTAGAGTCTGTGAAAACAGAGCTGCTGAATCGTCAACAAGCTGGTGAGCAGAACCTAACAATTAAATATTTTAAAAATGTTCCCAAGATCATTAAAAAAAAACCGCTAAAGCTCACTGCTTAGACAAGCTCTCAATTTATTATCAAAACGTCAGAGGACTTCGGACCAAATTAACTGAACTTAGTCTAAATGTATCAAATTGCTTTTATGATGTCATCATTCTCACAGAAACTTGGTTAACGGCTGATATCTATAATGCTGAACTAGGTTTATCAAATTTTAATGTCTACAGGCGAGATCGTTCACTGGAATCCAGTAGTTTTAGTAGAGGAGGTGGCGTGCTAATATCAGTTAACAAGAAGTTGTCAACAAGTCTCATCCAATCTAATTCCGCAGTCGAACAAGTTTATCTATTTGGTGATTATAATATTCCATCTGCTATATGGGAAATAGAAGATTTCTGTTCATTAGCAACCTGTCAACCGACCTCCCCATTGGCGGAGGCTTAAGCCATTAAAGTCGTCTCAAATATATGTGCCATTCATAATCTTTTCCAATCTAATACTGTGCTTAACAACAGAGGGGTTCTTCTTGATCTTATTCTATCTCCACAAGAACTAATAATACACAAAGCACACAATTTTCTGATCCAGCAAGATGTTCACCATCCTCCGCTAGTAACCACTTTACAACTTGCAGTTGAAAAAAGCACAACATCAGTTATGGAATACTACTACGACTTTCGCAGTGCAAATTACACAGCCATTCGTCAAAGTTTTGAATCTATTGACTGGGACAATCTCTTACATAATAAACAACTCAATGAAATGATTTCTATATTGTATGATTCTCTGTACTATATTATTAACCTGTATGTTCCACTAAAAAAAGTAAGTTCTAAAAATTTCCTTGCTGGTTTACACCTAATCTTAAAGAATTAATACATAACAAAGAAATTGCTCATAAAATGTTTAAAGCTACCAGATCACCAGAAAGCTATGTAGAATTTAGTCGACTTAGAGCCCAATGTAAACTTTTAACAAGGGATTGCTATACTAATTATATTAATGAAATTGAAAACTCCATTAAACTTAGTGTTAAGTCATTTTGGAAATTCGTTAATAGCAAAAGAGAAAACAACATAATACCTGACACAATGAAACTAAACGATTCTATTGCCTCTCATGGAAATGATATATCCAATTTATTTGCCAATCATTTTTCATCTGTGTATACTAACCATTCAAAGACTAAATTATTACCATAACCAAATACACTTCAACGTTAGTGTATCTTCCTACCACATTCAAATATCAAAAATATATGAGAGATTGTCACAACTGAATATTAATAAGGGACCTGGACCCGATGGGATTCCTCCTATTATTCTAAAAGAATGCAGCTTTATACTATCTAGACCACTTTATCATATTTTCAATGCCTCTCTCGATTCTGGTGAATTCCCCGACTTCTGGAAACAATCTTATGTAACTCCTATTTATAAATCAGGTGTTAAATCTGATATTAAGAACTATCGCCCCATATCTATTCTAAGCACTATCCCTAAAGTATTTGAAAGCATTATATCTGAATTTCTTACGACTGCTCTAGTGTTATTACTAACTCACAGTTTGGGTTTTCTTCCGGTAAATCTGCTGAGCTAAGTCTACTCAGTTATACTGACTACCTATCTGAAGCCCTGGAGGAAGGCTTACAGGTTGATTCAGTGTACACTGACTTCTCTAAAGCCTTTGATAAGATAAACCATGACCTTCTATTACATAAATTACATTCTTATGGTATTGATGGTCTGGTATTTAGCTGGTTATGTAGTTATTTAGAAAACAGAACTCAAATGGTTAGAGTAAATCACTGTTATTCTAACATTTTCCCTGTAACTTCAGGTGTTCCTCAAGGTTCACACCTGGGACCGCTACTATTTAATCTATTCATTAATGATATTACCACTTGTTTTTCCCATACAAAAGCTTTCCTTTTCGCTGATGACCTTAAGTGCTTTACAATAATAAGATCTCTTGATGATATGCTTGGACTACAATCAGATATTAATAAATTATCCCAGTGGTGCTCTCTTAATGGCATGGAATTAAATGTTGGTAAGTGTTATATCAAAGAATACTCCATCCAACGTTGGATGGAGTATTCTTTGGTTATAAATATTATGCGTTTCTGTAGGAATCACCATTTACTATGACTATACATGACTATACTATTAACGATCAAGCATTGCAATCATGCACACAAATCAGAGATCTAGGCATAATATTAGACTCTTCACTCAGCTTTAAACACCACATTAGTACCGTTGCCCAAAAGTCTATGAAAATGCTTGGTTTCATTAAAAGAACGTCTCGTGATTTCACATATATAAATTCAATGAAAATTTTATATTGCTCACTTGTTAGATCTCATCTTGATTTTTGTTCCTCTGTGTGGTCTCCATATTATCTAGTTCATAAAAATAAACTTGATAGAGTTCAGCTTACCATTCTCAGATACGTAGCTTTTAAACAACATATACAGGGTGTCTGCGTAACTTGGAACCATATGGGAAACTTTTTTAATATCAATTTTACGAATTATATTTAATATCAATTATAAAGTGCTCTGCATAGTCTAAAACCTAAGATGCAATTATCAGATATCAAATTTTGTCAACAGTATACGAGGTATGTCAAAAAATATGAATTTTGCTCAAGAGCAAACTACCTTTATATTTCAAAATATCAAAAAATTTTATTATGAAAAGTTATTTGTAATTAAAAACCATATTCAAATATGCAATAAAAAAATTTCTGAAATTTTCCTAAATTACCGATTCCGAACATAATTTTTATTTATTAGACATGTAATAACTCTTTTATTAATAATTTTAGGAAAAAAAGTTATTCTTCATAAAAATCTGTGCATGGTCTAAACCTCAAGATGCAACCATCAGTTATCCAAGTGTGTTAATTTTATACGAGGTGTGTCAAATAATATGAATTTAGAAAGAATTTAGAACGAATTCTTTCTAAATTCTTTCTAAATTCATATTATTTGACACACCTCGTATAAAATTAACACATTTGGATAACTGATGCACAGATTTTTATGAAGAATAACTTTTTTTCCTAAAATTATTAATAAAAGAGTTATTACATGTCTAATAAATAAAAATGATGTTCAGAATCGGTAAGTTAGGAAAATTTCAGAATTTTTTTTTAAGTAGAAGGCTGTTATTGCATATTTGAATATGGTTTTTAATTACAAATAACTTTTCATAATACAATTTTTTGATATTTTGAAATATAAAGGTAGTTTGCTCTTGAGCAAAATTCATATTTTTTGACATACCTCGTATACTGTTGATAAAATTTGATATCTGATGATTGCATCTTAGGTTTTAGACTATGCAGAGCACTTTATAAAGAATGACTTTTTTTCGTAAAATTGATATTAAAAAAGTTTCCCATATGGTTCCAAGTTACGCAGACACCCTGTATATCGTAGCTACACAGATATTGAATTATTATTGAATATTACTTCATTAGAAATCCGTAGAAAAAGAAAAGATCTGACAATCTTATTCAACATTATTAATGGTAATAGTAGCTGTCCCGATCTTCTGTCAAAAATTGGTCTTTTTGTACCTACTCGGTCAACAAGACAAACTTAAACTTTTCACATAAGCTTTCATAGATATAACTATACTTACAGCAATTTTTTACCACGAACGCTTAGACTTGCGAATTCTCTAATGACTTAAATATATTCTGCAATTCCTTGGATAGATTTAAAAACCATTTGTTGAACATACAATGTTAGTGATATAATTTCTATCGGCAATTTTTTAAGCTTAAACTTTGTTTGTTTTTTATATCGTAATGTTCTTTTTTTCCTTTAACTTATTAGCTTTGTTATCCAATACATATTATAATGTTTGTTCTTTGTGTTGACACTGTTTATGGTTTTGCTTTTGTATTTGTAATATTTTTTTTGTAATATTTTCTGAATTGGGCTTGCCCGTAAATAAATAAATAAATGATTAAATCTGGTAGACGAAGTTTGTTGGAGCCCGAAGTTCATCAAGTTTGGAGTTATAGAAATGCAATAGAGATCAGAGATAAGATAACGCCTAAGCCAACTTTGCTTGCACAAACTGCAAATTAACTTTGTACAGTGGAACCTCGATAAGTCGGATTTATCGGGACCGCTGCCGATCCGGGTTAGCCGGAGAATAATGTAAAAATTAGTAAAATACATATAAATAATACACAAATACACATTATAACTGCAAAAACATGAAATACATATGCACAGTACATCAAAGTTACGTACAGTTGTACAGTATTGTTTATTTCGTGGTAAAAAATTCAAAGTGAAAATTTTTTTGTTTTGTCTGATGAAAATCAGTCTGGGTTAGCCGGACTTACGGGTTATCGGAGGCCGACTTATCGGGGTTCCACTGTAAATCATATGTGCGTGGCTATGGCAAAATATGTCCAATAGCAAATAATATTACTTTGACAATGATATTAAAATTCAGACCACTATAATTAAAAAGTTTGCAAACTTAGAAATAATACGCCCTTGAATTTATGATTACAGCCTGCAGTGCTATGCTGGTCCCTATCAGAAATTTAGTCACCAAACCATCAAACTAACCATGAGGTTAACATAATTTCTTAATTCATAAAAATTTGAATTCAAGTTTAAAATCAAATGTGTACAATCTATTGTGTTTGAATTCCATATAAATACAATATTTAACTTACATGCCACAAGAAAACAGTTAAAGAGCCTTTTTCAATATTTTATGATCAGAAAATCTGAAACTGAAGCTTTTTCCTTTGAGATATTGTGAAAAATGACAATTTCAGCAATTATCATAAATATTGTGAAAGAATTATGATAAAACTGAAATACATGAAGAAAATGTTGATGGATCAATATGTTCTGCCATTAAGTGGGCCACAGACACATAATATGTTAATTTTGTGACTATAAATTAAATTATTAATGTCCGACTTGTATATTATCTGACAAATAATGACATGATTTCAAAGTCAGTTTAATATGATATGATATATTTCCATAGGTAGTTATTTTTCAAAATAACATTCTACTAGGGTATTAAATTAAAATAACTACAGTGAAACCTCCGTTAACCGAAATAATTGGGGGGAAAGCCGTTTCGGATAACAAGAATTTCGGTTAAAAATATCATTGTTTTTTGTATTCTTCTTATATCAAATTACATGGTATTGGAGAGATATAGCTGCAAAACATCTTTATCAAAAAAAAACAGAAGAAAATAGCAGATTTCTTTAAAAAAACTAACATGTTCATTTTCCTTAATTTTATTGCTTTTTTTTTTAAATTCACTTTTTATTGACGAACTTTTTGTAACTGTCAGCCATTTCGGTTAAGCGATGTTTCGGTTAAAAGGGTTTCGGTTAACGGAGGTTTTACTGTAGTTAAATACTCTCAAGTTGACAAATAACAACCTAAGTAATACTATGGTTACCACTATTACGTTACGACTATTGCTGGTAAATGTACTTATTTTAAAACTAATTAATTCAAAATTCATTCAAATTTTTTGCATATAAAGAATATTTAGTCGGAAATTAAAAGTTGAAGGCACCACAGGTATTATGGATAATAACGCTTTCGGCCAACGTATATCCATTGGGCCAAAGGCCCTCGGGATACACACCATTGGCCTCAAGTGTTATTATCCTTATACCCTTGGTACCCTAATAACTATAACAGCAGTGCAATTTTCTTAGAAATACTAAATAAAAATAATAAATGATGGTTTTGCTTGTTTTCGATTCAGAGGGTTGCACACCCGCTAGACAGGCTGTTTCTACCATTTCAGGCGTTCTCAGTAGCTTTTGTTAGCGTGCACACCTCTGTGTGCGAATAATTTAAATCTCCCATTAGACGCGATACAGCGACATCTCATAACAAGTTGAAGAGTCTCAGATGCAGAATCCACCAATTTAATAAAAATTAAAATGGTAAATAGTGATTTAAACCTGAGACTTTTCGCGTTGAAAGTTCTTACTGGTACATCCTTAATCTGCGACTTTTTCAATTAATAAGACAGCAGACGACGAATATAGAAAACGAAAGGGAAACGATCACATTCCGCCTTCATTCGTCTAGGAAAAGGACAGCAGAGGAACTTTCAGTACTCAAACCGAGTAAAGGAAATAAAATAATAAATGATGGTTTTACTTGTTTTCGATTCAGAGGGTTGCACACCCGCTAGACAGGCTGTTTCTACCATTTCCGGCGTCCTCAGTAGCTTTTGTTAGCGTGCACACCTCTGAATCGAAAAATAGCTCCACCATCATTTTAAAGGAAATCTGAAAAATAATTCAAATCTCCCATTAGACGCGATACAGCGACATCTCATAACAAATTGAAGAGTCTCAGATACAGAATCTCAGCGCGAAAAGTCTCAGGTTTAAATCACTATTTACCATTTTAATTTTTATTAAATTGGTGGATTCTGCATCTGAGACTCTTAAATTTGTTATGAGATGTCGCTGTATAGCGTCTAATGGGAGATTTGAATTATGTTTCAGATTCCCTTTGTTTTAAACATCACGACGTGTTCTGAGGGACTAGAATCCTCAAATTGTTTTAGTGATAACAACTTTAGCATGGTTCTGATTAATATTCGTTCTATAAGATACAAAACTGATGAATTATTTTTGTTTCTAGAGGAATTAGGATTTCCCCCGGTAGTTACGGTTACAGAGCACTGGCTTGAAGTCAACGAGCCGTTTTTTGTAGAAAAATACACCACAATTGCTAGGTATGATCGTCCAAGCTCAGCTTATGGAGGCACCCTAATTCTATCTACGAGCAATGATTTTTCTTCGGTCACAAAATATGACTTTCTGCTAAGTGAAGCCTTCTTTGAGTTTTCGTTAATTTACAATAAGAATCTTAATCTTTATATTATTTGCATTTATAGATCACCTAACTCTTCCGTGGAACTATTTTTTCAGAACCTGCTAAATTTGTTAGATGACCTGCCCCATAAAAGTAGAAAAATTTTATGCGGGGACTTTAACATTGATTATGCTGCTGCTAGTGCTACACAAATATCCTTGGTCAACATATTTGAATCGTATGGTCTAACAATGCACGTTGATTCTCCTACAAGGATTACACAAACTTCATCTACCATAATTGATTATACTGTCTCAGATTTTTCACCCCTTGATGTCCACTCTACAATTATTAATGCTGGACTATCTGATCATGAAGCAGTTTATACGAAGTTTAATATCTTAAGCAAACCCTCCTCGAAAACCCGACGTTTAGGCAGGATTTTTCCACCCGGAACTTTCGTAATTTCCAAAATTTATGCTTAACCTCTGAGTGGCGCTTTCCTGCTATGGACATGGATAGTAATTTCAGTGCTTTTTTAGATAAGCTTGTCTGTATCTTCAATAAAGCATTTCCTTTAATTGCAATTAAGCCAAAACATCGCAAACCCTGGACTACTAAAGGTATCCGAATATCTTCCAAGAATATGTGTTCTCTTCTCTATATCAGGAAAACTACCAACGTCTCTATCACTGAATATATCACCAAGTACAGGGCAACCTATCTTAAACTTATAAAATCAGCTAAAAAAGACTACTACCATAACCGTCTGGGAAGCTCAAAAAGTGTTGCAAAATAAATGATGGTTTTGCTTGTTTTCGATTCAGAGGGTTGCACACCCGCTAGACAGGCTGTTTCTACCATTTCCGGCGTCCTCAGTAGCTTTTGTTAGCGTGCACATCTCTGAATCGAAAAATAGCACCACCATCATTTTAAAGGAAATCTGAAAAATAATTCAAATCTCCCATTAGACGCGATACAGCGACATCTCATAACAAATTGAAGAGTCTCAGATGCAGAGCGAAAAGTCTCAGGTTTAAATCACTATTTACCATTTTAATTTTTATTAAATTGGTGGATTCTGCATCTGAGACTCTTAAATTTGTTATGAGATGTCGCTGTATCGCGTCTAATGGGAGATTTGAATTATTTTTCAGATTCCCTTTAAAATGATGGTGGAGCTATTTTTCGATTCAGAGGTGTGCACGCTAACAAAAGCTACTGAGGACGCCTGAAATGGTAGAAACAGCCTGTCTAGCGGGTGTGCAACCCTCTGAATGGAAAACAAGCAAAACACATCATTTATTATTTTGTTTCCTTTACTCGGTTTGAGTACTGAAAGTTCCTCTGCTGTCCTTTTCCTAGACGAATGAAGGCGGAATGTGATCGTTTCCCTTTCGTTTTCTATATTCGTCGTCTGCTGTCTTATTAATTGAAAAAGTCGCAGATTAAGGATGTACCAGTAAGAACTTTCAACGCGAAAAGTCTCAGGTTTAAATCACTATTTACAATTTTAATTTTTATTAAATTGGTGGATTCTGCATCTGACACTCTTCAATTTGGTATGAGATGTCGCTGTATCGCGTCTAATAGGAGATTTGAATTATTTTTCAGATTCCCTTTAAAATGATGGTGGAGCTATTTTTCGATTCAGAGGTGTGCACGCTAACAAAAGCTACTGAGGACGCCTGAAATGGTAGAAACAGCCTGTCTAGCGGGTGTGCAACCCTCTGAATGGAAAACAAGCAAAACACATCATTTATTATTTTGTTTCCTTTACTCGGTTTGAGTACTGAAAGTTCCTCTGCTGTCCTTTTCCTAGACGAATGAAGGCCGAATGTGATCGTTTCCCTTTCGTTTTCTATATTCGTCGTCTGCTGTCTTATTAATTGAAAAAGTCGCAGATTAAGGATGTACCTGTAAGAACTTTCAACGCAAAAAGTCTCAGGTTTAAATCACTATTTACCATTTTAATTTTTATTAAATTGGTGGATTCTGCATCTGAGACTCTTCAATTTGTTATGAGATGTCGCTGTATCGCGTCTAATGGGAGATTTGAATTATTTTTCAGGGAGCTATTTTTCGATTCAGAGGTGTGCACGCTAACAAAAGCTACTGAGGACGCCTGAAATGGTAGAAACAGCCTGTCTAGCAGGTGTGCAACCCTTTGAATCGAAAACAAGCAAAACCATCATTTATTATTTTATTTCCTTTACTCGGTTTGAGTACTGAAAGTTCCTCTGCTGTCCTTTTCCTAGACGAATGAAGGCGGAATGTGATCGTTTCCCTTTCGTTTTCTATATTCGTCGTCTGCTGTCTTATTAATTGAAAAAGTCGCACATTAAGGATGTACCAGTAAGAACTTTCAACGCGAAAAGTCTCAGGTTTAAATCACTATTTACTATTTTAATTTTTATTAAATTGGTGGATTCTGCATCTGGGACTCTTCAATTTTTTACTAAATAAAAAGTTTATAATAAGATAGTATCCTGATGGACAAAATATCTGGAGAAAGATTTACAACAACATTTGCAGTGTTCGACTTCAAATTTACACTGTTCGACTGCAAAAACTCCTCCTGTATTTTGTCAGTCAAACATAGTCAGCTAGTCAAACTAGCTCGTTTTAATATTGTTTAATTTGTTTGGACATTTTCTTAATAAGGACATAATATTATTGGACATAATATACTCCATTTAATAATACAAGGCAAGGTAGACGGAAGAAGAGGGCCAGGTCGAAGAAGAACGTCATGGCTTAAAAACCTGAGAGAATGGTATAACAGATCCTCTGCATCCCTTTTCCGAGCTGCCGTTAACAAAATTGCTATAGCCAATTTGATAGCCAACGTTCGATAATCGAGCACGGCACATGAAGAAGAAGAAGGACATTTTCTTTGCGTTTGCCACTTATATACCAATCAGATGTAAAAGTATAATGCTCTTAATAGTAAGTATGTATCACGAGGATGATGTCATCAAATTTCTTAATGCAGTAAAACCTCGATCTAACGGACTGCAGATATATAACAGACAAAAAATCTGGTTAAATGTAAAAAAATTAAAACATGCTTTACCCGTCCCATACCAAGATACATTGCATACCAAGGAGGTCCTCGTGGACACCAAACGTGGTATTTTACAAAGAATTTGGAAGAATCAAATTCTGGAAGAAAAATCAGCAAGGACGGGATTTCGGCACTGCTTTGTGCTGATCGCCTGTATGTTGGCAAATCTCGTAAACCTATAGTTTTAAACAATATAGTGCATCATCTGTCCGTTTCATATTATAGCTCTAGTCAGGCATGGTTCACCTCAGATATTTTCAAAAATTGGTTTTTTAAAGAATACCGCCGGAAGAGATGTTTATTGATTTTAGATAATGCTCCTGCTCATCCCTCTGAAAATATTCTACATTCAGAAGGTGGCAACTTTACTGAGTTGTATGTTTTTGCCAAAAAATACAACATGGCTTATTCAACCCATGGATCAGTGAATAATTTTGGCAGCCTAACGAATATATCACAGAAAGTTTTTAGATGAAGTAATGGTTGTATTGCATTGTGAAAATAATGTAGAAGATACAAGAGAGCAGCGTACCTTCCAAAACTTCAAGTGTTACAATCTAAAATCAACAATACTTAATTTTGCTGGAACGCTCGGAGAGGTCGATTTTTAAAATAATCATAGTATATTATAGCATCAATGTTTCGAACTCTACGCGATCTTTCTTCAGGTGACAGTCATAACTTTGATTTTTTTGAATGGGAAAGTATATCATGTGATACCTCATTTTTGAAAGCTTTTGAAATACTGATTACAAAAATTTATAATACTTGCGCAAAATTTCGGTCAAATGCTTTTTATCATTTTTTTTTCGAATTCTGAGAAAACTAATAAGAATTTTTGAAAAATTTAAACGCAGAACGAAAGATTACATTATTACCGAGGGCCGAAAGTCGCTAAAAACTTCTATAATGTTTATTTTAATAAGTTACAGTAGTGAAAACGAATTGAAAATTTTGTATGATTTTTAATTTCAAATATATCATTCAAAAGAAACTTTTTGTTTATTCTAAAGGACTTTCAGCCCTCGGTAAAAATGTAATCTTTCATTCTGCATTTAATTTTTTCAAAAATACTCATTAGTTTTCTCAGGATTCGAAAAAAAAATGAATGCATTTAAAAAGCATTTGAGCGAAATTTTGCCCAAGTATTACGCATTTTGGCAATCAGTATTTCAAAAGCTTTTAAATGAGGTGTCACATGATGTATTTTCCCATTAAAAAAAAATAAAAGTTATGACTGTCACTTGAAGAGGGATCACGTAAAGTTCGAAACATCGATGCTATAATATATTATGATTATTTTAAAAATCGACCTGTCCGAGCGTTTTGCTGATGTGCCAAAAATAAATGAATTTATATGCGTGGGGGAAGTAACACTTATTCCAGCACACTGTATGTACCAGACACAAAGTATGTTGTTTTGTTGTCCATTTAAAATTGTTTACATTTTATCACAATATCATTATTAATGAACAAATATGTAGGTATTTATTGACTCTTGAAAGGAAACAGAAATAATGACAATTAAATGTTAATATTTTGTTAAGCCTCCTTTAGCTGCTATTATAGTGCTTTAATTCTGCGCGGCATACTATCAATGCAAACCTGTACTGTCTCCTGTAATAGTTATTTATGTATTAAGAGCGAGAAGTGATACATTATTGCTTGAGAGTAATAGTAATAGGTAATTACTCGAAAGCAATAATGTCACTTTATGCTTGTAATACATACAACATTTTTTCTACAATCACTTAATGAAATGAAACTATTTTTAAATCATTTTGATTGTAACTATTTAAAAAATCATTAACTTTATTATAACTAGTTGAACAAATATTAATAGTAATTCACTTTGTAATTTGTAAATTGAAAGTGCAGTGAGTACAGTCCTTCTGTCTATTCCTATCTATCTATTCGATGACCCAGGCAAAATTTTGCAGTGAGTACAGCCCTTAATAATTATTATTTCAGACCCCTAAGGAATATTAGGTTTGTATTCTGGATAATTATGATTGGCATTATCCCCTATCTGTCCATTCGATGACTCAGGCAAAATTTTCTTTGCTGCTTCAATTTTTTCATTAATAATATCATCTATATAGCCTTCGGCAACGTCGAACTCTTCCAACCCCGTGTCGCTTTAATTGTGTGATATCACCTCCACCGTTTACCAGTAAAGTAGCCGATGATCGGCGGAAGAAGTGTCCTGTGTACAAATGGAAGTCTTGTAGATTAAGATATTTAGCAATTTCGCTCGGTATTTTGGCAGTAGTGTTCATTCCCACAACTTGACTGAAACACTTTCCCTTGGTATATTTAAAAACAAATTGTGGCGGTGTATTTTCATTCCTAGGTCTTAAGGGGTCATAATATAGTCCGTCCGCTATAACTTTTCCCATGCGGTACGATTCATTTTCACTCAAATTAAGTCAAAACATAAATTGAAACGAACGTCGATGTGTATATACATTTTGTATACTGTATACTATATACTATATACTACACTATATACTACTGTATACTGTATACTATATACTACACACATCGGCGTACGTTTCACTTTCTGTTTTGACTTAATTTGATTGAAAATGAATCGTACCGCATGGGAAAAGTTATAGCGGACGGACTATACGTTTCTCGAGCTTAAAAAGTAGTCTAAGGGCCGGTTGTTCGAAGGCTAATCAACAATGATCATTATCAAATAATTAATTACTGTCAATGTCAACTTTGTTTGGGTTGTCAAAACATAATTAATTACAATTCTGAGACTATAATCAATTAATATAACAATAATTATTAACACAATTAATAATAAATCTCATAATTTTAATTATTTATGTTTTCAGCAACCCAAACAAAGTTGACATTGACAGTTTTGGTGACAGTAATTAAATATTTAATAATGATCATTGTTGATTAGCGTTCGAACAACCGGCCCTAAATGTAATGATAAATTGTACGAAAACTATTGGGCTAATTGATTTCATTTTTTTTTAATTGTAAAGGTGGACTCTTAAGGAGCATAAACATATATGTTAAAAGTTAAAAAATAATTAAAAACATGGCGGCTGCGCCCAGTGGCGTAGAACGTGTTTTGTTTTTCCGGTCAAACGGTGGGCATGATTCAGCTCGTAATATTTATCTGAAACAAAAATTGTTTATTTGTTATCATTTTTTAGAGTCATAGTTCTCGTGTGACGAGAGGAATTTAAGAAAAAAAAGAATGTGTGTGTACTTTGTACGCACGTAAGAAGATATTCTTCTATTATATAATAGGTAATTTAAACGAAGTAAATATACTTAAAAGGTTATTTGTACTTATTTTATTTAAAAATCAAACTAACTTTCTTATCTACCACTTTCAAAAAAGAAGAATATCTTCAAAAATTATATAATAATATACTTACAATCA
Organism: Diabrotica virgifera virgifera; assembly: GCF_917563875.1. Lineage (NCBI taxonomy): Eukaryota > Metazoa > Arthropoda > Insecta > Coleoptera > Chrysomelidae > Diabrotica > Diabrotica virgifera. The sequence continues at coordinate 171,630,968 of NC_065444.1, forward strand.
TAAAATCTATAAAAAAAATAAAAAAATAATAACGTGCTTGGGGCTTGAACCCACTTCACGTCTACCGCGCCGTACGAAAGGTGACGGTATTTCAAACTGCACCACATTCGCGTATACGTTATGTGGGAATATACACAAACTAAACGTTTACACCATAAATTTATATGAATTTAATAAAATTGAAGAGCTCAAGAATAAAAGGATGAGGGTCCATTATTTGTCATTATGGAGATAATACTAATTTCTTGTACTTTATCCCATGTAAAATATTGTATGGTATCTAACTAAGCAATATAGATGACGGTGTACAAGCCATTCAGCTTTGAAAAATAGGTCTTCTTGGCTAAAAGAATGAAGGTGCTACAAACGCAGGCTAAAAGGATGACAGTCCGCCTACTTCAGATTTCTGACCACAGAGATCTCTGCTAATAGATTTGTTTGTTGCCCAGAGGTTTGTAAACGTACATACCTGTGCTTATAGCTTTCTGTTATTTTGGTGTAGGTTGATGTTATTACATTTTTAAAGTCCTGTGCTGTTTAAAATGTCTGACAACGAATATTTTGCAGCAATTGAAAATTGTTTAAGGAAAAGAAAAAGTTTTGGTCGCATTCAAGATGTAATGAAAAAATTGAGGTTGAGACTTGATAAAATAACAATGTTTTTTCCAGTCAGAGGCCACTCGTACCTCGAGTGTGAAAGGAACATGGGCTTAATCAATCAAAAATCTGTAGTTGAAACCCCTTCGAAGTGGAACGAAATTATTGAACACTCCAGATCCAAACCAACACCATTTAGAGTTATTTCTTGCGAGAACCAGGAAATATTTAAGTCATAGACTAAGTTTCTTTCTCCTTTGTATACAAAAAGTTGTCCTTTCAAAACACGACCTGTACGACAACTAAGCATCGTTTCTCATCACCCTCGAATGATGTTACATCGTCAAACTGTTAATGGCCTAAATGAAGAAAGTATTGTTACTAAGCCTAAGAGGAAACAAATTTCGCTACCTGAAGGCTGTTTTCACCTACCAGAGCTAGCATATTGTGGACTTTTACCTTTAAATAAAGCAAAATTCGACGATATTCAACATTTGAAAAAATTTTGCTCTGTAAAGTCTCAAGCATATTTTGACGCACTACCACATGCTTAAAGCGTTTATTTTTCATTGTATATTATCTATAGCTATTTGCAATATAAACTATTTGTAATATAGACTACTTTATCTGTATTTTTAGTTTCATTTTAAGACACGTTAATGGACCCTCATCCATTTAGCTTGAGATTTTATGACATCAAAAGATAAATAAATTTATATTTATAGTAATTTGTAAATTGATAACACAAAAACATAACCTATACATTCCCTGTAAGCTATTGAATGATTTAGTAACCAAAATCAAGTGCCCTTTCTGTTAATTATTTTTATATCTAGTTTTAAATCTTAAAAACTTATTATCTCAAAACTTGTCTTTTTGGACCCTCATCCTTTTATTCTTGAGCTCTTCAATTATTAGTTTGATTTTTGTCGAAATAAAATACAACAAAATATAGAGTAAGAAAACGATATATGAGATGAAGATTTGTAGAAAGTTTGTTCGTAATCAGATCATGTAAATTAAAGCATTGCCTACTAATAGGTAACTACATTATTTTGTTTACATTTTCCAAATAGATAGGTATTGAAACTATTAGGTATTTCCAACTGAAACATTTAGAATTACGTACCTGCGGCTTTTCAAAACTATTTAAAAAGTCACTATAATTATAAATTTGATTTTATTTCTGTGCACACATCAATAAAAACTAATATTATACAATATTTTTGTTTACCGATAAGCTCCATGTTGAACAATTATTGACAGATCATTTCAAAATTTCAACACCCAATCAGAGCCCGTATAACGATTAATACCATACTGTCGGTGTGCGCATGCGCGCGGATCAATCAAATTTTACCCTCAATCGATTCGCCGCTAAAGAAGAATATCTTCAAAAATAAAATTACGGAGATGGTCGAAATTAAAAAAACGTAATTTTCACCAAAAAATTGTCTATTTTTTTTATTGCTATTCGAAAATGGTTAAATTTAATCAAAAAAGCTCTCGACACACGAGAGTGAATCTAATTTAGAATATGTACGCCAAAAATGAAGTTTCGGACGAACGGTTAAGCAGTTATCATGCCCACCGTTATGAAAAATGCTGTTTCGAGAAAAACGCGTTTAAAGTTTTGCAAGGGTTTTTTTTTAACTTCGTCAATAATTCGAATATCGAACTCGTTCTGGTCTTAAAATGTTTCTAAGAGATGTACCTTTTAAAATAAGAAAATCGATTTTTTGAAGCCGAGAAACGTATATTATGACCCCTTAAGGCAACGTATTTTCTAAAAAAACTTAAATAGTCAATAGAATTTTCTTGTATGTTATTTATGACAGTGAAAACTCGAGCCCTTCTTGTCTTTGAATCAGGAATAATAGTAACCAATAAAAGAGGTTCTTTGTCTTCAATATCTTTATAATTCATTTTTACCCATTCATCACGTCTACAGGCACCAGCAGTTCCAGTAATTAGAACAACCTATAAAAAATAATCCTCCACTAAACTACAATATTGTATATTAAAAAATGGTTTTTGGTAAATAAATAAAGGTTTTTGACTTTTTGGGTTTATATCCAATCCCTTGTTTTTTTAAATGCAGTCAATTTTTTGAACGGACTTCAAAACGTCAACGAACAAATCAATATAATTTTTTTTTTGTAGATAATGTCGTTTTTAACGTCGAGTAAATAGACGAGTGATGACGATTTTAGTGTCTTGGATTTTTCAGAAAAATAGGTAACAAATACGTTTTCTGAGTATTTGCAAATTTTTTGCTTATTACACCACATAACGAAGAAATTATATTGCTTTTCGTATAATGTCTTTAATTTTTCTGGCAACAAATTCAAAGTTACCGATTTTGCAATACTTTTGGTTTTAGGAGGTGTACTCGGGATATCGATATCACTATCACTATATTATTGAGATAATATTTTCCATAATTTTCGTTAAGTATATCTAAATTGAACGCGCAAATCGTGAAACTATTATTTCAATTTTAAGCAAACTTTTATTTTTATATCTCTGTCAGTTTGAATGTTCAATTTGTTTGTATTGTATGATTGCTACGAACGACGCGCGTTTATCAAACTTTAACGCGCTAGAGTGATAAAGTGACGGTACTCAGTAAACGTCAACTTTGACGCCATTGACAAGCAAAAAAATCTTCTTTATCAAGTGATTGTAGAAAATAATAATTAATACTCTTCTAATAAAGGTGGCTCAACAAAATATTAAAATTTAATTGTTATTTTTTCTTTCAAGAGTCAATAAGTACATATTTGTTCATTAAGAATATATGTATATAATTGTTTATTTGACGATAAATTATGTTTTATTTACGATAAAATGTAGACAAATAAATGAATAACCAAACAACACGCATTGTCTGGTACATACAAAAAACCTATTTATTTAGTATCACCTAATAATTAACACGTTTTTATAAAATCTTAATAGTGCGTCTAGTAATTTGGCCAGGGACTGTATTCTCACAATTACTGGTATCATTCCAAAGAAATCTTGATGAACATCTTTATTAGAACAAGCAAAAAGGGGTAGTGCTTTTTACATCAAAATGCATCAGAAATTTTGTGGAAATTACTCCAGCATACCAGATCATTTAGAGCTCAATAACATAGAAAGACCCTGAAGCTCAACCTATTTGATACACTAGGTATAGTTCTTATCAGAACCTTCTTTCAGTGCGTCACAGGTTTTCGATTTCTTTCTTACGCATTAAGTTGAACGTCTGTGATTATACACATTTATAACATTTACCTATTCTAGTTCTTGATAGATGGCGCTATAATTGGAAAAAATATTTACCCATTATCTACATCTATACAATCTATGCGACTATACAAATCAAAGAACAGAACTTTTTGTAATACAATAAACACTATTTATTTGTTTTTATTCGCAGTGTGCAAGTACTTGGAGGAGATACGAGAAACGATCGTGCGCGAATAGCGGAGAAATCTTGCAACTTTCTTAAACAATTCATATTGTCAACTGAAATTGTTAAATTGACGTATATTTCATACCTACTGTCATTGAAGAAGAAAAATTATATGTTACTCCACAATACTGAGATGATATGCAATTATTATACAAAAGTAAATTTAATTAATTGTATTTTGCTTGCAGTACTGCATTTTAATAATTAATTTTATTTACTACATACAATTATTGTTTACTTTTTAATAACATATCCTCAGTCTTACTTTTTCTTCTTATAATTTTTTGGGCAGTGGCCTTGACAATTATCCAGCAACCAGGACTAATATAATTGGCCAATATAATTAAAAGTGCTAAAAATGTTGCTGAGCTATGAAACCAGGTGTCGCTTTTCCGAACTTGCACGGTCCCAATACCAAATTGCGATTAAAGTGTTATAATGCAATAACCTTTTCATATTTGGCCGATTACGATTCTGACAGCTGTCACATTTAATTAAAATGTCATGCAATGATTCACGACATTCTTAAAATCATATATGACTTCAACATTAATGACGCACTGAAAGAAGACTCTGAGAAGGACCTTAACTGAAATAAGTAAATTTTTCAATTTGAAAAAGTGAGTCATATGGCTTAAATCTGAAGTTGACAATGAAGTCTACATTTTTTACTAAAATAGTCATAACAAAAAGGTTATTCACAGTTAATAACAAAAGTTAATAAATAACTGTCAATAATATTATTGGATATTAGTGTCAAGTAGACATTAATTTAATTAATGCATTTATTTGTTCAAATTATTTAAATCTAAAATCCACTGATGCATTGTTATTTTAAAATCTTGCTATTTCTTAGTTTATTCTATTTAATACCTCAAAATTCCTTGAAGACATTTCCTAATGTTGTAACTATTTATAATTAAATATTTATTCTAGTGTAAATTTAAGAACAATGTCATTTAATGTTTAATTAGATATCTAAAATATCTTTTACAAATTTTAAATAAATACACCAATGACTAATTACACAAAATGGATATATTTTTTAAGTCAATCTCAAGGTGGCAATAAATGAGATTGAAGAAAAGTGATGTCATCAGTAGACACCAAAATGATTTAAATCCAAATAGAGAATTAACATTGAAAATTAAATCCAAAAAAGTATATATTTCCCAATTATACTAGATTGTTTCGTTGAGATGCACAAAGGACTATTATCTTTATACAGTGTCGATAAATTCTTTTTAACGAGGAAACAGGAAATTTTGTAAACCATTCTGTGGTTATGTAGTTTGTGATACAGTTCTAGTTGTTGAGTTGAAATCATAAGCTGTTTCTGTTTGTTTATTTCTTAATAAATGAGCAATTCCAAATGATTTCGCCGAAGGTCCTCGGATTTGTACTAAATTTTAGTATGTTATTGTACCTCATAAAAAAATATTTTTCTGAGAATTATAGCCCCCTGGGTCTCATAGGGCCTGAGAGAGGGGCCCTGAAAAGGCCTAAAATTGACCTTTTAAAGGTTTTGAGCAAAGGTTTTGGCAAAACAACGTTTTTTGGTATTTTCAGCCTAGTGCAACTTTTTTCTTCCTATTTTTTGGCCCGAAATTTTTTTTGGGAGTAGTTCTCTATATGTGTAATAATCTCTAGGTACGGAATTTCTTGGCCCGGCCCTCTAAAACTTCGTTTTAAATCCATGAAAAATCAGGATTTTTTGTACTGAGTAACTCAAATTACCTAGTTTGTAGGACTCAGTTTAATAGATTTGAATAATATTCCAGGCTGTATGCTCGCCCCCCGCTCCCGTTAGGTAAATTATTCCGATTCGTTTTTTTTTTATACAAACAAGATGTCAGGCGGTATCGCGGTCGGAAAATTGTTTAAATAATTTTTTTTAAACAAATTCAAAAAATAAATTTTTTTACTTCAGACAAATTTTTAGTTCTTTCGTTCATTCTGAGCAAAAAATATCTCTCGTAATTTTTCTCTAAAATTGATTGTTGTTGAGTTATACGCAATTTAAAATTTGAAAAACGCGAAAACGGGAATTTTCAAGGCTTAATAACCCGGTTAAAATTATTATTATGAAAGTCACAAAGTGACCAAATTAAAGTAAAAATTTTTGTCATTATTTTGTTACGAAGCTGTTATTTAAAAAAAAAAGAAGCGCTAAGGCTACGGCTCCACGGGCTGGAAATTGACGCTAGCAGTAGCCGCAAAACGAACTTAAGGTTCCACGGAACTGAATAGGAATAGCCGAACTGAACCGACTACGCACAAGTCCTGTAGTCGGTACAGTTCGGCTATTCCTATTCCGTTCTGCGGAACCCAAGGTTCATAAATAGACAGGTTGCATGGTAACTTTCCACCAATCAGCGTCGAGAATCTAATGGCGGGAGTGACGTCACCCAGAATGCTGCATTCAAATTCATTCACTTCACTCATTGAAATGAACTCGGAAAGTAGGAATATATTGAAAATGTGTATATTTAAAAAAAAATACGTTTGGATTTTTAATGACTATTTATTTCATATATTCTTTAAAAAATGTGGTAGATACCTGTAGAGTTACAAAAATCATAGAATATAATTGCAATTAAATACATGCAGTAGAATAGCATTACTACTTAATTAAATCAGAAAGAGATTCTTTCTTGTATATATATGGGACTAAATCATTCAAATATCCTAGGTATATTAATAATGGGTTGAATACAATTTACTTTTTTAAATGATTTTGAGTAGGTATATAATAATTTTGAATTGGGGATAATGCATGTAGTACATTATTATCAATTCCTCCTAACATGTAAACAATGGTGAAAAAGAGATTCAACTAAAGATTTATGTATCAAAATTAGTAGTTTTTCCCTTAAGTTGAACATAAGAGCATCTGATTACGTTAGGTACTGGATTATAATATCCAAACCTATTAAAACATTATGATTCCATTCAATAGGTACCTGTGAAGTTTTACATTAACAGTGAATTATAAAAAAATACAATTTCAGTGCAATAAATGGAATTTTCCCCATTTTATATATTCATTTAGTGTATAATTGTTTATTCAAACGATCTTCAGATGGCTGCAATATTGGTTATAATTTTATATGAAACAATTACATATAATAGATCTATTATCATAGACTTAATTAGATATACTGTTCAATAAGTCTAAGATGTAAACTTGATGTGAAGAACTGCAAGAGACATTACAGAACTGTAATGTCTCTATACAAGAATGTCCTTTACTATACAATACAGCAGAAAGAAAATCCAGTAAGTAATAGTAGGTACTTAATACAACCACATTAAAATGTATCTTAAGAGGATCGGTACGTATTTTCGGCTGCAATGATATTCAAATGGGGATTAATTTTTTTCGAATCCTGAGAAAACTAATAAGTATTTCTGAAAAATGTAAACGCAGAATGAAATATCACGTTATTAGCGAGGGCCGAAAGTCCCTGAGAACTTCTACAATGTTTATTTTAATAAGTTGTAGGGGTGAAAAACTAAGAGAAAATTTAGTGTGATTTTTAATTTCAAATATATCATTCAAAATAAACTTTTTATTTATTCTAAGGGACTTTCGGCCCTCGGTAATAATTTAGTCTTTCATTCTGCGTTTAAATTTTTCAAAAATATTTATTGGTTTTTTCAGGATTCGAAAAAAATAAACACAATGCCGTGGTAATATTTTCCAAATCTATCTTTGTCTTACAACGCACTCAGCCGAATATAATATTGTCAGCATATATTGTCAGTCAGACACTGACAATCAGTGACAATTTTAAATATTTGACATTGCATCGGGAATATTTTGAGTTATTGATTAAATAATATTGATATAAAGTGTATTTGATAAATAATTGATTTAAGACGTGACCTTAATAAAAAGTTATTTATTGTGTATTATTTGTGGAAGATCCAAGCAGAGAATACATCAGGATAATATATTCTGTGATCCAAGTATTTTGTTGTTAAAGATGTTCAAAATTGTAAGCGTTCCATAACAATATATTATTAAAAAATCACTTTAACACTTTTTTCTCTTTTTTCGATTGAGTATTAGTCTTTGTTGTACAAATAAATTATTACAATCACTGAATACATAGTTAGTGAAAAAATTATCACATTTATTAACTGAATTAATAATTTGCAATTATAAAAATAACAGTTATCCAGGAACATTCAAAAGCCATCTCTTTAAATTAATGATGACATTTTCAAGTAGAATGACATTCTAGTAATGTTTAAATATCCATACCAGTGTGAATTTTACTACACATAATTTGCCGTGTAAAGACAGAGAAAGTAGGGATACACGTAAAATATTTGCGAATTATGTACCCATAGCCTTAATAACACTTGTAAAAGAGTTTTGGGTTTAAGTTATTATACTAAAAACACTTAATGATATCTACAGATACATTATATCTCAAGATATAAACACAAATTAAAACACTAACGATATTTAATAACAAAATATAGCCTCCAAACCACGTATCCTATTATGTTTACAAACAATTCGTAAAATTGATCGTCTGGGTGACGTCACGATGACAATATTTAATTTGACAATGTCAAAGTTACCATACAACCTATGGTATAGGGACCTTGTGCGGAACCTTAAGTTCGTTTTGCGGCTACTGCTAGCGTCAATTTCCAGCCCGTGGAGCTGTAGCTTAAGCGTATATCTCTCGCGCACTCACCACTCGCCTCAATACGCGTTCAACGCTCATTATTGATTATTAACAATAACAGCTTCGTAATAAAATAAAGACAAAAATTGCTTCAGGATCTTGTAGGGAGAGCTTTAAACTTTGATTTGGTCACTTTCTGACTTTCCTAATGATAATTTTAACCGAGTTATTAAGTCTTGAAAATTCCCATTTTCGCGTTTTTCAAATTTTAAACTGCGTATAACTCGACAACAATCAATTCTAGAGAAAAATCTTAAAAAATATTTTTTGGTCAAAATGAACTAAAGAAACTAAAAAAAAAATTGTCTGAAGTGAAAAAATTGATTTTTTGAATTTAAAAAAAAAATGATTTATACAATTTTCTCACCGCAATACCGCCTGGCACCCTGTTTGTGCAAAAAAAAAACGAATCGGAATAATTTACCTAACGGGGGCGAGCATACAGCGTGGAATATTATTCGAATCTATTAAACTGAGTCCTACAAACTAGGTAATTTGAGTTACTCAGTACAAAAAATTCTGATTTTTCATGGATTTAAAACGAAGTTTTAGAGGACCGGGCCAAGAAATTCCTTACCTAGAGATTATTATACATATAGAAAACTACTCACAAAAAAATTTCAGGTCAAAAAAATAGGAAGAAAAAAGTTGCACTAGGCTGAAAATACCAAAAAACGCTGATTTTGCAAAAAAGGGCCCTGCTCAAATGCATATATCTTCGCTCCCTTTCGACATAAAAAATATTCCTAGAATTATTTTAAACTTTGCCTTAACACTTTAAAAATCAGGCATTGTAAAAGATCTTTCGACGTCGCGTTCAAATTTGGCAATAGAATGAAAAAAATTAGAAAACATCCATTTTTCAAAATTTGCTTCGCACTTAATGAGTTCCCCAAAATTAAGTTCAATATTTAGAAATTTGAAAATTTATTTGTGAGTACTAGACGTCAAGACAAAAAAAATCCAGTTTTAAAAATTAAATTTGCTTGAAAATGTTTCGAGATATCGTAATTTAAAAATAACGCTCAAAACCTTTAAAAGGTCAATTTGAGGCCTTTTCAGATACCCTAGCTCAGGCCCTATGAGACCTAGGGGGCTATAATTCTCAGGAAAATATTTTTTAATGAGGTACAATAACATACTAAAATTTAGTACAAATCCGAGAACCTCGTCCACAAAACTCGGCGAAATCGTTTGGAATTGCTCATATACATATAAGTTTGTGTGTTTTTGAAATGTAAATGTTTTGAAATTTTGAATTTTCTTCGATGTTCTATTTTCTCAGTAGATATTTTGTTTTGTATAGACATGCCTCTGTTTTTTCAATGTGCCTCCAGTAAGTTGTCATTCCATCGTTTTCGTGGTCTTCCCACTGATTGTCTTCCTATTGGTGAACGGTCTCTCGTCGTCCTTACTATTCTATTTGTTGTCGTTCGGCTTATGTGGTCATTCCATTCTACTCTTCTGTTTCTTACCCAGTTATTAATGTTCTCCACCTTACATCTCCGTCGCATATCTGCACTTCTAGCTCTGTCCCATAGATGGTCTTACCATCGATTTTCCGAAGGGTTTTCATCTCCACTGTTTCGAGCATTAGTTGTATTACGTACATTCTACTAGTATAGTATTTTTACTACAAAAGCGATATTACGTAGGTCAAAATTTTTGACGTAAGAGAACTGTCAAAACATTAGAATGTTACTTTTCATTATTGCGATGTTTATTATAAACATGGCAATAATGAAAAGTCACATTCTAATGTTAAAAATTTTGACCTACGTAATATCGCTTTTGTAGTAAAAATACTATACATTATTAATATCACAGATGCATGATGCATCCTTTTATCACAAAATTACAGGTATTTTGGAAGTTTTATAGTAATCATCTTATTTGCAGTAGTAGAGTCATCTACAGCGTGTCTACTTAAGTTGGAAACATATGGGAAACTTTTTTATTATTAATTTTACGAAAAAAAGTTATTCTCTATAAAAAGTTCTGCATGCCCCAAAACCTAAAATTCAATTATCAGATATTAAATTTTCCCAATATTATACGAGGTATGTCAAAAAATATGAATTTCGGTCAAGGATAAAGTACCTTTATTTCTCTCAATATCGAAAATTCTTATGATAAAAAGTTGTTTGGAATTAAAAACTAAGATCAAATATGCAATCACATGCTTCTAATTGAAAAAAAAAATTTTTCTCAAATTTATGGATACCTACCCAACATCGTTTTTAATTATTACAAATATGATAATTCTCTTATTATTCGTTTTACGAAAAAAAGTTATTCTTTATAAAAAGCTCTGCATGGTCTAAAATTTAAGACACAACCATAATATATCAACTTTCATTAATTTTATACGAGATGTGTCAAAAAATATGAAATTCGCTCAAGATTATAGTACCTTTATATTTCACAATATTTCAATTAGAAGGATATAATTGCATATTGAAACGTAGTTTTTAATTCTAAACAACTTTTTGTAATAACCATTTTCAATATTGTGAAAAATAAAGGTACTTTACTCTTGAGTGAAATTCATATTTTTTGACGTACCTCGTATAAAATTAATAAAATGTGATATCTGATGGTTGCATCTTCTCCCTTAGGACATGCAGAGCTTTTTATAAAGAATACATTTTTTTCGTAAAAGTAATAATAAAAGAGTTATCGTATGTGTAATAAATAAAAACGAAGTTAAATATCAATAAATTTGAGAAAAATTTGGAAAATATTTTTTTCCAATTAGAAGGATGTAATTGCATACTTTATCTTAGTTTTGATTTCCAAACAACTTTTCATAATAAGAATTTTCGATATTGAGAGAAATAAAGGTACTTTACTCTTGAACGAATTTCATATTTTTTGACATACCTCGTATAATATTGACAAAATTTTATGTCTGATGATTGAATCTTAGGTTTTAGAGAATGCAGAACTTTTTATAAAGAATAACTTTTTTTCGTTAAATGAATAACAAAAAAGTTTCCCATATGTTTCCAACTTAAGTAGACACGCTGTAGATACTCTTTTAATACTACTAAGTTTTAAACCTTTTTTCTTCAAGAACCCTTACACTCATTGCAGTATTTTCTCTACTAATTGAGGCAACCTTACTTTTACATGAAATTTAAGTCTCCCACTCACCTGTCCCAATACTGTTTGTTATTCATCATCACTCATATCATCATCAATTATACATATCTCTCACGAACATAGTCAACAGAGACTCCTATCTTATTGAGCCCTTACCATAGAACATCTCGAGGATTTCAAAGCCCCGTCATATGCTTTCTCAAGATCAATGAATGCAATATGAGCTTTTGTTCCTTTATTCCTATATTTTTCTATCAACTGTGTTATAAAGAAAATTACATCTGTCGTTGATTTGCCTTGCATAAATCCTAACTGATTTTCTTAGTTTTTTCACATCTTTTGTAACTTCACATTCTTAGTAAGATGTAAGATAGCAAATAGATTATAGACTAAGTGGGTATTTTCTTATAATCCATTGTACATCATCACAGAGTTGCTTTAAAATCTTAAGTGGAAACCCCCAGGTTTTATTGCAGATTTGGATTCCCTACGTAAAAGTAAGCATCTTTTATTCGAGACATCGGAAAAAACGATTTATGCGGGGTCGTGTTTGGTGTCATTCGATAGATTTTTGAAAAATATTGAACACGCATTTTTCAGTTTTTCGATCCGATGTTCAGGTTGCGAAATACAGGGTGATTGATTAGTGGAGTAAAGCTCAACAGATCCGCTATAGTAATAGATATCAATAAAAGTTAATAACAAAAATTGTAGACAACTTTTAGATTCATATTACAAAATTAGTTAGATTGTTACTGGGTGTTCGATAACCTAATGGCAGACCAAACTTATGTTTTTTTTAAATGGAACACTCTGTATTTTATTTTATATTCGAAATCTCTTTAACTGTTCCATCACAAAAATATAAAGGTTTGTTATGTTATACAGGGTATGTACAAAGTTATAACCAATTTTATATGAAAATCATAACAATTTCAACTCCCTGTACAAATAAAAATAAGCACAACAGCAATTGATTATTGACGCCATATTTTTTTATTTATTGTCAAAATTTTCAAAAATGATTGATATTGCCAATTTTCTTTATATTGAATACAGGGTGAGTCAAAACGCAACTACATTATTTTCTCAGTAATTTTAAATAGAACACCTTGTATTTTATATCACTATCGAAAAGTACCATTACCGTAATTTAATAACATTCCCTATATATATATATATATATATATATATATATATATATACATATATATATATATATATATATATATATATATATATATATATATATATATATATCTAAATTTATTAGTTTTCGAGATATTTTCGTTTTTTAGAGCAAATTATTAATTAGGTGTCTGAATTTTTCCAAATTTTAAGTAAGCCATGACTGAATTGTCTAAAACTGACAATAAACGATTACTGATTATCAATCCGGTAATCAACGTAAAGATGTAGCAATTAAAGAAAGACATACAATTTATTAGTAAGAAATTTTACAAAAAAAAACACAACCACAACATACAACATTTTTGAAACAATTAAAAACCACTTTTTTATGTAAATGTAACAAATAAAGCAAGAAAAATAATTTATCAGTAATAAAGTTTATAAAAAAAAACCTAAGCACAAAATACAGTCGAACCCGCTTATTAGAATACCGGTTATTAGAATACCGGTTTAAGGAATAGAAATTTGAGGTCCCGAAATGTTTCTACTAGTCACCAACGATCGGGACCACTGATCTATTTTTCATATCATCCCTTGTTTTTGGAGGTATTTTATAAACTTCATTCTTGACATAACTGCAAAAAAATGAATCCAGTTTATTAAATTCTGGTGATCTGGGTGGCCACGCTACTGGTCCATTGAAAAATGAAAATATCGTGAAAACTAATAAATTTAGACATAGGGAATCTTATACAAAAGTTAAAGTACGGTAATGGTATAGTCGACTCGCTAATCTGAGACACAACTGTCTACACTACAATCACAATAAAGATGCACTAGAAATAAACAAGCACGAGGAGCACTCCCAAATCATGATTTGGGAGTGCTCCTCGAACATTCAACGTGCCTTGGTTTGTTTATTTCTATATAGTGCATTTTGTATTGCGATTGTAGTGTAGACAGTTATGTTTCAGATTAGCGAATCGACTATACTTTTCAATAGTGATATAAAGTACAGGGTGTTCCATTTAAAATTATTGAAAAAATAATGCACTTGCATTTTGACTCACCCTGTATTTGATATAAAGAAAATTAGCAATATCAATAATTTTTTGAAAATTTTAACAATAAATAAAAAAATATGGCATCAATAAACTATTGCTGTTGTGCTCATCTTTATTTATACAGGGAGTTGAGCTTGTTACGGATTTCATATAAAATTGGTTATAACTTTGTAAATACCCTGTATAACGTTGTTCTGAAGTTATTTTCTTGTGGCATTTTTATAATCAAATATATTCAAATGGGAAATAAGCCACAATTTTACCTAAAAATGATTTTATTAACGTTTTATTATTGAACAAGACATCGTAAGTATTGAAGATTTGCTTTACGGAATGATATCAAATTCTGATTTTGATCGAATTATTTTTAGTTTACACATAATTTATCAAAATTCATATCAGAAACAAAGAAATATACATTTAAATAAATTTAATATTCTTTTAGAACAAAATAGTATACATACTTTTGATAACCTAAATAGAAATAATGACATATTAGCGACAGTTGTCAATCTATCAAATAGACATTTAAATGCAACGGAAAATTTGATATTGTCAAAAGGTTTAAACTATGCTGTCACTCATCCACCTATTCCAACATTAGACATAATTAGCGCAGTGGAAAAAATATCCCAGTGTTTACCAACTCATGAAAAAGAACAATATAGGGTACTATGCAAACTTGAATTGGAAAAATCTAATAAAATTGAACAGAACATCAGCAAAGAGGAAATGAAAGCTTTAAAAACTTTCAAAAATGATGACTCCATAACAATCCTACCAGCGGATAAAGGAAATGCAACTGTAATAATGGATAAAGTACAATATGAGGACAAAATTACAGATCTAATTACAAATGGACCTTATACCAAATTAACGAAGGATCCAACAAAGACACTGGAAAACAAAATCTATAGAACTTTATTCAAATTTAAAAATGACCTAACGTACTATCAAAGAAAATTAATGACACCTCATTACAGTAAGACACCACATTTTTATGGAGTACCGAAAATTCACAAAGCAAATATTCCACTTAGACCTATTTGTAGTACCATCAATTCTCCTTGTAGTGAACTATCAAAAATTTTATTAAATATTATAAAACCATTTGCAAATAATAATGACACATTTATAAAAAATACACAACATTTTTTAAACAAATTATCAAATATTGAATTTAATCCAAATAATATTTTAGTAAGTTTTGACATAAACAGTTTATTTACAAATGTGCCATTAGATAAAACTTTAAACATAATCAAAACGAAATTAGAAAATGATAATACATTAGCAACTAGGACAAGACTAAATGTATCAGCTATAATGGAGTTATTGACATTATGTACTAATAATACCTATTTTCAACTAAATAATGAATTCTATAAACAAAATTTTGGTCTCGCAATGGGCTCTTCTTTATCTCCATTATTGGCTAATATATTTATGGAGGTAAATGTATCAGCTATAATGGAGTTATTGACATTATGTACTAATAATACCTATTTTCAACTAAATAATGAATTCTATAAACAAAATTTTGGTCTCGCAATGGGCTCTTCTTTATCTCCATTATTGGCTAATATATTATTACAAATTATATATAATTTTTTTACTAAGCAACAACATTTTTGTTTATATTAATAGTATTTTGTATTTTGACAACGGCACCCGATTTGGGCGTCGAAACGTTAATAAAAATCATTTTTTAATAATATTGTGGCTTATTTCCCATTCTAAATAGTTAAAATTGTAAAAATGCCACAAGAAAATAGCTTCAGAACAATATTTATGGAGGATTTCGAAACTAATATCATTTCTAAACAAAATTTAAAACCCACAGTATGGTGGAGATATGTAGATGATGTGTTTTCCATATGGCCTCATAGATCGGAATTGTTGGATACGTTCCTGAATATTATAAACGATCAAGAAGTTTAGAGACAATAAAGTTTACAATGGAAAAGGAATACAATAACACCCTACCTTTCCTCGATGTTTTGGTCTCAAAGAAAGATACTGGATATGAGACTCAAGTGTATAGAAAACCAACACACACCAACAGATATCTCAATTACAAATCAAATCATAACATCAACGTTAAAAAGGGAATCATTAAATCCTTATATGATAGAGCCAAAATTACTTGTTCTAACGAAAATTCATTTTTAGAAGAAAAACAATTGTTAACATCTGTTTTATTAAAAAATGATTATCCCATATCGTTTATAAATAAGGAATTGTCAAGAATGGATCGAATTGAACAGAACAACTTAGAACGGGATCCTACAACATTCACAAGAAATAATACGAGGAAAATATCAATACCATATGTAAAAGGACTATCCGAGAAACTTAAAACAATAGGAAATAAATTCAACATATCAACATCATTCAAAACAACAAACACATTGAGATCTATTCTATCTAAAACTAAACCTAACAGTGAACAAGAAAGAACAAAGAATTGTATTTATAAAATACCTTGTGAATGCGAACAATTTTATATAGGTGAAACGTCAAGACCATTAGACGTTAGAGTAAATGAACATCAGTCCTATATAAAAAATAGAGAATTTGATAGATCTCAAATATGTCAACACGCATGGGATAATGAACATAGAGTTCAGTGGAGAGATTCAAGTATAGTCCTAAAAGAAACAGATAGTAAAAAGAGAAAAATCAAAGAAGCGGCTCTAATTATGCTAAATGAAACCAATTGTGTCGCAAATTCCTCGGTAGAATGCAGTAGGATGTGGTTACCCATATTAAAGGAGGAAGTCAATAGAAAGAAAATACCGCAATTAGTAAATCAGTAACATATCGAGTTAGTACATATTTAAAATTTAAAATATCAAGTCAGAATTTTGTATTAGTTTTGAGAGTAAACTAAATGTAAACCCAAATACTTGTCGGGATAGTATCACGAGGTTTTTCCTGGTTTTCCCTCGTGATTTACTATGGAATCTCTAACGCGAGAATTTCAGTACCACCGTTGCATTTGGTTGTCTTTTTAAAGACAGATCACATGCTATGATTTTTTGTGGCGGATATTCTTGAGTTGGGATTGATTTCATGTAATCGAATGAACTATCTTTTAGTAAAGTCGTCCCAGGAACGGAACTCATCAATATTGGCAATATCATTTTAAAGTCGTCTACTTTAAAATGTATAATACGTGTCTGAATTGCCGATATAAATGAGTCAGATTAAATAAATTATTAGAAGAATTTTTTACTAAGCAACAACATTTTTATTTATTTAGTATTATTTTGTATTTTGACAACGACACCCGACTTGGGCGTCGAAACGTTAATAAAATCATTTTTAGGTAAAATTGTGGCTTATTTCCCATTTGAATATACTTGATTACCCTGTATAACATAACAAACCTTTATATTTTTGTGATGGGACAGTTAAGGAGATTTCGAATAAAAAATAAAATACATTCCATTAAAAAAACATAAGTTTGGTCTGCCATTAGGTTATCGAACATTCTGTAACATTCTAACTAATTTTGTAATATGAATCTTAAAGTTGTCTACAATTTTTGTTATTAACTTTTGTTGCTATCTATTACTATAGTGGATCTATTGAGCTTTACCCCACTAATCAATCACCCTGTATTTGACTGTTCCGCTACTTTTGGGACACCCTGTATAAGGAAACATTGAAACAACAGAAATATTGAAATGTAATGAATTTGTATTATTAAACTGCTGTTTGACAAATTATTCATATTGCCTAATATTTTCTGATCTCTTAAAGCTCTAAGAATTTAGACCATAATAGTTCTAGAAACTAGTACTGATAGTATTCTTGAAGTATGTACTTTCATTTAAAATAACAAAAAAATCGAAAATTTCAGACCACGTCTCCCCCTCCTGTTTTCGAATTTTTTAATAATTATACTAATTTTAAGTTCATATAATACTTCCTTAAGAATACTCTGATGTTTATATTAACATTTAAAGTAGTGTGTAATTTAATTTGATTATAATTTATTGATTTGTTTACATTTTAACTCCATAGAAGAGTGTATTATTTGTTAAAAAAGTACAATGTTTAAAACCTGTAAATAATTATTTTTTAAAAAAATTAGAGATTCTAACTGAATAAACAAAATATTATTGACATTAACCAGATTTGTTTGTTTAGCATTAATATCATTTTATTTGTGAAGTTAACTCCTTGATATACACTGCGCTTCACAGAAAACGGGCGGCCCACAAAATTGGTCATTTTTGATTCTCGAATTTCCTAAACCTGTTGTCCGATTTAACTGATTTTTTTAATATGTTACAGCCTTATTCTTTAACAATTAATAATATTGTTGCTAAACAGGTAAATTTTCATTGTATACCGGGTGAACCAATCAAACTGTTTTTTCTCAAAGTTCGGAACACCCTTTGGAAAATTCTAGCATTTATAAAATACTGAAATTAAAACCCAACTATAGCCTCAGGATTTCTTAACATTCTGTTTTTTGATTCATTCGCTTATGTTGGATAATAAAAAAGTTATAAACAACTAGCCATGTTTTTCATCAGTACATGGTGTTTCTAAATAAGGGCGACAAACTTTAAGGGGTAATTCTGAATGAAAAAATAATCACAGTGTGTTTTATAAACATATGTCCGCAAATGCTTCGTTTCCGAGATACAGGATGTTGATTTTTTTATATATACAAGGTGTCCCAAAAGTAGCGGAACGGTAGAATATTTCGCGAACTGAACATCGGATCCAAAACGGAAAAATACGTGTTTAATAATTTTCAAAAATCTATCGAATGCCACCAAACACGTACCCCCACTCCACCCTCTGGAGGTGGGGTAAGGGGTAACTTTAAAATCTTAAATAGAAACCCCAGTTTTTATTGCAAATTTGGATTCCTTACCTAAAAGTACGCAACTTGTATTCGAGACATTTTTCCTAATTGTGGATAGATGACGCTATAATCGGAAAAAAACGATTTATCGTGATACCCTAGGTAAAATTATAGAAACGGTCTAATATCTCGAGAAATACACTTCTAAATGAAAAACCAAAAAATACGTGTTTAATATTTCTCAAAAACCTATCGACTAACACCAAACATGACCCTCCACCCCACCCCCTGGAAACTTTAAAATCTTAAATAGGACTTTTTATTGCAGATTTGGATTTCTCATGAAAAAATAAGTAACATTTATTCGAAACATTTTTTGGACTTGTTGATAGATGGCGCTATCATCGGAAAAATACGATTTATTAGCGCCATCTATCAACAATTCTTAAAAAAATTCGAGTAAATGTTACTTATTCTTTCATGGGGAATCCAAAACTCCAATAAAAAACGGGGGTTCCTATTTAAGATTTTAGAGTTACCACCTCTTAAAACCTACCAAATTTCATTTGTATATCTCAACCAGTTTTAGAGATAAGTAAATCGTCAGTTTGTAAGAAAAAATTCAACATCCTGTATCTCTGTATGTTTATAAAGCAAATGGTCATTATTTTTTCATGCAGAATTAGCGCCGGACTCCACTTGCGATTTTGTAGTCGCGCAATTGTTTTGTCGCGAAGATTGAACACATTGTTTCAAATACAAGTCAATTCTCGATTATTTAGTCGCAAATGGATTGACTTGTATTTGAAACAATGTGTTCAATTTTCGCGACAAAACAATCGCGCGACTACAAATCGTAAGTGGAGTCCGGCGCTTACCGCTTAAAGTTTGTCGCATTGATTTGGAAACACCATGTACTGATGAAGAACCAAGGCTAGTTGTTAAAGTTCCTAACTTTTTTATTATTCAACATAGCGAATGAATAAAAAACAGAATGTTAAGCAAATCTGAGGATATAGTTGGGTTTTAATTTCAGTATTTTATAAATGCTATAATATTCCACAGTGTTGCGAACTTTGAGAAAAAACAGTTTGATTGGTCCACCCGGTATACAATGAATATTTACCTGTTTAGCAACAATATTATTACAGCGATATTGTTAAAGAATAAGGCTATACGCTGTGAGCTCGTACGTAGAGGGGATATTTACAAATTCGCGAGCGCCAGTAGTGGCAAGTCTGTAAACGTTTACCGGAAATTTGACATAAATGTCAAAGTGATTAATTTAAAATTAAAATTAAAAACATTAATTATAAGAAATATTAGTTGGTCAAAGCTGTGGTATATATTTGTACCTTAAATATACTTACGTTTTAAATACCGAATTTAAGTTTTTTTAATGTTCCGTAATATGTAATTATAAATTAATATATTAGTCTTAGCGCCATCTACACGATAATTGTGAAAGTATCTGAAGTAAGAAATTCATATTTTTTCAATAGAACGTCAAAATGATTAGCAAAATTTAAAAAAAATCGATTACAATTTAATTACTTTTTTGCGTTGTAAATATTAAGCGATAACAATTAAATAATAAATTTAAAAATTACCGGTGAATTAGTAAGTTGAATTAGTAATCCGCTAGGAGCGCCACCAGCGAAGCTCAGAGCGTATAACATATTAAAAAAATCACTTAAATCGGACAACAGGTTTAGAAATTCGAGACATCAAAAATGGCAAATTTTGTGGGCCGCCCGTTTTCTCTGACGCGAAGTGTAGTTTGATATCCATCAAATACATTTATATACAGGGAGGAAATCACTTATGGAATAAAATTATTTCTGTCCTTTTTTTAAAAAGTTATAAGAAAGTCCGAGACCCGTTGATTTTTGTATATAAATGTGCGCTTTTTAAACAAATTTAAATGTATAGGGCGATTCACGCAAGCCTAGCATAGCTAGTGTGACCAAATCAAATTCAGTCGAATTCGGGATATGGCTGAAAAATAATACCTGAAATCCGGGACTTTTCAATGAAAATCGGGCCATTTTTTTTAAATATAGAACTTTAGTATTTTATTTAACATTTTTATGTTGACAAAATTTTCTTTGATGGGATGGGTTGTAATGATAATCACATTTTTATTAGTTTTTGACGCTTCGACTTCCAATCAGGAAGTCGTCCTCAAAAAAGCAAAAAATTAGAAAATAAACTGATATTGGACTTCCATGTAAATATAACTTTAGGTTAATATAAAAGTATAATTATCATTATTACATATTCATGGTTTTGAATCGTCTTTTCGGAAGACGATAATTAAAATACAGAAACGGGAAAAAGTCCAGAGTTTGAGTTTTCGAAGGACTATTTATAATACCACGAAATAAAATGCATGCGTTTTGAATGTGGTATTAGTATTACACTGTAGAATTTTTAGAAGTATAACGTATTCAAAATTTGAAAATAGAATTTTACCAAAACGGTGAAAATTCGGATGTTCTGGAAGCCTTGTCCGGGACGCGGGGACACGACGTCGTAATTCGGGCCATGTCCCGGATTTTTCGGGCTAGTTGGTCACACTAAATAGCCCATAAGCTTTATTTTTGATGGCACACCCTGTACATTTTTATATTCTTATAAGCTTTTTAATAACTTTATCTAAACGAACTATATCATGGAGGGTCTATTATGAATATTACGGGGTAAAATTTTGAAATTATATAGTGTGAATAACACTGGAAACTACTTACGGAATAAAATTGTTTGTGTCCTTATTTTAAAAATTATAAAGAAAACTGTTACACGTTTAAAAGTTGACGTGTAACAGCTAAACATAATTTTAAATGTATAGGGTGGTTAACGCAAGTCTAGCATATTCCATCATCTTCATATTTAATGGAACACCCAATATATTTTTATAAGTTCCGTAACAACCTGATCTTCTTCTTTGTGCGACTAGGATTACTCCTGTTTGTCTGCCTCTTATTCTGTTTCAGTTGTTGTTGACTGTACATTGGATGCGTTCGGACGACCACAGCGGCTGGACAGCTGAGCCAGCAGTAGCTGTCAGACGTCACTGCTGGAAGTCAGTCGCTGAGAGATTTACTAAGCTTTCCCTAACACGGCTGGATACAACCACTCAGCCGATTTCTGCTGACAGTCAGCCGCTATGGTAGTCCGAACGCACTCTGATAGTTTAGAAAATTGATGTATGTACATATTTACTTAGCTAATTAAAAAAAATACCACTATTTAAAGTGTGATAAATTGTTGATTTCAAAATTTTATGTATTTAATCTTTAAAGTATTTATAAGTGGTTCCCAGTTCCCACACTGTATAATTTAAAAATTTCACCCTGTATTATTCACAATAGACCCTACATGATAAAGTTCGTTGAGATCAGGTTGTTAAGCAGCTTTTAAACATATACAGGGTTTTCCATTAAAAATAAAGTTTAAATCACACTGAACATTTTAAAATTATGTTTAAAAATATGATTCATACATATACAGGGTGATTCTAAAAGAATGTCAAATTTCTGAGTTGTAGATTCTAGACCTCAAAATATTAAGATTTAACCCAAATCACTTAAATAAAACGTGGCTCGTTACTAAGCTAAAGGGTTTTTTATTTAAAAATTTAATAAATATTTTTACCCAGAACTTTAAAAGGGGTGATACACACGCGAGTAAGTACGCGAACTTATGGCTCGACGACCTTTTTCGCGCGTGTATCACAGTAAGTACGCGTACTTTAAGTCCGCCAAGTAAGTACGCCGTCGATCCAACAAGTTTGAAATCTTACTCGTAACCCGTACGTGTATCACTGCCACGAGCCTCGAGCCGTCATGTTATTGCGTTTAAAGTTACACTTATATTTTCACTAATTAAGCAAATTGCCTAGAAATAATTCAATCGTTTATTATTGAAAGTAGACAAGTTACATTTTATAAGTTTTGAGAAAACCGTAAAACACTATTTTAAGCTATACTAAATTATTTTTGATTATATGTTTTTGAGTAAACCTAATTATTTATAGGCTGTTTTATCCTCCTGATGAAAATATTACCCTCTTATCTATGATATTTTGTTTATTACTCACACTTTTCGATTTCGTCTTTTTTTATTAGTATTAAAAATATATAACACGATAGGATACGATACGAAGTATATAATACGATAAAATTCCTAAATAGCACAAACCACCGACGGCGACCACGATCTTTAAAACCGCGTACTTTAAGTCTGCCGTGTATCACCAACGGCGAGTAAGTCAGCGATCTTTAAATCCGCGTACTTAAAGTTTGCGTGTGTATCACGCGCTTAAATCTATTTGACATATACTTGTCATTCTTGACAGAGAGTGTATGTACTGTACACCCTACTAAATTATGAAAAATAAACGTTTCTGACTGCTTCCAGAGGCGTACGACAGGGGAAAGAGAATGGTTGACCCTTTCCAAATTCTGCGCCACTGGCGAAATTGCTATTTTGCGCAATATATCGATTCTCCAAGACTTTCTATTTAAATTATTTCTACACTGGCGATCATAAAAAGCGGGTCACTCGATGAGTTATTCAAGTTAGATGTCTCGAATTTTCTAAACCTGTTGTCCGATTTGAGTGATTTTTTTAGTATGTTATAGCCTTATTCTTTAGCAATATCGCTATAATAATATTGTTGCTAGACCGGTAAATTGTCATTGTATACCGGGTGTAACAATCATACTGTGTTTATTCCTGAAAGTTCGAAACACCCTGTGGAATGTTTTAGCATAGATAAAATATTGAAATTAAAACTCAATTGTAGCCTTAAGCTCTTTTAACATTTTCTTTTTTGATTTATTTGTTTATGTTGGATTATAAAAAAGTTAAGCACGTTAATAACTAGCCATGTACTTCATCGATACAGGGTGTTTCTAAATAAGTGCAACAAACTTTAAGGGGTAATTCTGTATGAAAAATAATGACAATTTGCTTTATAAACATATGTCCGCAAATGCTTCGTTTCCGAGATACGGGATGTTGAAATTTTTCTTCCAAACTGACTATTTATTTATTGCTCTAAAACCAATAGAGATATGCAAATGAAATTTGGTAGGTTTTAAGAGGCAGTTATTGTGTATTTTTTGACATACAATTAATAATTCTATATTCACCATTGGCGTGCATACAATAAAATGGTGAATATAAAATTCTTAATTGTATGTCAAAAAATGCGCCATAACTACCTCTTAACATCTACCAAATTTCATTTGCATATCTCAACCGGTTTTAGAGCAATAAATAAATCGTCAGTTTGTAAGAAAAAATTCAACATCCCGTATCTCGAAACCGAAGAATTTGCGGTCATACGTTTATAAAGCAAAGGGTCATTATCTTTTCATGCAGAATTGCCCCTTAAAGTTTGTCGCACTTACTTACAAATACCCTGTATTGATGAAAAACATGGTTAGTTGTTAAGGTGCCTAACTTTTGTATTATCCAACATAACCAAATAAATCAAAAAAGAAAATGATTTAATTTTTATATTTTCAAGTTTCAGTTTTAATTTCAGTATTTTATCTATGTTAAAACATTCCACGGGGTGTTTCGAACTTTAAGGAATAAACACAGTATGATTGTTACACCCGGTATACAATGACAATTTACCTGTCTAGCAACAATATTATTATGGCGATATTGTTAAAAAGAAAACACTGTTACTAATAAACCAAGTATAAAAGTTATACTGAGAATAAATCAGGTATAAGCAAAATCACTACCAATAAACATGGAATAACTTAGGTATAGGTTATACTTGGTATAAGAATTTAGTCCAAGTTTATACCGACCCACACCCTTGTTTAAGTCTGGTATAACCTGTTTTATGACTGTCAAAGTCATCAGAGACAAAAATATATTATTTTTTGATTTGTTTTGTGAGTAGATATATAATAAAAAAATGTGTTTAAGAGGTATTGTGGCTAACGAGGACGTTGATAATTATTTAATTAACATGATGGAAAATACACGAAAAAGGAAAACTTTCAAAGAAAGCATAAATTCTTTTTCAAAGAACGAAGAATAAAAATCCGGTTACCTAAAGATGATGTAAGATTTTTAGAAAAATTAGTAGGTGATTCACTTATTGTGAACAAGCGAGGAGGAGGCTTATCCTCTACTCTACAAGAAAAATAATGTCTTTATTTTCTATAATATGTAGAAAATCTCACAATTTTCTTCAAAATATGCTGAAATTAACATATTTACATTGCATTTATAAGTAAAATAAATTAAGTTGTTTACTTTTTCTTCACTTTCCCATTTAATGTAACGTTCTGTTTTATTTAAAGCCTTTTTATGAAATACTCAAACTCAATATACAACATACGAAATAACGATTTATTAAAATATAGCAGAGAATACAACGGTCATAGTCCATCAAAAAATTATGTAAACTACATATTTTTTGAGTTTATACGACTCATAAAGGAAAAAGAGGGTAGTTCATCAAAAAATGACCGAATTTGGTGTGTTAGTTGTAGAGAAAAGTCAAAATTGACATATTTCACCCAATATATCGTTGGTTTATGCATTTGTGTAGAAGATTGCGGCGTTGCCAAACTATTATTTCGGAATAAAGTGGGAATACTTATAACTAACTTATACCGAGTTTATTGGTAACAAATTATTTTCGTATTATATCTATCTTATACTTAGGATAACTATTCTAGATATAAATACGGAATAACCTTAGAATACGAGTGTTTTATTAGTAAGGCAGTAAGGCTATAACATACTAAAAAATCACTCAAATCGGACAACAGGTTTAGAAAATTCGAGACATCTAACTTGAATAATTCATCGAGTGACCCGCTTTTTATGATCGCAAGTGTATTTTGATTAATGTATTGTGCCTCTTCATTTTTAACTTCAAATTTCTCAAAAACTGATGATTTTATCGTTACGAATGAAAAGTATATTATTTACATAGAAAGTATTGTAGAATCGAAAAATTGCGCTAAAATGGCAATTTAGCCAATGGTGTAAAATGTGACAATGGTCAACTATTTACTGTCGCCTGTCGTATGCCTCTGGTAGTAGCCAGATCATTTTTTTAACATAATTTAGTAGGGTGTACAGTACCTACACTTTCTGCCAAGTATAAGGATATGTCACAGTATAAAGAGGGACAGTAGAACCACTCTCCGAAAAATTGGAAGTAAAATCTTTAGTCATGCATGGCGACGGCGCAATGTTCCCAGTCGCTTTTGCCCCACTCACGCATTGCTAGTCACGTAGAAACGTACCGGTTTTAAGAGGGAAAACCCGCATTCACCACTGGTGAATTACCAATTGCGTACTGCCGGTATTACTTCTTGAGATCAAAGTGCCGACATGGAAGAGGTTTTACTGTCCCTCTTTATACTGTGGATATGTTAAATACCATGTTTAACCCAAATCGCTTAATTGATTTAAAAAATATTGGCACCCGGTACTTTAAAAGTATTTGACATATCCTTATCACACTTGCCAAAAAGTGTCGCTACTGTAT
The DNA here is from genome assembly GCF_917563875.1 of Diabrotica virgifera virgifera. NCBI lineage: Eukaryota > Metazoa > Arthropoda > Insecta > Coleoptera > Chrysomelidae > Diabrotica > Diabrotica virgifera. The sequence goes on from NC_065444.1 coordinate 171,657,399, forward strand.
ACCCCACTAAAATATGTTAAATAAACGTTTCTGGCTACTACCAGAGGCGTACGACAGAGGAAAATGAATGTTTGACGCTTCTCAAATTCTACGCCACTGACGGAATTACTATTTTAGCATAATTTTTAGATTCTCCAATACTTTCCATGTAAATAATATTCCTTCATTCTCATTCGTAACAATAAAATCATTAGTTTTCGAGATATTTGAAGTTAAAAATGAAGGTGTACAATACAGAGCCTATTTTACTTTAAATCAGGCCCGAGGCACTACACAATTTTCGGGCCCCTAAATTCATTAAATAAAATAATTCAATAATAATAACTTTTTTAAATGTGTTAATTATTTAATAGAAATATGGTTGCACCAGATATTTAAATTTTTATTAACAATATATAAAATTCACACTTAAACAATTAAACATTAGATGTGCTACAAAGTTCTTTAAGATGTGCCACTTCCTCCACTAAGGGCCGGTTGTTCGAACGCTAATCAACATTGATCACTATCAAATATTTAATTACTGTCACAACTGTCAATGTCAACTTTGGTTGGGTTGCTGAAAACATAGTTAATTATAATTATGAGATTAGTTAGTCAATTAACATAACAAATATTAACATAATTGATTAACTAATTTCATAATTGTCATCAATAATTATGTTTTCGGCAACCCAACCAAAGTTGACATTGACAGTTGTGACAGTAATTAAGTATTTGATAGTGATCAATGTTGATTAGTGTTCGAATAACCGGCCCTTAATCATCAACATCGATAGCGTTCTCATAATATGTATTCGGTAATACATAGTTTTCAAGTCTACTGTCTCACTGTTGTCTGTGACAATGTTACAAACATAATATTATGTTAAAAATATCGTTGTTTACAGAATTATTAGCATCTTTTCGTATAGATAGTTGCGTATAGATAGGATCACGAATAGGTAAATATTGTTTATTTAAAAATTTTTAAGTCCTTTTAAAAAAATGGTTTCGAGAACACTCGAATTTTCATCAAAAATTTGTTTTCTTTTTCGACCTTGGTAAAGCCCATCTCATTCGAATTATGGTGCTATCGACGAATCCTAAAGATATCGTGGGTTTCGCACACTTCCAATGAAGATGTTCTCCAAATGATGAATTCAGAACGTATACTAATAAACACCATAAAGAGAAGAAAAACAGAATACTTCAGCCATATAATTAGAGGACTGGAAGTCCAGGAACACTGGTGAGAAAGAGATGGATAGGTCGAAAGAAACTTTCATGGTTGCGTAATATTAGACAATGGTGTGGTTCCACGGAAGAAGAATTATTTCGCGCAGCAGCCGATAGAGAAAAGTTTCAGGAACTTGTAAATATGATGACGGCCAACGTCTGAATACGGACAGGGCACCTAAAGAAGAAGAAAGCTCATATCTATATGAAGCGTTTATCGGCGGTAATTTTTTAGCTTCATGTTCAATTTCTGAAAATTTTTCTCTATAAGTTTTCTATATATTTGATTAAACTATTATTGTCCCCTAAAGCAAATTTCCCCACCCAAGGTAAATGTCTAGATCCACCACTGTTTGTAAGTGACAGGCTAAAATTGCTTCCTGTTTAGTCCAGTCGGTTTAGATGAGTAACAGGCCTAACCTTGCATGCCGAGCTACCCTGAATTTTATTTTTCTTATCTTTAGGGGGGGGGGGGTCAATAGTAGTGTAAATTTAAAATAGCTAATTCCGCCGTTGCGTTAGCCGCCATTTGATTTTAAAGGAGAACCGTTTTTGCTTAATATCTTCGCCATTTTCAACTTTTCGGGCCCCATTTTTTTGGTGATCTTCCAGGGCCTCATTAAAATGCGGGCCCGAGGCAGGGGCCTCGTGGGCCTAGTGGTAAAATAGGCCTTGGTACAATACATTAATTAAAATAGCTGTGCCGTTTCATTTTCAACTTCAAAACCGATGACTCGAAAACTAATGACTTTACCGTTCCGAATGAAGAGTATATTATTTACATAGAAAGTATTGAAGAATCGAAATATTGCGCAAAAATAGCAATTCCGTAGAATTTGGGGAGGGTCAACCTTTCACTGTCCCCTGTCTTATGCCTCTGGTAGTAGCCAGAAACGTTTATTTATCATAATTTAGTAAATTGTACCGTATCTACACTTTCTGCCAAATATGCTAAGGATGTGTCAAACAGTTTTAAACTACTGGGTAAAAATAGTTATTAAATTTTTTAATATAACACCCTGTAACTCAGTAACAAGCCACATTTTATTTATGTAAGTGATTTGGGTTAAATCTTAATATTTTGTCTAGAATTTACAACTCAGAGATTGAACGTTCTTAATGAATCACCCTGTATAAAACTATAACGTTGTTGTTATTGTTGAGAATTATTGTCAACGTCAATGTATATAAATGTTCGAAAATGTTTTTGTCTAGATAAAAGAAAATATTTGTAGATATATTTCTTGTACACTTATCTAAATCCTCTTATTTTCATATATACTGTATTAGGCTTACCATATTTATGCAACTCCAAACCGGGACAGTAAATGGTGTATAGGGTAAAGTAGAAAAAAACACTCAGGCTGGTATCAAAATTTTTTATTAATTAAGTATCTATTTTTTGTAACATTCGTACTTATCACTTGTATGTAATTTTTTTAACCAACTTTATTTTTTTATAAACTTTATTTTTTTTATTTTTTCATAAAAATTATTGCATATCATATTATTAACATTTAGTTTAAGTACCGTACAGTAATACTTGTGCGCTAGACTCAGACTCTAGACTCCAAAATGCGGCCTCTATCGTCCGGCCAAAGAGGTTTCATCATCAAAATGTCCCGCTCTAAAGGAAAGGACATGCTTGCTAGGCTCAAAATATATTCCACCGTTTTTATCAGGTTGGGATCATGAAAATGTTTAAATTGTTGAACGCATTTGTCCACATACTCAATTTGCATCGTCGTCGAATTTTATTCTACATAGTGTGACGCTATAAAAGCTTTAGCAAGGGATACCTCGTCAAGAAGATTATCAGTATTAATCTTTTGTTGATTGTTCAAACCGTGTATTGTGTTTATAGTTTCAGCAGATCGTTCGATCTCATCTTATTTAAATACATGATTTAGTCCCAACAGCCTTCCCACAATTCAATGTACGATTCAATCGAAATGCGCATAAGCATGTGGAAGCCCTATTCTGAAATCAAATCTCTATCATCTTACTTTTAGTTTATTTTAAATCATACATTTTTTCGCTCACATACTGCGACAACATCACAATATATAGATATTTAACAATAGACGTCTTAGAAATGCTTGTAATGTGGATGATAGTGACACATATTTGGTTCTAAAACCATCCTTACATAGAAAGTTCCAGCAGTTTTAATTAAAGAATTAGATTAAAGATATATTATGGGCAGGAAGCTATTATCACGGAGTATAATCATCAGAAGAAACAATGTAGGACTGTAAGTTTTTAAGTGGTTGCAATGAATCTCTAAAACTATGGATATATTGATTAAATGTTATTAGTAATCTTTTAAATAGATCTAATAAGGTAAGATGTATGTGTATCCAAATATAACCTTATGCATTAATACACATTTTCTATAAATAGGTATCGTCAAAGAAATTCAGTGCAAGATTGTCAATACTACCCTTTTATGATGTTATTGTTTCTGCTCAAAATAAATACAAAGAAATGTAAAATTTTGGCGTAATGACAATGGGGTAAGTAGAAATATTTGATAATAATAATTACATTATTTTAATTTATATTTTATATAAGAAACTTTTTTTCTTTTTGTTGTTCAAACACAGGGATTCTTTATTGGGAACACAATAAGGGCATAACTGTAAAGAGATTATCTTTGAATAAAAGACGCCAAACAATTCCACATTAATAAAGGATTACATACTTATTACCATTAATATCAGCGTTTTTATTTTTTAACCATACGGAATTATCATCCATTTAGTAATTGTTTTAGCGGGCCAAAAATTGAAAATAGCACCAGAAACCTCGAAAGATTGGATATTATTATTGGATTGTACAATGCTGTTTTAAGTTTCACATCTCTCTCTCATCAGTCTTGATCCCCCGGAGGGATTGTAATGGTCATCCTGATGTCGTGTATTGTCCGTCTCCAAAGATCTCTGTCTCTAGTAATTTCAGTTAAGTAAGCCATGCATAAGTCTTTTGCATATTCCTGTAATTTGGTCGATCTATCCAACTCGTGGTTCTACCTTTCCTTGGATAATAAGTCTTTCCATGTTTTCTGTATTTGCTCTCATAACATGTCCAAAGTATTTCAATTGTTGGAGATGGACTTTCCTGGAGAGCCTTGCTGACCTGTATCTGATTTAAAATTGAGTATGTTGTCCTGTGGTCGGTCCACGGAATTCCTAACATTTTTCTTCAACCGAACATTTCAGCGGCATCTATCGTTCTTCTTTCCACTTGTCTTAAGCGGAATCTTTCCTACTGCGATTCCTGGATCTTCTCCAAAGCACTCGTTTAATTCTTGTAAATTTTGCTCTTACTATTTCTCTACTTCGATTTCTTCAGCTTTCTTTCGTTGCTTTCTTCCGTTGCTTTCTTCCGTTGCTTTCTTATTATAGTTTCGTTGCTTACATCTGGAAATTTTTATTGTGATTGTTTTAGTTCTACTGGGTGATAATCAGTATTATACACTATACTATTCTATTAATTAGCACCTGGAGCTATGCGGGGGTTTCTACAGTAAGCTTAGTGTTAAAGAATTCAGATAGTAGTGTGACGAGAAGTTATAAATTTCTATACGTTGCCTAACGCTATTTGCACACACATCGGTTTTGGAAGACCAGTATAAAATCGGCCGATATTTTACTGGCAGCAGGTGCTTACAGACTCACCGGATTTTTGCCGGTCAAACAATCAGTTGCTTTGTTGTCGTGACACGAGGTTATTGCATAATAATGAATACCAATCAAAATTTGTTCTTTTCCTCCTTTTCCCAGAATCGTTTTTCAGGGTGCAGCAAACTTCTCTCCTTGTATCACTAGTAAGATTCCTGTCCTTAGATGTATCTAAAGTTTTATCCCACAAAATAGGTCTTGCCACCAACGAAATAAGGATATCATGATCAAGAAACACCAATTGCAATCGTAATTATATAGTAAGCACTACCAAAATAAAAATTAAAATACCTACAATTTCACCGATCAGTCGGCTGGAATTGGCCGATAAAATATCGATGTGTGTACAAGCGTGTATTTAGTCACCTACGCCAATATTTCTCGGTCATGCCAGAGAACAACGACCACATGTGGTCGTTGTTCTCTGGTCATGCTGGTGATACAAATGCAGTGGACGGCTGCTCACCGGTATTTTACCGGCACCGATCAGCGGTTGGCGTGTGTGCAATGTCCCGTTCTCACATATGGTTCACTATTGGAATTTGAACGAACGATATAAAATCGACCGTCCAAAATCGGTGTGTGTATAATTTCGCTAAGGCCATTTGATAGTGACAAATCCAAATATTTATCTTCATTACCTATATTACGTCATTCGTGATATTTTTTATTTGATTACGTCATTCATGACACTTTTGAAAAACAATACAACTTGGATTTATAAAAAAACAATAAAATATTTTATTTGTATTAACCTAAGCTAAGCCCAATTTGAAAGTCTAAATATATGAATGAATATTTTAGTTTGTCATAATCCTTGAAAAATTCGGATGTTTCTTTTTTTTAAGTTTTTGCATAGAGTAGCTCATTTAAATTTAAAAAAACCTCTGTAAAATTTGAAGATCTTTACCGATTACAACCAATTTTTTTTAAATGACAAATAAATAAATTACTTTTTCCGTAAGTTTCCGTATTAGAGCAGGGCATTTGGCACTAAAAACTCCGGAATAAATCGATTTTTAAATACAGTACCAAGAGACGTGCAACTTTTTGTATTGTGTTCAGGATGATGTCAGGAAAAAAAGACTACTATATAAAAATGAATGGAAATGCATAATAGCATTTTAAAGTGCATAAAATGCATCCGAATGTGCATAAACATGTCAAAATAAGCATATTAAAGGACATATTTTGTTACTCAGGGGTATTTGGGTCGCTGAACTACTTCAGAACCGACGTCCGGTGCACCTAGTGCCCAGGGTCACTGCTAAGGTACGTCATCTGGAAGTTCGAGGGTTTTCCGCACTCAGATTACTTGGAGGCTTTTGGAGTTGCTGAATACTAATATGCCTCAGAACTGACCCTCAGAGCACCTGGTGCCCAGTGTCACTGCTAAGTCATATCGTCTTCTGGAGTTTCGATAGTTTTCTGCATTAAATTGATGCAAATAGATTACTCTGGCGGTTTTTGGGGTTACTGAAAACGAATACGCTATCAGAACCGACACTCAGAGGACCTAGTGTCTAGGGTCACTTCATCTTCTGGAGTTTTAAGGGATTTCGGCACTAAATTGATGCAAACACATTACACGGGGTTTTTTTGGGGCTACTGAACACGAATATGCCATCAGAACTAACCACCGGAGCACCTGGTGCCCACGGTCACTGCTAAGGCACGTCATCTTCTGGAGTTTCGAAGGTTTTCGGCCTTGAATGCATGCAAATAGATCACTAGGCGGTTTTTGGGGTCGCTGAATAAGGATACCTTATCAGAATCGACCTTTGGACCACGTGGTGTCTAAGGTCACTGCTAAGGCATGCTATCTTCTGGAGTTTGGAGGGTATTTGGACACCAGGTGCACCGGGGGTTCGGTTCCGAAGTCGTATTCGTGTACAGCGACCCCAAAAAACCCAAGTAATCTGTTTTCATCAATTTAGTGCCGAACCGAAAACGTGGGTACCAGGTGCTCCGGTGTTCGGTTCTGATGGTGTATTTGTCTTCAGCGACCCCAAAAACTCCAAAGTAACAAGATGTGGCCCTTGATACATTTATTTTGCCATGTTTACGCAATTTTGGATTCACTTTAAAATGTAACTATGCATTTTCACCCATTTTTCTATAGTAGATTTTTTTACTGACATCATCCTGAACACAATGCAAAAATATACCAAGTTTCTAGGTGCTCTATTTAAAAATCGATTTATTTTGTGCTAAATGCCCTGCTCTGTATGTACTTACTACTGTAATTTTTCTGTAAAGGTACGTATAGAAATGAACGCCGCGCACTTCGCGCCGTGTGTTCGCTGCGCGTTTGTGACGCGTTTGTTAGATTAGTACCTACGTGTTTTTAAGTGGCGCACAAATGGTGCGCACCCGGCGCACCACGATCCAACTTCTATCGGCGTCACAAATAGTCCAAGAGACAGCGCTGAAAAATCTCTTTGAATTTACTAAAGCTAGATTTTTTACAGTTGATTACTGTCATTGTGTAGAGAATACTGCGGCCGGTCAAGCGAAACGTAGAACAGGGGTTACTGAGAGGGTATCAAAGTTGCCTGGCAATTAAATCCATTTACTAAAGCTGAAAATCAGTACACACATTCTAAATTAAATATAAATAAAAGTTATTATAGTCGGTCAGCTGTATGACGGGACAGAGCCGGTCGGTCGGTCCCAGTGAATGTACAGGCTTATTCACTATATTTTGACCCCCTTGTAAACTGCTTTATTTACAGAATTAGAAAAAAATGAAAAATACAAAAGTTATTCGATTTTTAAATTATGATTTTTTGACATATAAATCGTACTAGTGACGTCATCCATTTGGGCGTGATGACGTAATCGACTATTTTTTTAAATGGGAATAGGGTCGAGTGCTAACTCATTTGAAAGGTTATTCAATTCCCTATTCAGTAATATAAACATTAACATGATTAATTATACAGGGTGTCCAAAAAAATTTTTTTTAGTTAAATTAATTGTTTAATTAATAATTCAAAAAAAATTTTTTTGGACACCCTGTATAAATAATGATCTTAATGTTTATAGTACTGTATACAGGGTGAGGCAAATAAAGGGCCTATTAGAAATATCTCGAGAACTAAAGGCAACACAATCATGAAAATTGGAATAAAGGGGTTTTGAAGGATGATCTATTAAATGAAAATGTTTTCATCTCTTCATCCGGTTATACCGGTAGTTGCTTATAACTTCGTTTTTTTTAATGGGACACCCTGTATATTTTTACATTTTTGGATTCTGTTCGATGTCTCCTTTCTTAAAATATGAGGTTTTGTAATATACAGGGTATTTTAAAAGATAATTACATTTTTTTATTAATTTCGTAGCAAAATTAACACTCTGTAGAATTGTAGTAGTTTGACATCTAAAACTCTACTTACGTTCAAATGATTTTTAGTATACTCTACTATTGGTAAGAATCATTAGTATAGCTAAATTTTTAATTTTAGTATACAGGGTTGGTCGAAACTCGGAATGAGTATTTTCTGAGTTTTCTTAAATGGAACACCCTGTATTTTAGTATTGTAATGAAATGATATTTTATGGTACTTTTTTATTTCTTAAGCATTCCCTATACCTAACTGCTTTAATTTGTGCTTAATTGTTAATCGCACGAACAATCTTAACTACGTAGGTATTTTGATAGCTAAACCATTATTGGTAATTCTAAGGACCACTCTGGATTAATATGTATTTATTTCTGAAAAATTATTTGGGATTGAGTATTTTCACGGCCAACATAATAAAATTTTACCAATTAAAATTTTACGGCCAATAACCCACAAATTAGAGCAGTTAGGTATAGGGAATGCTTAAGAAATAAAAAAGTTTTATAAAATATCATTTCATTACAATACAAAAGTACGTTCTATTTAAGAAAACTCAGAAAATACTCATTCCGAGTTTCGACCAACCCTGTATACTAAAATTAAAAATTTAGCTATACTAATGATTCTTAACAAGAGTAGAGTATATTAAAAATCATTTGAACGTAAGTAGAGTTTTAGATGTCAATCTACTACAATTCTACAGGGTGTGAATGTTGCTACGAAATTAATAAAAAAACGTAATTATCTTTTAAAATACCCTGTAAAATATTACAAAACCTCATATTTTAAGAAAGAAGACATCGAAGAGAATCCAAAAATATAAAAATATACAGGGTGTCCCATTTAAAAAAAAAACGAAGTTATAAGCAACTTCCGGTATAACCGGAAGTTGCAAAGAGATGAAAATATTTTCATTTAATAGATCATCCTTCAAAACCCCTTTATTCCAATTTTCATGATTCTGTTGTCTTTAGTTCTCGAGATATTTCTTATAGGCCAGTTATCTGCCTCACCCTATATAGAATTGAATAACCTTTCAAATGAGCTAGCACACGACCCCTATTCTCATTTAAAAAATAGTCGATTACGTCATCATGCCCAGATGGATGACGTCACTAGTACGATATATATGTCAAAAAATCATAATTAAAAAATTGAATAACTTTTGTATTTTACATTCTTTTCTAATTCTGTAAATAAAGCAGTTTACAAGGTGGTCAAAATATAGTGATAACCCTGTACATTTATTGGGGCCGACCGACCGGCTCTGTCCCGTCATACAGCTGACCGACTATAATAACTTTTATTTATATTCAATTTAGAATGTGTGTACTGATTTTCAGCCTTAGTAAATGGTTTTAATTACCTTGGTAGGAAAGCAACTTTGATACCCTCTCAGTAACCCCTGTTCTACGTTTCGCTTTACCGACCGCTGTATGTTTCTCTACAAAATTAGGCCGTTATTAGACTAGGTAACTGGTGGCTCCACCAAATTAAAGCATACAAAATATTATGGGCAACTGGTGGCCAATATGGGTAACTGATAACCAGTTACCGTAGTCTAATAGGTCTCATTTACTTAACTGCCCCGTGACGTAATGAGTCACTGGTGGAGCAACTTGGTGGCGTCACCAGTTGCCTAGTAAAATACTGGCCTTACAGTAATCAACTGTGAAAAATTTAACTTTAGTAAATTCAAAGAGATTTTTCAGGGCTGCCTCTCCGTCTAAAGCGCCCGGCACACACACGGCGCCGGCGCGAATTGCGCGTCGCGCATATCAGTACGTACCTTTATGTTTTGATCGAAAATAGGGAATTTTTACTATCCTTTATTTTATTAAAAAATAACTACGCAACTTAATTGAAAGTAGTTTTAGCAAACTCAGTTTAACTTTCTATCTTTGGTTTGGTTCCATCGCATCGGTTAAAATGCAGGAGCATTTATTGAATCCTCGATAGTCAGATACGGCTTTTTGTATCGCGTCGAAAATGGCAGTTCTCATGGTTGTTTCATGTATCTAATGGAATTAAACTACTCCTCTGCTACAGTGAAGTCGTCTTGAACAGTTCGAAAAAAATTACAAGTTGACTAAATCAGATTGGTTAGTACTTTCGTCCAGGCACTAAGAAAAAAACGTGCATTTTTTAATTGTGTCATACAACTTTTTAGAAACATGTTCATGAATATGTTCTAAACATCTCCCAATTGTTTGATGAGATACTGCAACTGTTTTGAACTTCTCAGCAATGTTTGGTGCATTAAATTGTTTTGCCATTTTGATTGCACATTTCTTTATAAGGAGTCCATCACTAAACGTTTTTTGCTTTGGCAATTTCTAGGGACGGATTCCATTCAGTGTTGCCAGTTAAAGTGAAACTTCTTTAACTAGTGATATTTTTTGACCTACTATGTTTATTTTTTATAACATAGATTTACATACATATATTCCATATTCAAGCGTTCATATTTTCTAAAAGCGGGCGGCAAAAAATATAGCCGGGGGCCCCTTGTTGGATAGCCCTGATATAAATATCTTCAATAAATGTTTAATTGGCACTATAAAATTAACAGCAGTTTTTCTCTATATCAGATATCTGAATCAAAATTTTAATTTTTCAGAAATCTGATGCGGACACTACTGACAGCTAATATCTATGGTCCAATTGACACCATCCCACTCGCTGGCTTTATTCTAAAGCGAACCAAGTTTAAAAAATATAGCCAAACGAATCCATCCCGCCCAAATTTAATAAGAAAATTTGAACCCTGCAAACCTTACCTTTTCGAAAAATTGGTAGCAGATTTATAGAAGATAATATTCCTGAAGTTATATTTTATAACTAATATAATTTTTAGAACAGTAACTAACATATTTTGTATATTTACCAATTTCTTCCAAGAAAAGCCATGGCATTTAAGATAGCTTGTTTTTGCAGTAGGTATATATCAGAAGAAACCCAAAATTCTTGTTTAAATAAAATGTATTTCCAAAGAAATCAGAATGTTTTTTTTTGTTAAAAAAAAGAAGAAATTTGCGTAAGATAACTTTTTATAAAACATCAAGACAACTTGTTCCTCGGCTAACTACTCCTATAGGAATGTTGACATTTTATCTATGTTGATATTTAAGTTTGATATTTAAGTTTGCTACACGGAAAACACATATTGAGAATGTCACAACCATTTTCTACCTAACATTTATATGCCCATACTCTAATGTGTCACTATGTTTATCTTATATTTTCTCCTACATTTGTATACTTAATCTGCTCATAATCGGCATCACATAATGAACTCTCTTATTTGTACGATCTGTTGTGTTTTTTTTGTTCCAGTGACTCCTTAGGGCGAGGCCCCATTAGTACGTTGCGTTGCGACGTCGCAACGGAACGCAGCGCACTAATGGGGACTCACCCCGATGCGTTGTTCCGTTGCAACGCAACGCACTAATGGGGCCTCGCTCGTATTGGTTATTTTAGCTGAATGGAATGATATGTTCCTATTGCATAGATTTCACCAGTACCCCTTGTGCCAAAATTTTTAAAATAAAATCAGTACTCCTCCATTGATTCGTAAAATGACATAAGGGAGAAAATCGCCACGGAACATGCTATTTTCTTTGCTAAAGAAATTAAATTTTCCTAGGAAAATGCCGTCTGAAATCCCACAGTTTTGACATATTTTACTCTCCTTGATTTTGTCTTCAGTACTCTCAAAGACATAAGGAATAAAATCGTAAAAATCGGAAATCCGACAGTCTAGAGCAGGGCATTTAGCACTAAAAACACCGTAATAAATAAATCGATTTTTAAATAGAGCACATAGAAACTTACATTTTGCATTATGTTCAGCGTGATGTCAAGAAAAAAGTCTACTATAGAAAAATGGGTGGAAGTGCATAGTTGCATTTAAAGTGCGTATAATGCATCCAAAAGTGCATAAACATGTCAAGATAAGTGTATTAAGGGCCAGATTTTGCGGCGGTTTTTCGGGTCGTTAAACACGACTACGCCATCAGAACTGTATCCATGTATGCCATCAGTTACTGCATTAAATTGATGCAAAAGATTACTCGGAGGGTTTTTGGGGTTGCCAAAAACGAGTATGCGTCATCTTCTGGAGTTTTGAGTGATTTTGGCATTAAATTGATGCATGATGCAGACAGATTACACGGGGGTTTTTGGAATTGCTGGACATGAATACTTTATACAGGATGTTTCATTAATAATTGTCCATATAGTAACTGGAGAAACCTTAGCACAAAATATGAAGATTTAACCTAAAACACTTAAATAAAATGTGGTTCCTTACTGAGTTACAGGGTGTTTTATCTAAAAATTTAAAAACTATTTTTGCTCAGCATTTTAAAACTATTTGACGTATCCTTTTCATACTTGGCAGGAAGTATAGGTACTGTACAAACTACTAAATTATATTAAACAAACGTTTCTGGCTATTACCAGAGGCGTACGATGGGGGAAAGTAAATGGTTGACCCTTTCCAAATTCTACGCCACTGGCGGAATTGCTATTTTAGTTAAATTTTTGGATTCCTGAATACTTTCTATCAAAATAATATACTCTTCATTGGTAAAGATAAAGTCATTAGTTTTCGAGATCTTTGAAGTTAAAAATGAAACTACACGGTCATTTTTGATTAATGTATTGTGTCCCTTCATTTTTAATTTCAAATATCTCGAAAACTAATCATTTTATCGTTACGAATGAAGAGTATATTATTTACATAAAAATATTGGAAAATAAAAAAATTACACTAAAATAGCAATTTTGCCAGTGGCGTAGAATTTGGGAAGGGTTAACCTGCCACTATCCCCTGTCGTACGCCTCTGGTAGTAGCTAGAAACGTTTATTTATCTTAATTTAGTAGGGTGTACAGTACCTGAACTTTCTGCCAAGTATGAAAAGGATACGCCAAATAGTTTTAAAGTACTGGGTACAAATAATTTTTAAATTTTAATCATATGAATCATATCATAAATTAATCAAAATAACTGTGCCGTTTCATATTTAACTTCAAATATCTCGAAAACTAATGACTTTATCGTTACCAATAAAGAGTATATTATTTACTTAGAAAATATTGGAGAATCTAAAAATGGCACTAAAATAGTAATTCCTCCAGTGGCATAGAATTTGAGAAGGGTCAACCATTCACCATCCTCTGTCGTACGCCACTGGTAGTATCTAGGAACGTTTGTTTATCACAATTTAGTAGGGTGTATAGTAGTCGCACTTTCTGCCAAGTATGAAAAGGATACGTCGAATAGTTTTAAAATGCTGAGCAAAAGTAGTTTTTAAATTTTTAGATAAAACACCCTGTAACTCAGTAAGGAACCATATTTTATTTAAGTGTTTTAGGTTAAATCTTCGTATTTTGTGCTAAGGTTTCTCCAGTTATTATATGGACAATTATTAATGAAACACCCTGTATAATGTTCCGTTGGTGTATGTTGACGGAATCAATTATTTGAAATAATAAAAATAAGTGTAACAAACGAACAGTAAAATATTTATTTATTTTGGTAACAAAAAAAAGCTGTTTGCCTATATCTCGGAAGAGGGTCGATTGTTAGCGAGAGTGCGGGCGTGTCTGCGTTGTTCGCAGGGTGTGAAGAGACTAACTAAAACCACTATTATATCGATGTTATGCCTTTCTACAATATGGCCCGAAGAGGGCAATGAATTATTTAGATCTGGCGTTTAAAAACAGAACACATATGCAGTTTTAAGAAACGTCTCGAATGCATGTCCTTTGTGAGTTGTTGACACATATTGTCTGATATGGTAATTAATTTATGGGGAATTCATTTTGTTAAACTGAACACACCAAAAACCATATGGTTAGGGATGCATTTCGTTTCGTAAAAGCGTGTCTTTCTTAGCATCTGGTTTGTATATTAACTGTGACTTTTATATGACCCATATTATTTCGTTTTGAGAAAAAATTTTAAAATTAAAATTAGCAAAAATAGTAATTAAAGCGTATCGCTATAACTTCATCAGATCCGACTCTCGGAGCACCTGGCGCCCACGTCATCTGGCGGTCTTACTAGGCGGTTTTGGGGTCACTGAATATGAATACGCCATCAGAACTCACCCCCCCCCCCGGACCACCTGATGCCCAAGGTCACTGAGAAGGCATGTTATCTTATGGAGTTTGGAGGGTTTTTGGGCACCAGCTGCATCGAGGATCGGTTCTGATGACGTACTCTTGTTCGGCAACCCCAAAAACCTTCCGAGTAATCTGTTTCCATCAATTGAGTACCGAAAACCTTCGACACTCCAGATGACGTGCCTTAGCAGTGAACCTGGTGACCAGGTGCTCCGGTGGTCGGTTCTGACGGCGTACTCGTCTTCAGCAACACCAAAAACCCATCGAGTAACAACATATGGCCCTTAATACACTGATTTTGACGTGTTTATGCTGTTTTGGATGCATTTTATGCACTTTATAATGCAACTATGCATTTCCACCCATTTTTCTATAGTAGACTTTTTTGTTGGCATCATCCTGAACATAATTCAAAAAGTTGTAAGTCTCTAGGTGCTGTATTTAAATATCTATTTATTTTGTGCTAAATGCCCTGGTTGAATTACTTGGACTAACAACATGGAGCTGTGTTTTTGTTTGGCTTTTTGACGTCTACTATTTGTTTGTGTTAAGCTTCCTTATGCAATTTGATTTTTTTTATGTTTCATATACGTGCCTATTTAGTTTTGTTTTGCAAGCTAGTTACACTAGCTTTCAATACATTTCTGTATTTTTTCTGTATGTAATTGTTGTGTATAATTATGCGGTAAAATTTAAATTTTCAATAAGTGTCTAATACTTTTTACGTATCAGAACGAAAGGCGTATCAAAGTATCAGATAGAATTACGCTATACTAATAGAAATTATGTGTAAATGATGCCACTTTTTAGCCCAACTTATTTAGAACTTATATTCAATCAATCTAGTATTTTTAGTTAATACATTCTATAAAATTTAGGATTTTTAGTTGATACATTTTTTTATTCCTTATCAAACACAGTGCATATGTTTTATAGTTTATGTTTTCATCAAAAAATTATACTGTGTGTCAACGGATCAGGTGCCCAAGAGGAAAAACTTTTTTATTTTCAATTTTAGCAAAAAATGTCATTTTGATAAAAAGTTTTGCTTTTTCTAAAACCCCATAAAATGAAATAAAATTCACGTTTTTCAAAACCTGCTTAATTTTTGCACTAAGTTAGAAATCGTAACAATAATCTAGTGTTGTTAAATTACATTGTAGCTTTAACTGTCAACTCCAATAAATAACTTGCGATATGTCATTCTTTTTCAACAAGTAAATGTTAAGCATCCCACAAAGAATTTATCTTGTAAAGCGTTGCGGAATTGGAATTGGAATGACAATTCGAAAATTATTTATCGGAGTTGACAGACATTGTAGTTTAACAACAGTTTAATAAGTTTTAATTATTGTTATGATTTCGAACTTAGTGCAAAAATGTATAGGAAATTACATAAAATTGGCTACAAAATTAAGCAGGTTTTGAAAAACTTAAATTTCATTTCGTTCTATGAGGTTTTAGAATGAGCAAAACTTTTTCGCTAAAATTGAAAATAAAAAAGTTTTTCCTCTTGGACACCCCATCCGTGGACACAGTGTATAAAATATATAAAACCACCGTTTTTATATAAATGAATCAACTCAAATCTTCAGTCAAAATGTCGTTTATAATTCATCAGAATTTGGTACTAATAAAAGAGGGGATACCCATTAAGTGCACCGGATGACGACTTTCAATCAAAGTACATAAATAATGTCCAAGAAATAATCTTACACATTAACCATAAACCATAATTGACTCAGTAAACTAGGTATGGAAAATTAACGAAATAGTTACACTATTTATTAAACATGATCAAGAGGATAGCCAAAGGTAATGCGCAATTGGTCACTCTCTGGAAAAAAAATGGGAAGACCTTTTAGATAAACAGTGATGATAAAACAATACATGTAACTGACAATCTAAATCTTTGAAATGAGATGTTTGGGAAAATAACGGACAAACCACGATTTAATTATAATCAAGTTAGAGGTTAGATAGATAACAAATCTCTTCTACACCGATCTTACTCTAATCATTAACACATGTACTATTATCCAATTCGATAATATGTATTATGTATTTCCGATTATTTTCCTTTAAAATCCAAGATTCCTAATTTCCAACCGCATACTTCGTTTGCCTCCTTAAGAATCAAATTCTTCAACAAATCTCTGTGAATTTTATTTAATCTGTCGATGTAATTGTCCTTGTTCAACTGTGTAATTATATTTTTGAAGATATTGTCCGCCTCTTGTTCCAGTGACAAAACCGGATATATTTTCTGCTTCAATTTCGCGACCCTCCTTTGAAATATTTTGATGCTACATACAGAAGCTCCTGAAAATGCAGCACAAAAATTTCATATTATTTAATATTATTTTTTTTATATTATTTATCAAATTAACTGTCATACTAGCCATACGCTCTTGCACTTTTTTTAAACTCAATATTTAGATTAAATAAACAATTAGAAGATTCAAAATCACTATTATTAAAAATTATTAACAATTGAGATTTTACATAAAATTTGTCAACGTCGCGAATCGCTTCTACAGTGAAACAATCCACATAAACAGCTAAGCGGTTCTCGGTCAACTGAGGGTTCTCTGCCGTAATTTAAAATCTACGAGCGCGCACAGTATGTTCACGTCTATTCGTATGCTGGTTCACTTGTAAGTGGTTGTTAAGTCACATTTGAGGCGCTTGCGCGACCTGAAGACCCTAAAACTAAACCTTACACAAACTTTACTTTTTTAGAAGATAATTTCATCTTCGCTGTCCCACGCCATTATGACAACATATTTATTTAAAATTAGGTATTATCTCCATCTAAATATCGATATACTATATTACGCTAGTCTCGAACCTCGTCGCTACTGTGTTTTTACCTTATGTGTGGTGTTAATAACATGACGCTACCTATTGTAGCAATTGGATCGTTGCTCATAAGATGTTTCCAACAGCGAGCTTATTTACACTTAGAATATATTAGAGAAATATTGTTTAATGTATCGCCATTAGACTATGGCCCGGTCTTTTCACCTCCGGATAACTAGTTATCGGGAAGTTTATCTGACAGATTTACATGTAATCTGACAAATAAACTTCCCGATAACTAGTTACCCGGAGGTGAAAAGACCGGACCTATGTTGTTAGACTACTTACAAAATCTTATGAACCTGACTCACTCATTTGGTGACATCAATCTAGGAAACGATGAAATCTGACATTACTGGGGTGAGCAAGTCTCTCAGGCTGGGTTAAATCACTATGCTTGCTTGCTTGCAATCTAGGAAACGATGAAATCTGACATTACTGAAAACATTGGGATGCAGATTAGACCCTGTCGTGCAATTCAGTATGAAATTAAAATAGTCGAATATTAGCATTAATTTTTTTCGGTTACGCGTATTTTCAAGGTTCATGAGGTTTTGTACCAACTCTATCAACTCATCTTGTTATCATAATAGTGAGTCTTACAATTTTGTTTTGTGTTTTATATTAATTATCTTACAATAATTTGATCTTTTTAAGGGTGTCGATTTGAGTAACATTATGAAAGAACTTAGTTTATCTTCTAAAGAAACACAGAATATTGGAGCTGAAGTTAACAAATTGAAAACATTAACCAAAGTAGATACACCAGATAAAAATATAATGGACCAAATGGAGATCATTAAAGTGGAATGTGACAAGGGACTTACAAATAGGGTCGCAGTAGGTAGGTATTCTGGAATCATAATTACTTTTATATCCTCGTATACAGTAGCTATACTGTTGATTTCATCTGCTGAGCGTTTAATGTCATTTTAGGTTAAGTTGCCAAAGAAATAGTTTTACACGGGTTAATATTTACTTTTGATCTAAACATGTGTGGTATTTCGGAAGAAATGCCTAATTCATCTTCAGCCGAACGAAAGCAGGTTGAAAGTTGGTATACAAGTCTGATCTGGACGTCGATAAAATTATAGACCAATTAAGGATTCGCATATAGAACAACGTCGGAATAGGGAACTTGCACATTTTTGTTTTATTACATAGTAATGTATAGTTTCGTTTAAAAATAACTTAAAAATAACACGCCTCAAAAACTTGTACAAATTTAAAATCTTCTGTTTATTTAAATCATTTCAAACAATCGAAAAAGCGTGCGAACACTTGTGACGTCACAAAGTTATATTCTTTAATGACAGATCTGCTGTCTCGTAGAAAAGTATAAACCATTTTGTTTACACTGGTGTTTGACACAGTTTTTGAAGAGATAGTATTGCATTGTGTGTGTTTACTATGGAAAATAAAAGTAAATACTACAAGTTTTGCTTAGTACCATTGTTTAAAAGTACAACCATTTGAACACACAATAAAATATTTATAGATTACCTGCCGATAATTAACGGCGTTTAATAAAGTGGTAACATGTATCTAGAAAGGACATTAAAGGCATTTTAGTTTGTTGTCAAGGTCTTTATGTATGTGAGAATCATTTTAATGTAAGTAATTAATATCTGTTGTCTGCTTAATAGTTTTTTTAGTAAATCAGGTGTACTTTGAACAAAAAGAAAATAAGGACTTTTGGTATATTTTGGTAAATGTACCAAAATATCATGTCAGTAGTGACAGTCTTAAGTCTTCTCTAACTATCCAATCGAGATGACACCTCGACCATTCCTCAAGGATTGTTGAAGCTCAACTCCTGTCGCGTACCGATTGCGCAAGGCACCCAGGACAATGAATCTTTCATCCCTCTCTGTTATTATACCCGCTTTACATCAACAATAAATTGAACAAGAAATTGACCAACTTCTTCAAGGTCAAATTTGACTTATACAAAACACAATTCTACATCCAATTTTGCCGTGAATAAAAAGAAAATAAAGAAATTTGACAAAATAAAACATATCCAATTCTATTTCATCAAATTCCTTCATTTTCTTTTGATTCACATTAAAGTTACAGAACACTTTAGGTGATCTGTGGGTAAAATTGGATGTCAAATTGTGTTTTGTACCACAAACCATACATTTTGTACACCTCAAATTTGGCCTTGAATAACTTTGTCAATTTCTTGTTCAATTTATTGTTGATGTAAAGCGGGTATTACACGTAGTCGACCCGAACCTTGTCGTCGACGGTAAGTCCTTGGAGACTGCAGACTGCGTCATAAAGAGATGATAGGCGACAGTCCTCTGACTATAGTGCTCTCGAAATTATGCAATTACCTGGGCCTCCTTTACTGGTGAAGTATTCATTTATAAAATATTCACTTACTGCACTTCGAAGTGTACACACACGTCAACGTTTGTCCGTCGGACAGATCCGTTGTTAGCTATATACAGGCAGATGTGTCTCCAGACAAATTCGTTGGTGCTACACATTCACGGACAAATCTCTCAGTTGTACTGGTTCCCGCGTTGTGTGTTTATCTGTTTTCCACTATGTGCTATGAATAATAAAATGCAACTAGCGATAATTGCAGCAAATTTCTTGGCATTTTTCCACTAATTCTTCAAATGTGCTTTTTCGCTGTTGCCTGTTAGAATATTCTTTACTTTTTGCATTCCACAAGCATGGCTTCAACTTATATAACAAAATAAAACTTTCCCAAAATATATTATTATCCGCAAATACCATTTTAATGTTATATAAATACACGCTTACTACCGTGGTTAGAATGAAAATTGATACAAATTTAATAGATACTCTTCGTCCGGCGAACAAATCCTTGAAACTATTCACACACATGCGTATATGTCTTGGCTCGCTGTCTGTGCTCGTCGTCTTGAACCACAGAGTGCGAGCAAGACACATACGGCGTACGCATGGATTGGATATACACATGCGAATCTGTCCGGAGTATCTGTCCGTCGGACATATCCTCCGGACAGACACGCATGTGAATAGACCGCTTAAATTGCGTAGAACATGCCCGTTACAATTTTTGCTGCATTCTCTATGCCATACAGAAGTAGGCAAATTTTATAACACGTTGCAAATCTGCATAATTTTACAATATTTTACATAGTTGCAATATTTTTTGGAAGCTCTATAATCTATAATAGACAATATTTTTTTTACATTAGTTGTTTTAATTTAAAGAAGACAACATGAAATCTTAAGCATAAACTACAATTCATCGAGTGAGTCGATTTTTTTGCTCGCAAGTGTATGTAATCATATTATGTAATTATAGATGGTAAACAATCAATGGTTATATTTTCACCTAATACTTAAAATTTTCAGGAAAAGCTGGAGCGTATAATGCATTGTTGGACGTTCTTGAAGTAAAAAAATCTTATATAGTGGTTGAAAGAACTTGTCTAAAAACCTTATTAGCACTAATGACCAAGCAACCTGATTTATTAGATGATCGCGGAATAAAATTGATGCTCACTTTCCTTACAATTAAAACTGACTTTGATCTGAAAAAATTAACCTTAAGGTGGATTAAAAGCTGCTGTATTCTTCATGAGCACAACAGGTATGTATTAACTTGTTCAGCATTTCAGTTGCTACGTTTGTTCCTATGTAGGGCGATATCCTGGATATTCTTGTTCCTAGTAAACGTTCATAACCTTCATTCGGGTATCCAAAGTAATTTAACTTCATAATATGTATATTTTTATATTCGTAAGTATGAATAATATTTTGGATTTCTTGGGAGTTTTTTGTTTAATTTTTTTAACCAAAATAATACCAGAATATGTGTATACTTACCTATTACTTGTTCAGGGGATAATGACTTTGGGGTGAAGGGGGAATATATAGAATTTAATAAAATTTGGCACCAATTGAAACAAGGATTGATTCGCCTACTTTTAGATAAAGGAGGTCGACATGGGCTTGAAAGGAAATAGTCAACGAAGCAACTAAATATTGATCGGAAGGACTAATAGATAATGGGGATTTTAGGAGGAATAAGTAATAAATTGTTCATTTGCGAACGGCTACTCTTATTTTGGTGGGAGCTAGGTCGTGGAATGGAATTGGTTTTTTTTTCGGTAATTACATAAATACCCTAGCGCTTCTTATGAGTCCATACTGGTCTGTCGGTGTTATGAGACTACCGGTTCGTGTCGTCTGCCTGCAACTCTTCGCTCGTGCCTGCTATTACCGAACCAATGAGATGCTTTCTTTTTAGCGCTCTTCTTAAACTGACTAATAAGCTCTCGTGTCGGTAACGCTTGGATTGAATTTTTTTGAGCACTTTAGAATCTAAAACGCAACTTATGAGTTCTGAATGGGAATTTTCGAAAGTTAAGGCGTAATAGCTTCAAGCCTGGAGCATTTGTTCGCAGGGATATTTGCTACGTAATAATAACAAGCAACGGAACTCACAGCACAGGGTCGCACTTGTGAAATTTAAATCGAATTAAGATTATTAATATTCTTAGAAAATATTAATGCTAAATATACAGGGTGTAACAAAAATACAGGTCATAAATTAAATCACATATTCTGGGACCAAAAATAGTTTGAATGAACCTAACTTACCTTAGTACAAATATCCACATAAAAAAAGTTACAGCCCTTTGAAGTTACAAAATGAAAATCGATTTTTTCATCGAAAACTATTAGAGATTTTTGATTGAAAATGGACATGTGGAATTCTTATGACAGGAACATCTTAAAGAAAAATTATAGTGTAATTTGTGAACCCCATAAAAATTTTATGGTGGTTTTGTTTCCTTTAACCCCCCCACACCTTTGTGTACGTTCCAATTAAATGATTATTGTGGTACCATTAGTTAAATTCAATATTTTAGGCACATAAGGCAGTTTTTATCGAGTTGCGGCTTCTTTTTTAATATGTTTACATCAAAATTTTATAGGGGATTTGTTCCTTTAAACCCTCCAAATGTTTGTGTACGTTCCAATTAAACTATTTCTGCGGTACCATTAAATAAACACAGTGTTTTTAAAACTTGTTTGCCTCTTTGTAGTTTTTCGATAAGGCACCTTTTATCGAGATGTGGCTTCTTTTTTAATATGGTTCAAAATATACCTAAAAATGTAAATCATAAATAAATTTTCATATTATTACCTAGGCTCCATAATCGTACCATATACAAATATGTGGTGGATTTGACAAATATTCAAAATATCTCGATAAAAACTGACTTTTCGAAAAAGTACTTAGAGGCAAAAGAGTTTTAAAAACATTGTGCTTAACTAATGGTACCGCAATAATAATTTAACTGGAACGTACACAAAAATTTGGGGGGTTTAAAGAGACAAAACCCCCATAAAATTTTTATGGGGAGTCCAAATTTTACTATAATTTTGTTTAAAGATGATACTGCCATAAGAATGCCACATGCCAATTTTCAATAAAAAATCTCTAATAGTTTTCGATATATTAGAAAAAATCGATTTTCATTTTGTAACTTCAAAGGGATGTAACTTTTTTTCTGTGCATATTTGTACTAAGGTAAGTTAGGTTCAATCGAACTATTTTTGGTCCCAAAATATGTGATTACATTTATGACCCGTATTTTTGTTACATCCTGTATAGAGTATTGATGGGATGTGATTTCACTACCGGTAATTTAATCACGGTGATTTATAAATCACCTGTAACTACTGTTCCTTGCTAACTTCGATAACAGTGACCAGATGATCAGATATCAATTTCACGGTCACCGTCTCACAAGACCTGTTTATATAATAAATATTATGAAATTCTCAGTGAACGTGATTTTAGAAACATCTGGGGATTTACCAACGGTGAATTTTAGGAAAAATGAAATACGAGGTATTTTATGTTATTATCTATTGATATTTCACTTTTTAAAATAATACATTTAAAATGTGATTAAGCTAATTGAATATATTTTTTCTTTTATAAAAAAATTTTTACAAACTTTAAAAAAATTTAAGTGAAATTCTAGAGTTAATTTTTAGTAAAGAGAAATCATTGTCAAGAAATATTTATAGTGATTTAAATGGATTACTTTCTGTTAGTAATGTAAATTTATTATTATAAGTCAAACCATCTAGTTGCGTTAGTTAAACATTTTCATTATCAGTAATATGTTTTTATAGCACTACCTAATACAGACTAATTGTGATAATGTTTGTTTTGTTTACATAGATTACTGTGACTACCTATTTCTGTACATAAAAGAACTGTGATCAAAGTCAATGTTTAAAATTATGGTTATTCAAAAATGTCTAGTCACTGATCATATACTACTTAAATAGTGCTAAAATAAAAGTTGAAAAAATTTAGTAGATACTTAAGTAGGTATATTATAAAAATTATATATTATGTTTATGATCTAATTTTTATCAAACTTTAATTAATTTGATTTGGAGCAAATGGTGTTAATAAAAAGATTGTGAAAACATATAAATAGTTCTAAGTATCTAATAAAAATATCGGTTGTAAACCTTTTAAACGCCGAATCATTAAAAAATGTAAAAAAATAACAAATACATAATATATGTAAAAAAAGATGTTATTGGGGTATCTTTATCATTTTATTTTGTGAAAAAAATACAATAGGTACTGTGTTTTGAAAAAAAACATGTTTCCAGAATGACAACGTTGGCATATCTAGGTCTTAACTTTACAGTGATGAGTACGTTAAGGACTGGCAAAATAACGCAAAAAATGGAAAGCATTAACTTGTGCGATAGTAATAGATAAAACTAGTTTGTATACGTGGCTAGTTGACTTCAGTCATAAATATACGTATGACGTCGAAAAAAATTTTATGTTAACTACCCATGTATCATGACAAGAGTGTATGCGTAAGAGTCTTACAGTTAGTCAGTTATGCGAAATTGAAAAAATGTTAATGTTCGACGTCATACTTATAATATTATGACTGAAGTCAACTAGCTCCTAGGCTAACGTCTAAAGGTGGGAAATTATCCATAATGGTAATGTAATGTAAATTTATAGGTTTCTACCGATAATTTCCCACCCTCTAGTTTCACATTCTTAGCACATTCATCACTGTATATAACATTGCAGTGAAAACATATTTTATTCCTTACATAATAATAAAACTCAAAAAATGAAAATAAAACTGTAAAACTAATGTTACAAATAAACATGTTAACAAGTTCTGTTATTTATAAAAATTTTTATATAAAATATTTTTACATAAAATATTTTTATATAAAATAATTTTATATAAAAATTTATAAAAAAAGCGTACGTTTCTTTGGCATACAATATATCTACTTTGTGATGTACTTCTAGAAATATGATTTATTCCATTAAATCTTACATCCCCATATGCCATATGCATATCTTCTGCAGTAGGCCAGTAATCATACTCAGAAGGATCAAATGTGGTATCTGCTTATCAAAGATAACCTCAAAAATTGAAGAAGTTCTTCCTCTAAAACAGTATATTATGCAGTTGTGAAAATTTTTATCCTTCTGTGTATTATATTGTATTAAACATGTTTACTAGTACATTTACTATTTCTCAGTTGCGTGATTTATTTTAGACAGAACATATTCAACGCCCACGTTTTGGACAAACTAAAGGAATTACTCAATGACGGAAGCAGTGATATTTTAAGAGAAGTTTTAGCAGTTTGCCGAGCTCTCGTATTGGATGACGACATTCGAGTGGAATTCGGTAATGCCCATGAACATGCTCGAATTATTGCCAGTGAAATTTTGTGCCCCTTGACTCAGTTAATGACACGTAAGTTCTTATTTATTATTCTGAGCTTCACCGATGAGGCATAAGGATGCTGAAATAGCTATATGGAGATGGTGGTCCAACTCTGAATCAAATATAAACAAAACCTGCCTTGATCTTTTTTATCTTATTTATTAGTTAGTTATCATAAGATAGTTAAGATAGAAACTGTGATGTTTCCAATTTTTACGATGATGCTATGGATATTTGATAGGCTGATATGAAGGAAGCGTTTTCTATGCTTTGTTTAACGTATGTTGCTTTTCCATAAGATCGGTGATAGATTTTTCCTAACAATTCGTAGCCTGGTGTTTTACTCCGTTTTCCGTTTCACAATGCCCAATGTTTTCCCAGTTACAAATCCTGTATAGCACTATGTCGGTGTCGTTACCTTTTAAAAGTTTTGATAGGTATTGGCTTTTGGAATAGCTTATGATTTCTATGTTTTTATGACAAATTCTGACCGCAGGTCCAAAATTTCTAGTCAGCTTGATCCTGCAAAGAACCGTTCATACTCTGTGGCCGCATATTTACGTCTCGTAGAATGTGTCTTACTGTCTGTGGATTCAAAGATTGTCCTACTTCCCACATATACTAGCTCATTTAGCGTTACCCACACATGTTTGATAGTGCTGTATTGGTTCGACACAAGAAAGATTTAATTCAATGTTATTTTCAACATGGAGTAATGAAAGAAACACCATTGGGTCGGTGCGGTAACCTATTAAAAATTTAAATTATTAGAAAATGTTCCTGCTATTAGGAATGCTGTTAGAGGTAATGGATTCTGACAAGAGAGCTATGAGTCATACCGACACAATACACAAGTTGGCGTGTTATTTACAAAGTCATAGCTCTTGTCAAAATCCATTACCTCTACACCTGAGTCTCCAATACAGAGTTTAGATTGGCGTGAGTTAAGAATTTCTTCTAACACAATGGTAAATTGTTTCTTTTTTTGCATAGAACTAGAAAGACAACTGGGTGAAATTAGAGCTCAGATACCATTGCTGAAATTGACAAAGCAAAATTCGACCAGAGAAAGTACAATAGAGGGCACCATTATAATGGGCAATAAATATTTGGTGGATTTGAAGAAACTCAAGAAAGTGCTTGATACTGCCCATGGAAAGAAGGAATGTAGATATTGTAATTATAATTAAAGAATAGATTCCTTCGGGCACAACCATTTATAGTGTTCACTGGAAATCATATGATTGCTTGAACCAAGAATAATTACTCTTGAGACCGATAATAATTTGAAACATTTTGTCTTGACACGTATACGCACACTAACAACTTGGACAATTATTGCGGAAAGTTCTGTCCACCATTCACAAGTATGAAGTGCAGCAGGGCCAATTTCTAGGATATCTTTTGATGAATATTACTTCAAGAAGAGAGATCACGCGTAGAGATTACATCAAAGTTTTTTCATCGCTGCCGTCAAATTACATCCACTGGCATAATTGCAATGTTATTGATTTAAATTTGATCCATTGTTGAAATTACTTTATTGACGATTTTCCTTATTAAGAAAATTCATTAGTACATATAGCTTGGTCATTTATGTTATCGTATTCGTGTTTTCCAATAGTCTTATCGTTATCATATCTCCAATTTCTCCAATTTTAGTGATAAAATTACAAGTTTCTAACACGGCTAACAAAACTTTTCATGACTTCTGGATAAATTTTAAAGGGGGTTTCTAAGTATGGATGATTTATAGCAGTTGCACGTGTAATGTGCTTTGAAGTGATAAAAGGTACTGCGATTTAGAAATGTCCAATAAAATCTATCTAGACGTTAAAATAGTCATTATCGCGTCGTTAATAAATTAACCCATTTCGTTGAGAGATTCTATAGCTAATGAACAAAATAATCAATGAAAAAGCTCATTCGGTTTTGACAGGATAAGCGATAGAATATTGAAATGCAAACAAAAAATATACAGGGCGAGGCAGATAAAGAGCCAATTAGAAATATCTCGAGAACTAAAGGTAATTGAATCATGAAAATTGGAATAAAGGGATTTTGAATAGTGATTTAATGAAAATGTTTGCTACTTCCGGTTATGCCGGATTTTGTTTTTGGTTTTCTTATTTATTGTCCAATTTTCACACCCATAAGTGAGTATACTTCTTGTCATGGTATTATATATTATTCTTTTTGTTTTTATGCTGTTGTTCTTATCCCACAGTATCGGGTTCAATTTTCGTATGCAGTCTCTTGTTTGTCCCAACTTTTGTAACCATAATAAAATTCGTGGCCATTATTACGTTTCTTGTTTGCAAATTTATGCTTCAATAGAACTTCAGTAATCTGGAAAACTGCTTCAAATGAACTTTTAAACTGTAAGTCCTTAAAATTAAAAAACTATTGACCATACTATTCAAACGTGTGGGCCATATTGGCCCGCACTTTCTCCTAGGGTGCGTTATGTAGTGAACTGGTAAGTTATGATAGTGAACTGGTGAATAATACGTGTTCCCCTTAAAATAATCGACGGGTCTGAGCATTTTGCTTTAGGTGCGCCCCCTGTCTACTTTTGAACTTAATTAATAATATCGACTTCTATATTTACATCTTTATTGTGTAGGTTTTAAAGCGGATGAACCTTTCATTCACGATCTGATGTTAACTGTATCCACTTTGATGGTAAGAACTGAATTTTGTCAAAAAGTTCAAGATGCCGGAGGAATAGAAATGATTGGAGAAGTGATGAACAACTTTGCTGCTAACGAGGTAAGTTTTTAAACCAGTAGTAAACATTTTAAATAGTTATTTGATTTGATATTAATCATATATAGTTACGGGTAAAGTTAGGTAAACGGGTAATTCTAGGATTACCCGCGTAAAGTGCGAAGTACTCGCGAGGTATCGGTAATATCCGATAGTAAGTCCGAAATACAATTTAAATAGCTTTCAAATTTCGAGCTTTACTCGAGTAAAACACATTCTACCTGCAGCCTCCTGGTTAAATGCTTAATTGGGTATACTAGTAATGATAAGGCCGTAACTGAAAGATATCTTAATTTAAGAAAAAAACGTATATTTCAAAAGTAAGAAAGTAAAAATATAAATACTGCAAAAATAAAAATTATAATCTATTTGTTGAAACAAGACAAGCTGCTGTGGCATTTGGAGTTACAAATATTTCCAGTAGCTTTACATTTGCATTTGTTACTAGAACCTGGGGAGTACTTAGCACCTTACCCGGGTAATCCTGGAATTACCCGTTTACCTAACTTTACCCGTAATATATACATAAATGATCACATACAGGTTTTTTCACTTCATTTCTTCAATATATTTATATGTAACTTACACTAGCCCAAATTAGTAAAGAGACGCGAGTTCTGGGTGCGCAGTAGCAAAATTCGAAGAAGTGGGGAAAATTTCATTCTCTCTGAATTCACAGAGCAGTTACATTCTTATAATTTCCCGCAACTTTTGTGCTGTGTTATAACGTAATATGCGAAAACAACAAATTGTAAATCATCAAGATAATTTTTTTTCCTATTATGTACTCACTTATATGTGATTAGTAAAGTGAACCAACGCCGTCTATACCAGTGATATCCATTGAGACGATGACTATATTCAATTCCAGTCTTTGAATTATATGGACAGAATATTGCAAAATTCATTATTCTTGCATTTATTAAATATATTTTATGAAGAAATATTCACAATATAATAATATATGTACGCTTGTTCAATTGAAATGCATCTTTGGTCAGCATAGCCTTGGAAGCAATTGTAATCACATAACTGACGTTCTGCAATGTTAGTTATGTTTGTAAACGTCACATTGATCAGTCCCTATTATTTATATTTGACTGTGATGTTAAGTAATGTGACTTAGAAATGGCGATTGTTGTTAACAATTCGTCCAAATATAATCAACGTGCGGTCATTCAATTTTTGTGTGCTGAAGGTTTGTAACCATTGCAAATTCATACGCTGCAAGTAGTGTATGTAAACACATGTTTTGCGTATCCAACTGTCAAGGAATGGTGTCGAAAATTTAAGAGTGGAAGGCAGAAGATGCATGATAAGCCGCGACCAGGTGCATTGAGTAATGCATGCATGTGTGGAAGATTTGACTAGAAAACATAATGGAATTTTAATCAGAGCAATTTCAGAAAATGTTTGGTGTGAGTATTCGCTCCGTGCATGACAAAAACGCGACGCGACACCTATCGTAGTCGTCTGTGATTTTTGGCGACCACAATTTGACGTTAAATATATGAGGCGGTGAAAGGAAAAGTGGTGTAAGTCACTTTTTTATAGAATAGAGATAAGTGCATATTCAAAATCTCCATTTTTAAATCTATCAGACGCAAGAGTGGTGTACGTCATAACTCCTCCATTTGCTCATAGATAGCAGCACAAACTTGACAGTCAAACAAAGTCTCTGTTGTAGTAGAGGGAAAAGTGGTGCAAGTCAGACTTACACCACGATTCCTTCATTCCTGTGACAGTTGTTTAGTATTTTTCAGTTGTGATTTTTCAATACAATGGATGACGACAGTTTAAGTGATGTGAGTGATGACCTTAATGTTACACTGCTGTATCGCTTGTACAGTGAGTACTGTCAGGAACAAGGTACTGTCCCCGTTTCTAGTGATATTTATCGCCGTACATTCAATAATGAGTACAACCTTCATTTCCATGTACCACAAAAAGATACGTGCTCTAAGTGTGATGCTTACAAATTAAGAAAAGCTGCAACAATAGATAATAATGAGATAAGACAGATTGAAGTTGAGCACGAACTCCATCTTAGGAAGGCCGAGCTTGCACGTTCTTCTATGAAAAATGATACAGAAAAGGCCCAGACTGACGATTCTTACTATGCATTCACTTTTGACCTAGAGAAAGCCCTAGCTTTCCCAAAACTAACCACATCTATCGCATACTATAAACGTAATATGTACATTTACAATTTGGGCTGCCATGAGCTATCATCTGGCTTAGGCTACATGTATGGATGGGATGAAACAACAGCTTCGAGAGGATCTCAGGAAATCAGTGCCTGTGTCACAAAGCACATAGAATTACGTGCAGCAAACTCAAAACATGTTGTATTGTACAGTGACAGCTGCACCGGCCAAAATAGAAACTGGAATTTTGCCTTGGCCTTGTTACAGTTAGTTCAGAGTGAAAATAATAGTATCGAAGTAGTCGATCACAAGTTTATGGTAAGCGGACACTCTTACTTACCAAACGACTCAGACTTTGGTTCAATTGAAACTCACTCTAAAGGTAAACAGATTTATGTGCCTGAAGATTGGTTTTCCGTCATAGTTCGGTGTAGAGAAAAAAGCTTCTATTTTCACAAAAATACTTAGAGAAGACTTTAAAGATCTGAAAAATCTCACTAAATCAATTACAAACAGAAAAACCAATACGGATAACCAACCAGTGTCATGGTTAAAAATGCAGTGTATTAGAGTCAAAAAAGACGAGCCATTTTCATTGTTCTATAAAGAAACACTAAATGAAGATTTTTCCTTTTCACAAATTAATATCCAAAGCAAGCAGAAGGGAAGACCAACATTGTTGAAAAATCTTCAACTGGATTGCCTGTACACAGCACCTCGACCAGTCACGCCAGCTAAAAAACGGGATATGTGTGATTTACTACCATACATTCCTCTAGTCCACCATTCTCATTTTAGAAATCTTAGATCATCTGATGAACTCAATGACGAAGCTGGACCACTTCCTGATGTAGAAGAAAATAATGACTAATAAGCTAGTGAATTTATTTTTGATTTTCTAATTTAAAAACAATAAACATATTTTGATTTCTTTGCGTTCTCTTTAAACTCTTGAAGGAAAAGTGGTGTAAGTCATTTCACCCCTTAAAAACTACCCTGAACATAGTTTTATTTATACAAAAATGTTAGTAGAGTTACACATGTTCTTTATAAATAAAAAAATACCACAAGCATGTTTATAAATGTTACGTAGATTTAATTACAATGTTTCTAGTAAAACCTTTTATATCTCAAAATCATGCTCATGTGACTTACACCACTTTTCCTTTCACCGCCTCATATGATGCAGATATGGCGTATTTACCGTTAATATGTAATATTTATTTACCATTTTTGATAAAGTTTGTTATACAAACAATAAGTGTGTTCGCGGAGACAGTCAGGGACTAGTCCACGACAAGTGGAGCATGCGCACTTTAAAATAATACAGTACGTAAATCATTTAGCTGGACATAGGGAACATACATTGTATATATTTAGATACATAAATACATACATTGTATTATATTGAGATCATTGTGGCAACTGAGCTCTCTCGATGACAATATTAGTTGTTAGCATTAAGGGGAATTAACCTCAAAATTGACAACTCATTTCGACTGATACAAATAAACGTCAAAATATGACAATGTAGTAGCTAAATATTTTTGCCCTAAGGGAATGGGAAAACTGTTTAGTTTTGAAATTAGTTTTTAAATAAAACATATTTTAAAAATTAGCTAAAGTAAACTTTGTTTTTGATTTATTTATGGACTGACGTACTTCAAAACCAACTCATTCTATTCGTTCTAACAGCTCTATCGCACCAAAAACTCGTACTCGAACAGAAGCTTCAACTAACACAGGTTAGCGCTGTTGCCACAATTCTCTCAATGTATATTCCCTATGTCCAGCTGAACGATTTACGTACTGTATAAATAATACCGGTGATAGATAGATATACAAGGTATATTTACTATTAATTAATATGTATTATGAATTATTAATATACTGGTATATTTATCAATAAACGATAATACATTAAATCAATATAATATGGAATTAAAGTGCGCATGTGTTGTCGTGGATTAAAAGTCACCGGCAGGGTCCGCGAACGAACATAATGACACATTTCGCCGCTACGGACGCTGGCATAGTTTCGTGTATCCCCACCATGGTCACGCACGGAGCGAATAGGATCTGTTCCTAGTATCATACACAAACTGGGTTAGAGCAAAGTTTTTGCGCAATGAGTTGTTCACCTATTAGGCTATTGATTATGTTCAAAATAAGAGAGCTAAAAGGAATTACAACGTTAACGGGATTTTGTCTCATATGGTCAATATACCTCTAAATTTGAAAAAACTGCGGAGCGCCACCATTTAAATGGGTGCGTTTTTGAGAAAGGGGTGAATTAGTCCCTAGGCACAGGGTGAATTAGGGTGAGTTCTCTGAACTTTTGGTACAAACACGTCTACAGTAAAATTGTTCCAGGTTAAATTTACTATCAAAATGTCACATTTTAAAGTCAAAGATATTTTTTTTACAAAAATATATTCAAAAGAAAAGCAAGAAAAAACACGAAAGTTGTTGTTGTTTTTTGCCCCATAACCTTTTTCCACAGGGATATAGGTATAGGTATTGCCTCAGCGAAAAATAACTGCCATCCTTCCTTTTTAAAATGAAGTTTGCTAAAAGTCTCTAGGATTTATTGTTTCCAAAATAGGATTTTTCAAAGTTCGCCGCTCGCAGCATTTTTGGGCCATTTTCCCCATTATTTCGCACACATTGGTCTGTAACTTTTTTTACGCATTTCTAGGAATATGTAATGGTATATTTAGTAGAAAGAGAATTTTAACCTTTAAAATGGTTTATAGTATAAGACTAGCCGGCTCTTTTTAAGCAAGTAATGCATTTTCAAGGTTTTATACTTTTATTGATTTTTGTTATTGTTAATGATTATTTTTTAAAGTTCTCATTATGACTTTTTTCTTGTACATTTAGGTTTATACATTGTGGAATCAAAAAACTAATTTTCTTTACTTTAAAATGGTGTATTGCAAAAAATTCTATGACTATTTTTAAACAAGATATCCGGAGGATATCCAAAAGTGTCCGTAATTTGCGAAACATTTTTTTTTTTTGTTTTTCTCAATTAGAAGACTATAATTGCACATTATAACATAATTTTTAATTTCAATTAACTTTTATTAATAACACTTTTCGATATTGTGAATCATAAAGGTACTTTACTCTTGAGCGAAATTCATATTTTTTAACAATGAAGTACAAAGAGAGTTGAAGTACAAAACTAAATGGTAAAATGAAAATCTAAAAACAAAACCACTGAACGTTAAAATACAACTACCCAAGATAAAACCAAAAGTTCAAGGAGATATTTTTAAAGCCAGAAGTGCAAAAGAAGCCACAGGTTGGGTCATAGCCAATTTGTAACCCAATACTCTGGGTATTGAGGTTTTGAAGAGGAAGAACTGACAAAATAGGGGAAAAACTAGAAGAGCAGAGATTTAAGATACAAATTAAGAGTAGCTTAGCTCAGACGAACAAATCAAATAGGCAAAGAGACACTATATCTCAAGTGAGTGTTCGGGCTAGCTTCATTACACTGAATATTGGCTTTGAGATATACAAATAGAGAGATGGGATAATGAAATGATGAAAACAAGAAAAAAAATGAGACAGGTTAATACAAAAATTGAAGGCAACTAGATAAGAATGCTGGAGATCGATCGAGATAAGAGGGACGATAAAGAGAGAAGGAAATGGGCGCCAACTCAACAAAAGGTTGAGATTTTTTTTAAGTAACGAACGACAGGGAAGAAATAACACTTGATACAATGACCTGAATACAAAAAAAATCAATATTTAACTCGTATTGCTATAACATATATACTGTTTAGTAGAAACTGAAATAAAAATCAAAATAGCAACAATCAATACATTTATCAACAATTAATTATTGAACATTATGTATAAATATTTTATATTATACATCTACATAACATCTAAATAACAGTAGTAGTGGGTGGTATAACCGTGAGAGAGGACCTAAGAGCCACTACAAATAAAAGAACCACTACTACTGGCCAAGGAAAAGGTATGTATTAGTAAACAATCAAAGTCCGTGTGAATAGCTGAAGTCTTAACCTAAGGTTAGTAATATAGTAAAGAAACTAATTGGACTGACAAGTGTCCAGAGCACTCAAATACCAGAAAAAAAAAACGAGTCAGGTCGTAGACTCTACGTAAATTAAATGATGCTCACTCAAATAGTATTGAAAACCTCTCTATAATATATTATATTTAATTATTATTATTATTACCCCTTCTCTTATGTAATTTTAGAACTGATTGAGTTATTTATTATTTATACCATTATCTAGTTTATATTAACACATGTATTTTCTTTTACATCCTACTATTATTAATAAAAAACAAACCCCCCCCCCCCCCCCCCCATTTATTCAAAACTCTATACGTAATTTGCTTGATTGTCTGCACTCAAGGAAGTTCACAAAAATAAATGTAATCAAAGGTAAATAGTACTATGAAATGCAAATAATATAGATAAAATTAGCTTAGCTTTTACAATCGCTGATCCAAATCAAGTCCAGTAGGATGGGTGAGGTCCTCGTGGCTCCTATAAAGTCCAATGTAAAGCTGTTACTGTGTGGAAGAGCTCCTGTATCAAGTAGAGGTAGTAGATATTGGTATGTTTCTGTATGTTAACAAAAAAAACTGGTTCTGGATATAGGGACGAACTCTACAAAACAAGATAACATTCAATAAAATATCAAAAGTCTCAATCAAATTGCAACAGTACACATTTTAACATCGGATCAACCCTGTATCTTTTTACCAAACAAATAAACATCATCCAGGCACCCTGTCAGCTTGTGACAGACGCTGTCAATTTGTTGCAGCTGCGCGTTGGTTCGAATATTCACGAAAGTACTAATTCTTTTTATGTTAATTATAAAAACAGACAAAAACTCCTATTTTACTCTATCGCAAAAAAAACATGGTCAAAGAAGGTCAAATGATATGAAGGCATATTACTGAGATTTTTACCGTGTTTCTTCACAAAACAAAATGAAGACATAAAGATAAAAAAAACATGGTCAAAGAAGGTCAAATGATATGAAGGCATATCACTGAGATTTTTACTGTGTTTCTTCACAAAACAAAATAAAGACAATATTAGAGAACCGTTTTATCTAAGATAAATGATCTATTAAGCTTACCTGAAACTAACATGCAAACTTCAAAGCTTCCGCCATAACAGCATTCATAACAGTATCACGAACTCTACAAAACAAGATAACATTCAATAAAATATCAAAAGTCTCAATCAAATTGCAACAGTACACATTTTAACATCGGATCAACCCTGTATCTTTTTACCAAACAAATAAACATCATCCAGGCACCCTGTCAGCTTGTGACAGACGCTGTCAATTTATTGCAGCTGCGCGTTGGTTCGAATATTCACGAAAGTACTAATTCTTTTTATGTTAATTATAAAAACAGACAAAAACTCCTATTTTACTCTATCGCAAAAAAAACATGGTCAAAGAAGGTCAAATGATATGAAGGCATATTACTGAGATTTTTACCGTGTTTCTTCACAAAACAAAATGAAGACATAAAGATAAAAAAACATGGTCAAAGAAGGTCAAATGATATGAAGGCATATCACTGAGATTTTTACTGTGTTTCTTCACAAAACAAAATAAAGACAATATTAGAGAACCGTTTTATCTAAGATAAATGATCTATTAAGCTTACCTGAAACTAACATGCAAACTTCAAAGCTTCCGCCATAACAGCATTGCTCATTTCTTCATATACAAATTATTGGATATTTACTTGCTTTGTCAATTGGTTACTCCGAAGATTTATTGAAAACTCTGTTTTTGAAATAGTTGATTGTATGTAATTTATTCGATGGTATTCATTTGTTCCAGAAATTCGTCCCTCTGAAGATTTTACGTTTGCATGTTGTTCTGTTGAGCGAGCTTCGACCTGACTAAATCATCGATCCTCATCGGAAATTCGAGTGGACAAGCTGCGCTGTCGACGGATGAATGTCGTTCTACGCTGATCGCAAGCGTCACACAAGGGTTTATTTAGGGGACTTTGAATGGAATTCTAGTTGAATTTATTTAATTAGGAGCGTAATCGCTACAATACCTCGTACAGTATTGATAAAATTTTATATCTGATGATTGCATCTTAGGTTTTAGACTACGCAGAGCATTTTATAAATAATATATTTTTTCATAAAGTTAATAATAAAAAAGTTTTCCATATGGTCCCAACTTGGACCTATTGC
This sequence comes from Diabrotica virgifera virgifera, assembly GCF_917563875.1. Classification (NCBI taxonomy): domain Eukaryota; kingdom Metazoa; phylum Arthropoda; class Insecta; order Coleoptera; family Chrysomelidae; genus Diabrotica; species Diabrotica virgifera. Next base: position 171,693,556 of record NC_065444.1, read on the forward strand.
ATGTGTATATGTCACATTTAAAAAAAGCATATCTTGTTTAAAAATAGTCAGAGAATTTTTAACATTACACCGTTTTAAAGTAAAGAAAATAGGTTTTATTTTTTTGTACAATGTATATGCCTAAATATACAATAAAAAAGTTATAATGAGAAATTTAAAAATAATCGTAAAATATATCAAAAATCATTAAAAGTATAAAATTTTGAACAACCATATATTGCTTAAAAATAGTCATACAGCCTTCTACAATAGGCAATTTTAAAGGTAATTGACTGTTCTTTCTACTAAATGTGACACTGCAAGTACCTAAAGCTACGTAGAAAAAAGTTACAGAATAATGTTTGAGAAGTAACACGGACAATGGGCCAAAATCTTTGTGAGTGGCGAACTTTGAAAAGTCATATTTTGGAAACTTTAAATCATAGAGACTTTTACCAAACGTCATTTAAAGAGAAAGAACGGAAGATTTTTTTCTGTAAAGCAATGCCTATACCTATATCCCCGCGGAAAAAAGTTATGGGGTAAAAAACAAAATTGGTATCTTTCGTGTTTTTTCTTGCTTTTCTTTTGAATACATTTTGGTATAAAAAATATTTTTGACTTTAAAATGTGATGCTTTGATAGTACATTTAACCTGCTACAATTTTCCTGCAGACGTGTTTGTACCAAAAGTGCATAGAACTCACCCTACTTCGCCCTGTGCCTAGGGACTAATTCGCCACAACTTTCTCAAAAACGCACTTCTTTAAATGGTAGCACTCCGCGGGTTTTTCATATTTAGAGGTCCATTGACTATATGAAACAATAAAAACCCGTTAACGTTGTAGTTCCTTTCTAAAATACATAATCAATAGTCTATATTTTCAGAGGGCAAAACAAGCTTGCGTATGGGTTTATATTTGCAACATCTCACGGAATACAGACACAACGGTAATGACTTTCTTTCGTCAGTAATTTACTGGCGACGAATCCAGGTGTCATTATTAGCTTATATCATCTTGCTCTCACATGGTATCATTCTTCTCCACGACAACGATCATCCTCATGTTGCCAAAGTAATGAAAGAAAATCTACAACGAAAGAAATGAAGGATATTAGGGCATCCACCCTATAGTCCCGATTTATCGCCTTGTGATTTTCACGGCTTTGGGCCATTGAAAAATGCGCTAAAAGATAATCGTTTTCAGTCTGATGAAGGGGTGCAAAATACCGTAAAAGAATTCTTTGAGTGTCTTTAAGCAGGCTGGTATACATCGGTTGGTGAAACAATAGGATAAGTGCCTTCATTGCAGTGGTAATTATTTGTAGATATATTTACCAATAAATTTTTTCTGGGCCAAGGATGAGTTTCAATTGAACGTATTGAACTGGGCTCGTATTTGTTTAATTTCTTAAAAAAATACCGTTCATTTTATTTTCCAGAAAATCATCAGACAGTGCTTTAAGCTAATAAAGTCTCTAGCAGGAAATGACACTTGCAAAGCTTACTTGATAGAAAAAGGTTTGGCTCCGATTATTACAAACTCTTTATCGGTTAATAAGGTAAGATATAGCTAATTGAATCTGCTAAAGTCGTGAAACATATGTATTTAAAATGAAATTATTACTGTTCTGTTCCAAGATCAGTTTTCATTCCTTCCTTTTCCAGTTTTGTGTTCTTAATATCCTTAGGTTTTCTCCTACTTACTTCTTGGTCTTCCCCATACATTGGTCCTTTATTATAGGTACATGATTTATGGTAGAGATATCATATTCACTCTGGATGCGGTAGAACTCAAAATCGTGCTACCGTCAGCACCGTAGTCCATTCTCTTGCACACTTTGTGTGCAGTTATTGTATATTCATTTTCTTCTTTGTGTGCCATGTTTGGTTTGAAGCGTTGGCTATCGTCGTATTAACAAGCCGATGAAATGTTTCGCGGTCGGCAGCTATATGAAACAATTTTTTTTTCTTTAGAGTTGTATGACTACGGGCCCTTCAAGGCTCATTCGCCGATTCACCAGTTTTGCTCATTTATTTTACAATATATTTTCCTATACCTATCTACTTAACATTTTCTATCCTACTTATCCTACATAATTTATAAGGATTGACCACTAGTCAGTGGGAATACCACTATATGAAACAATTCCTCGACCTTTCGACCTTTTCATTGTCTAATGTTACGCAGCCAGGAAAGTTTTCTTCCAACCCAGCGTTTTCCTTCGATTTTGGCCTGAATGATCAACCGGAGTAAGCGATATTTAGATCCTCTCATTATACATATGACCGAATTATTGAACCTTTCTCATTTTTATGAGATTGATCAAATCTCGCTCTTTGTGCATGGTCTCTAGCACACATTCGTTAGATATGTCTAGCACACGTTAGAATTATCGACATTTCATCAAATTTTCCTGTTTTTTTTTTTTGACAGTGTGTTTATCTTCTGAATGCCTATTATTATGTTTATTATATTGTTACTAAAACTATATCGTACAACAAATATTTTTTAGGTTAATGCATTAACAGCAGTAGCTGGTCTGAATGCTGTGGCAGCTTTAACTCTTAGATCACCTGAAAATAGTAAAGCATTATTTCAAGCAGGTATGCCAGCAGCTATTACAGAAACTATGAAAATATATCCAGATGACAAAGAAATCCATGTAAGTATAACAAAATTAGGTTTTGTAGGGTGACTCTTTACTCGTTACTGACCACATCAAGTTAATGTATTTTTCCATAGTATTGATTATGTAACGGGTAGCTCTGTTAGACATCAGGCTCAGTAAAACACAATTTTAATTTAAATAAAAATATATTCGAAATAGATAAATAACAAAATAAAATTAACTTCTGTAATATGTACAATAAAAATGTGAATGTGTATATCAAAGATTTCGGATTGGAGCCCAATAGGAAAAAGAAGAAGAGGTAGACCCCGAAGATCATGGAGGGATGAAGTGGACGAGGCCATGGAAAGACGAGAACTTATAGACGGAGAATTGTAGAACAGAAAGGACTGGAGACGTTGGCTGAAAGAAGGAAGGCGGCGACAGCTGTAAAAATCCTTATATAGATAGAAAAATGAGTGAATGGACGACGCTACTACCCACTGCTGATACTTGTAAAAAGTAAATACGGGCAATGCTAAATAAATTGACACAAAAGAACCAGGTGTTAGTCAGTACCCAAAGATCAAGGAAAAATTATATACTCGATCCGAACGAGGAACGTAGAGCGACCAATCAGTACTTAGTCGCCGACGAGTGGCCGAATCAATCACTACTCGATCCGAGAAGGAACAGGAAGCGACCAAACAATACTTGGTCGCCGGCGGGACGTTTTGGTACCTTTGGCCAATACCCAAGGGCCCGGTGAAGTTTTTATCAGATTAATACTCTCGGAGCGGTTGGCCAAGTATTAGTCAATATCCAAGAGTTCGGTGGAGTTCTCACCAGATCAGTACTCTCGTAGAACTGTTTTCTGTCATTATACCTTTGCTGGCTTTCGATCTCCAGCGCGCATCGAATGGAAGTGGTAGATCACCATGAGAGTGCGTTGGTACAGAGCCGTGACAAGCCGGCGGTGAGACCTGGCGATGTTATCGTTACACCCCCTTCTCTTTGGGAAAAAATGTAGCATACATTTTTTGTGGTGTTTACCTTACAACGGCGTGATCCCATTAACAGTGTGGTCTTTGGGGGTTGAGCGATAGTCTACTTCGTAAACTGGTCTTAGATGACTGTCAAGAAGATGCTCCGTTCTGTAGATCTTTGACATGGTCCCACCAAATCAATTGAGACAGTGTCGCAAGGCTTTTCTATACTGGAGGGTTGCATCTACGACGGTTTACACTGAAGGCATTTTCTTGTAGTTTCTAACATAGTGTACTATTTCTTTGAACATAGACCACTAGTATTTTGCGCTAGTCAGTAGTCGCAATTCCTAAATGGCCTGCTGCTATGCGGGTCCTATTCGGTTCCTATTCTGCTTCTATTTCCTATTCGGTTCTCCGCGATCTTAGAAAAAATCGGACTACGCTAACACTGGGGCTGATGTAATTCATTTTTATGCGGGTAATATTACATGAGTTACTGAGTCTGTGTCTGCCATTACTGGACGAAGTGGCATTTTGTAAGTTGACTTACCGCTTAATAAATTGTTCTAATAAAAAAATAAAAGTATGTTTGGTTCACCCCAAACACAAAATGTACCCTGTAGATACGAAAATAATTTTATAATATTAGGTGTAAAGTTACCTTTAATTTTTTTAAATCCCTTTTTTTGTAATGACTGATATATCATACTTCGACACTATTACCCTGTATATAATGATTAGGCTATTGATTATGTATTTTAGAAAGGAACTACAACGTTAACGGGGTTTTATTGTTTCATATAGTCAATGGACCTCTAAATATGAAAAAACCGCGGAGTGCTACCATTTAAAGGCGTGCGTTTTTGAGAAAGGGGTGAATTAGTCCCTAGGCACAGGGCGAATTAGGGTGAGTTCTATGCACTTTTGGTTATGTCTACAATAAAATTGTTCCAGGTTAAATTTACTATCGAAATATCATTTTATAAAGTCAAACATATTTTTTTACAAAAATATATTCAAAAAGAAAAGCAAGAAAAAAACACGAAAGATAGCAATTTTACTTTTTGTCCCACAAGTTTTATCCACGAGGATATAGGTATAGGCATTGCTTCACAGAAAAAATACTTGCACCCTTCTTCTTTAAAATAACGTTTGCTAGAAGTCTCTCTGATTTATAGTTTCCGAAATATGATTTTTTAAAGTTCGCCACTCATAGCGATTTTGGGGCATTTTCCTCGTTACTTCGCAACATTGTTCTGTAACTTTTTTCTACGCAGCTTTAGGTTTATGCAATGTTACATTTAGTACGACGAAAAGTCAATTACCTTTAAAATGGTCTACAGTAGAAGGCTGTATGACTATTTTTAAGCAAAATATGGTTTTTCAAAATTTTATACTTTTAATGATTTTTGATATATTTTATAATTATTTTTAAATCTCTCATTATAACCTTTTTTATTGTATCCATCTTTCTCTTTGCCTTATCTCTATGCGGGGTCTGCTTCCCTAATTGCATTTCTCCACACAATTCTGTCTTGGGTCATATCAATGTTAATCCCCTTTACCAACATGTCCTGCCTTATCGTCTCCCCCCAGGTCTTCGTTGGTCTTCCTCTCCTACTCCTTCCAGGAATCTGCACTTCAGCTATTCTTCGTATTGGGTGATTAACGTCTCGACGTTGAACATGACCAAACCATCTTAACCTATGCTCTCTCATTTTGGCATCAATTGGTGCCACACCTAGACTTCCCCTAATATACTCATTTCTATTTTTATCCTTCTTTGTCACTCCACTCATCCATCTAAGCATTCTCATTTCCGCCACATGCACTCGTTGTTCCTCTTTCTTTTTCACTGCCCAACATTCAGTTCCGTGCATCATAGCCGGTCTTATGGCTGTTTTATAGAATTTTCCCTTCAGCTTCATTGGAATTTTTCTGTCACACAACACACCACTCGCTTCTTTCCACTTCATCCATCCAGCCCTAATTCTACTGCATGCATCTCCATCTATTTCTCCATTACTCTGTAATACCGATCCTAGGTACTTAAAACTATTGCTTTTCACAATCATTTCACCATCCAAAGATACCATTTTATTTGTAGTAACTTCATCTTTAAATGAACATTCCAAATACTCTATTTTTGTCCTACTAAGTTTTAAACCTTTTTCCTCCAGAGCTTGTCTCCACTGTTACAGTTTTTGTTCTAAGTCTCTTTCACTATTTCCTATTAACACTACATCATCAGCATACATTAGGCACCATGGAATACTACCCTGTAGTTTCGCTGTTATCTGGTCCAAAACTAATGAGAATAAATAAGGACTAAGCACCGAGCCTTGGTGCAATCCTACTGTCACCTGAAATTTATCAGTCTCTCCCACACCTGTTCTAACACTAATCGTTACTCCCTCATACATACCTCTCACAATCTTTACATATTCGCCAGGGACTCCTTTCTTATTGAGTGCCCACCACAGAATCTCTCGGGGAACTCTATCATATGCTTTCTCAAGATCAATGAATACCATATGAGCGTTGGTCTCTTTATTCCTGTATTTTTTCATCAGTTGCCTTACAATGAAAATTGCATCTGTTGTTGATCTGCCCTGCATAAAGCCAAATTGATTATCGGATATTTCGGTTTCTTCACGTATCCGTCTATCAATTACTCTCTCCCATATTTTCATGGTGTGGCTAGTAGTTTTATAGCCCTGTAGTTTGTGCATTGTTGTATGTCTCCCTTGTTTTTGTAGACAGGTACTAATATACTGCTTCTCCATTCGTCTGGCATTTGTCCAACTTCCATAATTCTATTAAATAGACCTGCTAGCCAACTTATTCCTGTCTCTCCCAATGCTCTCCATACTTCCCCAGGAATATCATCTGGTCCGACTGCTTTTCCTTTCTTTATTTTTTGAAGCGCTCGAGCCACTTCCTCGTTTGTTATTCTGGTAACCATTGCTGTTACTGTCTCCGTTAACTCCACAGGCTGTCTGTCAAATTCTTCATTTAATAAACTGTCAAAATACTTTCTCCATCTCTTTTTGACATCCTTTTCGTGAATTAGTATTTTATTATTTTCATCTCGGATACATCTAATCTGATTAAAATCTCTTGCTTTCTTTGCTCTCTGTTTGGCTATTTTATATATCTTTGCTTCGCCTTTCCTGGTATCAAGTTGATCGTATAGGTTTGAATACGTTTCTGCTTTAGCTTTTGCTACTGCTACTTTCGCTTCCTTTTTGGCGACCATATAGTTTTGAAGATCTATGTCCGATCTGGTTTCTTGCCACTTTTTATATAATTTTCTCTTTTCTTTTATTTTTCCTTGTACTTCATTTGACCACCACCAAGTCTCTTTATCCTCAAACTTCTTTCCTGACGTTTTCCCAAGTATTTCAATAGCCGTCTCTCTAATAATATTGGACATTTTTCTCCAAATTGTGTTAGGGCTTCCTTTCATGTTCCAACATATTTTCTCTACCATTCTTTCCCTGAATAGACCTTGCTTCTCATCTTTTAGCATCCACCACTTGATTTTTGTGGTCCTCTCCGATATTTTTGTTTAGTTTCGCTTTTTACTTCGATGTCCAGAACAAGCAGCTTATGCTGTTGGCTTACTGTCTCACTAACTATTACCTTGCAGTCCTTGCATTCACGTATGTCTTCTTTCCTTATCATGAAGTAGTCTATTTGGGATTGATGTTGTCCACTTTTGTAGGTAATAAGTTGAGTTTCTCTCTTTTTAAAGAATGTGTTAACAATCGCCATATCCAATGCTGTTGCTAATTCTAGCATGTCATCTCCAGCTTCATTTCTAGTTCCAAAACCTAATCCCCCATGTATTGTTTCATATCCAGTCTTGGCTTGGTGCACATGTGCATTGAAATCACCTCCTATTATAACTTTCTCCTCTGCTGGAATATCACTCAGTACGTCTCCTAACTGGTCATAGAAAGCTCTTTTTTCATTCTCACCCAGACCTGTTTGAGGAGCATACACACACAACATTCAATACCTCTTTATCAATTACAAATTTCACTGACATCATTCTATCACTCGTTCTTACAACTTCTACTACGTTATCTTTCATTTCACTATCAGCAATTATACCAACTCCATTTCTAGTGTTACTACTCTCTACATACCACAATTTATATCCATCACCTAGTTCTTTCGCCCTTTGTCCTTTCCACCTAGTTTCTTGAATACAAGTAATTTGAACTCTTCTTCGTTTGAGCGCATCCACTAACTCCAGACTCTTAGCTGTAAGACTACCAAGATTCCAAGACCCTATCCTGATTTTTCTAACCTGCAATGGTGTTCCCCCGAGATAGTCCTCACCCGGAGATCCGAATGGAGGCTCATTTTACTTCCGGAACCTTTTTTATTGTATATTTAGGTATTCTTTTTCTCATGATCATCTTTCAGTGCGTCACAGTTTTTCGATTTCTCTCTAACGCATTAAATTGTATGTGACAGAAAAAAAGGCACGTCTGTGAATACTTTGGTAATTATTCTAGTTTGGTGATTATTCTAGTTGTCGATAGATGGCGCCATAATCAAAAAAGAATTATTTATTTAATAAAATAATACTATTATCAATATAATCTGTACAATTTATAAGACTATACAAATGAAAGAAAATACCATTTTATAAATGCAATAGACACAATTGATTTGGTTTTATTCCAAATTGAAAATAAAATTTGACAACTGTCAGATTTAACTAAAATGTCACGTTAGAATAAATGTCATAAATGTGTATTATCACGGACTTACCTTTTTTTCTATAATTTGTGACGCACTGAAAAATGTTCATGAAAAGGAGAATATATACGTTGTGCAATAAAAAAGAAAGCTTATTTTCTTTACTTTAAAATGGTGTATTGTAAAAAATTCTGTTACTATTTTTAAACAAGATATGCTTTTTCAAAATGTGACATATACACATTCAATAGGTCCCATTAAGTTGGAACCATAATATGGAAAACTTTTTTATTGTTAACTTTATGAAAAAAAGTTATTCTTTATAAAATGCTCTGCATAGTCTAAAACCTAAGATGCAATAATCAGATATAAAATTTTGTAAATAGTATACGAGGTATGTTAAAAAATATGAATTTCGCTCAAGAGTAAAGTACCTTTATATTTCACAATATCGAAATGTGTTAATAAGAAAAGTTATTTGGAATTAAAAATTATGTTATACTATGGAATTTTTTAAAATTTTTCTGAAATTACGGATACCCTTGGATATCCTACGGATATCTTGTTTAAAAATAGTCCTAGACTTTTTTGCAATACACCATTTTAAGGTAAAGAAAATATGCTTTTTTTGTTTCACAACGTATATACCTAAATGTACAAGAAAAAAAGTCATAATGAAAAATTAAAAAAATTATCACAAAAAATATCAAAAATCATTAAAAGTATAAAACCTTGAGAAAGCATAACTTGCTTAAAAATAGTCGTACAACCTTATACAATAGAACATTTTAAAGGTAATTGACTTCCCTTTCTACTAAAGTATGTACCATTGCATATACAGTAGAGCGTCGATAATCCGAACCCTGGTAATCCGAACGTTCGCTAATCCGAACGCAAAAATATGATCGCGGACCAAATTTTTGGATTTAATATGACAATATGGGCAAAATATGACCCTGGATTTTTGTTTTGTTTATGCAGAAATACATACAATCTATTTGTTTATTATGCAGGTATTTTATTCCTTGTAACTAAAACGTATGTACATATGTACATGTACTATGTTCATGAGCTTTGTATGTATTTTGAACATATGTTCGATAATCCGAACTACCCCTGTACCAATTAGTTCGGATTATCGACGCTCTACTGTACCTAGAGATGCGTAGAAAAAAGTTACAGAGCAATGTTTGCGAAATAATGGGGAAAATGGCCCAAAAATGCTGTGAGCGGCGAACTTTGAAAAATCCTCTTTCGGAAACTATAAATCCTAGAGACTTCCACCGAACGCCATTTTAAAGAGGAAGGATGGAAGTTATTTTTCGCTGAAGCAATACCTATACCTATATCCCTGCGGAAAAAAGTTATGGGGCAAAACACAAAATTGCTTTCTTTCGTGTATTTTTGTTGCTTTTCTTCTGAGTACATTTTTGTTAAAGAAATATTTTTGACTTTAAAATGTGATATTTCGATAGCAAATTTAACCTGGAACAATTTTCCTGTAGACATGTTTGTACCAAAAATGCATAGAACTTACCCTAATTCACCCTGTGCCTAGGGACTAATTAAAAACGCACCCATTTAAATGGTGGCGCTCCGCAATTTCTTTTTAATTTAGGGGTCCATTGACCATATGAGACAATAAAATCCCGTTAACGTTGTAGTTCCTTTTAGCTCTCTTATTTTGAACATAATCAATAGCCTAGAATAAGCCGCTTCAATTTTCAACATGTCCAGGAATTCACACTCTTGCATCAGTAATTCACTGAAACAAAATAAGTAGTCGCTTTTGTTTTTCTAATAAAAAGTTGTGTGTTGAATCCTATTAAACTGGTATTCTTTATCTAGCTGTAATTATTACAATTACTCTGTGTATTTCTTTTTTCAGAAAGCTGGAAGCCGAGCTATTAGAAACATGGTTTCACGTAGCAGAGATCAAAACAAAACGTTCCTAGACTTAGGAATTGAAGAGGTCCTTCAAGCCGATTTGAAAAAATTCGGTGATATAGATTATGACATAAAAGCCGCTCTACGCGACTTAGGCTGCAACGTCAAACTTAAAGAAGAATGGACTGGCAAAGGCGGTGCTCTTTCAACTGGAGGCAGAGTTTCTTAAAGACTGTTTTTATATCGAAACCCAATAGCTTTAAAATTATATCGTTCATACCAAGTGATGATTGCTATATTTCAATATTATACAGGGTAGCGAGAAAGTATGGAAACACGGTAATTTCTCGGAAACCGCTGAAACGATTTTTATAGATTTTGGTGGGTAAGGGTTGTCTAATACGGCCGATATTATAGTGGTAATTACATTGCTGTCAAATCTTCCGTTTTTCTGGAAATCTAATGAACTTTCTTATTTCAAATGGAACACTGTATATTTTTTGCGTTTTTAAAAATACTGATTATTTTTCATGTTATATTCCCTATACGCCATAATTTAGGAGTTATTGCTACATTTATTTAAAAAAAAAATGTTAAACAAATTATAAAAATCAAATTTTTCGGCCCGGATAGTCATTATTTTAGGTTCTTTGGATCATTGGGAACAAAAAAGGTCTTTTGTAATGTTTTTTAAAGCTAATCGTTTCTGAGTTATAAACAATTTAAAACTGAAAAAAATCGAAAAATGAGGATTTTCAAGATTCAAAAACACACGTAAAAAAATAATTTTTGAAATTACTAAGTACTCAAACCTTCTTGTATCAGATTCCTATAAGAATTTTTGGCATGTTTTATTCTAAAACATTGTTTTTTTAATTGTTAATGAAGCGCATATGAGATATCGGGCTACATTAACAACTAAAAAAAGTGTCTTAAAATGAAACAAGCCCAAATTACTTAACGGCAACTGATAAAATAAGGTTTGAGCTTGAATTTAGGCACTTCGTAGTTTCAAAAATACTATTTTCTACTTGTGTTTTTGAACCTAGAAAATCGTCATTTTTCGATTTTGTTTTCAGTTTTAAATTGTTATAACTGGGAAACGATTAATTTTAGACAAAAATTACAAAAGACCTTTTTTGTTTTTAATGATTCAAGGAACCTAAAATAATGTCTATCCGGGCCGAAAAAAATTGATTTTTATAATTTTTGTTAAAAATGTTTTTTTAATAAATGTAGCAATAACTCTAAAATTATGGCATTTAGGTATAGGGAATATAACATGAAAAATCATGTATCAGTATTTTTTAAGGACTTCAAAGCGCAAAAAATATACAGGGTGTCCTATTTGAAATAAGAAAGTTCATTAGATTTCCAGAAAAATGGAAGATTTGACAACAATGTAATGCCGTATTAGAAAACCCTTACCCACCAAAATCTATAAAAGTAGTTCCAGCGGTTTCCGAGAAATTAGCGTGTTTCCATACTTTCTCGCTACCCTGTATAGTACCTATTGAACTAAATTTAAAAAATTTAAAAACCATAGGTTTATAATAGTCAAACTAACTAAAAATACCTAAAATGATAACATGTACTTTTGTTTACTTCGTTTATTGAGATCTGTGGATAATTCATACCTTATTTGGATAGTGTTTTGCAACAAAGGGTTAAGCCCCCGCCAAAAATTTTGAAAAAATTAACAAAATAATTTGATGAAATATTATAATTATTTGGTACAAGATTTAAGAGAGAAATTTTCCCAATACCTTCATTAACAGAAAATTATAATCGTGGGTTTTCGTAGAAAAAAAATGTGGAATAACTCGTTTCTCTTTATGGGAATTCTTCAAACGTACCAAACGGAAAATTTAAACTGCCTTTTCCAAACAGTGATGTGTGAATGAGAAATGGTAGAACTTTAGTTGTATTTGCTACTGTCTTTCCTTTTATATTATTTGTCTTTAACCGTTGCCTTTATTGTTTGTTTAAAAAAAGTCGCTATGAAGGGCACCTTAGCGTGAAACGTGTGTTCAATCCTTTTTGTACAGTCATCAATACTGTTTTTAATGGGAAAGTTAGGAAATTGAGTGTATGAAAGAACTAGAAAATTGTTATATAAATCTGAAAGAAGTATAAAAGTTAACTGTTTTTACTTATTCAACAAATCGGCTGGCTAAATGGGTCTTGAGTCTAAGACCAAAAAGAAACTCGCTTCTACTGAGCCACTAAAATGAGCCAGACACTCAAAGTGGCTAGTCTGTAGTAGTCGTTCATTTAAAACAATGCTTTGCTGCCCGTAGCGGACACCGGTGTCAGACACCAGTGGCTTGGTCTGAAAAGGTACTTATGAAAACAAATCCAAATACACTCTGGGCCAAAATTAACCGGCCACCTTAAAAATGGGTAATTTTTGATGTCATATCTCCTAAACCTGTTGTCCGATTTAAGTGATTTTTTTAATATGTTATAGCCTTATTCGTTAACAATATCGTTATAAAAATATTGTTGCTAAACAGGTAAACTTTCATTGTATACAGGGTGTACGAATCAAACTGTATTTTTTTCCTTAAAGTTTGCATCACCCTGTGGAATATTTAAGCATTTGTAGAATACTGAAATTAAAACCTAACTATAGACTCATGCTTTCTCAACATTTTGCTGTTTGATTGATTCGCTTATGTTGGATACTAAAAAAGTTAGGTGATTTAACAACTAGACATGTTTTTTATCAATACAGGGTGTTTTAAAAAAATGTTGGCAAAGTTTAAGGGGTAATTCTGCATGAAAAAATAATGACAGATTGCTTTATAAACTTATGTTCGCAAATGCTTCGTTTCCGAGATAGGGGATGTTGAAATTTTTCTGACAAACTGACGATTTATTTATTGCTTTAAACCGGTTGGAATATTCAAATGCAATTTGGTGGGTTTTATGACGTAGTTATTGCATATTTTTTGACATACAATTAAGCATTTAATATTCACCATTGGCGCGCATACGAGTATTATGAGCATCATATTACCTGTATGCGCGCCAATGGTGAATATTAAATGCTTAATTGTATGCCAAAAAATATGCAATTACTACGTATTAAAACCCACCAAATGTCATGTGCATGTCTCAACGGGTTTTAAAGTAATAAATAAATCGTCAGTTTATCAGAAAAATTTCAACACCCCCTATCTCGGAAACGAAGCATTAGCGGACATAAGTTTATAAAGCAGACTGTCATTATTTTTTCATGTAGAATTACCCCTTAAACTTTGCCAATTTTTTTAAAAAATACCTTGTATTGATAAAAAACATGTCTAGTTATTAAAGCACCTAACTTTTTTATTATCCAACATAAGCGAAGCAATCAAACAACAAAATGTTGAGAAAGCATGATACTATAGTTAGGTTTTAATTTCAGTATTCTACAAATGCTAGAATATTCCACAGGATGATGCAAACTTTAAGAAAAAAACACAGTTTGATTCGTACACCCTGTATACAATAAAAATTTACCTGTTTAGCAACAATATTATTATAACGTTATTGTCAAGGAATAAGGCTATAACATATTAAAAAAATCACTTAAATCGGACAACAGGTTTAGGAGATATGACATCAAAAATGACCCATTTTTAAAGTGGCCGGTTAATTTTGGCCAAGAGTGTATAATACTGACTCTTTTGTATATTAACATATTTTTATTTTATTATTTCTTCTAAGAATGCTCTATAATATATATATCCACTTCTTTATTACATATTTTGCATAACTTAACACTAATTGTAAATTTCTTCATCTTACGACGCCTATCTCTTTCGGATGTTAAGGATCAACATGATTCTGGCTGCTATTCGAAATAGTCCAATTGTAGACGTGTTAAACCTTTGTCTCGGGTTTTGACGCCAATAGATTCTTCTCCCTGGACTTATTTTTCAATACACCTTCCCCTGAAGAACGAGTCTCAACATGCTATATCTCTGTTCATTTCTCATAATATGGCACAGATATTTTAATCTGTTTAATGTCTAGACGTACGAGAATACGTTTTGCAATTACAAAGACAAAGCAATTTTGATTTAATTCTGGTAAGAATTCTTCTAGTAGTAAACTTGCAATAACTTTATTATAAAAAATGTGATCAAAACCTAACCTATAAAATGATGCTAATTTTGAATTTGGTATGAACGATTTTTCGTTAACTTTGCTTATTTATTTTAGAATTATGCACTTTTTACACATTTAACGTCTTTTTATATGAGCTTTTTGATATATATGTTTACGAATTATTCTTGTTGTCATTATTGGAGTTATATACACTCACCGGCACAAAATTCCGCCACCCAAAATTTTTGATTAAGTTTGACCATCTATAACTTTATTATTTGTACTCCGATTTTCTAGATTCTTGCATCAGTTTGTAGGTACATGTATTGATGTCGTTTGTTATTATTCCGGTAACAAAAATATTTTGCGTAGATGGGCATTATACGGGGGTGAACGGAAACGTTGTATTTTCTCCTAGCTTTAAAAAATTCTGTGGAAAAATTGGAGGGCTGATTTTGTTTCATACTCCTTTTGTATTATCGTAAAGGTATCACTAAGGTTTTGCTTTTTGAATTATTGGAATATCTCTTTTCTTGTAAGAGCTGTCAATAAAAGGTTTCACTGCTTTTAAGGTTTATTTAATTAAAACTATCAAACGCACTAAAATTAACAACACAAAACAAAATTAACAACAAAACAATTCTATAGCGGGTATGTCTACTTCTTGCAGCAACGACTGCTCGCAATATGTTTGGCATCGAATAATGCTGTGTTATCCGTGCCTGGGGAATAGCCCGATATTCCTCTACCAGGGCCATAACTGTACCAAATTTTCTGGAGGCCTAGGATGACGGCGAATAGCTTTTTTTTTAATTCATCCCATAAATGCTCAATAGGATTGAGATCTGGGCTGCAATTGAGGCTGGGCTGGACATTCCAATCTTATCAATTCAACCTCTATTTTATGAGTCAATCAGTGTTTTTATTTACAAAAAATAGTACAGCTCGTACAAGAAAAGAGATATTCGGATAGTTCAAAAAACAAAATTTTAGTGATGCCTCCGGGATAAAATGACAGGACTATGAACCAAAATCAGCTCTTCCATTTTTCCACAGAATTTTTTAAAGTTAGGAGAAAATACAACGCTTCCATTTCCCCCTATATAATGCCATGCAAGCAAAATTTTTGTATTGCCGGAATAATACTAAACGATATCAATGCATATACCTACAAAATGGTGCAAGAATGTTGAAAATCGGAGCACAAATAATAAAGTTATACATTGTCAAACTTACACAAAAATTTGGGGGGGGGGGGCGGAATTTTGTGCCGGTGAGTGTATTTTTATTCCCCGTTATTTATATATTTTGTAGTTTTGATATTTGTGCAGAAAAATATAGTACAAATGGTACAACTGAATTCTTCAATGCTTTTCCGAGGAAAATCCATTTTGATAACATCCATAAGTACGCTTTTTATCACATTCTTTGTATGTTATGTACTTATATGGGGCAGCCCACCAGGCAGCCTCTATCTGAACGACTGAAATAATAACCCTCCTTGATTTTCAGGCAAAACTCGGTAATCTAATTAGAGACAACCAAATTTGTCTCACTCAAAGTTCATTTGCAAAAAGGACAAAAAAGACACTCCAAAGCCCGTTCCAGCAAGTCATCCTAATAACTTTCACCTAGTCCTTGCCGGAGTCGATAAACCTAACACAAAAATATATCGAGGATACTTTAACCTCATCTAAATTTCCATTCAAAAAAGTTGTTCGGATAATTTCCGATCCAGCAACAAACCATCTCTTTCGTCAGAGTTTTTACTAACTCTGAAACTATGTTCGCTGATGCCCTCTCGAATGGTATAAGAATAGACGGGGAACGATTGAATTACGAGGTGCTCCAAAAGCGAAAATCTAAGCACAGAACCAAATGCCCTAACTGTGGTGGAAAACACCCGGCATTTTCACCGAAATGCCAACACAAAAATGTTACACCTGCAAATATACATAACTCAGAACCACGACACATAACCAAACAAATATCAAAACATGACCTAACAACATACCTAAAATCCACTATACAATTCATTTCGATGCTCCTTTTCAATGTCTTTCCTGAAAAAAAGGAGTAACACAGCCCATTATATCAATAGTATGACCAACCAACTCTATGGATACACAGTATCCACAACCTCAATCAATAATTCCATTAACCAAACATTCACACAAATACGTTACTAGACAATACACACACACTGCACATATCACTACACAATTTTTTTTTAATACAAAAAACATAAAAAATTAAAAAATACAAAAAAACTAATAAAAATTCAAAAAATACCTAACAGACATACATATACCACACCCTAAGAACGCTCACTATAATACAACATAAAACAAATCATACGACATACCACACTAAAATTTCCGTACCAAAACTAACTACAAATACATATCACCCACGTTCACCACATAACACATTCCATATCAAAATTTCAGTAAACACTACTTACATATACCCACAACACGGAAAACTGAGCGTTCGCTTATACTCATCAAGAATCGACTAATAGGGCTTTTCATTCACAATCATTTGTTTCGAGCTTCTGTCATGTGTCACATAATATTAATATATCTACGTCATACGTTATTGGTATACCGAGTGGTGAATTGGTAAACGGGCCATAGGAAACTCAATGTAAAATTCTAAACTGTTGAATTCCTGCTTCCCTAATTATTTTACATCAAAAGTCATAAGAAACTATTTGTAGAGAATTAAAATCTGTATTGAAAACAACTGTTAATTTTATTCTACGAACAATAATTATTTTTTGTAAAAATATAATACAATTTTCAGAGTAATACTCCAAAGTTAGGCCACACACAGTGCAATAATGTGTATTAACAATTTGAACTGTCAATTTTTTTATTTATTTTATCATTTATTGTTTAAAACGCAATAAAGTTGATAAGTTACCCTCAGTTAATGAGAAAGTATTAATAATAAAAATATTTTCTTCAGTCAATAGTGTGCTCACTGTCAGTTAAATAGTAACGTGTGGCCTAACATGCCCACACATACCTAATGCGGTAAGTACATTATATTTTTCAAAATTTTGGAATGTGTTTAAATCGTAGAACAATTGTAACTTCTGTTTTTAATACATATTTCAATCCTCTATAAATAACTTCTCATGACTTTTGATGTAACATAATTAGGAAAGCAGGAATTCAACAGTTTAGAATTTTACATTTAGTTTCCTATGGCCCGTTTTCCGATTCACCACCCTGTATAACAAGATACAAACCAAAGACGTATGGCGTAGATATATTAATATTATGTGACACATGACAGAAGCTCGAAACAAATGATAATTAATCGATGAAAAGCCCTATACTCGGATAGGGGGAAAGTAGTGTTTTCTCTGGTTTCCTGCTTTCATTGCACGATTCCTATTCCTAGGTGAGGATCTAGTCACAGCCTTACCTCCTCGAGTTTGCCAAAAAAGATAATCACAAAATCTGAAAGGGACCGTTGCGTTGGTACTGAATCTGAAAAGGGAAAAACAAAGAAGAGGAGCTCGTCTAGATGGTAGTGTGGACGCAGGCCGTCGTTTGCTGTCTGAATGTCGATCCACTTATCCCCAAAACTAAAAACCCAACCGTGAAGAGGCGATAAATGCGGTATAAAAGCGAGTCTCTATTCGAAAGAACGTTTTTTCTGCGGCCCTGCGATGATAATGTTTTTGTGTGTTTGTCAGAAGTGTTCTCATTTTTTGCTAAATATTTTCTTTGTCCATTTTAATCTACTGAACGAGCTCTACTTTTGTATTTTTAAATAGCGTTTCTTTTAATAGTTATTTATGATATAAGTGTTAAAAGTACACGTTTAAGGCACGCATGTGTACTTAAAAATGTACTTTTAACCACGCATATCATACAATATTTTTTCTACAAACGTAATTACAGGACAATAGCTACAAAAACTTTTACTTGAACTTGACTGACATTCCATTTTTATATTTTTTTGACATAACATCAAAATTGCCTATACGGTCAATACGAACTGCAGTGCCTTAAAAATTTTAAAGCACTAGTGCCTTAAAGTAGCATTTTTAACACTCGTATGGAGTGCTAAATATTGCATTTTTAACACGGTTGTAGAAAAAATATATTATTTATAATTTTACTTGTAGCATTAATATGATTTTGAATTAGGCTATTAATTACAAGAATTCGGAGAGGTGCAAATGTAGACCACAGGTGAAGATCGAAGAAGACGAAAAACTAACAACGAGTAGAAGAATTTAGTGAGTCTACAACGAGAAGGGGAAAGCGATAAGTATATTATCGTTCCTTTGGGACTTGGACGCAACTGTTTTTTTTTAATAATACAATACTCGCGCTTTTTTTTGTTTGGAAATGGCCACACAAAGTATGACCACTTTGTTGTAATAGCCCAATCAAAGAACACAAAACTTGACGAAAACCTCCAAAAAAATAAAGGAGGGATGACAATTTGCGAATAGGTAGTTGAAATTGTCTATTATTATATAAGAAAAAGTTTACAATTCTACATCCCCTCCATTTTACAGAAATGGAGGCCTTCTCGAGGGTGAAAAATATACATTCAAAATAAGTTCGGAATTGGATATAATGACCAAATCTAAGCAACTTTTGTTCTATAGAGTTTTTTCACTAAGTCAATACTTTTCGAGTTATTTGCGAGTGAATATGTTCATTTCTATCAAAGAAAAACATGTTTTTGGACGGTTTTTCGCAAATAACTCAAAAAGTAACTATTTTATCGAAAAAAATGTTCTTGGCAAAAATATAGCTTATAAAAAAAGTGAAAAAAAAATGGTGTATGCATGAAATCTATAGACCCAGTAGAAGTAGAGTTGTAGCTAACCAAAAGTAGGTTCTTTTTTGTCAAATTCAAATCGAATATTTTAACGCGAAATAATAAAAAAAACGGAGCACTATTCGGGGAAAACTCATTACAACTTTTTTAAAGTGTTTTAAAAAGGTTTATTTTTGGTTTTTAAAAAAAACTTCTTACATTAAAAGTAAGTGAGTTATGCTCACAATAATTTTATTACTCTTTGAGATTCTTGGTATTACTAATATTTTTTAAGTTATTTTGTACAAAAATTGGAATTTTTTTCAAAACTAAATTTTTTTTAATTTTAAAACTAATTTTTTTTCATAAAGGAGCACTTTGCACTAATGAAACTTATAGATCATATAAACAATACATAAGTAAAGTAACCTGTGAAGCAGTAACGATTACTTTTATTTGGATGTTAATTAGGGAGTCTTCTTCGCTATTCTTTTTACCAAAAAATAAAAGGGACCAACAATATTTTGAGCGTAACTCACTTTTAATGTTCGAAGTTTTTTTTAACAACAATAAACCTTTTTTAAACACTTTAAAAAAGTGTTATGAGTTTTCCCCGAAAAGTGTTCCGTTTTTTTGGTTATTTCACGTTGAAATATTCGATTTGAAATTTGACGAAGAAGAACTTACTTTTCATTAGCTACAACTCTACTTCTACTGGGTCTACAGACTTCATGCATACACCATTTTTTTTGCACTTTTATTAAACTATATTTTTGTTAAGAATATTTTTTCGATAAAATACTTACGTTTTTACTTTACGTTTTTTTAATGGCATAGACATTAGTCATTCAGCCAGTTGCAATAAAGAATATACAATCCTATCCCTAATACAAAATTAAACGGAAACAATATAGTGATACAATAAATAATACAATACGATAATAATACAATAAAAACAATAATGGATCTCTGATAAAGTGATATAACATTTATGATAAAAAAGGATGCAAATCTGAACTTAAATCATAAAAAATATCATACACGAGTACAAATCTTATAAGACCATGCGTGTATCTGGCAAGAAATTTATAATGATATTGTATATTTGTTGTGAGCCTGTAGCCAGCAGAGACTGGATATTGAATGGTGCATGCATATCAAGTTTAATTAAATTTTTATAGAGAGAGTTTGAATGCTGTTGAAACTTAGTACATTTAAAAAAGATATGATCAAGATCACCCTGCTTTCCGCAATGTTTGCAATTATCGTCTTCAATCACATTTATTTTCTTTGTTAAAAATGAACATATTCACTTGCAAATAACTCGAAAAGTATTGACTTGGGGAAAAACTCTATAAAACAAAAGTTGCTTAGAATTAGTCATTTTATCCAATTCCGGACTTATTTTGAATGTATATTTTTCACCTCCGAGAAGGGCGTATATCCCTCCATTTCTGTAAAATGGAGGGGATGTAGAATTGTAAACTTTGTCTTATATAATAATAGACAATTTCAACTACCTACTCCCAAATTTTCATCCTTCCTTTATTTTTTTTTTGGTCAGATGGTTCTTTGATCGGGCTATAACACTACATTTTTTTGGTTCATTCATATACAAAGATGCGTGGCACTTGCGGAGTGCCGACAGAACGGAATACCTCTTACATATATTTGATTATATTCGATTCCACTCGATCCGATCCGATTTGATTTATTTTATTTAATTTTATTATATTATACAGTGATGAGCGCGCTAATAACCGGAAAAATAACGCAAAAGATGGAAAACAACACGTTGTGAAATAAAAAGAGATGAAACTAGTAGAGGTGCAAAATTATCGATAGGAACCTATAAATTTACATTACATTACACAATTTCCCACCTTTAGACGTCTGTGACAGTTGTCATACTGCTCCGATACGTCTAAAGGTGAGAACGTATGCAATGTAATGTAAATTTATAGATTCATATTGATAATTTTACACCTCTACTAGTTTCATCTCTTTTTATTTCGCAACGTGTTATGTTTTCCATCTTTTAGCGCGTTCATCACTATATTGTTACGCGTATTGACTCTTACTGATTATTATTTATATTTTAGACACTAATTATTTATTTTGAATTGACTATTTATTGTTTTTGCAACTTCTCTTCTTCTTCTACGGCACTACAGCCCAAATTGAGCCTTGGCCTCCTTTATTTTTTGCCTCCACCCTTGCCTGTCTGTGGCTGCTCTTCTCCGTACACGGACTCCTAAAAGGGCTTGTGCGTCGCTGTTTACTGTGTCTTCCCAGCGCTTTCGTGGCTTCCCAACCGGTCTCTTTCCTTGCATTCTAGCATTCAGTGCTCGTTTTGGTAGCCTATCCTCTCCCATTCTTATCACATGTCCGGCCCATTGCAATCTTTGTAATCTAATGAAGTCTGACAGGGGCGTTTCCTTATAAAGTTGATAAAGCTCGTTGTTGTATCGACTTCTGAAGATTCCGTTTTCCCTCACAGGTCCTAGTATTCTCCTAAGTACTTTCCTTTCGAATGTGTCGAGTTTGTTTTTGGATGTTTCTTTCAGCACCCAGACTTCACTGCCATAGCATGTTATTGGTCGGATTAAGGTTTTTGCAACTTACATCTAAATAAATGAAAACACTGAATTTATATTCTTTATTTACAAACTTATTTAATTATTAATAAAACACTTAATACTAAAGAACAAATAACTAAAAACTCACACGTAATAATTTATAATAATTTAGGATGCCTTAGAAGTCAAACGGTGTAAGTCACATTATCCCTAAAAATGACTTATGAGATATAACACATATTATTATATAATAATATTATTATTTC
The DNA here is from genome assembly GCF_917563875.1 of Diabrotica virgifera virgifera. Taxonomy (NCBI): domain Eukaryota; kingdom Metazoa; phylum Arthropoda; class Insecta; order Coleoptera; family Chrysomelidae; genus Diabrotica; species Diabrotica virgifera. The sequence goes on from NC_065444.1 coordinate 171,715,477, forward strand.
CTTGTTTGTATTTATAAATATGTTACCCATATTATGATAAATAAAGACGGTTTATTTGTTTTTAATAACTACTTATATTTCTGCAACTACTTTCAGAAACATCTTAGTATCTCATTTTAAACATTAATTGACTTACACTGATTGGCTTCTTAGACATTGATTTATTAATACAATTTATTTGACCGCGTTATAAAAATCGATACCGTTTATCGTAAACTAACCCAAACAAACAGTTTTGCTTCTTTTAAATAGTAAAATAATACTTCTCTAATATTCAATCTAATTCTGGTTAAGAAAATCATATCCAAAAAAATATTTACACAGACAGGTAACAAATCATCGTATATAAAAAAGGTATGTTTACAGCATTCCAATTATAATAAATAGGCCGGGATCTTCAGCGGTATAGGAGCGCTGATTGCGTCACAGTATTATATATTCCTTTCAAACTATACTCAAATGACATTTATATTTTATTAGATAATAATTTAAAATTTAGTTTGACTTTGACGAATCTGTCAAACTCAAACGTACCTAAACACCGTATGTTTTGTTGATAAGTGCAAATATAATAATTTATTAATATTTAAATAAAAAAATATTTTAAATATAACTTATTGATACCTATAATTTGTTTAAAATATAAATAATAAATAATAAGTGTATAGATATGTATGTTACGGTATACTCTAAGGTTACCACTCGCGTTGAATGACGCCCAATACAATTTTAGTCCCGTCAAAATTTCATACCGAGCGATAAGAAGTATTCACTTCAAAAACTAATTTTGATATATATTACAGTTACGTCTGAATCTTAGGGGAACAATGTATACAATATTTAAATGTAAAAAAGTTGTGTTCTGTAGTTAGTATTCATGGTACAACCATTTGCATATACGTACCCTATGTATTATTTGTCGCAAATATTTTTAAATCTATCTTACCAGGTAAAAGAACTTGGGAAATAGTGCAAAATTATTTATAGAATATTTTATGTAAAATGTAACATAAAAAGTTGTACCTATTACAAAACGTTATCAACGGCATAAATCATTTTCATTGTTTAGAAAGCAAAATTTCTATTACAATTTTATTTTATAGACGTATTTTTATAACGGTAACTTATTTGATTAACTGTAAAAATCTGACGCAATGTGACGTCATAGAAAAATAAAGGCTTGTTTTATTTTTAAACTGAAAAATGTTAGCGTAGTTATTATAAACTTAATATACAATATTTTTTTAGATATGGTGATGCCATGGTTGGCCCAAGTGCGTTGTGTGCACTTGGCAGTGTTTGCTGTAGCCATGATACCCATTTTTGCATGCCTATCGTATCTCAGTACGAATCAGCTACAACCAACAGCAATCCCGCTACGTACCTATGAAGTAAAACTAGTCCAAAGTAATCAAAATGTGAGCCAATTAGAAACAGAAAGGCAGCTGTCACTGGTTGTTCCCTCGAATCCTGCCACAAACGCAACCAGTAATTCAATTCAAGGGCCAGATCTGACGAAGGGTGTAGCGGCTGAAAAAATTTACGAAGCTGGGCATATGCATCACGATTCTGAGATATGTCCAAATATGGGTGAAAATGTCAAGTTGCTGATAGCGATCACTTCAGCTCCTAGTCATGAAAGTGCCAGACTCGCTGTCCGGGAGACCTGGGGTCATTTTGCGATAAGAAAAGACATAGTTGTAGCTTTTATGTTAGGTGCCACTTCGAATCAAACTGTAAATAATCGAATAGAAGCTGAACAACAGATCTATGGTGATATTATCAGAGGAAAATTTGTAGATACATATGACAATCTAACTCTTAAGACTATCTCAATGCTCGAATGGGTTGACAATTTTTGCTCCCGAGCTCAGTTTGTACTTAAGACAGATGATGATATGTTTATCAATGTTTCGAGACTTTTAGAGTTTATAGCAAGGCATAAGCCTGAAGAAAGAACGATTTATGGTCGACTGGCCAGAAAGTGGAAGCCAATTAGGAATAAAAAATCTAAATATTATATATCTCTTCAACAGTATAAGCCGCCTGCTTTTCCTGATTTTACGACGGGACCAGCTTATCTGTTTCCAGCTCAAATAGCCAAGGAACTGTACGTAGCTTCTTTAAACTATACTTACTTTAAGCTTGAAGATGTTTTTGTCACAGGAATAGTGGCAAATGGACTGAAGATCAAACGTGCACACGTACCAGAGTTCGTAAACAAGCGCGTGAAATTTACATCTTGCAACGTGCAAAAAGAAATCAGTATTCATATGGTAAAGGGCGTTGAACAATATGATTTATGGAAAAAATTACATGATGTGACACAGTGCAAGAAGTAAACGTGTGTGAACCAAGAACTATGGTGCGATTTTTTATGCACTGAACTAAAATTATTTTGTGTAAAAAATGTAATACTCAAATTCATAGGAACAAATGCATCACATCAAAAACGTAAGATATTATTGTTTTATACCCAGTTATAAAAGAGTGTATTATAATTGTTATGTATATACTAGTTCATTCAATTAAATTTATTATTTATAATTAAAAAATGTATATTTGTACAATATACAGTTGTAAACAATTTATCCGATTCAATTATTTATCCTTTAAATCTTAGGAGTGTTTGAGGAGATACCCGGTAGCTATAAAAATTTTAGAAATTTTTCGTCTATTAGTCAATTTCTTTAGTTATATTTCTTCCTGGCCCCTGATGATTTGCCGCCAGGGTTTTTAACCCGTGCGTCATCATTTAAAGTGTACGAAATAAGTCGGAAATTTACTAAACGCAACAGGAAGTGACAGAAAGTGGGTAGTACTTCGATCACGGGTTATAGTATAAAATTTGACGTTATCAAATAAATAGAAGATTTGCTTTAACATTTTGGTGCATAATTACAGCTACGTTTGAAGTAGCTTAATAAATTATTTTAATATCATTGATTAATAAATAAATACACAATTTGTAAAAAAATTCAATTGGCGATTTTAAGTCACAATGACGACCCCTCGTGGATTTCGGCGGAACTAAAATGGAAGCCTTTTTTCTTTTTATTGCCCTGCTATAATGGGCATTTTTAATGTTAAAATCGTTGTCATTATTTCCGAAAATCAATAAAGTGAAAAATTTAGTAGTCCCATCGATTAATCTACCAGCATCAGTAGAATCAAAAAGAACGTGTTCCTTCTAAATTGACTCCAACTTTTCTGCAACACAACATACAAATAAGAACACTTTTGATAAAAGGTTCGTAGGCTCTTAATTAAATTATTGATTTTCGAAAATACTGACAACGATTTGACATTAGAAACCCCCATTATAGCAAGGCAATAAAAAGAAAAAAGGTCTCAATTTTAGTTCCGCCGAAATCCAAGAGAGGTCGTCATCGTGGCCATTCCTTACGTGTGTCAATGAGGTTAGCTTTTTATGTTGTAAAAATTAATCGCCAAATAAACTAGGTACTTACCATAAAATTTCAAACTAATATAAAATTAGTTGTGAAAACAACTGTTTATGTACTATAAAAAACTTCAAAATGCAGACAAAATAACAGCTAAAAATTTAACAGACTGACAGTCACAAAAGTAAACAATCCAGAAACGTCAAAAATTGTACTTAAAATGTGAAAACATCCCCAATCGTCTTTTTTGTACCTATCTCTTTTCAATGTACCGAGTCTAGAGCGTTCATAAAAATAACATCTGTTTTTACTTAATAACAGGCGGTAGCGGGTTTGTCATTAGTTTCATGCATGGAAGAGAATGATGCTAGATAAAAAGTATGTTTTATCTCGCCAGGTATTAATGACGCACGGGTAAAGAATCGTGGACTCAAGTGTAGGTTGCTACGTACTGTAAGGTCTATCATAGGTAACAGGGCAACACCCAGTAGGTCATAGCCTGGGATTTTTCCTCATGAGCTCAACTGGACTTCATTTTCTGTATGTGTTAGCAGAGCTGGGCAATACCCGGGTACAAGTACCCGAATTTTGTACTCTGAGTACATTTTGGGTACTCAGTACCCGAGTACATTTTCAACAAAGTACTCGGTACTCGTACCCGTAGCATATAGGGTAAAATACCAGGTACCCGCGTTTATTATACGAGTACATTTTCCGAGTACTTTTTGCAGGTCTAAACTTGTCACTGCATATGGGAGAGCAAATTAGGAGCAACACGCAACAACGATACTGATACGCAATCAGTATCAGTCCATTCTTCAATTCAAGCAACGCATATTCTCTTATGCTACAATAATTAATAGCCCTTGAAGAAATGCTCTAACTGATGAAAACTTTGAAAAATTAGTTATCTTAAAAGTCAATGAAATTAATGAGTGAGTGTGAGTGCTATTATACTGATTATTAATCGATTAAATTCTTATTTTTTTATTTTAGTTGGAATTGTACGTTATTTTATGTTTTCATGACTCATAAATAAATTAATATGTTTAGAGACGCAGAGATTACTGGAAAGCGGATTTTATGCTAAATGCAGATTGCTTGCACATATCGCACATTTGAGAACTTTACCACATTTTGCATATTTTTAAAGAAACATGCGTATTGTGTCTATTTAAAAACATTTCTGTCCATACAAGGAAAAATTCTAAAATTTTTTAATTGACACAAAATATTTTCTCGCACATAATATTATATGCTGTCGTATCTTTCCGGGAACGGCTCTTTTCGGTTCTTCTTAGAAAACACCCGATCTTTAACAACCCGCAAAGACCGCATAGTACGTCGTCATAAAATGATTGTAAAAATGGATCCGGAAATTCGAATCTTTTAAATTTTATTGCACTTAGTGGGTATAATTTTGGCGATTCTTTTAATACCCTCTTGTTAAAGTGGGTATTACATTATCCTAAATTCAGGACCGATATTCAGGATACGATTTAGGACACTAAATTCAGTCAAAAAAGCTAGCGATTACACTATCCTAAATTTAGGATCGTAAATTATAAAAGACAGCACAAAGATAGGGTTTGAAAACCAAGTGTTAAAACCAGGGGTTCGGTTTAAGTAGGTAAAACTTTTAAAAGCAGGTAAAAAAACAAAAGAATCAGATTTGAACAACCAGCTTGAGTGACAGACGTGTTGAGTGAATAATTACGTGTCGGTGACATGTTTATCGTTTTGGGTACAAAAGGTACAGTTGGTACGGGTATATGGGATTGTACACCCATCCGATTTTAGACGGTGCTGTACCGTCACCCCCGTACGAAATTATTCCGATTCGACTTTTTTGCACAAACTTAATCAAAAAGAGGTCCTTATAACAAATCCACAGGATGCTGGGAGGTGCCGAGGCCGGAAAATTGTTAAAACGTTTTTTTAAACAAATTCAAAAAATCAATTTTTTCACTTCGTATACTTTTTTTAGATTATATGGGTCATTCTGGTCAAAAAAGATCTCTTGTGATTTTTCTCTAAAATTAATTTTTGTCGAGTTACACGCAATTTAAAAGTTGAAAAATGCGAAAATAGCCATTTTCAAGGCTTAATATTTTAATTAAAAATAATAATTATTATGAAAGTCAGAAAGTGACCAAATCAAAGTTTACCTCTCCTTCAAGAGCCTGAAGAAATTTTGTCATTATTTTATTACAAAGCTATTATTTTTAATTATTAACAATTAGCGCTATATAATAAATCATTTTTAATCGAGGTATTAAGCGTTGAAAATGGCTATTTCTGCATTTTTCAAATTTTAAATCGCGTGTAAATAGACAACAATCAATTTTAGAGACGTCTATCAAGTCTCTTAGTGATTAGATGTGTTTGATTTAAAAGTCGATTCACTAATTGCCGCAAAAAATACACAGTTTGTTTACCTTTTACTCATTTATTTGGTTAAGTTTTTTGGATTTCTACAAGTAAGTCGATTCATTACTTAATTTGTCCTAGGAAATTATACTTAAAAATCCGACTTCTGTCTGGGACGGATGTCGGGAACTTCACCTGGCGGCGGGAAGCCGCCGCGATCTTCAAATATAAGAATCGAGGATATCAGGGTTCTGGATGGCATGGAACTCGACGATTCAAATGTAAATATTAATCAAGATGGTTTTCGTGGATTTACAGAAGCCGATAAGAATAATATTGCAACAGGGGACAAAAATCAAGTTTTTCCAGCAGATAATGATAACAATAAAAGCTCATTAACAACAGCAAGTAATTTAGACCAGCCAAACCAGTCTTTCAGACGCGATATTTCCATTAATAATCGATTTACGTCAAGAGATACAGGTCCGTACTTAATTTTTGTGGAACACGAAGTTTTGAATGTGGGAAGATTGCATCCAATGAGACTTGGTGAAAAACTGTTAGCACTTTCGGAATACGAAAAATCGATCTTAGAAATTAGTAGCGTGGGTCGTAACAGACTTAAAATTGAAGTTAATTCAGGGTTAGTTGCGAACAAATTAGTGGAAAATTCGGTATTCAAAGACAATAAACTGATAGCTTATATCCCCTCACATTTAACTGAAAAAAAAGGTATTGTGAGATCGGTCGATACATATCTGACTGAAAATGATCTTGTTAAAGTTATAAAATCAGAGTGTTCTGTTCGTAAGGTTCAAAGAATGTTTCGAAAAGTAATAAAAGACGGAGTGATTGAAAAAATCCCCCGTCAAATGATAATTGTCACATTTGCAGGGAACAAAATTCCCCAATTTATTTATATAAATAAAGTGAGATGTCCTGTAGACACGTACGTTCATCCTGTTATGCAGTGTTACAATTGTCTTCGTTACGGTCACTCTGCATCTCAATGTAAAGGAAAAAAGAAATGCCGAAACTGCGGCAAAGAAAATGATAACGAATGCACTCAATGTGATAACTTCTGCATTTTTTGTAACTCTAATTCACACAACTCGACAAATCGAGATTGTTCAGAGTATAAAAAACAAAAACGAACTAAGGAAGCAATGGCACACCTTAATATTTCTTTCAAAGAGGCCGAAAAAGTTATTGACAATCCTGCCTACACTAGTATTGTTCAAAAAAACAGATTTGCTCCGTTACTGTCATCCACTACTGAATTCCCTTCATTAGTTTCCAGGCCAAATACCTATTCCAATATTGCTCAAAGCTCATCAAAACATTTGCCTTCCATTGCAAATATTTCAAATACTGCAGCTTCTACTAGAAAAAAACGAAAAATACACCCATCGTCTCCTACGCTTATTACCGCTCCAAGCGAATTTAGCTTTTGTGCTAGCCCCGTATTCCAGTTCGGAAACTATAATAAAAATGTATCTAAAAATAACGATGAACATCTTAAAAATGAATTCGCTACTACTTTGAAGGATTCAATCAATAATTTCTTTTCAGACATTCCTGCTCGAAACCCTGCGATTAATAGTTCAGTTCCCTCTATACAAGATGTAGAAAATATAATTAACAGCGTGATTAAACATTTCTTTACCTGATATGGCCGGTTTAAAAATTGTCCAGTGGAACGCTAGATCAGCGTACTCTAATAAAAACTCTATTACGCGACTTTTTACAGAAGAACACTTTGATATAGCTCTTATTTCGGAAACTTGGTACAAACCTAAGTATGAAATGTCCTTACAGGGATTTAATATTATTAGAAAAGATAGACGTAATAAACGAGGTGGAGGTGTTAGCATAATTATCTCTAATAATGTTAAATACAATAATATAGTATTCAACCAAACATTTAATAAAAATATTGAAGTTTGTGGCATTGATATTGATGTCAATGGCACCAAAATATCTGTGGTTAGTATTTATCGTCCAGGTAGCATTGCAGTCACAGTGAACGACTATGTTTCTCTTTTTCAACAAATTCCGCATAATTTTATTATTGGTGGCGACTTTAACGCCCATCATGGAGCCTGGGGCTCTATAAACAATGATCATAGCGGTAACATACTCATGGAAGCTTTAGAATACTTCGACAACTTTATCATTGCAAATGACGGATCTCCTACCAGAGTATCTGCCCCTGGCTCTCCTCCATCATGTGTTGATCTTATGTGACGTATGGCTCTGACCATTATGCTATCACATTTGTGTTACAACAACTCAGAATTGATAATATTAATATTACCCCCATTCATAAATGGTCTATGCGAGAAGCTGATTGGGCATTGTTTCAAACAAAAATTGATAAAGATTTCTCCGAGATTCCGCTTTTCAACAATACTAACGAAATGATTAACTTTATCACCAATTCAATGACATCCTCGGCGGATTCAGCTCTTAAAAAAACTTACCCCTTCTCTCCTAAAAAGGCTCCTCATCCCCCTTGGTGGGATGAGGAATGTCAACAGTTAGTTACCCAAAGGAAGGAAGCTTACAAAACGTACAAGCGCAATATGATAACTTCAAATTATATCAATGTAAAAAAAATAGATGCGCTCTGCAAAAGAACCTTCAAATTGAAAGCCAAACAGGCTTGGGCAGACTATTGTACTCAACTTAATAGGAATTCAAATTCCTCGGAAATTTGGCGCCGGATTAATAGATTTCAAAAGAAGAAAAATGATATCCAACCATGTGAAGAAGATGAGGCGGAAATACTTTTTCATAAATTAGCTCCAAGTTTTGTTAGTCCTTACATTCGCTACACACCCACCAGTAATCATGATCATTCTCTTCTAGCCCCAGTTACACTAAGAGAGTTAGAACTTAATATCAAATCGTCAAAACTTACTGCTCCAGGCTTAGATGGCATCAATTACATGATGATTAAAAAGCTCCCTGACTCGGCGAAACACTTTCTTTGCAAAATATATAACAATATACTTTCAGGAGATACGGATTACCCCTCACTAAAACAGTGTCTAATTATTCCTATTCCTAAGGTCAGTGACAACAAAGCTCTGCGACCCATTTCTCTAATGTCTTGTGTATTAAAAACTTTGGAAAGAATTATCAAACTCAGATTAGAATGGTGGTTAGAAAATAATAACATCATCCCCCAATCCCAGTTTGGTTTTCGGCGAGGTAAAGGTACTCTCGACTGTGCAGCCAATCTTGCAACGGAAATTCAGTTGGCTTTTTCAGAAAACCATTATTCAGCTGCCTTATTTTTAGATATCTCTAGTGCTTATGAAAGCGTGCTGTTGGATTGTTTATATGAAAAGTTAACATACATCCATATACCACCACAATTTGCATTTGTTCTTATTAATATGTTCCTTAGACGACAAATCTTTATAAAATGCAATACAAATACTCTAGGTCCTAGAGAGGTTAACTCTGGTCTGCCACAGGGGTCGGTGTTGAGCCCGCTTCTATTTAATATCTATACCCTCGATGTTCACAACCTTGGTATGAACGCAAGAATTTTACAATATGCTGACGATTTTTCTATATACACTACTCATAAAAACTACTCTCAATGTGTTAGTAATCTTAAGTATATAGTGCATTGCTGCTTTAAATACTTTCCTGAACAGGGATTTGAAATATCACCTCATAAATCTGCTATTGTATTTTTTACCAGACACCAATTGCCAGAACTTAATAGCCTTACAATTCAAAATCACACTATACCTGTTTGCAAAACATACACATATTTGGGTATCACATTTGATTGCAAACTGACCTGGTCTGATCACATATCAAGATGCATTAAGAAAAGTGAAAAAAGTCTTAATATCCTAAGAGCAATTAACAGATATCATTGGGGCGCTGACCCTAACATTAACTTGATTTTCTACCGAGCGTACACTCGATCTATCCTAGATTATGGTTGTTTCTTGTATGGATCAGCCACTAATTCCAGACTTTCACAAATAGATAGAGTACAGTTCAAGGCTCTACGCATTGTTCTTGGTGCATTTAAATCCACTCCCACAGCTGCTATCCTTGCAGAGTGTGGCGAACCCCCCATGCAACTTCGACGACAGTTACTAGCTGAAAAATTCGTCGTTAAACAAAAACGATTTACACACAACGACCTTATTAAAAATTTAGGCATATTAACTGCATATAGCTACACTAATAAATACTGGCACAACAGAAACTGTCCCCCTCTAGCTGATGCATTTGCAACAGTCTCAAACATCGAACTACGTGATGATTCTGGTAAATTCGATATATGTCTTACACAACCAAATATTATTTTTCCAGAATATAATGATAACCCAGCAATTAATAACATATCTATGCAAATAGAATTAGAGAAATTAGGTAATGTACATAAATTTTTTACAGACGGATCCAAATCCCCTACTGGAACAGGATGTGCAGTGTACAGGGAAAACACAAACGAAAGTTTGTTGTTTAAACTAAACAAAGCTCTACAATCTTTACAGCAGAGGCACTTGCTATATTTAAGGCTTTGGATTGGGCAAACAATTCACTGCTACCCTTGTCAAACTTGGCTATAATATCGGATTCGAAATCTGTTTTATCAGCTCTGGTGTACCCGGTTACCTCCATATACAATAACTCAATAATCGTGGAAATTTTGACAACCTTAAGAGCCTTAGATTATAAACAGATAAATACATTCTTCATATGGGCCAAAGGGCATTCCTCCATAACGGGAAACGAAACAGCTGACAAACTGGCAAAAAGAGCTATCACTGATGGTAAACAAGTCCCCGAATTAACGCTACAAGACGCATTATCTATATGTAAGCAAAACGTAAGAACTAAATGGGCAGACAAATGGACAACAATTAGATCTAACAATGCATTTCAGTACTGCACGCTTTTTCCAACACTTCCTTCTACAAAGCTTGCTAAAAGAAGCCATCCCAATAGAAAAATTAACACCAAATACATTAGGTGCCTCTTTGGACACGGAGCAGTCAACTCTAAGCTTTATAAGATGAAATTGGCCACATCCCCCCTCTGTGACTGCAGTGACAGTTTTGACGACTTTAATCACTGGATTTTTCAATGCAGTCATAATTCTAATGCCACCTCTTACCTTATTACGGAACTAACGAAACCAAAAATCCCGTTTCCTCAAAATTATCTTTCCGTTATGCTGGAATGCATCCATAATCCCGAAGTAAGAGCTATTTTTTGTAACTTTTTAGGTCGTACGAGGAGACGCTTATATTCCTCAACTTTTAGGTCTGTATCAACCAATCCAAATTTTATTCAGTTAGGTATTAAATATATATGTATAGATTTGTAAAAACTGTATTTGTACCAAATAATTGTATTCAGTTACTGTATTTATATGTACAGATTTGTAAAAATTGTATTTGTACCAAATTGTGTTCAGTTATATAGTTCATAGTCTTTTAAATGTTATAAATTTTCGTGGCAAAACAGGTTCTTCCCAAAGCCAATAAACCAAAAAAAAAAAAAAAAAAATTTAGAGAAAAATCACAAGAGACCTTTTTTGCTCAGAATGACCCAAATTATCAAAAAAAATTGTCCGAAGTGAAAAACCTGTGGATTTGTTATAAGGGGACGTTCAAGTATTAAGGCGGGTATACATATGCGCTCTGCTCGGTGTGCGGGCCGCTCGCGCGCAGCATATATTATTTGTTAGATTAGTACGTGTTTTCAAGTGGCACACAAACGGCTCGCACACGGCGCACCACGATCTAACTTCTGTCGGCTTTTCAACAAATGCTTTGATGGTTCGCAATACGTATTTGGACGGGTTTGCGAGTGGTTTGTTGGTTTTGGGGCGCCTGAGTTGAATATTTGTTAGTAATGGAGTGGTCGGAAGGAAATATCAAACTTATTGATGTTTACCGTCGAAAATGAAAATGAGATGATGACATTGAATATATTTAAACATGTTAGCTTGCAACCCCCAACTTGCAACCAACTAGCAACTCAGCTTGCAACCAATCGGAATGAAACCAAACACTTCTCGATGAGAATAGGAGAAGCTACTCGCGACGTCGGCCGATATCGGATCTGATCTGATCGGAGAAAAACCGATCCAATGTAGGCACCCACATTTTAATACTAATTATCTACAATTACTAAATATTCGTAAGTTTCCTCTGGATCGCGGAATGTTCGTCAAAATGAAAAATTTTAACGAACATTAACCGCGCCACGAACGCACGGCGCGGATATTTATCTCCGCCTTTTAGGTAACGCAGGTTGGGGGAGGGGGGCAAAAATCTTCAAAAATTGCGGTACGTAATACTTGAAGTTAAGTTTGTGCAAAAAAAAAGAATGTGTGTGTACTTTGTACGCACGTAAGAAGTTATACTTTTATTATATAATTTCAAAGAAATAAATATACTTAACAGGTTATTTGTATTTTATTTAAATATTAAACTAACTTTCTTACCTACCACTTTTAAAATTTTTTTATTAAAACAATACCAAAAATAAAAAAAAAGAATATGAATCGTCCGGGATTTCTCGATCTCCGGTCATACGCTCGACCACTGAGCTATATTCACTTTGCTTTGGCAGATTAAAAGATTTCTCATACACACTGACAAATTTAATAGACCAAGTGAAGTATACAAAAATACTTTAAATATACTTACTATTATTATAAAATATCTTATTCCCGAGGAAGACAAATCCAAAGACACAAAAATTATAATAAATAATACATTTACTAAAAACACTAATACAGTAGGAAAAATGAAAGAATACCCATGAACGAACATATAAAACACGCTGTATTTTCCTGTCACCGTGTCACACAAAAAATTGACCAGCGCAAATACTTGTAATAATTATTATTACATGAACTTGCGCTGGTCAGTTTTCTTTGTGACACGGTGACAGGAAAATACAGCGTGTGTTATATGTTCGTTCATGGGTATTCTTTCATTTTTCCGACTGTATATCCTTTTAACGACTTATTGGCGCTGCCCAGGCAACCAAGTGACGTCATATAACGTTGAGGAAACGTCAGTTTTTGATTGAATATAACACGTGTTTGAACATTACGTCATATAGACGTCTTTTGTAGGTGATTTTAAATACGTAAGCTTAATGACGTTAAAATTACGTTTAAAAAACGTTTTAATTTCAGACAGCCGAAGTCTGACGTCACAAAATTGGGAGGAGCTTGCTTGTTTGTATTGACTCTAAACAATTTCGTTTAGGTATAGATAACGCTAAATGTTCATAAGAAATTTCTCATTTATTGTTTACGTGGTTTGTGTCTTGTGTAATAAAATAAGACTTTTCATTTAGATATTTAGTTAAAGAAACGTGTAAATTAAGAGATTTTTATGTGTTTTTTGCTCAGTGAGTTAGTTTAATGCAGTAATTCTTCTTGACAACTATGAACTATTTGAGGTTATGTTTATTTGTTTTTAATTAAGCGTTAAATGAAGATATTAAGACAGCGTTAAATTAAGATATTAGTGTGCTGGATAATTTGTTAATAAATTATTTATTAGTTTCATATATATGTTTTTTCAGTTTTGACACAGTAATTAGGTATATAACTAGTGAAAATTCTATAATGTGAGGGCTGGTACAATCAGGTAGAATCAATGATGCTTCAAGCCTAGCGCACAAGCGATCTTAAACAAGTGGTAGTACTTTCGACACATGGGACGTAGGCCTATAGGTTTTATGTTATGTACCTATTTTTTATACTATTTTGAAACATCTGAAAGAGGTCACTTTTTGAAAGTATTAAAGACGTGGTTTTACCGACGTGAAAAAAACGTAGATACGATTACGTTTTAAAATCGTCACAATTATGACGTCAAATCGATGAGACAAATACACGTGATTTTCAACGTCAGTACTACGTCATAGAAACACGTCAATTGTTCATTTTTATGACGTGTTATCTACGTTATAAAAACGTCGTTTGGTTGCCTGGGTGACAGCGCTGATACATACATATCTTGAAAGATTAGCAACGAACTACATACTGTCTGTGTGCGCATGCGCCCGGTATTATAAAATTTCACTCTCGATCGTAAAGAAGTATAACTTCAAAAATCTAATCGAAATAATTTCGCTAACCGGGGAGACGATACAGCCTATAGCGCTAATTGTTAATATGTAATTAAAAATAACAGCTTCGTAATAAAATAATGACTAAAGTTTCAGGATCTTGAAAGAGGGGGTTTTACCCACATAACAATGATGTTCGCATCATGTTCTAAGCATATCCTACCAACATTCGTCGAAGTATATCCTTTTTAGTATATGCGTAGTACAAGCATAGCATGTACCATAAAAAACATTCTAAATTTCATGTTCTTTGCATGTGCTTCAAAGAATATTCTTGCACCGAATATACTAAGCACATTCGTGTACGTAGTATCTCGGAATGTTCGTAAAAGTTTATTCTTAGAGTATACCTTAATCGAATATTCTTAGTATATGCGTAAGTATATGCAAAAGTATATGCTTAACACATACTTGTATATACTTTTAAAATATCTTAAAAAGAATATACTGTATGTACCTATAGGAAGAAGAATCATGTTAGCCTATAGATTATCAACTTCGCATTAAGAATAATTAATAAAATTTAGGTATTTTGGTAGGTACTACTGAACTATCTAATTCATTTTTTAAACCGTTTTAATTGTATGGTAAAAAAGTTTAAAACTTAATTCTATTGAAGAAAAATGAGAAATTCTCGTTTCGTTTTCAATTGAAATGAATATACCATTTTGATTTGAGTTTATACCATAAGTATTTTTACCTATAATTTTCGGGAATCCGGAAACGGCCATTCATTGTCATTCTGACTCTTGCATTGCATATTTTATACCTGCACAAGGAAAGGGGGTAGGTAACAAAAGGGCAAAATAGGAAAATAGTTTCCAGTGTACAGTTAGGCATTTATGTGTACGCTGTTAGGACAAAGCGAAGACGTCTAGCTGCAAGGACTAAAACTTTTAAAGAACATAAAAAGCAGCTTGAAAATAATAAATTCATATTGGTACTTCAATATTTCCTAAATACCTAGTAAGTGTAAAAGTATGTATAATGTATATAGCTATAAATTTTAGTAATTTACATACATATTATATATATTTGGCTATTATATAATTATATAAGCAGCATTTTTATTTTGATGTGCACATAATAACTAAATATATTACTTATATTTTATATATAGGCTACTTACCCATATAATATTTATTATACATAGGTGCCTATATAACTAACAAAAGTTTATACATTTTATACTTACTTTTTACGTAATATTGTAGAATGTAACAACTACATTCCCATATGCAATTAGAATATGTAAATATAATATATTAGTAGAACCTAGGATGAGATTGGGTGATGTTGAAAACATACTTCTGACAAATATAGCACATCCTTGGAATATTCTTCCCATATACTAAAAATATGTGCGATAGTACATTCTAAGTATATACATAGAAGGTATATAGCACTTCCTTGGAATATTCTTCCCATATACTAAAAATATGTGCGATGTACATTCTAAGTATATAACTAGAAGGTATATAGCACTTCCTTGGAATATTCTTCCCATATACTAAAAATATGTGCGATAGTACATTCTAAATATATAAATAAAAGGTTTATAGCACCTCCTTAGAATCTTCTAAAAAGTATGTTCTTGGTATATACTGAAAAGAAGTGCAGTAGTACATTCTAAGTATATACATAGAACGTTTAAGTACTGTAATGTAGTATATACTCAGTATATGCTCTGCACATTCGTAATGGTAATTACGCATATTCTAAGTATATACTTTTTCTGAAAAGTATGTTCTATGAATCTACTAAGAACATGAAATTGTTATGTGGGTAATCTTTGATTTGGTCACTTTTTACTTTCATAATAATAATTTTTAATCAAGTTATTAAGCCTTAAAAATAGCCATTTTTGCATTTTTCAAATATTAAATCGCGTATATCTCGACAATAATCAATTTTAGAGAAAAATGACTAGAAACCTTTTTTGCTCAGAATGACCCAAGTTATCTAAAAAATTTGTTCGAAATGAAACAATTATTTTTGTGAATTTGTATAGAAAAATTGTTTAAACAATTTTTCGACCACTGCACCGCCTGACACTGTGGATTTGTTATACGGACCTGTTTTTGAGAAAGTTTGTGCAAAAAAATCGAGTCGGAATAATTTCGCTAACGGGGGCGACGTTATAGTCCCGACTATTTAGCCATTTAGAATGTCGAAAACCATCCTAATTAGGATGCTAACTGACTAAATGCGATTACACTATCCTGAATTCAGAACGTTCTAAATATCGGACACTAAATTTAGGAAGATGTAATAGCCCTCTAAGAGAATATTTACACCTCTAACCATCGTTTTACGATTCTTTAAAGGAAATTTAAATATGATTTAAATCCGATCCCGTTTTGTTCGTCGAATAAATAGTATTGACCACCCATTTAGCAAATAATTATCAAGCCGATAAGAGAGATTATTATTATTATTATTAGAGAGGATATTATTAAATGTATGAAAACACCCGTTGGTTTTGTTATGGGTATAATGCTAATAATGGGTAATAATTTGCTAAAGGGGAAAGTAAATCAGCCAGTAAAATTAGTCACTTAAGTCGGCAATTCGAATGCTTAGTTTTTGTGTAAAAGTACTTATGTTTGTAAATAATGCATTATGCCGAACGACTCTATCCTGGTTTATTCCTGAATCAGAACCTATCCCGAGCTTTTTTACACCAACGTGGGTTTTAAGATTGCTTTCTTCCTCTTCTTTCTTTAATAAATACTATTTGACTCCATCCTCAACTTTCAAAGTTTAAACAGTTTGAAAAAGTACGTGTTATTGTCGTAGATACTATCTCAGCGAAAATTTTCGGTCACAACACGTCTGGACAGAAAGTCAAAATTCAAAAAAAGTTATCGAAAGTTGTTCAGTTATCCATTGACAGTAGAAAATCGTTTGAAACAAATTTTTAAATTGATTTTGGTGTATAATTTTCGGCTTTAACAAGTTATTTTAAATACGCCCCAATTACCACTGTTGGTGTTGAAAGGAGTTCTTCAAGTTACAAAAATATTTTATCACATCAAAATTATAATCGAAGACATATTATGTAGTCATATTGTGTTTTATTCTAAATAGGTACTTTCAAGATTCTACCTGTTGCGTACCTATAACAAATACTGTTTTTATTTGAAAGATAGTATTTGTATAAAACCCACTAGAATAGAACAGAAAATATTTCGTTTCAAGAAATGCGCATTCTTTGAATTTTTGTGCATATCTTGCGCACATTTCGAAATTTTTTACTGCATATGTATTCTCATATTTCATCAAAATTAATCGCATATAAATCCGCTCTCTAATTATTACCTTATTACTTTTTTTTGGTTCTATATTCAAATCTACTCGAAATAAGTACCCGAGAAATTCGGGTAATTGTACTTTGAGTATTGTACTCTGAGTACTTTTTTTGAGCAATGTACTCGGTACTCTGTACTCAATACTCAAATATGAAAAGTACTCTGTACCCGAGTACAATTTATCAGTACCCGGCCCAGCTCTGTGTGTTAGAGAGTATTACGACCAGGTCATATCGTTTCCTTTTAATCATTTGAACCTTTAATAACTTTTAATTCTGTGATTTCTTTCTGCCATGAGATCTTGTGAAAGATTGTCTGGCGCCTCTGGTGCTAGTTCATTTAGATTACTCACGACTCACGGTGCACGTGAAGTATTCTAATGCGGACGCGAACTAGCTTTACACCTCCGCATGAATTTAATAAGTGCTATAAATGAGCTGTATATTAATGCTAACACAAAAGGATAAGTTGGAAATAGTTTATCGAATGGATTCCAAATCAATAAAGGCCTTAAAACAAGGCTGTTGCCTCTCCCTAACAATATGCAAAATTTATCCTAGAACAGGCTTTAAATCTAGAAACAAGTACGAAAATATGGGAATGCTAATTAACAACAATAGCGGATACTTGTTGTCATATGCAGATGATCAAGTAGTGATAGCGCAGTACTACGGTGATATTGAGTAGGTACATGACTCGGAAACTTTTCGAAGAATATGAAGAGTGTCGACCTAAAATCAGTATCAGAAAAATCGAGTATATATGAGTATCAGTGGGAAGCAACAGAACATAATACTGAAAGATGGACAAGTTATCAAACATTGCGACACATAAATATCTAGCAAAAAGCAATTTTCCTTTTCAATAGTATTTAACGGCAAATAAAAAAAGATACAAACTTGAGGCAACGGTAATGGATTTCTTTTAGGCGTTTAGCAGGAAAATTGTACCAGAAACAGTAGGTAACTAACATCGGAATGAGAGAAATTATGAAAGTAAAAAGGACGATAGTAGATGATATTGGAACCCAACAACTCGTCTGGTATGGCCATGTACAAAGAATGTTTGCGGAACGTCCTCCATAATAAGTCTTAATGTGGTAGAAGGTTATATCTCACGGTCGAAGAAAAAGAGGAAGATTCTGCGTTAGTTGGAGAGAAGTTATCAACAGGAAAGTCAGCGAGGTAAGGAATATATGTAAATAAATTTGAGCTTAGTCCCTGAATATTGGAGGCCATAGAAAAATACAGAAGAAAAATTACTAACAAGCTGTGCTTTAAAGTAGGCTTGCTTCTACTTTTATTCATATCAAATCGTCAATCATGTCCAAATTCATGTAAAAGAATCACCTAAAGAAATTATTCATTTCATTTTCACATATCCCATTTTCAGAAGATCTTAAAACTTTCCTTAACATGCCTGTAAGGACAGATTGTAAGTACATAACTTTATTACTTTGAATATAATGAACTCCAATTTGGAAAATAGCTTGACAATTTACTGGCTAGCTTTGGTACAAAACTAAAGAGCCTGCAAGTTAAATCTTGATATGAATTTTGTATAATTAATTGGATTATTCACGTCCTCACATCATTTATGCGCTGATATATAAAAACTGCGAAAAGAATATCTTATTCAGGTGCCATCTCCGCGACGGACGTCGGCAATCATCATAGCTATTCGGTCTTTAGAGACGGCTGCTCTAAAATGTTCATTTGATGTACAGGGTTATTCACTATATTTTGACCCCCCTGTAAACGGCTTTATTTAGAGAATTAGAAAAAAATGTAAAATACAAAAGTTATTCGATTTTTAAATTATGATTTTTTGACATATATATCGTACTAGTGACGTCATCCATTTGGGCGTGATGACGTAATCGACTATTTTTTTAAATGGCAATAGGGGTCGAGTGCCAGCTCATTTGAAAGGTTATTCAATTCCCTATTCAGTAATATAAACATTCACATGATTAATTATACAGGGTGTCCAAAAAAAAAATTTTTTTAAATTAAATTCATTGACACAAAAAGAAGAATGTATGTAATTTATTCAATTTAAAATACATTTTACTGCTGTTAGAAAACAGAAATAAAAGTTTATTGCACAAATAAACATTGATTTTTGCTTAAATTCAATGTTCAATCTGCCAAGAGGCAGATGGGTGGCAGCTTGAACATTGAATTTAAGTGAAAAGTAATGTTTATTTGTTCAATAAACATTTATTTCTGTTTTCTGACACCAGTAGAATGTCTTCTGAATTAAATAAATTACATATATTCTTCTTTTTCTGTCAATTAATTTAATTTAAAAAAATTTTTTGGACACCCTGTATAATTAATCATGTGAATGTTTATATTACTGAATAGGGAATTGAATAACCTTTCAAATGAGCTAGCACTCGACCACTATTCCCATTTAAAAAAATAGTCTATTACGTCATCACGCCCAAATGGATGACGTCACTAGTACGATATATATGTAAAAAAAATCATAATTTAAAAATCGAATAACTTTTGTATTTTACATTTTTTTCTAATTCTGTAAATAAAGCAGTTTACAGGGGGGATCAAAATATGGTGAATAACCCTGTACATCCGTACCATTCTCTCAGGTTACGCAGCCACGATATTCTGCATCTCCCTATGCTTCTTTTTCCTTGAATTTTTCTCTGCATAATCAATTGGAGCAAGTTGTATCTCTCTCCACGTATAATATGTCCGAGATATTCTCATTTTCTTGTCGTATGATGGTATTTAAGATGTCCATTTCTTTAATCATCTTTCTCAGAACCTCTTTGTTTGTGACGTTCTGTCCACGATATTTTCAAAATTCTTCTGTGTACCCACAACTCGATTAATTCTAATTTTTTCATTAATGCCGCATTCAAGGTCCAAGCTTCCATTGTTTAAACAGAGTCGAGAAAACGTAGCATCTAGCCAACCTAACTCTTGGCTCCAACTTCAAATTTCTGGCGCAGAGCACTTTTCTCCATTTTGTTAAAATTTGCTCTAGCCTTTTCTATTCTGATTTTGACTTCCTGGAAGTTGGAGTTAATCTGAGCTACTTGTTCGACCATTTGTGTAGTATTTATTAATCAATGGTTCGACATTGGTTCCGTTTCTTTTCGTTGGACATTGATTCTTTTACACTGGGTTCTTTGCTTGGTTGTGTATATTGTAGCAATTCTTTGATGTCTTTTAATATTTTCAAGTGTAAAGGCTGTATGACACTATGCATTTTCTTGTATCATTTCTAATATCGTTTCTGATATACATTTTCTTGTATCGTTTCTTGTACGTACATTTGTGCCCTGGTGCGGGAGCACGCCAAATATAATTCTATTTTAGTGACGTCACGTTGCGTAGCAACCGTCGAATCTCCCATTATGAAATTCTATTTTGTGACGTCAGCAAAATAGAATTCTATTTGGCGTGCTCTGGGCCCTGTATGACACTATGCAAGTTCTTGTATCGAAAATTGTGTGAAATTCGGCACGTGATTGGTCGAAATTTTGTTTGTCACCCTGTGTCACGTTACATTGGTAAAGTCCTTTTCATGACCATTTTTCAGTGCGTAACAGTTTTTCAATTTCTCTCTAACGCAATAAATTGTATGTGACAGAAAAAAAGGCACGTCGGTGATTACAGATATTTATAACATTTCTTCTAGTTGTCGATAGATGGCGCCATAATCAAAAAAGAATTATTTATTAAATAAAATAATAATATTATCAATATAATCTGTACAATTTATAAGACTATACAAATCAAAGAAAATACCATTTTATAAATGCAATAGACACAATTGATTTGTTTTTATTCCAAATTGAAAATAAAATGTGACAACTGTCAGATTTAACTAAAATGTCATGTTAGAATAAATGTCATAAATGTGTATTATCACGGACTTACCTTTTTTTCTATAATTTGTGACGCACTGAAAAATGGTCATAAAAAGGAGAATATGGTACATATATTGGTATGGTAGTACTGCATAGATAAATAATATACTGGGTCTACAGTCTACAGCTGATTTTAAGGATTTTATCAAATTTATAAACTTTTAAAAACAAAACATTTTATTTCAATGTTAACCAGAATTTTTACGTTGACTGTTGATTATTTGTGTTTTTTATTTTGTTTTGATATTTGTGCTAAAATATTTGCGTTAGTTATCTTCAGTTTGATCCAAATTAGGAACTATTGTATTTTCCTCTATTAAAAAATTATGAAACATGAAACCCAAAGTTATACATAGTTTGAACTTTACTAGGAGCTAAATATATGGTTATTAGTAGAACAGTAGTCCATACCAAACGGTATATTAAGTATCAATAAAATATTTATAAATAATACCTACAAAAACACAAATAAATTCATCAAGACATAAATCATATGATCTCATTTTCAGCCGCCATTATGACATTTAGATGTTTTACCAGCAGGTTTTAAGTTTTTGTCCTTTTGCGCAGAAATTGGCGCAGTTCTTGTACAAGAATCTGTGCCTGACACAAATTCTTGTATCGTTTCTGATATCGTTTCTTGTATCTGTGTATGACACTATGCATTTTTTGACATATCAGAAACGATATTAGAAATGTTACAAGAAAATGCATAGTGTCATACAGCCTTTTGTGTTATTTTGGCGATAAGTGGGCTGTGATCTGAGGCCACGTCTGCTCCGACATATGTCAGTCAGTTGTCTCTCCTAGGGCCAAAATGTTTGGGTTATACACCCACACCATAAAAAAAGTTTTTTATGTGTTTGTAACGTTTATGTGGCCGTTTTTTCTATTTGGTGGTTGTACGGAGGACAAATCTTATCTATACGTAAAATATGTATATATCTTATCTATACGTAATAATTTCTGAAATCACATACGATGGGAACAAATATAAACTTTCTTCTCAGAACCAACTGACTAGAGATCTCGGACCGTGTATCCGAGTCTGTCACCTTAACATCGAGGGCATAAGCAAGGCCAAATACTCTGGGCTAATTAGCAAAATACAAGGAGAAGTTATTTACCAGCAATTTTATTGCTGGAATATAGGTATGCAAAGTCCGCAGATAGTGTGCTACTTTTTTTATAAACAAAATGGCACCCGAAAATCGTGTTTTTTTTTCAATTTTTGCTATATAACTCCAAAGATTTTAAGTTTACACCAAAAACACCGAAATAAAAATTCACCGCAATTAAATTCTGCATAGTGAGGTGTTTTTCCCGATTCACTTCGACGAAAACTTTCCCCGGAAAAAGCGGGTTTTTCCAACAAAATCTTTAATTTTCAACTACAATTTTAGATAAGTAATTGTTAATCAATAATTAAACAACTTGGTAATGTAAAAGCCCTTTTCGTATAGATTATAATTCCAGAAGCCAATGGAAATTGAATAAACAGTTTAGCAACAACTGAATTGTTAATTAAAAATTTACGGTCGCTATAATAACGACAATAAATTATGATACTTAAGAATAACTATGATTTTTCATAAAAAGACACTATACCTATCCAATGTACTTTACAGAATTGAAATTGGACTATTTAAGCGGCCTCAGGAATATTTTAAAGTTATAAACAATTTTTTGGCTTATAAACAAATAGAATATTTCGGGAAATATTACGCTAAATTAAATTGTAAAAACGTTATTCGAACAACAGCGGCAGGACGCTTCTTTTAAAAGAAAAAACGTTTAATTACGACGAGTTGTTCCTGAGATACTACCGGTGAAAGTTGGCCGGAATTTACGGTAAAGATATACACAAAAGGATCATAATTTTCAAACCACCACCTTTTTATTTTTGTCCTCTTTCTCCACACCAATTTTTATATCTTTAAAACACTCATAACATATATTATTATAATAAAAACTATCGATAATACGTGTGAAAATTGCCAAAAATAGCAAAATTCCAATAAAAAATTAGGTTGGAGAAAATGTAACCCTCAAAGTTCAAAATCGGTATACGTTAAAAAAATGCATTTTCTCGGCTTCCCATGGAGCAATTTCCTTCATTCTTTTTTTGTTCCCTAATAACACGAGTAGAGCCATCGAACTAATACATTATTAAATGTCAAACTTGCTTTTGTTTTGTTATAATAGATTAATTTATTTATAAGAACAGAAAACTACATATTTTTTTCCAGTTGTAGGCTTTTTTTTAGATAAACTTACTACAAGTGTCCCTTTTAATGTTAAAAACATAAATATTCTCATTTGAAAGCTGTATAATTATTTAAACAATTTTTATTTAAACAAATTAAAATTTTGTGTTATAATAAATAAATTAATTTATTATAACAAAACAAAAGCAAGTATGACATTTAATAATGCATTAGTTCGATGGCTCTACTCCAGTTACTTGGGAACAAAAAAAGAATGAAGGAAATTACTCCATGGGAAGCCGAGAAAATGCATTTTTTTAACGTATACCGATTTTGAACTTTGAGGGTTACATTTTCTCCAACCTAATTTTTGATTGGAATTTTGCTATTTTTGGCAATTTTCACCCGTAATATCGATAGTTTTTATTATAATAATATATGTTATGAGGATTTTAAGGATATGAAAACTGGTGTGGAGAAAGAGGACAAAAATAAAAAGGGGACGGTTTGAAAATTATTTATATCTTTGCCGTAAATTATATATATATATATATATATATATATATATATATATATATATATATATATATATATATATATATATATATATATATATATATATATATATATATATATATATATATATATATATATATATATATATATATGCTTCTAACTAACTCAGATTGCGCTAGTCCCATAAGGACTGCATGGCTGTCTTACGGCCTCGGGTATACGGAGGAAATATTCTGCATCTTCGTCTGTTCTGAGAGCTTGGCTGATGAGCTGTAGACAGCGAAAACGTTCCCAAGATGGCAGCACAGACGAGGGTAGAATATTTATTTCCCGTATAATATTTTACATATATATATATATATATATATATATATATATATATATATATATATATATATATATATATAATTTCATGTGAAAGTAGGATTGCACCAAGGTTCTGTGCTTAGTCCGTATTTATTCTCATTAGTTGTGGACCAGATAACAACGAAACTACAGGGTAACATTCCATGGTGCTTAATGTATGCTAATGATGTCGTGTTAGTAGGAAATAGTGAAAGAGACCTAGAACAAAAACTGGAACAGTGGAGACAAGCTCTGGAGGAAAAAGGTTTAAAACTTAGTAGGACAAAAACAGAGTATTTGGAGTGTTCATTTAAAGATGGAGCTACTACAAATAAAATGGTATCTTTGGATGGTGAAATGATTGTGAAAAGCAATAGTTTTAAGTACCTAGGATCGGTATTACAGAGTAATGGAGAAATAGATGGAGATGCATGCAGTAGAATTAGGGCTGGATGGATGAAGTGGAAAGAAGCGAGTGGTGTGTTGTGTGACAGAAAAATTCCAATGAAGCTGAAGGGAAAATTCTATAAAACAGCCATAAGACCGGCTATGATGTACGGAACTGAATGTTGGGCAGTGAAAAAGAAAGAGGAACAACGAATGCATGTGGCGGAAATGAGAATGCTTAGATGGATGAGTGGAGTGACAAAGAAGGATAAAATTAGAAATGAGTATATTAGGGGAAGTCTAGGTGTGGCACCAATTGATGCCAAAATGAGAGAGCATAGGTTAAGATGGTTTGGTCATGTTCAACGTCGAGACGTTAATCACCCAATACGAAGAATAGCTGAAGTGCAGATTCCTGGAAGGAGTAGGAGAGGAAGACCAAAGAAGACCTGGGGGGAGGCGATAAGGCAGGACATGTTGGTAAAGGGGATTAACATTGATATGACCCAAGACAGAATTGTGTGGAGAAATGCAATTAGGGAAGCCGACCCCGCATAGGGATAAGGCAAAGAGAATGATGAATGATGATGATATATATATATATATATATATATATATATATATATATATATATATATATATATATCTATTATTTATATCTTTGCCGTAAATTCCGGTCAAATTTGACCGGTTGTATCTCAGGAACTGCTCATCACAATTAAACGTTTTTTCTTTTAAAAGAAGCGTCCTGCCGCTGTTTTTCGAATAACGTTTTTACAATTTAATTTAGTTTAATAGTTCCCGAGATATTATATTTGTTTATAAGCCAAAAAAATCTTTATAATTTTAAAATATTCCCGAGGCCGCTTAAATAGTCCAATTTCAATTTTGTAAAGTACATTAGATAGGTATAGTGTCTTTTTATGAAAAAATTATAGTTATTCTTATGTATCATAATTATTGTCGTTATTATAGCGACCGTAAATTTTTAATTAACGATTCAATTATTGCTAAACTGTTTATTCAATTTCCATCGCCTTCTGGAATTATAATCTATACAAAAAGGGCTTATACATTGCCAAGTTATTTAATTATTGATTAACAATTACTTATCTAAAAGTTTAGTTGAAAATTAAAGATTTTGTTGGAAAACCCGCTTTTTCCGGGGAAAGTTTTCGTCGAAGTAAATCGGAAAAAACACGTCTCTATGCAGAATTTAATTGCGGTGAATTTTTATTTGAGTGTTTTTGGTGTAAAGTTAAAATCTTTGGAGTTATAGAGCAAAAATTGAAAACAACACGGTTTTCGGGCGCCATTTTGTTTATAAAAAAGTAGCACACTATCTGCGGACTTTGCATACCTATATTATTAATATATACAATCATAAGATTCGATTTCAGTAATAAAATTGCTGGTGAATAACTTTTCCCAAAAATGGCCTATTCTCCGATAATCAGCCCAGACTAAAATGCAAAATGCCGAGTGTTGCAAAACAATCCTACACGATAACGACAATGACCTGGTTGCCATACAAGAGACCCATACTGAAGACAAAGTCCAGCTTGATTTAAGGGAAGGATATCTGGCTACGATTTACTGGGAGCCACTTATGATAAACATAACGGCGTCGCAACCTATATTCGCTGCAATATACAGTGTGACCCATTTAGATTGGAAACACCTCTATAAAATTTGAAGTTGTTAACCGATTTTAACCAAATTTTTTTAATGCCATGTAATAAAAGGTCTATTGCGGGACAAACTATGAAATATTTAGTTAAATTTTCAGGGCATTCTACGATACTTTTTCTTCGTCGAAAACGGAGAATTTGTATTAGCGATTTTTTTATTAAAAAAAATTCTACGCCACTGGATTTAAAGTGGCTTCAAATAGCTATGACAAAAATTTCATTAAAATATATTTATTAATAACGAAGTTATGACAACTTAAAATTTTAAAACTCACTCTAAGCTACGAGTCAAAAAAGAACCCTGTATCAACAGATAACCATAAAACTAATTATTTTTCAAATAATTTTAATATTAATAATTAACAAGATACTTTTTCTTCGTCGAAAATGGAGAATTTGTATTAGCGATTTTTTTATTACAAAAATTTCTACGCCACTGGATTTAGAGTAGCTTCAAATAGCTATGACAAAAATTTCAATTTAAATTTATTTTAAACATTTTTTGTCTAGTAGTGGTTTATTATTAAAATTATTTGAAAAATAATTAGTTTTATGGTTATCTGTTGATACAGGGTGTTCTTTTTTGGCTCGTAGCTTAGAGTGAGTTTTAAAATTTTAAGTTGTCGTAACTTCGTTATTAATAAATATATTTTAATGAAATTTTTGTCATAGCTATTTGAAGCCACTCTAAATCCAGTGGCGTAGAAATTTTTTTAATAAAAAAATCGCTAATACAAATTCTCCATTTTCGACGAAGAAAAAGTATCGTAGAATGCCCTGAAAATTTAACTAAATATTTCATATTTTGTCCCGCAATAGACCTTTTATTACATGACATTAAAAAAAATTTGGTTAAAATCGGTTAATAACTTCAAATTTTATAGAGGTGTTTCCAATCTAAATGGGTCACACTGTAGAAAATGGTTTCCTGCTTTCTGCGTCCAATGAAAATAATATACATGAAGTGGTCACCAAAATTGGAGAGATTAGCGTAGTTAACATATACAAACCTCCAGCCACTACATGGAACCCAGAAGTGCTAAAGACTCATCCACATCCTACTATATACATCGGCGACTTCAACAGCCACCACGAAATGTGGAAGTACACCACGAATGATGAAAATGGGGAGGCACTAGTAGAATGCTCTGAAGAGCAAAACACATATCTAGTTTTTGATGCCAAAGACAGAGTAACATTTAAATCAGCTGCATGGAGAAAAGAATATAACCGAGTTTTGTTTCAAAAGATACCAAAGATAGACCACTAACAACTGCGAGAAGTGTTCTTGCAGACTTCCCACATACTCAACATCGTCCTGTACTTATCACCATCGGAATATAAATTCCAATAATTAGATCATAGCCTCGACCCAGGTGAAATCTTAGAAAAGGAAACTGGAAGAAGTTCTCTGAACAACTAGACCGGACCTTGAGCTGGGTCCCTCCAACCAGCAAACATTACGAGAGGTTTGTGGGTGCAGTAATAAGCGCTGCCAAGGAAATCATCCCTAGGGAATATCGCACAGAATATGTGCCTGGATGGACTGAAACATGTGAAGACTTATACGCGAAGTTTCTCGAAAGTGGTGACCGAGAAATAGCCGACGAGCTTTTACACAACACCGATACAGCTAGACGCCAAAAATGGATAAAGACTGTCGAAAACCTCGACTTTAAAAAATCAAGCCGACAGGCATGGTCCCTGTTGCGGAAAATTGGAGGAGCTAACCAGCTGGAATCCAGAGAGTCTAAAATGTCTCTTAACAAGGTTGCCTCCCATATTATAGTATCTCTATCCAGAGCTCCACGAGATCGAACACATACTACCAACGTGAAAAGAGACTTAAGGGCATTAAAACAAACGAACAGAATGAACTCCGAATATTCAGAAAGAATACTTATTTTTGAAATCACACATGCGCTGAAAGAAATGAAATCAGGTAAAGCACTTGGGTTTGATGGTATCAACATAGGTAACATTCCTTTCTCACTTAAGCGAACAAAGATAATTGCAATTCCGAAACCAGGCAAATCAAACGATAAGCCAGAAAACTACCGCCCCATAGCTCTACTCAGCATGGTATATAAACTATTAGAAAAGCTTCTCAACAGAATTCATTAGTCACAGAATACTAGAAAACGTTCTCATTGAACAAGCTGGCTTCCGCCCTCATCGAAGCTGTACGGACCAAGTGCTGTCTTTAACAACTTTTATAGAAGCTAGTTTTCAAAAGAAACAAAATACAGCAACAGTATTCATAGATCTAACAGCAGCATATGATACTGTTTGGAGATGGAGATAGGGATTAATATATAAACTGGCCCGTATTATCCCCTGCAGAAAGATAATTAACCTCATTGACAACAGGCTGACAAACAGCCTTCCAGGTTATAATGGGAAAGGGGACGAGTAGACAGATGAAACTTTACAATGGCCTTCCACAGGGTTCTATCTTTGTCCCTTTACTTTTCAGCCTCTATACTGCTGACATGCCTGAAACCGAATCTCGGAAGTTTGGATATGCTGACGACTGGACCCTTGCAACAAGCCACCAATCTTTAGAAACTACAGAAATCACTCTCACGAATGACCTATCCATCCTCAGCGAATACCTTAAGAAATGGAGACTACAACCAAGTACTGCAAAAACTGAAGTATCAGCTTTTCATCTCAACAACAAGCTGGCAAACAGAGAATTGCGACTGTATTTTAATAACAAGCTGTTGAAACACAATCAATACCCGAAATATCTTGGAATTACTCTAGACAGAACGCTCACATTCAGAGAACACCTGACGAAAACAGCAGCAAAATTGAAAACATGCAACAATATAATACAGAAACTCTGCGGCACTACATGGGGGTCCACAGCATCAACTTTAAGATCCTCTGCTCTTGGCCTGATATATCCGGTGGCAGAATACTGTACACCAGTGTGGATAAATAGCAGACATAGCCATCTGGTCGACACTCAACTAAACCGTGCTATGCGTATGATAACAGGCACAATTAAGCCCACCCCTACAATGTGGCTACATACCCTTAGTAATATAGCACCACCCAATCTACGCCGCGAACATGCATTGGTTAAAGAATATAACAAAATAATGGACAGTCGCCAGCTTCTAGTCCACAACGACACCCCCGATATTCATGGAAACCGTCTCCGATTCAGGTTACCCCCTCTAAAATCTGCTCAAGCGCTGCAGCAATCCAACTTTGCCTTAAATACCCGATGGAGAGAAAATTGGGAAAGTAAGAGAGATCCGCATTACCATAGTCTACCGGACATCATAGAAAAATCTGGCGAATTTGAACGTCCCCGTAAGGTTTGGGCAGTCCTTAATCGGATTCGAACAAACTGTGGAAGATGCGCCGACTCCCTCTACATATGGGGTAAACTTCCTTCGCCTTCTTGTGATTGCGGCGCTGCAAGACAGACGATCAGACACATTGTTCAGGACTGCCCACGCAGAGCATACACAGACGACCCTATAGACTTTGTAATGCATGGCAACCGAAGGGTCAATCGAATATATACAGTATGTCCCTGTAAGTTGTATCCATATGGAAAACTTTTTTATTATTAATTTTACGAAAAAAAGTTATTCTTTATAAAAAGTTCTGCATCGTGCGAAACCCAAGATTCAACCATCAGGTATCAAATTTTATGAATGTTATACGAGATATGTCAAAAAGTTTGAATTTCACTCAAGAGTAAAGTAGCTTTATTTTTCACAATATTGAAAATTACTATTATGAAATGTTGTTTGGAATTAAAAACTATATTCTAATATGCAACTACATCCTTCTAATTAAAAAACTTTTTTTTTGAAAAATTATGGATAACTAAAATAATGTTCAGTTATTTCAATTCTGATATCTCTTTTATTATTAATTTTACGAAAAAAAAGTGTTTCTAATAAAAAGTTCTGGATGGTCTAAAACCTCAAATACAACCATCTTATATCAAATTTTATAAATTTTATACGAGGTATGTCAAAAAAGATAAATTTAGATCAAAAGTAAAGTACCTTTATAGTTCAGAATATTTCAATTAGAAGGACGTAATTACATACTGAAACATAGTTTTTAATTCTAAATAACTTTTCATAATAATGTGATGTATTTGCGGTCGCGGTTGTCTTCGGGAAGAAATAGGCCAATTCGTGAGCGGACTAAATAGTGTCACAATAACAATGTTTTGTGTCATAAGTATTTTACTCTTGAGCGAAATTCTGACATACCTCGTATAAAATTGATAAAATTTGACATAAGACGGTTGTATTTTAGGTTTTAGACCATGCAAAACTTTTTATTAAGGATCACTTTTTTTCGTAAAATTAATAATAAAAGAGTTATCTGAATTGAAGTAACTGAAAATATTGTTAGTTATCCATAATTTTTCAAAAAAAAAATTCCAAAAGAAGGATGCAATTGCATACTAGAATATAGTTTTTAATTCCAAACAACTTTTCGTAATAGAAATTTTCAATATTGTGAAAAATAAAGCCACTTTACTCTTGAGTGAAATTCAAACTTTTTGACATACCTCGTATAATATTCAAAAAATTTGATATTTGATGGTTAAATGTTAGGTTTTGGACCATGCAGAGCTTTTTATGAAGAATAACATTTTTTCGTAAAATCAATAATAAAAAAGTTTTCCATATGGAAACAACTTACAGGAACATACTGTATAAAAAAAACTGGACATCTGTTTGTGATGCATTGTATAATGCGTAAATCTAAATATATTCTGTGATATACTTAAGCCACACGCTAAATAAAAAAAAATAAAACGGAGGACAAAAGAACTCAATTGCATACATGATTTATAATGCAAATTAATATTGTCAAGATGCTCACGCACATGCCTCAAGTAGTGGTACTTTTTTTTATAATTGACCATTAGCTCGGATGATGACGTTTTTGTCGAAAGTGCTCAACTAAAGAAATAAATTACTTCTTACACACTTTGATATACTATTTTTAACTTCCTTTATTCATTCAAGTGTGTACAAATTTATTAAGTGTGTAAAATTTTTTAATTATTTGCTTTCGAAAAAAAAATGGAACTGTTCATACCTAATTAGCTATTTGTTATCGGAAATCTGTTCATCATGAAGAAATTGTATTAGAAAAAGTGGTGTTCATGTAGCCTGCATGTAGCCCCACTGAGGAGGTCTGGAGAGACCGAAACGTACGTATGGGGATGGTGAATCATCTCTGAACCGAAATGAAATAAGCTGCCTGCCATGTATCAGAAACCTTTCAGTATCATACTAATAGACTACTAATGTTATTAATGGTTACTGATCATTTCTCAAATACTACTAATGGATTTTGGAGGTGGGTTGTCGAAGGTCACTATGCAACAAAACTGTTGAATAATCTCCACTGATCGTTATAAATAAGTCGGAGGTTCTAGAAATATAATCCAGATCTACCAACAAATCCTATTCTCGTGTTCCTGAAGGATTATGGCGGCGAAAACACTGAATTCATTACGTATGCATTTAAGTAACACGTCGATTAAGAGATAAAAACTACAGAAAACCAGGCAGGTTTCAAGGTCCCGAGGTGGCATCTTCACCAGCCAACATACCTAGCTACAGATTGATAATATGTACTGGGATAATTATTACAAATAATGAGTAATAGCATCAAACTCAAATGCCGGACGAATCAAAATCACATTCAGGTCTACTTGAGATTGCACATGATTGAGGTTAAAAAAACAAGAAATAAACGACGATCTAAATTATCATAAGATAAACACTGGAGTATATCAGAACGAAAGAGCTCAATGCGATGTAGCTATATTAGTAGATAAGAAGTGGACACATAGAATAGAAAGCAACTGATACATAAAAGACCAGATAGTACCTAAGAAGATTAAAATTTGACAGACGTAATATCACAATAATAATTATTATTGAATATGCTGCAGAGGAAGGTAAAATTGAAGAAACATATAGATACAGTACGTAAATCGTTCTGTTGGACATAGGGAATATACATTGAGATCATTGTGGCAACTGCGCTAACCTGTGTTAGTTGAAACTTCTGTTCGAGTACGAGTTTCTGGTGCAATAGAACTGTTAGAACGAATAGAATGAGTGATTTTCAATGCAAGGCAGTCCATAAATAAATCAAAAACAAAGATTATGGCTGATGAAATTTTACTTTAATTTTTAAAATATCTTTTATTTAAAAATTAATTTCCAAATTAATAATTTGTGCTTAATTGTTAATCGCACCAACAATCTACGTAGGTATTTTGATAGCTAAACCATTATTGGTAATTTTAAGGACCAGTCTGGATTAATATGTATTTATTTCTGAAAAATTATTTGGGATTGAGTATTTTCACGGCCAACTTAATAAAATTTTACGCATTTTTTGTTGCAATTAATGTTTAGCTTGAATCACCAATAACTCACAAGTTAAAGCAGTTAGGTATAGGGAATGCTTAAGAAATAAAAAAGTACTATAAAATATCATTTCACTACAATACAAAAATACAGGGTGTTCCATTTAAGAAAACTCAGAAAATACTCATTCCGAGTTTCGACCAACCCTGTATACTAAAATTAAAAATTTAGCTATACTAATGACTCTTAACAATAGTAGAGTATATTAAAAATCATTTGAACGTAAGTAGAGTTTTAGATGTCAAACTACTACAATTCTACAGGGTGTGAATATTGCTAAGAAAATAATAAAAAAACGTAATTATCTTTTAAAATACCCTGTATAATATTACAAAACCTCATATTTTAAGAAAGAAGACATCGAAGAGAATCCAAAAATGTAAAAATATACAGGGTGTCCCATTTAAAAAAACGAAGTTATAAGCAACTTCCGGTATAACCGGAAGTTGCAAAGAGATGAAAATATTTTCATTTAATAGATCATCCTTCAAAATCCCTTTATTCCAATTTTCATGATTCTGTTGCCTTTAGTTCTCGAGATATTTCTAATAGGCCAGTTATCTGCCTCACCCTATATATACGGAAGAGTGCGCAGAACATTCAAGAATACGTAAAGAAACGATACAATGATAAAATGTTATTATACTTTATTTCACGTTAAGAATAGAACGTTACGCTTATGGAGATCAGTGTTGACAAATCTCTCGGGCACGGGTGGCTACTCGACTGCCGATATACGATTCATTTTAATCAGTACGGCGTGGCATCGGCGCACTTCCATCGTTTATAAGAAATGCATGAGACTATCTTCGCAATGTTATATTCCTAACGTGAAATAAAATATTGACACTGGCCGCACCTACTCTGTTATATGGATAATTCTAGAACCTAAGCTAGCAGAACGAGATTTCTCAAAAGAGTTAAAGGCGTTACAAAAGGGTAAATTAAGACGTAAAACAAGAACTAACTACCTGATTAATAAAAGAATGCAGAAGAAAATGCAAAATGTAGGTATATAAACAGAACGAATGAAAGCGACTAACTAAACAAATGCAATCTGAAAGAAAGAACGCCCCATAAAAAGATGGGGTGAAATTTGATACCAGAACACTGAACAGGCAAAAATGCCTAATTCCTGCAATGAAAAAGATGTAATCCGTCTTTTGTGTAATAGATAAAGAAGTTTCCCTAGATATCATAAAAACTATTGAAAACATCTACCAAAGTAACAAAATGGAGGTCACAATAGATGGACAACTTACAGAAGCTATTGACATAGGCAGCAGAATAAGACAGGGAGACTCATGGTGACCTGCCTATGCTCTTCAATTTAATTATGGATTAAATCATCAAAAGTGTCAATAAAGGAAGAGTATACAGAATGAGAAACAAAGAAGTAAAACTACTCTGTAACAATGATAGCCCAAGATGAAGGTAATCTACAAAGATTACTCCACAGATTTAACATAAAAGCAAAAGAATTCAATATGACAATTTCATTTCAGAAAACTAAAACAATAGTAATCATTAAAGAATTAATCAAAGGTAAAATAGAAATTGATGGCATCAGTATTGAACAAGTAATGGAAATAAAATACCTTGGAATTACATTGTCCAACTACGGACAAAGGAGTGAGAAATCAAGTATGTACCGCGTGTCCCAATAAGAATGGCTCTCGGCCATATCTCAGGAACCATTTATAGTACAGCTTTGAGAAAAAAATATTTATAACAAAAGTTGCTTCGGGAAAAACCAGGAAATTATTTTCATGATTGTGGGTCCACCGCTAGAGGGCGTAATTGAATTTCAAAAATCAAAATTTTACAAAATTTACCTAATGAAAGGGCGCTGGAAATCCAATCATCGTATTCTTCATAAAATTCTGCGCCTATTTTATTTCAGAAGTTTAAGTCTACCTTTGCAAATAAGAGGTGGGGGTGAGTGGGAACCTTCTTATGAAAAAATGGCTGTAAGTCCGGTTCTGCTAAATAGAATTTTGCATACTTGCTTTTGTTAAAAACAGCTCTTTTTAGAAATATAATATGCAAGCTAGGAGGCGTTATTTAATTATTTTAAGAAATCTAGTTTTCTTTGGAAAATATTAAATACAAATATACACTTTTAATCCTGTATTATAAAATTACACCAAATTAGCAACACAAAAACCGCATGTCGATCCCTTTTTTGTATCTCGAGATATTTTAAGAAATGTGTACATTTTAAACATAGCTGTTACTGTCACCGGTAAACGAGGTTAAGGACAAGTAGTGTGCTATGGAAAAAACAAATAAACATTTGCCAGATGTAAATGTATATAATTAATTAAAACAACAATAAGACAAACAACACTATAAAATATAACAAAGAAGTAAAAGCAACTACTCACTTAGTCTTAGTGACTGCCTAAATGTTCAAATTGTTGCACATCATTTTCGATGCAAGCATTTACTCTTTCAAGAGTAGAGTGAATAGCAACAGATTTAACTGTTTTAGACTCTTATTTACGGGGACGGAGTCAGGACCGCATTTAGGTCAATTGCCGTCCTAGGCAATTCTCTAGTAGCCGTCCTTTAACATGTACTTACCATTTTTATGTATTTTTGCTTTTGCCAACCTCTCATAATTTGCCGCCCTAGGCAACTGCCTATATTGCCTAATGGATAAAGCGGCCCTGGACGGAGTAAAGACCTTGTTTTTGCCGCTAGGCCTACTACGCGAGAAAACATGATCTAGAATCTAGAGAATACGAAACGCCATTCAAAGCATTGCGAAAGCAGAAATTGAGACTGCCTTTCAATCTACTCTTGAAAGAGTAAATGTTTGTATCGAAAATTATGGGCAACAATTTGAACATTTAGGTCGTCACTAAGTACCTAAGTAGTTGCTTTTATTTCTTTGTTATATTTTATACTGCTGTTTGTCTTCTTTTTCTTTTGCCCTTTAATTCGCCCAATTTTGAACATAGGCTTCCCCCAGTTTCCTCCATTCGCTTCTGTTTAGTGCTTTCTGTTTCCAGTGCGTTCCTCCTATCTTTTTAATGTCGTCTCCCCATCTCATCTGGGGTCGTCCTCTTGCTCTCTTTCCTGTTATGACCTGCGAAGCTCCATTTTAGCATGGCTATATGTTGGCCTGCGTCTTTGACTTTGTTCTATTTCTGACCCAGTTGTTTTGCTTTTTGTCTGTCTTTACTCTTAACATTGCTCTCTCCATGGCTCTTTGTGTCTTCATTATTTTATCCATGTTTGCCTTGGTCAAGGTCCATGTTTGGCATGCGTATGTGAGAATTGGGAGTATGCACTGGTCAAACACTCTTGTTTTTAAGTATTGTTGTATTTTTTTATTCTTTAGTTTGTCTTATTGTTGTTTTAATTAATTATATAAGTTTACATCTGGAAAATATTTCTTTATTTTTTCTATAGCATACTACTTTTCCTTAACTTCGTTTACCCGTGACATTAACTTTAAAATTTACACGTTTCTTAAGATATCCCGAGATAGAAAAAAGGTATCGACATGCGGTTTTCGGTATTATGTTGCTAAGTTGGTCTAATTTTGTAATACAGGATTAAAAATGCATACTTGTATTTAATATTCTCCAAAGAAAACTAGATTTCCAAAAATAATTAAATGACGCCTACTAGCTGGCATATTACTTATTAGGCTTTTTCGAAAAGACTCTTACTTGCTCTTGCATTGACGAAAAAGAGCTGTTTTCAACGGTACCCCGTCAAAATAGCCCCGCCAAAAAAGCCCCAACATAATATCTCGCATACAAAATAGCTCCGACAAAATAGCCTGCAGACAAAATAGCCGCGGAATAATAGCCCGCCGACAAAATAGCCCCGACAAAAAAGCTCCCTTCAGAATTCATCATGAAATAATTCCTTAAAAATACATTTTTTCGGAAATGGTAATTATCCTCTATTCAGATGTTTATATTAACCACATTAAATAAGAATGGTCTTTTCAGAGAACTCGAGTCCTGTCTTCCCTGCCTCTTGGATGTTTGAACATTTAAGTTAAGCGAAAATCAATGTTTATTTATGATATAAACATTTTTTTCTGTTTTCGGGCAACAGTAAAATGCATTTTAAATTAAATAAATTAAATACATTCTTCCTTTTTGTCAAATAATTTAAATTAAAAAAAGTTTTTGGACACCTTGTATAAATAATTATGTAATTGTTTATAAGAGGCTGTTTTAGCCGGGGCTATTTTAGCCGGGGCTGTTTTGACTGGGGCTATTTTGTGTGCGATCTATTTTGTCGGGGCTATTTTGTTTGCGGGCTATTTTGTGTTCGGGCTATTTTGACGGGGCTTTTTTGACGGGGCTGTTTTGACCGGGCTATTTTGACCGGGCTCTTTTGACGGGTCACGGTTTTCAACAAGACCAAGTATGCAAAATTCGATTTAGCAGAACGGGACTTACAGCCATTTTTTCATGAGAAGGTTCCCACTCACCCCTACCTCTTATTTGCAAAGGTAGACTTAAACTTGTGAAATCAAATATGCACAGAATGCACAGAGGATGCCTTAATAATACAATATGGCGAAACCGACATATTAACACTGAGGTGAAGTCCATAATTTATAAAGTCGGTGTAAGACCAATAAAGAAAAATATGCATCAGAAACAAGACCCCATATAGCCACAACACAAAGACTACTGGAAACGACATAGATGAGAGTACTGAGAAGAATTAGAGGGAATACGCTGCGAGAGATCGAAAGAGGAGTGAAGACATTAAATGAAAATGTACAGTCTATAAACGAATGGACACTAAATATAAAAAAAGAATGAAAAAACCACGTAAGCAGAATGAGGGAGACACGTATGATCAAAATGGCAAGATATAAATCGCCAATGGGTAGAAGTATAGGACGACCGCGCAAAAGATGGAGTGACAACCTTCCATAGAGATATCAATGAACAAGCAGAAAATGATAGAGATAAAGGCAGTTTGTGTTTTTATTTGATTCAGAGTTGGACCACTATCTCCATATAGGTAGCTATTTCAGCATCTATGCATCATCAGTGAAGCTATGCAGTCACAACTCTATTGGTGTTGATATTTGGTTTAGAGTTGTGACTGCATAGCTTCACTGATGATGCATAGATGCTGAAATAGCTACCTATATGGAGATGGTGGTCCAACTCTGAATCAAATAAAAACACAAACTGCCTTTATCTTTTTCATCTTTACTCGTCTTTCGATCCTTTTCCTAGACGAAAAGAAGGTAAATACGTGGCTAGTGTCCTTTATTTGCTTTCTTCTATATTCGTCGTCTCTTGTGCTTATATATTGTAAAAGCTGGAGATACAGGATGCAGCCAGAAAGCAGTTTCTTAACGAAAAGTCTTGGATTTAAAATATTGTTTAATATTTTTGTTTCAATTATTCTAATTCTTTTAATGTAGTAAACTTTGTATCTAGGGAAGAAGAAAATGTAAGGAATGTCATTTTATACCTAGACAAGCCTTCATAAAATAAAAGTAACTGAAGTTATTGATTTACTAGGTAATACATTTCTATGTAACATTTTAGATCCAGCTCCGAACAAATACAATTTGCCTTCAGTAATAGGATATCCGAAACATGACATCTCCAAATATAGATATCCTAATTATACAATGGCTCCGAAATTTCCACCCATCGGAAAACCTCTTGGTCCTGGACCTAAATATTATGCAGAGCATTATACTCGCGTAGGAAAAGTGACCGCTCCTATATATTCAATTAAATCCAGAGCAAAACCGTTAAGTAAGTATTGTTTACTTTAGTGTTAGATATTTAAATTTAACTTCATACATCAATTTGTCCATGTACGAGTATAGTCCAAGCTGTGGGTGAAACATAGGTCGATTTCAGGATATAATTCAGGAATTTTTGATACCTATCAGGTGTTTTAAAGGACTATGACAGGAATAAATTCTACTAAAATGTAACCAAAAATTGTAGGAGCTTTTTATTTATGACGTTTTTTATTTGTTAAAAACCTATAATTTGAGCTAAGGCAAGTTTAATTTCGTTAATTCGTTATTGCAAAACAGCCCGCGAAAGGGCCAAAATGGCCGATTTTTGCAATTGTATTATTTTTATTGTAAAAATAACTTTATTTTATTGTATTAAACATAAAAAAATTTGTAAATCCCGATTGGTGAACTTGTTAGATATTATAAATTGTTCATCCCAAGAGCTCAAATGTCGAAGGCTATAACTTTTTGAAAAAAATCGTAGAGGGTTAATCCTAGATCCACTTTCCTTCTAAAGACTTATGTTCTCATATTCTGGTGTAAATACATGCATAAAACATTTTTCAACCTCTTATTTTCGGGTTTGAAAATAAGGGGTCAAATTTCGTTATAAACATTTAGAACTGAAGCGACCCGTATACATCGTATGAGTTTCTAACTTGCAGATTATTGTTGCTAAAGACACAATGATGATTTAAAACAAAATAAAAATTTTCTACGGTCAACTGAAGCCGAGATAATTGCTTTTGTTTTCTTAAATCGTAGTGACTTTATTTATAACAATTAAGAAATTATTTCGCAGTCATTGACTAAAGAAAGACTTATATTATCTTAAAATAAGAATTATTTTAAAAGAAAATTACATTTAACAATTAAAAATGATTTTTAAAGTGGAGTGGAGATTTATTTTTCTTTACGATTGTGATTTATTGTGTCGGTTGCCCTTAGTAACTTATAGTACATTGAATCACGGTTTTTGCTCCAAATTTCAAAGACGCTTGGATTAACATTAAATTTGGCATACACATAGATAACATGTCAAAGAAGAAAATTGATATTTGGCCGCTATTTGCTTTTGCCCTGGGGGTGAGTTTTATCCCTTATGAAGGGGGAAAAATATACGTTCAAAATAAGACCAGAAATCAATAAATTGACTAATTCTAAGCAACTTTTATTCTATTACATTTTTTTCTTTAAGTTAATAGTTTTTGAGTTATTTGTGAGTAAATACGTCCATTTTTCAACAAAAAAAAAACAGGTTTTTGGCAGTTTTTTGCAAATAACTCAAAAAGTAAGTATTTTATAAAAAAAAAATTCTTAGCAAAAATATAGCCAATTAAAAATTGAAAATAATGGTTTATGTATATGAA
Source organism: Diabrotica virgifera virgifera (assembly GCF_917563875.1). Taxonomy (NCBI): domain Eukaryota; kingdom Metazoa; phylum Arthropoda; class Insecta; order Coleoptera; family Chrysomelidae; genus Diabrotica; species Diabrotica virgifera. Next base: position 171,755,316 of record NC_065444.1, read on the forward strand.
CTCTCTCGATCAGTAGAGGAAGCAAAGTTGTAACTAATGAAAAATAGGTTCATATCCGTCAAATTTCAAAGTGAATATTTCAATGTGAAATAATAACAAAAATGAGTTTTTCCCATTTTTTGGTTACTTCCCGTTGAAATATTCTATTTGCAATTTGGCGAGTATGAACCTATTTTTTATTACTTAGAACTTTTCTTTTATTGGGTCTAGAGATCTCATACATACACCACTTGTTTTCACTTTTTTATGGGATATATTTTTGCTAAGGATGTATTTTCAATAAAATATTTACTTTTTAAGTTATTTGCAAAAAACCGCCTGAAACGTGTTTTTTTTTTGTATTTACTCGCAAATAACTCGAAAAGTATTAACGTAGAGAAAAAATATTATAGAACAAAAGTTGCTTAGAATTAGTCTATCCATTTCCGTAATGATTATGAACGTATATTTTTTCGTCCCCATAAAAGGTGAAACTCATCCCCAGGGCAAAAGCACACCCGAAAATCATCGGCGCAATATCACTTTTGTTCTTTGACATGTTGTCTATGTGTATGCCAAATTCCATGTCAATTTAAGAGATTCTTTAAAATTTGGAGCAAAAACCGAGATTCAATGTACTATAAGTTGCTAAGGGCAACCGACACAATAAATCACAATCGTAAAGAAAAATAAATCTCCACTCCACTTTAAAAATCATTTTTAATTGTTAAATGTAATTTTATTTTAAAATAATTCTTATTTTAAGATAATATAGGTCTTTCTTTAGTCAATGACTGCGAAATAATTTCTTAATTGCTATAAATAAAGTCACTACAATTTAAGAAAACAAAAACAATTATCTCGGCTTCAGTTTACCGTAGAACATTTTATTTTGTTTTAAATCTTCGTTTTGTCTTTAGCAACAATAATCTGCAAGTTAGAAACTCATACGATGTATAGGGAAAAGGGGTCGCTTCAGTTCTAAATGTTTATAACGAAATTTGCCCCCTTATTTTCAAACCCGAAAATAAGAGGTTGAAAAATGTTTTATGCATCTATTTAGCTTCATTTTAAATTCTTAAAGAATAAAAATTTTTTTTATTAAATTTTGCAAATTTACAACCTGCTATTAAAAGCTATTAGTAAATGTGAGTATTGCAAATACATTAGAGGAGAAGTTATCCACTGATAACACTCCCAATACTAACACTAACAAGTTAAAATAATGTTTGATTATAATTTGAAAGTAAAATTGAAATGAAAATTAAAATGAAAGAATAAAATCTGTTGGCCAATATCTTTTCAATCTTCGTCTGACTTCTGGTTGGAAATGTAGTTGTCTTGCTTTTCTTGTTAGTCTGCTGATTTCGTCTTCAACGAACGGTATACCAGTCGTCATGCAGTGTTTTGTTACTAACGTAAGTACCACGGGGCGTTGAAAATCATTCTGAGTATTTTGGATTGGATTCTCTGAATGATTTTGGTAAGTATTAGAAGGCTTGGCACAGCTCCATAATTGCACTCCACATGTCCATATAGGCTTTATTATGCACTTATACAAGAGAAGTTTATTATCTGTAGATAACTGCGATTTTCGGCCTATTAGCCAATTTATTTGACGTATTTTCATGTTGATTTGGATTGTTTTGCCAAGATGTGTGTCTTTTGGTCAGTGTATTTGACTTCTGTTTTTGCTGATAGTAATATGTTGTTCAGTGTGATTCTCGGACATACGATGTTCCTGTTGGTGAAAAAGAATAAAATAAAGTTATTTTTACAATAAATAATGCAATTGCAAAAAACGGCCATTTTGGACCTTTCGCAGGCTGTTGAAATAACGAACTAACGAAATTAAAATTGCCGTAGCTCAAATTCTGGTTTTTCAATTTACTACAACTTTCTATTTAAAGGTTTTTCTCTAAGATGAATATCCTAAGCTGCAAACTTAAAAAACTTTAAAAATTGCAAATTTAACAAATGAAAAACGTCATAAATTAAAAATGGTCTCACAATTTTTGGTTACATTTAAATATGTTTATGGTTTATGGTAAATTTAAATATGTTTCTTGCAGCTCAGTTTGTGGGTCCAGGTGCTGGTGCTTATCATCCCGAACTATCTCCTCGAATGAAAGATCAAAGGCCACCATGCTATACAATTAAATCAAGGAGGCCACCCCTTAAAGGATTTCAAACGCCAGGTCCCAAATATGCACTTCCAACTACATTAGGGTGTCATATTCCAGATGTATATGAGAGACCATGTTATACCATGTAAGTTTTATTTTAATCAGTAGATAGGTACATAGTTGTAAGGCTTCTATAGTCTTAAGCAGCCATGGGTAACATCACATTTTATCAGACTAAACTCCATAGTGAAGTGAATATGATTCATCATGGGCGTACAAGGGGATCCGAGGTCGAATCCCCAGGGGGTAGAAAGGGGTTTTTTTCAAGGTATTTTCGTAAATATCGGGAAATTTTATTATCTGAATCTAATGTTTTTTTCTGAAGTAATACGACAAATAAAGAATTATTATTTTACTAAGAGGCAAACAAGTTTTAAAAACGTTGTGTTTAACTAATGGTACTACAATAATGAATTAATTAGAACGTAACAAAAGTTTGGGGGGGTTTAAGGGAACAAAACCCCCATAAAATTTTATGGGGTAGACAAACTTCACTATAATTTTGTTTTAAGATGTTCCTGCCATAAGAATGATACATGTCCATTTTCAATAAAAAATCTCTAATAGTTTTCGATATATGTATTGAAAAAAATCGATTTTCATTTTGTAACTTCAAAGGCTGTAACTTTTTATGAGCACATTTGTACTAAGGTAAGTTAGGTTCAATCAAACTATTTTTGACCCCAGAATACGTGGTATAATTTCTGTGGTACTAAGACAAAACCCGATATGTCAAAAATAATTGATTTTTCGTTTTTAATGCCAATATGTACATTGAGCGATGAAGAATATGATGACAAAACCCTATGTGGCTAAGCGCATCCATGTAACCAGTAGGTGATAAAATTAGTTTCCGATATGTCCACTATTACAACAACACTGCGAACTTTTAAACTCATCTGCTGCAAAATCACGTTTTTTGACATATTGGGTTTTACCTTAGCACCACAGATTTATGACCAATTTTTTCAGGACACCCTGTATATATGTTGGTTACAACATAAGATAGTCCATGGTTGTTATTGAATGTATATTTGTGTTGGTCTTTGTGGTCACAATAATGTGTTGGTTATTTTAAGTTTGTTATTCGTGCAGAAGTTTATCATCAGATCGCCAGTTTCGTTTTTAACATTTTCATTGTGGTTTTGCTTAATTCCAGGTATTACTTGGTTACTACTATTCGAGCTTTAAAATTCCCCAGTATTATCATTTTCCCTCGAACTTGATCTACTACTTGTTGTAGTTCGTCATAAGAGATATTTCCCTTGTTGTTTGAGGCTTGTTATTTTCTGGGCCGTATTCGCTCCGGCTCCCTGCGTGACCATGGTGGGGATACACGAAGCTATGCCAGCGCCCGTAGCGGCGAAATATGACAACTTTGGCGAATAATGATTGAATACAATTTTTTTAACAGATATTTCGCTTACTTTATTATTGCCGTTTTGATTTTTATTATTTATATTTTCATACTGACTTTCTTTCCTTTCCCGATCTGGTGGTATATTCCTATCGTCATCTATTTCCATTTTGTGTTACACACACACACACCACAAAATTAATAGTTCAATAGTTTAAATATACCCAGCTAATGTTAGAATCTGGTACTAATAATTCACACTGCCTAGTTGCTTTCGATGTACACTTAATTAATGTTAACACCGACAACTAAACTATAACGAAAAAGTGAAGAAAAATGCTTAAAATTGATATTTTCTTCAGAGAACTTCCAAATATCCGCTTTTTAATTTGACGTTTATTTGACACTCGAACTTATTGTTTGTATAATAAATTTTGTTAAATATGTCATATGTTTATCATATTTTAACGTCAAATTGTGTTCAGAAAAAATTTAAGGCGACTACGCTAGGTGTCGCGTCAGTCATGCACGGAGCGAATACCGATGGTGTTCAGGTCTTCCTTTTCCATTCTAATTTTTGATGCGACAATTCTTTCTGATACATATTGGCACTCTTTAGTGTGATTTTGATATATTAGTAATGCTATAATTGCTACACCTTCTTTGGCCCTGTTTTCTTTGGTACTCCACTGTAGATTAGTATATTATATTTACCTAATCTTGATTGTCCTTTTCCTATATTTTTTGTTTACTATAATAGAGCGCATATATCTATTTGTTTCTCTTTTAATACTTGGGTGATTTCTTGATCTCTAGTGTTGAGTGATCTGATATTGCATGTAGTTATTCTCATCAATGTTTTACTTTTGTCCTTATTTCTTGCCATGGTCGTCTTTATACCATCAATCCGGTTCCGAGGCTTCACATTGTTTCTTTGAGCAGTATTCGTTTTTATGATTGGTAGGTTACTAACCTTGCCAGTCACCCTCCACATTTTATCCGGGCTTATGGGACCGGCAGTGTTATTTTTTTTTATAGTTAAGTTACTTTAATTGGAAAGGCGCAAAATGTCGCCTGTCAAATTTTTCAATGTGTTTTAAATGTATTCATTTGTTTTGGAATGCTGAGAAAACTAATAAGTATTTATAGTCCAGAAAGCCACTGCGCATCCGCTAGGAAAAATATTCTAATTCAGATTTTTTGCACAATCTTACTTAAAAAGGACTCCTTTTAACAAATTTCCATGTTGCCGGGACCAAAAGGTGGTCAAAAATTTTTTAAACGTTATTTTTTTGTTTTTTTCCTAAAATTATTTTTTTTGCATGGAAAAATATTTTTTTAGGTTTTTTGGATCATTCCAAACAGAAAAGGTCTTTAGTGACTTTTTTCTATAATTGATAGTTTTTGACATATAAGCGATTAAAAATTGAAAAATTGCGAAATCAGCCATTTTTAACCCTCAAAAACTATGTGAAAAACTAAAAATTTGAATGTTGCCGAGGTGGGTAGATATTATTTAAACATCGATTGATGAAATCCCGAAGAGTTTTTTTGCAATACAATATTCAAAACTCCTTTGTTTTTTAATTGCTAATCAAGCGTGCGCGACACTATTTTCCACCGACAGTATGGTGCAAATGAAAGGAATAAATTCGTTATTTCGTAAACCGGCGACTTTAAGGAAAAATCCCGAAACAGTTCGATTTTTATTTTTAAGTTATGATATTGTGGCATATATGGTATACTAGTGACGTCATCCGTCTGGGCGTGATGACGTAATCGATGATTTTTTTAAATGAGAATAGGGGTCGTGTGGTAGCTCATTTGAAAAGTTCTTCAATTCTCTATTCAGTAATGTAATTATTTACATAATTATTTATACAGGGTGTCCTTCTACTTCTTTTTTTGTCAAATAATTTAATTTAATAAAAATTTTTTGGACACCCTGTATAAATAATTATATAAATGATTATATTACTGAATAGAGAATTGTAGAACCTTTCAAATGAGCTAGCACACGACCCCTATTCTCATTTAAAAAAATCATCGATTACGCCATCACGTCCAGATGGATGACGTCACTAGTATACCATATATGCCACAATATCATAACTTAAAAATAAAAATAGACCTGTTTCGGGATTTTTCCTTAAAGTCGCCGGTTTACGAAATAACGAATTTATTCCTTTCATTTGCACCATACTGTCGGTGGAAAATAGTGTCGCGCACGCTTGATTAGCAATTAAAAAACAAAGGAGTTCTGAATATTGTATTGCCAAAAACTCTTCGGAATTTCATCAATCGATGTTTAAAGAATATCTACCTACCCTGGCAACATTCAAATTTTCAGTTTTTCACATAGTTTTTGAGGGTTAAAAATGGCCGATTTCGCAATTTTTCAATTTTTAATCGCTTATATGTCAAAAACTATCAATTTTAGAGAAAAGTCACTAAAGACCTTTTCTGTTTGGAATGATCCAAAAAACCTAAAATAACTTTTTTCCATGCAAAAAAAAATAATTTTAGGAAAACCCAAAAAAAAACTTTTAAAAAATTTTTGACCACCTTTTGGTCCTGGCAACATGCAAATTTGTTAAAAGGAGTCCTTTTTAAGTAAGATTGTGCAAAAAATCCGAATTAGAATATTTTCCCTAGTGGATGCGCAGTGGCTTTCTGGACTATTATGAAACATTTAAACGCAGAGTGAAAGATTACATTATTACCGAGGGCCGAAAGTCTCTTAGAATAAATAAAAAGTTTCTTTTGAATAAAATATTTACAATTAAAAATCACACTAAATTTTCTCTTATATTTTTACCCCTGTAACTTATTAAAATAAACAGTATAGAAGTTTTCAGGGACTTTTGGCCATGAGTAATAATGTAATATTTCATTCTGCGTTTAAATTTCTCAAAAATATTTATTGATTTTCTCAGAATTCGAAAAAAAAGAATACATTTAAAACACATTAAACATTTTGACAGTCGACATTTTGCGCCTTTTCCCTTAAGTGTATTATTTAATAATAATAATGATAATAATTTTTAGGCGTCCCAAGTTGCCGTATATCCAAGGTGGTAAGACACCAGGACCTAAGTATTTAGGAATAGATACAAATATATTCAAACAAAGACCACCACTATACACAATGCGGCCAAAATTACACATCCCGCAACGGTCAAAATCCCCAGGCCCCAAATATTATCCGCAATTACCTAGATGTGTTCAAGTTAATAAAAGAGGATGGTCATTTGGATTAAAAATATGGAAAACTGACCCTTACTACATGCCAAAAGATTTAGAACCAGCTTGCTAATGGAAGTTTTAAGAAAAGTTTCACTCATTTTTTAAGTGTTGTCGCTATTTTAATTATTTACCACATTACCACTTAATTAGAACTTGTTACATTAGACCAGGGCGGACCTGTTTTGAGATTGATGTGAGAGGTGGCATTCGGATTTTTGCAGAAAAAGTTAGGTGATGACTTCAATAATAATTGACTTATTCTCCCTCTCAAATATATCCGGAACAATAACAAAACAATTGAAATATTTAAAACTTACTAAAAACATCGCTTTTTCTACTTTCCTTGTTTATAACATTAAAACGATCCATTTTGAAGCAAAGTTGTACAGAAATAAAATAATTATAATTAAATTTTCTACGAGATACGACTAGCTAAAATGTTTTAATTTGTAACCCTTGCTGCAAAATAGCAATAAATTCAAAAAAGCGGCGAAAGAAGCCTTTTCTAATTCAATGTTTTTCATCCACATAGATTGTACATAGGACCTTCATAGTTCGTCTAGAAAATCTTATAACATAAAACAATACACGAAATTTAATTAAAACCGATGTAAAAGATTTCGCATAATAATTTTGAAATCTAATTTTCTTTTAAATTGAAATTTTTTTAAAATTTTCAGCACAAAAACTAGATCATATAGAAGATTGCTAATTTTTTTTACATATAAAAATGTATTCTACCTACCTATTAGCGTACTTTACAGAAATGAAATCGGACTATTTTAGGAGTCTGGGGATTTTTTAAAAGTTTTAAACAATTTTTTGGCTTATAAACAAATATAATATCTCGGTAACCATTAGATTAAATTAAATTTAACCATCGGCAATCGAAAACTCTCGACAAGACGCTTCTTTTAAAATAAAAAAGTTGAATTGCGTGGAGTGGTTTGTGAGATACAACCAATCAAATTTGACCGGTATTTGCGACGAAGTTATAAACAACAGGATACTAATCTTTGAACCATTACCTTATTATTTCGGACCTCTTTTATACAGGGTGTTAGTAAAAAGTATGAAAAACTTTAAGGGATAATTCTACATAAAAAAATAATGGCAGTTTTCTCTATAAACGTATGTCCGCAAATGCTTTGTTTCCGAGATACAGGGTGTTGAAATTTTTATTTCAAACTGCCAATCTTTTTATTGCTCTAAGACCGGTTGAGATATGAAAATTACATTTGGTGGGTTTCAGGAGGTAGTTATTGCCCATTTTTTGGCAAACAAATAACAATTTTATATTCATCATTGGCGCGCCTACGGGTAATGGTCTGAATTTTTTTAAAGAAAAAAAATGGTATGCCACTGAAATATTTCAAATTAAAAATTATTTTTATATTCCACGGTTGATTTGTGAAAAATAACCTCTCTTGTATTTTTTTCCTATGGTGCACCGTTTTTATGCGAAAATATAAAACATCTTCGAGAGCGTATTTTTCATTTCTTAATACATGATCAAGAACTCTCCAATAAAATAATACCAAAGTAGAACAATAACAGAAAATATTACTAAAAATATATTAACTAGGTGCAAAGCTACAACAAATGTTCAAAAGTACCTCCTTTAAAGGTGACAGAATAATTTTATATTCACCATTGGCGCCCGTACAGGTAATGGTCTGAATTTTTTAAAGAAAAAAAATAGTACGCCACTGAGAAACGTCAAATTAAAAATCATTTTTGAATTCCTCGTTCAATTTACGACAAAAAATCGTTCTTGTCTTTTTTTCATATGCGGCGCCGTTTTTATACAAAAAAATAAAACATCTTAACGCTTACAAATTATTGGAGGTAGATTCCATATGCATAGAAACTTATTACAAATACTTTGTAAACGTTAAGATATTTTATTTTTTGCATAAAAACGGCGCCTCAAATCAAAAAAGACAAATTGAACGAGTAATTCAAAAACGATTTTTAATTTGACATATCTCAGTGGCGTACTATTTTTTTCTTTAAAAAATTCGGGCTATTACCCGTACGCGCGCCAATGGTGAATATAAAATTACTCAGTCACCTCTAAAGGAGGTAATTTTGAACATTTGTTGTAGCCTTGCACATAGTTAAAATCTTTTTAGAAATATTTTCTGTTATTGTTCTAGTTTGGCATTATTATATTGTAGAGTTCTTGATAATGTATTACGAAATGAAAAATACGCGCGAAGATGTTTTATTTTTTTGCATAAAACGGTGCATCATTTGAAAAAAGACAAGAAAGGTTCTTTATTATAAATTAAACGTGGAATATAAAAATAATTTTTAATTTGAAATATCTCAGTGGCGTACTATTTTTTTCTTTAAAAAAATTCAGACCATTACCCGTAGGCGCGCCAATGATGAATATAAAATTGTTATTTGTTTGCCAAAAAATGCGCAATAACTACCTCTTGAAACCCAACAAATTTAATTTTCATAGCTTAAAAGGTCTTAGAGCAATAAAAAAATTCACAGTTAAAAAAAAATTTCAACACCCCGTATCTTGGAAACGAAGCAATTGCGGACATACGTTTATAGAACAAACTGTCATTATTTTTTCATGTTAAAGTACCCCTTAAAGTTTTTCATACTTATTTACTAACACCCTGTATAATATGTATTATAATAATAAAAACGATCGGTATTGTGAGTAAAAAATACCTAAAACACTAGGTTGAAGAAAATTGATTTTAAAGTTGAAAATCGGTATACGTAAAAAATGTATTTCTTCGGCTTCCAATAAAGCATTTGTCTTATTTTTTTTAAATATGCTTTAGTTTTAACAAAACAAAACTAAACCTTACTTGGTTTTTGGTAATGCGTTATTTAGGTCTCTACTCGAGTTACATCGGATTAAAAAAATGAAGAAAATTGCTCTATTGGAAGCCGAGAAAATGCATTTTTTACGTGTCTATACCGATTTTGAAATTTGAAATTTAATTTTCTTAACCCAGTTTTTTGGTATTTATGGTACTTTTATTCGCGATATTAAGGCACAATGACTCTCGTGGATTTTAACTTTTCGGCTCCCTTCACCTATATATTTACTAAAATGACTCATTGTCACGAGATACGGACTTTGAGAATTCAAATCATTATGGGATTATTGACTTTTTCAAACGTCTTTTACTTAACATTATGCAAAAGAAAAAATACATAGTAGATATTTTAATAATTTGATAAAAAATTGTGATATAATTGGGTACATGGTGTAAATATTTTAGTAAAAATAACAAATTGTATGTTTTTAGTATCTACATATGATACAATATGAAAAAAAGTTACGATTTTTAATTAAGTATCATTAACATAAATTACTTACTTGCAGTAATCATCTTTTTTAAATTGTGAAGATTTCATGTTAATCATTTTATAGGTACTTACTACTATTGAATTTTGTTTCAAATGCATGCGCGCTCATGTTTTCACATTAGAAAACCTCCAAGAAGCTGGTCAGCTGAAATCCACGAGAGGTCATCACTGTGACTTAACATTTGCGAATTATTATAATATATTTTATGAGTATCTTGAAGATATGAAACTGCGTATGGAGAAAGAGCACCGACATAAAAAGGTAATGGATCAAATATTACCATCCTGTTGTTTATAACTTCGCCGCAAATACCGGTCAACTTTGACCGGTTGTATATCAGGAACCACTTCCTCGCAATTCAATTTTTTTATTTTAAAAGAAGCGTCTTGCCGAGTCTTTTCAGTGCCGTTTTCTGAATTTATTTTAATGTAATAGTTACCGAGTTATTATTATATTTGTTGATAAGCCAAAAAATTGTTTATAATTTTTAAACATTCCTCATACCGCCGAAATAGTTCGATTTCAATTCTATAAAGGACGTTAGACAGGTAAAGTGTTTTTTATACGTCAAGTGTTTTTTATATATGTAAAAAATTTGGCAAACTACTATATTAGGATCTAGTTTTTGTTCTGAAAGATTTTAAAAAATTTCAATTTAAAAAATAGATTGTAAAATTGTTACGCGAAATCTATTACATCGATTTTAATGAAATTTCGTGTAGTTTTATTATGTTATAAAAATTTTCTATATATGTAGATGAACTCTAAAAGTTCGTATGTGCAATCTAAAAGCGCGTGTACACGACGATTTAACCGTGTAGTTCGTTGGTGTCGAACGTGTGGACGCAAATCAACGTAAACTTTTGGTCAAAAATATGCGTCGATTTGCGTCCACACGTTCGACCAACGAACTGCACAGTCACATCGCTACGTTAAATCGTTGTCGTGTATACGGGCTATAACTGGTTGAAAAACATTGAATAAGAAAAGGCTTATTTTCTCCCTTTTTTGTATTTATTGCTATTTCGCAGCAAGGGCAATAAATTAAACCATTTTGAATCAGTCGTATTTCATGGAAAATTTAACTAGGTATCTTTATTTATTTCGCTACAATTTTTCTCCAAAATGAATCGTTTTAAAGTTATAAGCAAGGAAAATAGACAAAAAACGATGCTTTTTATACTTTTTAAATGTGTTAATGTTTTGAGGATAAGTCAATTATTATTAGGTACTAAAGTTATCACCTAACCTTTTCTGCAAAAATATGAATGCAAAATCTCCCATCCAAATTTTAGATGTTTTTTTTTGCAGATCCGCCCTGGTCTATATGACACATTTCAATTTAGAGACACCCGTATATACATAAGTACAATAATTATTAATTTGTGTACATTATTTTGACATTTCCACAAAGAATACAAACTTATGATTTTTTAATTTAGTTTTAAAAAGCATCAATAAACTTTTTTTAACAATTACAATTTAGGTGGATACAGTTAAAACCAGGAATCGAGGTTTTCACCTCGCAATTTTTACAGAATAGATCGATTTGCTTGAAAATTTGAGAACAAATAGGGGATAGTCCAAGGATCAAAATCTATATGATGCCGAAAGGCGCTTTTACCATGGGGGTAGTTGCTCACCCCTCCATCTTGGGGGTGGAATTTTTTTATTATATTTTGACCGCAAAAATTAATCAAAAAATAATTCTAAGCAAAAAATATTCTATACATTTTTGTGATAAAATTAATAGTAGGTATTCATTTACATTTTTACATATTCGCTAACGAAAGTGTTTACTGTCGAAAAAATCAAGTTTTTAATCAGTTTTCTGCTAATAATAAAATATTATATGTTTTATCAAAACAACTCTAACAAAAATGTAGGTACCTTTTGAAAAAATAAACAAAATGGTTTTTTATGTTCAGTCTTCTTTATTTATGTATTATTAATGGGTCATATAGGTTTCTCGGCTTCAAAAAATCGATTTTCTTATTTTAAAAGGTACATCTCTTAGAAACATTTTAAGACCAGAACGAGTTCGATATTCGAATTATTGACGAAGTTAAAAAAAAACTCTTGCAAAACTTTAAACGCGTTTTTCTCGAAATAGAATTTTTCATAACGGTGGGCATGATAACTGCTTAACCGTTCGTCCGAAAAACTTCATTTTTGGCATACATATTCTAAATTAGATTCACTATCGGGTAAGGAGAGATTTTTTGATTAAATTTAACCATTTTCGAATAGCAATAAAAAATAGACAATTTTTTTGGTGAAAATTACGACTTTTTAAAATTTCGACCATTTCCGTAATTTTTTTTTCTTAAATTCCTTTCGTCACACGAGAACTATGAGTCTAAAAAATGATAACAAATAAACAATTTTTGTTTCAGATAAATATTACGAGCTGAATCATGCCCACCGTTTGACCTAAAAAAAAACACATACTAGGCCACTGGACGCAGCCGCCATGTTTTTAATTATTTTTTAACTTTTAACATATGTTTTATGCTCCTTAAGAGTCCACCTTTAAAATAAAAAAAAATGAAATCAATTAGCCCAATAGTTTTCGTACAATTTATCATTACATTTAGACTACTTTTTAAGCTCGGGAAACGTATATGACCCCTTAATAGATTGTAGGAGCTTGAGCGGTTGAGAATGATTAGTTTAAAAAAATGGAGTTAAAAGCGAATAACGAATTTTTGTAGTTTGGTAAAAAAATGCCCTTTTCTTCAAAATGTAAAGATTAGGATCAGAGATACGAAAACAATGTTTATATTGTGTAAAATTGTAGCTTTTTTAATTCCCAAGAATTTGATTTGTGAAAAAAACCTTGTACAACATAAAAAACTACTTTACCAACCCTTTCAAAGTCACCTTTTTTGAAACTGAGGGTTTTAAAAGGATACAGTAATTGCCTTGTAGCTCTTCAAAAATTACAAAATGCTTTTTTACAGAACTTTCTAAGGTAAAAAATAAAAAAGCTACGGTTAAAAAACCAATATATTTTTGGGAAATAAATGGAGAAATCCAATTGGAAGCATAATAATGTAATTTACCGGTATTTTTTTTTGTATTTTGTACGTTCGAAACTTGTATATAGGCCTGGATACCGCGTACCAAAAAAAGTTAATTAATAGCAAGCTGAAAAGTTGTTAATAGCTAGTCGGACAAACTTTGATGCAGGGGAAAACTGGAACAGGGAAAGTTTTAATTGTGGAACGGGTTAAAAATTTGGAACGTCAGACTACGAAATACGTCAAATGTATTTTGTCGGACAGAACTTCCAATTGATTTGTTACCCTTTCATTAAACTCTCATGCAAAAATCAGACTGATATTTATCACCAACATAATTACTGTCATTTGACATGTTCTACGTGTCGGACTTATTAAAATGCCCAGTATTGGTGATAAATATCAGTCTGATTTTTGCATGAGTTTAATGAAATAATATCAAATCAATTGGAAGTTCTCTCCGACAAAATACATTTGACGTTTTCGTAGTCTTACGTTTCAAATTTTTAACCTGTTCCACAATTAAAACTTCCCCTGTTCCAGTGTTTGTACGACTAGACACCGTTAAACTATTAACAAATTTTCAGCTTGCTATTAATCAACTTCTTTTTTGGTACGCGTGATCCAGGCCTAAATACACACATACATTGATTCATACTAGATTCTTGAAACTATAGAACACATACGAATACATAGATATACACGCTGGGCCAAAATTAACCGTCCACCTTAAAAATGGGTCATTTTTGATGTCTTATATCTCCTAAACCTGTTGTCCGATTTAAGTGATTTTTGAAGTTATACTTGTTTACGATCGAGAGTGAAATTTTATAGTTCCCTAATCTTTCAAATTATGTATGTATCAGCGCAAATAAGTCATTAAAAGAATATATTAGTGGTTTTAGTAAATGTATTATTTATTATAATTTTTGTGTCTTTGGATTTGTCTTCCTCGGGAATAAAATATTTTATAATAATAGAACCTAAGTATATTTACTTTCAATTTTAAAGTATTTTTATACTTCACTGGGTCTATTAAATTTGTCAGTATGTATGAGAAATCTTGTAACCTGTCAAAGCAAAGGGAAGGTATAGCTCAGTGGAAGAGCGTTCGGCCGGAGATCGAGAGATCCCCGGTTTAAATCCGTGTGTTATCTAACTTTTTTTTTTTATTTTTGGTAGATATTGTTTTAATAAAAATTTTTGGAAAGTAGTAAGTAAAAATTAGTTTAATCTTCAAATAAAATACAAATAACCCGTTGAAAGTATATTTATTTTGTTGAAATCATATAATCGAAGTATAACTTCTTACGTGCGTACAAAGTACACACACATTCTTTTTTTTTAATATGTTATAGCCTTATTCCTTGACAATATCGTTTTAAGAGGAAACAGTAGCGATCAACAGGTAGCGAAAACGCGTTCCAAGATTGTGGCTGTAATTTTGAATATTCTTTCAAGATATTTGGCACACGGATTCGTAATATAATAAAGAATGGCGATACAGAGCCCAATTTGAAAAATATATTAATATGTGGAAATTACTCTGTAATTAAATACAATATTAAAAAACGAGCCTGTACCGCCATTAAGAAGAACAAAAAAATACACTTTCTTCAAATAAACTTTTTTATCCGATGCCTAGATTTTGTGTCATTTTGGAACTACTATTGAAATAAAAAATTTTAGTAGTTCCAAATTGACACAAAATCTTGGCATCGGATAAAAAAATTTATTTGAAGAAAGTGTATTTTTTTGTTCTTCTTAATGGCGGTACAGGCTCGTCTTTTTAATATTTTATTTAATTACAGAGTAATTTCCACATATTAATATATTTTTAAAATTGGGCTCTGTACCGCCATTCTTTATTATATTACGAATACGTGTGCCAAATATCTCGAAAAATATTCAAAATTACAGCCGCAAGCAGTTGATCGCTACTGTTTCCTCTTAATAATATTGTTGCTAAATAGGTAAATTTTCATTGTATACCGGGTGTACAAATCAAACTGTTTTTTTCTCAAAGTTTGCATCACCCTGTGGAATATTCTAGCATTTGTAGAATACTGAAATTAAAACCTAACTATAACCTCATGCTTTCTCAACATTTTGTTGTTTGATTCATTCGCTTATGTTGGATAATAAAAAAGTTAGTTGCTTTAACAACTAGACATGTTTTTTTATCAATACAGGGTGTTTGTAAAAAATTTTGGCAAAGTTTAAACGTAATTCTGCATGAAAAAATAATGACAGTTTGCTTTATAAACTTATGTCTGCAAATGCTTCGTTTCCGAAATAGGGGGTGTTGAAAGTTTTCTGACAAACTGATGATTTATTTATTGCTTTAAAACCGGTTGAGATATGCAAATGCAATTTGGTGGGTTTTATGGCGTAGTTATTGCATATTTTTTGACATACAATTAAGAATTTAATATTCACCATTGGTGCACATACGGGTAATATGAGCCATCATTAAAATCCACCAAATTTCATGTGCATGTCTCAACCGGTTTTAAACTAAGAAGTAAATCGTCAGTTTGTCAGAAAAAATTCAAAATCCACTATCACGGGAACGAAGCATTTGCGGACATAAGTTTATAAAGCAAACTGTCATTATTTTTTCATGCAGAATTACCCCTTAAACTTTGCCAAAAATTTTTAATCACACCCTGTATTGATAAAAAACATGTGTAGTTGTTAAAGCACCTAACTTTTTTATTATCCAACATAAGCGAATCAATCAAACAACAAAATGTTGAAAAAGCATGAGGCTATTGTTAGGTTTTAATTTCAGTATTCTACAAATGCTAAAATATTCCACAGGGTGATGCAAACTTTAAGAAAAAAACACAGTTTGATTCGAACACCCGGTATACAATGAAAATGTACCGGTTTATAGTCGATTCGCTAATGAGACACAACTGTCTACACTAAAATCACAATAAAGATGCACTAGAAATAAACAAGCACGAGGAGCACTCCCAAATCATGATTTCAGAGTGCTCCTCTAGCATTCAACGCGTCTTGGTTTGTTTATTTCTATATAGTGCATTTTTATTGTGACATTGTGATTGTAATGTAGACAGGGCGTCGATTTTTGACCCTTCGCTTCGTTATCGAACGTATTCGCTTCGTATCTGTTTAGTATACGTAGCACATACGTTTGATAACGAAGCGAAAGGTCAAAAATCGAGGCCCAGTTGTGTATCAGAATAGCGAATCGACTATAGCAACAATATTGTTATATGGTCGGTTCGCTAAACTGAGACACAACAGGCTAGTGATTTTAGTAAGTAATTTTGTCAATTCGGTAAAATTGGCAAAAAAATAATTACTAAATAGTTAGGTAGTAATTACTAAATAGTTAGTATTTTTGCCAATTACTAAATAGTTTGCCAAAAACAAAAATTACCTACTAAAATCACTAGCCAGTTGTGTCTGAGTTTAGCGAACCGACTATAACGATATTGTCAAGGAATAAGGCTATACCATATTAAAAAAAAACACTTAAATCGGACAACAGGTTTAGGAGATGTAAGACATCAAAAATGACGCATTTTAAGATGGTCGGTTCATTTGGCCCAGAGTGTACGTACATGCTTTAGATGAGCACTCAAAAAAATCTTACCTTCAGGTCCAGCAGTGGCTTGGAAACGACAATATTCAGCTAACGGACTGGGGGTGCGATTTATATACTTGTAATTTAATGTGTTTAGTGGGTGTAATTTAAATACGTGTAAGAACGCAGGAATGAACTTTGACAACAAAGAGACCTGGTTGGGACTAAACGAAGTTAAAACAAATAAAGGAGAACAGAAAACTATATAAAGAGCGGCAAGAAAATAGGTCAAACACAGATAGTGCAGTGTATTCTACTTTAGTACCAGAAAACAAATAATAGACAGACATAGAATAAAGAAAGCATAGTAGGCCAGAGTAATAAGACACAAATATACCCTGTTCATGACACTTCAGCAGCCAGGGCACTGAAGCGTTTTTTCGACAGGTAATACCTATAGGAACAACTTATAACTATTTCCTGTGTAGGATCTGGCGGCTATTTTTATTTATAAACAATTAACTATCAAAAAATGGCATTTTCTCCTTTTTTTTTCAAATCAACGGAAAACAGTGAAACTCATGATTTTTTTAGTACAAATATCTTCGAGATTATGGAAAAAGCTTTAAAATGACGTATTATAAAGTTTTATATACTCATTTATTGTTAATATAATTGCAAAAAAAGGTCGGAATTGCAAAAAAAGATCTTTTCTCAATAACTGTTGTAAAAATTAGTGTACAGCTTTGAAATTTTTGTCAAATGAGGGTTCTTTGGTGCTTAATATGTGATAAAAATTTCAAAGCGATTCATTCAATTGTTTAAATTTTATTCAAATTGTTTATCCCAGAGAGCATTTTTTTTGCAATAACCTAAGTCAGAAAAAAATGACCTTAGAACCATTCCACAGGTGTCAAATGAAAGAGCATGAGCTACATTTTCAACATGGTTTAAAAAAGTGAATAAAAAATGCATTTATTAGTAATAAATAATTATGCAAAAGTATCGTCAATTTTTCTTTATAAACTTTTTGAATAACTTTTTCCAAAAAAATGAACTTTTTTACCCTGTTTTAAGTGCACAACTACCAAGTAATGTTATCTATATCATAATTGATAAACAATTGTAATAAATATGTATAATTTCTTATATAACAAAATAAAAAATTTATAAGGAAAGATTTACGATACTTTTGCATAATTATTTATTATTAATAAATGCATTTTTTATTCACTTTTTTTAAACCAAGTTGAAAATATAGCTCATGCTCTTTCATTTGACACCTGTGGAATGGTTCTAACGTCATTTTATTCTGACTTATGTTATTGCAAAAAAATGCTATCTGGGATAAATAATTTGAATAAAATTTAAACAATTGAATGAATCGCTTTGAAATTTTTATTACATATTAAGCACCAAAGAACCCTTATTTGACAAAAATTTCAAAGCTTTACACTAATTTTTACAACAGTTATTGCGAAAATATTTTTTTTGCAATTCCGACCTTTTTTCGCAATTCTATTTACAATAAATGAGTATATCAAACTTTGTAATATGTAATTTTAAAGCTTTTTACATAACCTCGAAGGTATTTGTACTAAAAAAACGATAAGTTTCCCTGTTTTCCATAGATTTGAAAAAAAAGTGAAAAATGGCCGCCAGATCCTACGCAGGAAATAGTTACAATTTGCTCTTATAGGTATTACCTGTCGAAAAAACGCTTCAGTACCCTAGCTGTTCAAGTGTCATGGAAAAAACATTATTACCCTGGACTATAGGTGAGATTTAAATCAGGTGTATCTGAGATAAAAATTATAAAATACTATTTCACGAAAAGCAATGAAAAAATACTTTTGACAATTTATTACTTAACACATTTAGTGCCATGTGCCCACCGGTGGGCATTTTCATTATTTCCATTAAGACCGAGTGCCCACCGGTGAGCATTTGATGTCGGTTGCTTCAAGTCATCGTGGCCACCCATGGACACGATTTATATTAGTTTGACGTATGTTGGCGTATTCAGTGGTCCCAGGAAACAGAATTTTACATGGACCGAGCAGAATGAATGTATCAGTTGTGATTTTGAGCAGTGCAAAAAACTGATACAATTTTGTATTTTTAGATAGTATATTACAAAAATAAATGGAATTTTATCCTAATAGTAATACAAATAAAGGAACAAAGTGAGCAATATATTAAAAAACCAGCAATGTTAACGTAATACAACAAAAATAATAAAAATTAAACTTCTGGAAATGAGATAGTTGCCAGATGTTTTTGAAAACATTCGAGGCACATTGGCAGGTTACACGTATCACAATATGTATTTATTTTTTTTTTGCATTTTTACGAGCATAAGCTGGATTTTGTCGCTGAGACATAGTCTTGTAGCATGCACTGCACCTTTTTCTGGTAACCCTCTTTTGTCCCTCGTATTCTTTCAGGAAGTGTTTTATCTTGGAAGTGGAAGGCCTTGATAGAATTGGATTTAAAACTGGATAAACCAGAGCCCCTTGTTATTATTAATTTTGTTATATAGATGCAGAGCATTTACCATAGCTGTTGCAGTAACAAAATGAAAAACGAGTCGCTTATACCACTTGACGGTTCTTCTCACGTATGGCGCATAAGATGCCATCTGGTCAGACTGGTCGACAAAAGCTTTTCCTTTGTTGTAATCTACAACTATCGCTGGTTTATTAACTTCTTGTCCTCCTCTGCGAGTTACTGTCACCATAGAGTCGTCATGTTTGGTACTGAGCATAAGAACATCTCTTTTATCTTTCCATTTGCAGACAACTCTTTTATTTTCGTTTTGTTGGGCCACGACTTCACCCTTTCTCAGTTTAGTTTTTACCACATCTGGGGGATTATATTTTCTGTTTCTCCTTAGGGTTCCTACTAAATGTGTTTGCCATTGAATGAGGCTATTAGACAGCGAAACACTAGTGTACCAGTTATCGGTATATAAAGTTCTACCTGTATCAAAAAGTCCCTCCATCAGTGTCGTGACAATTTTTTCGGCAACTGATACATCGTCTGCTCTTTCTTTGCCTGTGTAGACTTTAAACGACCATGTATAGCCTCCAGAAACACAGAGTTTGAAAACCTTTATCCCATACTTATGCCTTTTATTAGGAATGCACTGTCGGAAATAAATACGTCCTCGAAATGGTATGTTGCTTTCGTCAATACAAACTTCTTCTTCGGGATTATACGATTCTTTGAATTTCTTTTCTAGTAAGTTCAAAAAATTTGAGATTTTGTGAAGCCTGTCTTCTGGATTAATTGGCTGCTCATTATTTGATAGATGAAACATCGAAAGTAACATCTCAAATCTATTGCGGCTCATTATTTTTGGAATTATATTTTCATAAATTCTTTTTGTGCTCCAGTAATCCCTCAATTTTGGCAAATGCATAAGTTCCATCCATACAATGATACCCAAAAACTTGCGCATCTCTATAGGATCAGTTACAACCCATTTATTAAGTCTTGGAGTTCGGCTTCCTGCTGGGGCAGCATCATTCGCAGTATTTCTTTGCGCAGCAAACCTATTGGTTTCAAGTCAAGTCAAATTTATTCATCACATGCGACATTGTACAAAGTACATGTATGAGACAGGTCAAAGTTTATACAAAAAGTATATAAATTGTAAATACAAAAAGTATATACAAAAGTATATAAATTAATAAATAAGACAAAACATAATTAAAAGTTATTTTTAGAATATGGCTCTAGCTCACAAATGTATTGATGTACACACCTCCTGGCAATTTGTTAAAGAAACTTATGGCTGCATAATGTGTGCTACCTTCCAACAAAACAGAACGATGTTGTGGAAGCATAAAGTGATGGTCTCTGAATCTTGTTGAATAAACATGGTTAAACTGAAATTTATTGAATTCATAAATTTTGCAATGTAAATACATTATACACGAAAATATATACAGACCAGGAATTGTAAGAATATTGTTTTGTCTAAAGATGCCTCTACAAGAATCTCTAAATTTCATTTTATACATTATCCTAAGAGCTCTTTTCTGAAGTACAAATATCTGCTCTAATTCAGAGGTACAACCCCAGACTTCAATGCCATATTTGGCTATTGAGTAAAAAATGGGCAAAGTATACTGTTTTTAATATCGATGTATTAAAGAGACGTGAAAGAATTCTCAATGCATAACATGCGCTACTTAATCTGGATTTCAAATTAGAAATATGGTTTGACCATTTAAAATTACTGTCTAAGAGGACCCCCAGCAACTTCGTGCAGTCTGTTTTATCTATTGCTGCTTGTATAGTGGCTTGATGGTTTAATAAATTATTTGACGTGAAAATCATATACTTTGATTTCTCTTCATTCAAAACTAGTTTGTTGGATAAGAAATAACTGTTGATGGTGGATAATATCTGTGTAGTTTTATTTTGCAAATTTTGATGGTTTTGGTGATTTTGGTGGTTTCTTCCACTAACAATGAGATAATCTCATCGTCTATGAAGTGTTCAAAATAAGTTATAGGAGATGCACCACGAAGTTTCTGGATTATATTTTCTTGTAGACCAGTGTGGGCAGAAAGAAAATTAAATTTCAATCTGTCTCCTGCCACAGGCTCCCACTTGGTCTCGGGTATGAACAACTTCAGCAGTTTCCTTCAACTTCAACACTTGAATAGGAGCTTCCTTCATATGAGTAATTCCGATCTGCAGTGGAGTCGTCGTCGGAATAATCTTCTGCTTCAACATCAGACAAATTTTCCAACTCCCGAAGCAATTCTTCTGTAAGACCTCTTCATTAAAAAAAATCACAAAAAACAAAGTTGGAAAAAGAAAGTATGGTTTAAAATATAATAATTATCATTTACAAAATAGATTTATAGAAAAAAAGGCATTTCATATGTTTGGTCCCAGGGAGTGAATAACCAATTACAGCGTGGCGCTAGATGTTGAACTTGACAAAAAAACAGTTTAACTAATAGATATATAAAGTAACGCCAATAAGTCTCCAAAATAATAAAAGAAGGAATTGCTTAAGCACTTCAAAAACTAAAGAAAGGTAAAGCAGTTGCAAAAATTTTATTGGAAAAATCCTTTGTAAAAGGTATAAAAACATTTATTAAAATCCCCTTCACAACAAATCGTTTTCGATTTTCTTAAAAAATCATCATCAGTTTTATATTATATTAAACAGGTTGAATGCTAGCTGAGCCACCAAATAAATACCAGGGTGAAAACCTTTTAAATGGTATGTAGGTAGTTACTTACATTAAAGTTGCATATTTGTTTAAAACTCCATAGGATTGTAAATTGATGTAGGTAAACTCAATTTACATCCCACCCCACGTGATGAGAAGGTCCA
This sequence comes from Diabrotica virgifera virgifera, assembly GCF_917563875.1. NCBI lineage: Eukaryota > Metazoa > Arthropoda > Insecta > Coleoptera > Chrysomelidae > Diabrotica > Diabrotica virgifera. The sequence continues at coordinate 171,777,374 of NC_065444.1, forward strand.
TACCTTACCTAAGGGCATAATTCTTTATTATTTAATATAAATATGTAAGATATAAATAATAAGGAATTATGCCGTATACATATGTAACTACATAATACCATTTAATGGGTTTTCACCCTGGTATTTCTATGGTGGCTCATGCAGCTAGCATTCAACCTGTTTAATATAGGAGAGGGTGGGCCACAATGAGACAAAATTCACTTTATTATTTTTTTTTTCAGTAGACAGATTATTTTCAAATTTAGTATTCTAGAAACGTTGACGTTTTCTCTACGTTTTACATTGAAATTGATGATCTGTGATTGATTTCAATAAGTTTCATAAAAATCATTACAAGTGTCTCATTGTGGCCCAACCATGGGTCACAATGAGACACCTGGATTTTTTTTTCAACTTTTCCTTAAGAAACTTTTCACCATTTATGTCCTTTGTTGAGATTACTTTACCTATGTAATAAACATCTCTCATGTCTTTAGCCTCAAACTTAACAAGGATAAAATCTTCAACATTTGGTGTTCACCAAGGGGCTTAAATTTTGAAGGATCAACTCTTTCTTGCTGGTCATTATCAGTGTCTGAAAACTTCTCTTCACTGTTACTAGAAGCAGTAATTTCAAATTCCTCGCTGCTCTCGCTTGAAATGTAGTGTTCTATGTTAGATTGCCTACAAATTCTGTCTCATTATGGCCCAATGTATCTAATGTCTCATTGTGGCCCCCAATGCACAGTGTTTACTCTTTTGTTATTATAACCGATTTAAACATAGAAACTCAAAATGTAAATATCATGAAATTCAACTATATAAACATGTGTTATATGTTAGTTATAACAAGTAACAGAATATCTGCTTAACTGAGTAATATTTTGTGATGAAATAACTTCTGGTGTCGAAGAAGTACGAAAGTCAAACAATCTGTAATATAGTGATAGCAGCCATTGGTAATGTAGGGCTATGAGTAAAGATGAAATTCATAGAACTGCTCATAGAGTGCAGCACCTGTCAAGCCCAGCTACAAATACTTTAACGGTCTCGTAGTGGCCCACTCTACCCTAACACTGATGATGATTTTGTAAGAAAATCGAAAACATTCTGTTGTGATATAGCCCGTAAAGAAATTTTAATAACAGTTTTTATACCTTTTACAAAGGATTATTTCCAATAAAAATTTTGTGATTGATGGTATACAGCCAACTAAGGGAAGTGTCTTTCTTTTCCTTGTGGATTTTGTAACGCAGTTGGACCAGATGATATCCCTGAAATGTGAACATTGAGAGATAGAAACAACTTGGTTAACCTGTTAACTTAGCGGGGGCGACGCCCCCGATAAAAATGTTTTAGAAACCCAAATGGATACAGAACATGCAACATCTTCAAAGGAGGAGCTATTAGGATTCCAAAATCTTGTTCCAGTTACACAGATAAGTACCACAAAACTTGTTAATAATAAACCCATTATCGATAATGACTTTGCTAATGTACACACTTCAATAACAAATAACATTAACAAAGAAGTAGGAACAAAAAGGGAGGAATTTCTTTACCGACAAAACGACCTAGGACCTTTTTACGCGTATTTAGAAAATAATTCACCCGATTTTAAAGGCAGATTAAACGCGTTAAGGATAGGTGACATTATTATCACAAATTTTAAAGAAATTGATGAAAAAATTGTAAGCATTGACGCAGTAGGAAGAAATAAAATACGTATAAAATTTAAAGATTATAAATCGGCTAACTATATCATATCTAAAAAAAATGAAGCAATATTTATAAAAAATAATCTAGACATATACATTCCTAAATTTCTTTTAGTTAGACAGGGCGTAATAAAAGATATTTCCACAGAATTTTCAGTAGAGTATGTTAAAAACAGAATAAAAATGTACGATTTACACTGTAAATTTGAAGTCCTTCAAGTCACAAGATTAAATCGAAGACAAGTAGATGAAAACGGTACTCAATACATTCCAACAAAAACATGCGTAGTTAGTTTTAAGTCACAAGTGCTACCAAAATATATAACAATCAACAAGGTACTAAAGGAAGTCGAACCATACAAACAAAAGGTGCTATTATGCTTTAATTGTCTTCGATTTGGACATACAGGTGGGCAGTGTAAGAGCAAGGCTAGGTGCGATAAATGTCAAGAATCCCACAACTCAAAAGATTGTAAAAAGACCGATCTCACTCCAAAATGTTTTAACTGTTCGGGGGATCATTTTACTACAAATTTAAGCGCGTGTCAAGAATTTCAGCGTCAAAAACTTATTAAAGACGCTATGTCTTCCAATAATATTAGTTATCAAGACGCAAACAAACAGTTCCCCAGAAACTCCTATGCAAAAGTAACATCCATAAATACGGAACAAACTACAAACCTCTCCTGCCTCAAAACTTTCCCTCCATTAAATCCCAATAATTATACACCCACCCAATTCCCATCAAATCCAATTAACAAAATGTCAACTAATAATATATTCTACAATAATAATTCAAATAGTACAAATTCTCGAACATTCAAAAGACAGAGACCAAATAGTCCAGATCCAACATTAATTTTGCATAATGAAATTATATCTTCCCCTAGATCTCAATTACCTACGGGAGGAATATTAGACAGCATTAACTATAAGGGAAATATTAATAATAATCCAGTTGCATCTCCTTCAGACTTGAGCATGATAAATTCAATATTAGAATTAGTTATAGAAATTGTCACAAAAGTTTTAGTAACAAAAAGTATAAACATAAATAAGGAAGAACTCGAAAACTTAGTCAAATTAACTATAAATGGAAACACGTCATCACATTCTCAGACCTCAACCATGCAATAAATATCCTTCAATGGAACTGCCGTTCGGCAGTTTCTAATAAAAATAACTTAGAATATCTGCTAGATAGGGGCAACTACTCCGTTGCACTTCTATCGGAAACATGGTTTAAAGCAGAAAAATACTATAATTTTAAAGGCTTCAACAATATTCGCTGTGACCGGGACGACGGGTACGGCGGCTCTGCCATTTTATTAAAATCAGACTTAATATACCAAGAAGTCTCAATTCCAACTACAATCAACTTTGAGCATACTTGTATCTCGGTAAATTTTCCATATATACATAAAAAAATTTACTTTGTTTCAGTATACCTTAAACCGAGAACTAGAATATCATTACAACAGTGGATTAACTTTTTGGAACAAATTCCAAAACCATTCATAATTGGGGGCGACTTTAACGCACATAGTTTGGCATGGAACGATGGATATGACGATATCTATGGCAAGATTCTTTTGGAAGCTATCGAACAATGCAACCTAGTAATTATAAACGACGGATCACCTACATTAGCAAACAATAAGAAGTCAGCTGTAGACTTGACCCTCTGTACACAGGATCTGACACAACTAATTACGTGGTGTACTTTAGAAGAACCTTATGGCTCTAATCACTTACCAATACACATACAATTTGGAAGGAATATCCCACCTGCGCAAATTAAACAGACAAAACATAATATATGGAGACTCAAGGCTGCTAATTGGGATGTATATACCGCTACCCTTGAAGCAACAGAACCAAAATCATCACTAATGGGCATTATCGACAATATTAACAAAGCTGCCGACAAAGCAATTCCGTTACGAAAATCAAACGCACAAAATAGAAATCATTGCTCAAAGGACTGGTGGAACGAAACCTGTAACATAGCTGCTAAAGCAAGAAAACAAGCTTTCTTAACCTACACACAGGCTCCAAATCTTAATAATCTAACAGAATATAAAAGACTTGATGCAGTAGCTAAAAAAACTTTTAAAGAAACTAAGAAAAAAAGTTGGATAAATTACTGCCAAAATCTAAATCAAAATACACCAATTAAAGAAGTGTGGAACAAAGTAAACCGATATAAAAACCGAAAACAAGCGAATAAACCCCTAATGGACCCCAAAGAAGACTGGATAAGCGAATTCCACACAAAAATCTCACCTCCATCGGTCGAAAACAACATTACTCAACAAATAGCTACTGTAAATAGGAACACTTCTTTCCTACAATCGTTATTTCAATTATGGGAACTCGATCATTGCATTAAATCAACAAATAATAAATCTCCCGGGGCGGATAACATTTCATATAATATGTTGCATAAAATGCCCTTAGACCATAAGAAAGCCCTGTTGGAATTGTTCAATTCGATTTGGATAAATAGGATTCCTTTTCCACCGATGTGGAAAGAATACATCATAGTACCTATCAAAAAACCTGGAAAACAGAATGGAAATGCAGATTCATATAGACCCATAGCTTTATCATCGTGTATATTTAAAACCATGGAAAGAATGATAAAGAACAGGCTTGAATATTGGCTAGAAAATGAAAAAATATTACCTGACTCACAATATGCTTTTAGAAAGGGAAGATCTTCCTTGGAACCCCTAACGATACTAGTAAATGACATCTATCTAGGATTCATACACAAATACAGCACTTTGGCCACATTTTTGGATATAACTTCAGCATATGATAATGTTCAAATAAATATACTAGAAGAGAAGCTCATCAATATTGGTCTACCAACCTCCTTTGCCAACTTCATAAAATCAGCTTACTCTAATCGATCAGTTTCCTTAAAGATAAATCAAGAAATTTCGGAATCAAGAATATGTAGATCTGGATTACCACAAGGTAGTATCCTGAGCCCAATCCTCTACAGCCTGTACACAATGGATATAGAAAATGTTATATCACAAAAGTCTAAAATTATTCAATACGCTGATGATGTTGTTATTTACACCAGTAGCAAATCAGAGGACAAATGTATAGAAAATATCAACACT